>NC_143051.1:31037500-31662500 GCF_057628025.1 Oncorhynchus mykiss
CCCTGTAATGACAAAAGGAAACTCTGAAAAGGAATGACAACAGGATGCTGACTAAGCATATTTGCAGCACAAGTGGAAGGTACACACACACACACACACACTCACAAACGCACGCACGCACGCACGCACACACACACACACACACACACACACACACACACACACACACACACACACACACACACACACACACACACACACACACACACACACACACACACACACACACACACACACACACACACACACACACACACACACACACACACACACACACACACACACACACACACACACACACACACACACACACACACACACACACACACACACACACACACACACACACACACACACACACACACACACACACACACACACACACACACACACACACACACACACACACACACACACACACACACACACACACACACTGTAGAGTAAACTGATCACTCCAAACACTCTCTCCCGGTGTACCTGAGGGCCTCTCTCCAGACACAGATTGTAGTGCCCCTCCAATAAGATTAGTCTATAGAGACCCTGCCTCTCTCTCTCTCAAAACTCCCAAGGTGTGGAAGACAGTGAAGTAGAAGACAGGATATTAATGATTAGGTTCCTATTGGTCTGTCTCTGATGCACGGAGAAGATGAACTACCTGTGTCAGTGTGTCCTTGCCATGTGTCTTAATGTGTGTGTGCGTGCGTGTGTGTGTGTGAAAGAGAGAGGTCCATTGAGAGGGAGTGTATCTGTAACTATGAGTCTATTATTTGACTTCCTCCTCCCTGTTCAAACACACCTTATCTCCACTCCCATGGTTTTTACAGGACTTGACCTCTCACATTTAGGGATTGGCTCCTTGAAAGGTATTTGTTGGGTAAGTGTCTGACTCCTGAGATATAATCAGGACACCTCAGTTACTATTGAGCTACCTGATCTGCAACTGGGCCAGGGGAGGCTGGTGGGAGGCGCTATAGGAGGACATGCTCCTTGTAATGGCTGGAATGAAATGAATGGAACGGAGTCAAACGTGGTTTCCATATGTTTGATGTGTGTTTGATACCATTCCATTACTTCCATTCTAGTCTTTACAACGAACCCATCCTCCTATAGCTCCCCCCACCAGCCTCCTCTGTTCTGGGATGACCCTTGACCTGTGACCTACACAGGAACTTTGTTACATGTAGCCTGAGTCAACCAGGGGACAGTGTACATTGTATGATACTAACTCTATTGACTAGCTGAGGGCAGGTGACAGTACCAAAATGTCAGATGTCATAATTTCAGAAAATGTTCTGTCCCTATCAAATGCTAAAGAAGTCCCGTGTTGGAGGCTGGTCTAGTGGTAGTGCTGCATTTGACAAATAAATAAGTAAACAAGGATCCATTGGATTGCCGGTCATATAGGCCATCATTTCTAAATGTGCATTTCAGCAGCGTGTAGTGTAGCTCTGTATACGTAACCGCAGCGCAGTTATTTTTGAAACTTCTGTCAAGCGGGAGTGATTTTTATTGTTAAAGCAAAGCTGAATGTGTAAAACCCATAATCGTAAGTAAGTGGTTTCAGGTAGCAAGCATCTGCATTATCTGGTAAGAGTGGCCTTCAAGTTTGCTGATCTCACTTTCTTCAATGAAGGAGCGCACTCCAGTGAAAACTCTGAACCCAAACCCCAGACTACATCTTGGCATCCATTGTGCCTATGTCAAGATGTCGACTGTCAAAATGTACATTTGTACTCCGCAAACCGCCATTTTACATGCATTCTTTTATGCTGTGAATACAGATTATTGAGTGTTAGAATGTCCATTTCAGCAGTGAGGTGCCTTGTTTCAGTGCTCCCTGGCTGAGATATTAGAAAGCTCTTCTGTTTGGTAGACGATGACTCAGCCCAATAGCATTCCTCCCATGGAGAGTGGTGGACCCCAAGCAGAGTCAGCTAATCATTAAACTCCATATTAAATACCCTGGAATGTGCTTGGTACCACTCGCACCCTGCCAAAAGCTCCATGCACTACTCAGCGAGAAACAAACAAATGTAACTACTGTAAGTGCGTTCTCGCTGGAAGGATATGCAGGCCCAAAAAACAAGCACTTTGTAGACAGATCTGTACATGTTTACTGCCATAGTCCGTTAAGTACGAACATTCAGAGCACACGGGAAGGCAGAGATGTACTGTACCTACGAAACCTATAAAAGTCTTATTTGAGTACTACTGCTGAATACAGGTGTCTTTTTTACATACTCCCCCCCCCCCCTGTTAGAGAAGACAAGAGAGATCGCAGGATTTATTGTGCACACTTCCCACATACTTCCACCTATACAGTACAACACACACACACACACACACACACACACACACACACACACACACACACACACACACACACACAACTCATTGACAGTAGATGTGTTCGAATACCCATAATAACATACTGTATACTACATACTTAATGGGTATATTCTACATACTATATAATATTAGTTCATTTAAGTATACTGTAAACGACCGGTATCCTTTCAGTTGAGTGCACTAGTGCTTCGCCTGTCTACTAGAAATTGATGCTGTTGCTATGCAACTTCTTGCTAGCTTGTTAGCATAACAAATTACTAGCTAGACATCTTACGACTTCATTAACAATGTCCATCGAGAGCGCACAACGACTATACCACTTAGCTAAGCTAAGAATGACGTGAATAATCAAGTCAATGAATGGTGGGTAGTTAGTTAAATAGCATATAGTTAATATACTGGCAAGTTCGATTCATTAGTAGCCAACTAACGTTAGGTAGCTAGCTAACATACCGGTACATACAAGCAACTGGTGTAATGATATGCAATGTGGCTAGCGTAGCTAACAAATTGTCAGCCAACATAACGTATAACGTAACTTATTTGAAAAGTCATTACTTTATTACTTTGCTCAACATTTTCTTAACATTTGTCAAAATTAGCTAAAGCGATGAATTTGTATCTGCTCTCTGATATTTTCTGCCATTTTCCTCAAATCTGAAAATTCTGTGAAGCCACGCCCATTTTCTGAAGAATTGCAGTATGGGCCCTAAAAGCACAAATAGTGTCCACTGCTTGTATACTTGTATTTTGGCGAAAGTAGTGCGACTTTTCGCATACTAACTATATCCACACTCAATTTACAACACAAATAGTAGGTTAGTGCGGTCAGTATGAGTATTCGAACACAGCTAGTGTCTTGTTGGCATGTGAGTATGTGTTACGGCTCTGTTTAGTCCTTTCTCTTTATTTCCTCATGTGTGCTTTATTTTGAATGTATTAACCTACAGGTGCTTTAAATATTTATTCTATTGTGTGCTGAGTTTTGGTACATGTCTTATTTACTTCTTTTGAGGGACTTCCTTTACTTTGAATTGGTTAACCTTCAATTTGAGTGTTTGTAACAGAATGGCGCCGGAGGAGATGGCTGCCGTTTTACGGACTCCTAACCAATTGTGCTTTTGTGTGTAGTTTCTCGCGTTATTTCTAACCTATTTTGTAAATAATGTTTCTGCCACCGTCTCTTCTGACCGGAAAGAGATTCTAGATATCAGGATAGCGATTACTCACCTCGTACTGGAGGTGACGAGTCGGATGCAAAGGATTTACTTCAGACACCCGACAAGGCCCAAATCCCTGTGATTCGCACGAGACGGAGACGGAGATATCAGGGACGTTGGTCGGGGTGCCTTGTAAGGATCCGACGGTGAGTGGGTAATCTGCCTCTACCATCAGTCCTATTAGCCAACGTACAATCATTGGATAAAAAAAATGTTGAGCTACGTTCACGAATATCCTACCAAGAGTGCATTAAAAACTGTAATATCTTATGTTTCACCGAGTCGTGGCTGAACGACGACTGAATAACATACAGCTGGTGGGGTTTACACTGCATTGGCAAGATAGAACAGCCGCCCGCCTCTGGTAAGACAAGGGGTGGCGGTCTGTGTATATTTGTAAACTCGCCTGAGGTAGAGTATCTCACGATAAGCTGTAGACCCCACTATTTACCAAGAGATTTTCATCTATACTTTTCATAGCTGTCTATTTACCACCACAAACCGATGCTGGTACCAAGGCCACACTCAATGAGCTGTATAAGGCCATAAGCAAACAGGAAAATGCTCATCCAGAGGCGCACTCCTAGTGGCCAGGGAATTTAATGCAGGGAAACTTAAATCCGTTTTATCCGTTTTACTAGCATGTTAAATGTGCAACCAGAGAACCACCGTTACTCCACACACATAATCACATATAAAGCTCTCCCTTGCCCTCCATTTGGCAAATCTGACCATAATTCTATCCTCCTGATTCATGCTTACAAGCAAAAACTAAAGCAGGAAGCACCAGTTACTCGGTCAATAAAGAAGTGGTCAGATGACGCAGATGCTAAGCTACAGGACTGTTTTGCTAGCACAGACTGGAATATGTTCAGAGATTCTTCCAATGGCATTGAGGAGTACACCACATCAGTCACTGGCTTCATCAAAAAGTGCATCAATGACGTCGTCCCCACAGTGATGGTACATACATACCCAAACCAGAAGCCATGGATTACAGGCAACAGCCGCACTGAGTTAAAGGGTAGACCTGCCCCTTTCAAGGAGCGGGACTCTAACATGGACACCTATAAGAAATCCCGCTGTGCAACTCTGACGAACCATCAAACAGGCAAGGTGTCAATGCAGGACTAAGATTAAATCATACCACACCGGCTCCGACGCTCATCAGATGTGGCAGGGCTTGCAAACTATTACAGACTACAAAGGGAATCACAGCTGTGAACTACCCAGTGACACGAGCCTCCCAGACAAGCTAAATTACTTCTATGCTTGCTTCGAGGCAAGCAACACTGAAGCATCCATGAGAGCATCAGCTGTTCCATACGACTGTGTGATCACGCTCTCCGTAGCCGATGTGAGTAAGACCTTAAAACAGGTCAACATTCACAAGGCCGCAGGGCCAGATGGATTACCAGGATGTGTACTCAGAGCATGCGCTGACCAACTTGTAAGTGACTTCACTGACATTTTCAACCTGTCCCTGACTGAGTCTGTAATACCAACATGTTTTAAGCAGACCACCATAGTCCCTGTGCCCAGTGAACACTAAGGTAACCAGCCTAAATGACTACCGACTAAAGCACTCACGTCTGTAGCTGTTCATGGCTCACCTCAACACCATTATCCCAGAAAACCTAGACCCACCCCAATTTGCATACTGCCCCAACAGATCCACAGATGATGCGATCTCCTTTGAACTCCACACTGGCCTTTCCCACCTGGACAAAAGGAGCACCTACGTGAGAATGCTATTAATTGACTACAGCTCAGCGTTCAACACTCATCAGAAAGCTCATCACTAAGCTAAGGACCCTGGGACTAAACAACTAGGTAGCAGCACATCTGCCACGCTGATCCTCAACACTGGGGCCCCTCAGGGGTGCGTGCTCAGTCCCCTCTTGTACTCCCTGTTCAGTCATGACTGCTTGGCCAGGCACAACTCCAACACCATCATTAAGTTAGCCTACTACAACACGATGAGACAGCCTATAGAGAGATGGTCAGAAACCTGGCCGTGTGATGCCAGGATAACAACCTCTTTCTCAACGTGATCAAGACATTGGAGATGATTGTGGACTACAGGAAGAGGTGGACCAAGCATGCCCCCATTCTCATCGACAGGGCTGTAGTGGAGCAGGTTGAGAGCTTCAAGTTCCTTGGTGTCCACATCACCAACGAACCAACATGGCCCAAATACACCAAGACAGTTGTGAAGAGGGCACAACTAAACCTATTCCCCATCAAGAGACTGAAAAGATTTGGCATGGGTCCTCAGATCTTCAATAGGTTCTACAGCTGCACCATCGAGAACATCCTAACTGGTTGCATCACTGACTGGTATGGCAACTGCTTGGCCCCCGACCGCAAGGAACTACAGAGGGGACCTCTATACCAGGTGATGTCAGAGGCCAACCGACTCATAGACTGTTCTCTCTGGCTACCCAGACTATTTGCATTCTCTTTTCTACTGTTTATTATCCATGCATAGTCACTTTAACTCTACCTACATGTACATCTTACCTCAATTACCTTGATTAACCTGTGTTATAGGTAGCCTCGCTACTGTTATTTTACTGTTGCTCTTGAATTATTTGTTATTTTTCTTTTTACTTAACACATTTTTTTAAACTGCATTGTTGGTTAAGGTCTTGTAAGTAAGCATTTCACTATAAGGTTGTATTGTTGTATTTGGCTCATGTGACAAATACAATTTGATTTGATTTGCCTTGTCTCACGGCAATGAGTGTGTTAATTAGGGACCATAGCCACGCCACCCACACCTGAGGAGCATTGGGCTAACGAGCTGTCCCTGCACAAAGGTAGCTCTCAGACATTGTTCAGGTGATTCAAGCCAGAAATGGTAGAGGATACGGTGCCTTCGGAAAGTATTCAGACCCCTTGAATTTTTCCACATTTTGTTAGGATACAGACTTATTCTAAAATTGATAAAATAGTTTTTTTCACAAACAATCTACATACAATACCCAATAATGACAAAGACAAAAACAGTTTTTTAAAATTTTTGGAATATCACATGTACATTAGTTTTCAGCCATTACTCAGTACTTTGTTAAAGAACCTTGGCAGCAATTACAGCCTTGAGTTTTCTTGGGTAGGACGCTACAAGCTTGGCACATCTGTGTTTGGGGAGTTTCTCCCATTCTTCTCTGCAGTATCTGCATAAGATACTTATTTTAGATGGTTGTCCTTCTGGAAGGTTATCCCATCTCCACAGAGGAACTCTAGAGTTCTGTCAGAGTGACCATCAGGTCCTTGGTCACCTCCCTGACCAAATCTGTGCCTCGACACAATCCTGTCCCGGAACCTTACGGACATTTCCTTTGACCTTGTTCCTTGGTTTTTGCTCTGTCAACTGTGGGACTGTCACGGATCCCTCTGGAACTTTCATTGCGCACACCTGGCCCCTATTCCCATTGATTAGTACTTGTAAAAGTGTGCCCTTTGGTTTCCATTGGGTGGTCCATTGGTGCGTGTGAGTACCTGTGCTGTGTGTTTTTGCTTTCGTTCCCTTATGGATTGCGCAGATGATTATGGGTCTCGTCCCGTGCGTTATTCATTGTGCGCATGTGTTATTTATTCAAGGTACTCCTCGCTCTTTTGTTTGGGTTTCAACCCTGTGTTTTTGTATAGTGTTTGTTTGGTCTTTGTCCCTGTGCCTTTACACGGCACACAGTAATTTGGGTACAAAACCCCTATTACGCATTCCTTCGTCTGTCTCCCGAATCATTCCTACCAACATGACAGGGACCTTATATAGACAGGTCTGTACTTTTCCAAATCATGTCCAATTCATTGAATTTACCACAGGTGGACTCCAATCAAGTTGTAGAATCATCTCAAGGATGATCAATGGAAACAGGATGCACCTGAGCTCAATTTTGAGTCTTATAGCAAAGGGTCTGAATACTTATGTAAAAGAAGCAGTTTCTGTTTGTATTTTTTTCATACATTTGCAAAAATTCTAAAAACCAGTTTTTGCTTTGTCATTATTGGTTATTGCATATAGATTGCTGAGGATTTTGATTAATTTCATCCATTTTAGAATAAGGCTGTAGCGTAACAAAATGTGGAAAAAGTAAAGGGGTCTGAATACTTTCCGAGGCACTGTAGGTGCCACAGGCTGTGTTCAGCCACACGCACACAATCTCTCTCTATCGACCGACCGGCGTCTGGGGAGAGTGGACCAGATGAGTGTGACCCTGCTCGGGAAGAGTCGAACGGAACAATCCTGCTTTGGGATGAAGAACCGAACGACGTGTGAGTGAGTACCAATGGTTTCCAGTGTGATGACGTTACTGATGAGGCTTTCTCCGCCCTCAAGACGTGGCCTGCTATGACGAGACTGCCGAGGCCACGACTACCACATCGGAAACCCATGAGGTGAGATGCTAAACGACTATGGACTCTAGCGTGTATGTCGTGGGAGTGTGCTGTCCTTGTGTTTTGTTCTGTGTGGCTTTTATTCTGTAACCCTCTTTTAATACAGACTCTCGAGACTGACCGTCTGCCTCATGCCTGCTTGAAAGAACCTTGCCTCACATACTGTTTGTCACATGCGTCGTGAACAACGAGTCTAGACTAACTGTGAAATGCTTACATATGGGCCTTACCCAACAATGCAGAGAATAATAAATACAAAATGTAAATACACAAATAAATACACAAAGCTTGGCTATATACATGGGGTACCGAGTTGATGTTCGGTAATTGGTAATTAAGGTAGATATGTGGTAATTAAGGTAGATATGTACATACAGGTAGGGGTTAAGTAGGCAACAGGATAGATAAACAGTAGCAGCAGTGTATGGGATGAGTCAAAGCTGGTGCAAAAAGGGTCCATGCAGATAACCAAATCGCTACCCAGACTAACTATTTACCAGTCTTGTGGCTTGGGGGTAGAAACTGATCAGGGTTCTGTTAATTCCAGACTTGGTGCATCGGTACCTCTTGCCGTGCGGTATCAGAGAGAACAGTATGACTAGGGTGGCTGGAGCCTTTGACCATTTTTAGGGCCTTCCTCTGACACCGCCTTGTATAGAGGTCCTGGATGGCCAGGAGCTCAGCCCCAGCGATGTACTAGGCCGTATGCACTACCCTCTGGAATGCGCCTCCTTCACGACTGTTGGTGTGTGTGGACCACGTTAATTCCTTAGTGATGTGGACACCAAGGAACTTCAAGCTCTCAACCCACTCCACTACAGCCCCATCGATGTGGATGGGGGAGGCTGTTACCTGTAGTCCACTATCAGCTCCTTTGTCTTGCTAATGTTGAGAGAGAGAGAGGTTGTTATCCTGGCACCACACTGCCAGGTCACTGACCTCTCTATAGGCTGTCTCATCGTCGTCCGTGATCAGGCCTACCAGGTCTTCAGCAAACTTATTGATGTTGGAGGGGAGAACAGTCAATCCGTTGATCACTCTATAGTTAAACCATTCACAACAAGCATGGCTACGCCCACCATAGAGGCATTTACCATACTGAAATGTCACATTTACACTTTGAACCTTAAGTTTAAACACACACACACAAAGGACAGAGTTAGTTGGTTGAGCGCATTTAAAGAGAAAGGTCAAAGTCATCCACCAGGATGAACAGGACCCCCCCCCCCCCCCCCCACACCTGTCAGACAAACCCACCCTCCTCTTAACCCCCTGCGGAGTGTGGCCTCTAATGCATGACTTGCTCTCTCCCACTATCTCTCTCTTTATTAGTCCAAAACAGGTCATAAATGGGGTTTAAAAAAAGGGGTAAATTACTGTAAATTACTGCACGGTAAATTACTGTGTAATGGAGGAACTTAAGTCTGTCTTACAATATCTTCTCGTTTTAAAACAACCCTTTCGGACATGAACAGCTGGGAACTTGCGTGTTGTGAAAAGTTCTACGTGAACTGCCTCGTATTATGGAAGGGGATTCAACCAATTGGATTCAAAAATGTTAGCATTTTTTGTACATTTATGTTCTTGGCTCAAGGTAAACACAAATTCCATCAGTTGGTTACAGAATTTAACTGCATACGATTTGTTACGTTTTCCTGTTTTATCACTATGGAGGGCCAGTTAAACGAGGAACAACCTATTAAACAAGGGATAAAATAAAACATTTAGTCATGCACATTCCATCCATTCCCCTTCCTGTTGCGCAATACTGAGTGACAAAATTCTCATCACTCCTTTTCGATATAAAGAAGGTATAGCAGACTACGTGCTTCAGCGGTTCTGCTCAGTTGAGACTTTGCTCCCCTGCCTTAGCTAGTAGAGGTTGTCGAAAGAAGCGGACCAAGGTGCAGCGTGGTGAGCGTCCATATTGCTTTTATTCAGGATGACGCCGAAAAAAAACAATACAAAACAACCGTGAAGCTTAAGGGCTATGTGCCACAAACAAAGTTAACTACCCACAAAGACAGGTGGGAAAAGGACTGCCTAAGTATGGTTCCCAATCAGAGACAACGATAGACAAGCTGTTCCTGATTGAGAACCATACCCGGCCAAAACAAAGAAATACAAAACATAGAAAATAGAACATAGAATAAAACGGCTCTCTAAGGTCAGGGCGTGACAGGCTAAAAACATCCATTGCTTTGACCCAGCACTTAATGCCAAACTCCAGCCTGCATATCTGTCCTGGTTGAACTCTGAAGTTACCACATATTGCCTCCAGGCCACTGAAAGCCAACAGTTTAAAATGTAAATCACAAGTAGTTCAACTTCACAATCAACTTGAACCTTGCTCCAAGTCTCCCCCTGGACAGCAGCAGAAGACAACCAAGGAGCAGGTTGGCTAAAGATTAACCAGAGTGACCTCTTGGCAGAGACTCTAAGTGGGAGAAGGACTCTTGGAAAACAACTTGGTTGAAACCGACCACGTCACGCTGTTTGCAAATAAACAGCCCTGAGGTCAGGTCGCTCCTCTGAATGTCTCCGGAATGATGGAGAAGGATAGCCATTCCTGGCATTCCAGTGAGCAGCTCGGCCCCCTCCGATCCTGCATTCCACACATAGCAGGTCCCTCATGCCACACAGGGTGCACGAGGGGAACACAGAGCCCTCCTCTCACTCCCAGCGCACCTGGGCTGCCAAAGGGTGAGCGGCTCAATCGACGCGGGTCGCTAGCGTCGCTTCGCACACCTGTGCCGCAGATCGACTGATCGTTAACACTGGAAACTAAATTAAGACCAGGTGCCGAGATGTCTGACCCTCTGCCATTTCTTATAAGAGGGGCTTGACAGTTTCTCACCTTTAGACCTTGACTGAGGTGTATCTTCTGTGTGATGGCCAGAGTGACAGTCAAGCCAGCTACAGCACAAATGGAGTTATTTGCGATAGCAGGACAAGAGCAAACCCATTTAGAGTTCAGTTATTGTGGACTGTTATTGGATTTACTAAATCCATATTTGATGGCCCAGCCGAATTCTCGGTTGCGCTGATGATTTAGGGGAAACATTGGGGGAAAGTGAAACTTAATTCGTTGGTTAGATTCCCAGAGGGCAAAACCAGTTGTTATGACGTCATCATGACATCTTTTATGACACCATGGTCAGGTTGTATACCAATGAGATTTCTTCTACATTTGGATTGTGCTATTGAATACAGTCGGGGGCCACTATAGACATACAACCGTCCCCTCAAGATCCCCTCAACAGCGATCAGAAGTACATCAGTAACTCCAAACTAATTTAGCTCAGTCACAAACAGTCAAAGAGCCTTCACCTCAGAGAAAAGAGACACAAAGCAGAGCCTCCCTGAGGAAGGCACGGTGATGCCGAAAAATGGTTAAACACCCAATAAATCACTGGGAGTTTATATACGTAGTGTGCGACTCAATTTATTTTGATGGTTTATAGTTTATTCACCGTTAGTCAGTACCTCCACACAAAAACGTTTTTCTGGGTGTGCGCCAGCTCATGTTTTTTATAGGGCCTGCCTGATACGCATCTCAAGAAGAGATAAGGAAAAGGAAAACACAAATTGGAGATGCAGACATTCATAGTAATGAGAGTGGCACACTAGGGAAGCTATAGTTATGCATCATCAGCGCTGCTGGGGCTGAGCGGGCGGACTGCTTCGCCTGCTGAGAGGTCATCTGGGAGGGGGAACAGCAGCGACAGATCTGGCCACAGCTGAGGCGCATCAACCACATCACCCCAGTGGGATTCTGAGGCACATGCAAGGAGACGTAGAGACGCAGCCCTCTTGGCCCTTAGCTGGAGACAACAGGACATGTGCTGGTGGAGCCAGCAACACCAAACAGAGCGCATCCACGCACATGCATACAGTATGTACTCAGACACATTGTGAACAAAAATACAGTGCATATAGAAAGTATTCAGACCCCTTAACTTTTTCCACATTTTGTTATGTTACAGCCTTATTATAAAATTGATAAATAGTTTTTTCCCCCTCATCAATATTCACACACAATACCCCATAATGACAAATCAGAAACATGTTTTTTGAAATGTTTTCAAATGTATTAAAAAAAAATAATTAAACATCACATTTACATAAGAATTCAGACATTTTACTTAGTACTTTGTTGAAGCACCTTTGGCAGCAATTACAGCCTTGAGTCTTCTTGGGAATGATGCTACAAGCTTGGCACACCTGTATTTGGGGAGTTTCTCCCATTCTTCGCTGTAAATCCTCTCAAGCTCTGTCAGGTTGGATGGGGAGCCTCGCTGCACAGCTATTTTCAGGTCTCTCCAGAAATGTTTGGTCAGATTCAAGTCCGGGCTCTGGCTGGGCCACTCAAGGAAATTCAAAGACTTTTCCCGAAGCCACTCCTGCGTTGACTTGGCTGTGGGTCATTGTCCTGAAGGTGATCCTTCGCCCTAGTCTGAGATCCTGAGACCTTTGGAGCAGGTTTTCATCAAGGATCTCTCTGTACTTTGCTCCGTTCATCTTTTCCTCAATCCCGACTAGTCTCCCAGTCCCTGTCACTGAAAAACATCCCCACAGCATGATGCTGCCACCACCATACTTCACCATAGGGATGGTGCCAGGTTTCCTCCAGACGTGATGCTTAGCATTTAGTCCAATGTGTTCAGGCTTGGTTTAATCAGACCAGTGAATCTTGTTTCTCATGGTCTGAGAGTCCTTTAGGTGCCTCTCCAAGTGGACTGTCATGTGCCTTTTACTGAGGAGAGGCTTCCGCCTGGCCACTCCACCATAAAGGCCTGATTGGTGGAGTGCTGCAGAGATGGTTGTTCTTCTGGAAGGTCCTCCCATCTCCCCAGAGGATCCTTGGAGCTCTGTCAGAGTGACCATCCCCAGATCTGTGCCTCGACACAATCCTGTCTTGGAGATCTATGCACACTTCTTTCGACCTCATCGCTTGGTTTTTGTTCTGACGTACTGTCAATAGTGGGACTGTCACAAGTGTAGAGAGGAATAGGCAGTAGGCAGTCGCAGGTTTAGAACTACTGAATTTATTAAAGCACTAATATATATATATATATATATATATATATATATAAATAAAAGCGTGACAAAACCCAAATTGCTAAAATAATAAAGTACTCAGGGAACTGTTGGAGAGATTCCTCTCAGGAAAACAAACAACATTTAGAATGACCGACAAAGACAAATGATAGGCCTCCCGGGAGGCGCAGTGGTTATGGGCGCTGTACTGCAGCGCCAGCTGTGCCATCAGAGTCCCTGGGTTCGCGCCCAGGCTCTGTCGTAACCGGCCGCGACCGGGAGGTCCGTGGGGCGACGCACAATTGGCCTAGCGTCGTCCGGGTTAGGGAGGGATTGGTCGGTAGGGATCTCCTTGTCTCATCGCGCACCAGCAACTCCTGTGGCGGGCCGGGCGCAGTGCGCGCTAGCCAAGGTTGCCAGGTGCACGGTGTTTCCTCCGACACATTGGTGCAGCTGGCTTCCGGGTTGGATGCACGCTGTGTTAAGAAGCAGTACGGCTGGTTGGGTTGTGTATCGAAGGACGCATGACATTCAGCCTTCGTCTCTCCCGAGCCCGTATGGGAATTGTAGCAATGAGACAAGATAGTAGCTACTACAACAATTGGATACCACGAAATTGGGGAGAAAAAGGGGTAAAAAAAAACACACAAAAAAAAGGGCGTTGTGCTGTGAGGTGTTGCTTTATCTGTTTTTTTTAAATCAGTTTTACACGTGAGGATGTGAGAAGTGAGGTGAATGCAATCATTGTCAATAACACACTTGAGTGAAGGCCCCCGTCAATAGGGGATGATGGCAAAATAACAAGACATGCTGATAACATGAAAATAAGATAGAATGGCAGTCTCGCAACAGTCAATGTCACACAAACGTCTCCATACTCACACAGTTCACAAAGGCACATGTTCACTTACATAAGCAATTGAATCTGGATACTGCAAAAAAATAGATGCACTGATAAAAAAGTGTATTACATTTTTGTATAATAACATACTTGGAACAAAACAAACATTATGCATGACATACATGCATATACTCACTCATACAGACATTAACATGCACAGACTACACACACTGGCACAACTTAATCATTGAGCATCTACATCAATATGAAAAGGGAACCTTCCATGCCTATAGGACTATGACAGGTTTTCGGAGGCTCGTGGTCATAAGTTACTATTCAGTTCTCCAACATTGGCCATAGGTAGCCCCGTAATGGTATTCTACCAGTCCAACCAATCAAACTCATCGAAGGGCCCTTGGGAAGCCTAGAGTAAAGGTTTAGATTTACTAAGCATATGCAAAGGCAGTATACAATTCATCCAAAGGCAATAAACCAACACTGTTGTTGAAACTACCCCTTCAGCTGAAACTACAGTATGCCAGAGAGAACAAATAGAGCTTCCGGGCTCTCACAAGATATTTTAAAAGGATGTTGAAATAACGCGACACATGGGGAAGTGATTAGCCAAAGTGATTGGACAGGGGAAAGAAACCACCTGTCACAATATACACACATTGATTTGCAAGTACACGCACACGCACGCACACGCACACACACACACACACACACACACACACACACACACACACACACACACACACACACACACACACACACACACACACACACACACACACACACACACACACACACACACACACACACCTCATCATAAGTGCATGATCTAAACAAAGTATGAGTCAGGATCCTGTGACACATGGTTCTCATTAGCTTCGCCACTTTATTTCCCTGCGTTAAAAAAAAAACAGTTTAGACCAGCATCATTTTCAAGCTGGTCCATGCTTGTCTCTGCTGGCTAGTGCTGGTTGGATGCTGGTCAAGTTGGTCTGACCAACATGGTTATGCTGGTTGACCAGCCTGGTCTATCTGGTTTTACCAGCATGGTCTAGCTGGTTAGGCTGGCAGACTAGCTGGTAAAGCTGGTGATGCTGGTGACCATCTTATGCTGGTGATGCTGGCATGCTGGTGACCAAGCTGGTCCATGCTAGTCTATGCTGGTCAAGCTCATCTACAAAACCACACCCATCATTATCATATTTCCCAGCATGCTCTATTGTAGTTAGATTTTTAAAATTGTTTGTTTCAATGTCTTTTTGTTTGTTGTGTTTTTGCACATGTACAAGAACATTGATTAATTCATTGTATGCTACACAAAGATAAATAACATACATTTTTCTATTGCACCCGTTATTTGTGCCCGTTACTGAAATGGTTGTTCCAGTTTAGATGGTTTAGCTAGTCTCAATTATCAACATTTCTGACCCTAGCAATCATTCTGACTGCAGATTGTGGGTGAATAGAAGTTCCAATTGTTGGATAAACCCCACTCTTACTGGGACATATAAATAGGAATTAAACATCACTGTGCAAGCCAGCATAATGTGACATAATGATGGTTGCATATGCTGGTATATACAGTTTTGTTTCCAGCAGGGTTGCCAGAGTATTATAGGCATTATAATTCGTCCTTCAATTAGTTGTTGAGTTAATGAGGTGATTCAGGGCCCTGCATACAACCTTTCCCTGGAGAGAGACTTGAATGTGTTGACCACAAGACATAACAATGCTACCCCTGTGGAAATGACATGTTCACACCCAGTGAGAAACATACCAGCTCAGGGCAGTGAGGTCATTATGGGCAATTCCGTTGCTTGGTGACAACAATCCCGCCACAACATAACATGTCATTAACTTACCCCGATTCAACAGCCTTAAGATGGTCATTCACGTGCTATTGTAAAAATAGCCTTGTCCCAAGCTCATGCCACAGGTAGCCAAAGAAAACCTTAGAGGCAGACAGATTAGGGGAATTATTTTCCATGTAAAACCCTTAAATAGGGGGATATGAAGGGGGATAAGAGGATTAGCGAAACTCCTCGTATGTGGTTAAGTGGGTGTTTTGGACATTAGGCAGACCCTAAAAACCTGTTTTCCGAGGAGAGTAACGTGACTCCGATCGAACATCACGTTTATAGGGCCTTTGCCACCTGAAAGAGTGGGGCACCGTTGTTCTCTTCATGTCACTAGAAGTTAACTCCATAGAGAGTTCTTTCGAGTTGCTAGCTTCACGGTGGCAAGATTCTGTAAAACGCCACCACTATAGCTTTTTTAGGCGTCATTGTCACCTCTCTCCCAATGCTCGCAAGTTCCAGATTACCAAAGCTTCAAACATTTATGAATCCCCCGTCATCTCTACCGCTGTTTATGTTCCCCCTGTAGGCACTCGTCTGATGCAACATGGAGATTTCAGCTGTTTGTAACCTCCACTCTGCCGTTTTTATTGAGCAACCCTACTAAGCCTGAAGAAGAGATTAAGAGTGTGGAGGCAAGCTAAGCCTGTGGGCACAGGTTCCGGATTAAGCGAGCCACACTGCTTCCTGAGTTTGACTTGAAAAAAGAATGGACTTGTATGAGTAGATGTACGAAGATACAAAGTTATTGATTGTGGGCGTCACCTTCCACCCACTTGTGGCAACTGGTAGGGAGGGGTGACCACAGCCAATCACTGCAGTATTAGGCAACTTGGTTGAGCGTGAGTGAGAAGTAACCATACTTATTCTCTTTGAAATTAGACAACTGAATTCGACTAACAACTTTGTTGCTGGAGATCTGCTAGACCAGTGGTTCCCAACTTTTTCCTTTTCCGGGGACCACCAGATCATTGTGAGTGGAATCACTGAATTTGACCAGTCAAATGTATCAGCTGTAGCCAAACTGCTGCTCTAATGTAGTTGCGCATTTTTAGTGGGAAAGATACAAAGGATTCATTCAAATTTTATTTGGACTTTATAACCAACGGCAGCAACGTTATCTCTGAAACTTTTGTTATGAGTTTATCTTGGGGGCTATATATTTGGTAGCTGTACAATTCATATTGATTGTTTGATTGATTAATTGTGGATGGGATCCATTGTATACATGTGACTCGTTTCAGGAAACTAGGCGTGTGTCGCATGTCACTACTTCACAGGAGCAGCATTTGAACGTAAACCATTGTTTTTAAATCAAAATGCGTTTTTTTGGCAGAAATGCTTTCTGGAACATGTAAACTTTCATGTGCCTTAATAACAAACTTATATTCCATCCATATATACGAATAAGATTGTTAAATTACGAGCTTTGTTGGTTTTGCCACGGAAAAAGACAGATGAGTTTAGATTGGTCTGCCATGTAGCATGCTTTTGTCTACAACAAGAGCTGTTCAGTATGTGTTGACAGTTGACAGTTTTTGAAAGATATAACGTTAGCCATCCTGAACTACAAAACCTTTGCTACTTTTCTCAATAACATTCATGCCCTGAATTTAGCAAGCGCTATCGACAGATCAGTTGGAAAAAGTGATGGGCTACTTTCTGCACACAGTGGTCAGTGTGAACCAGAGTGACTTGACACAACGCTGGCCAAACAAGATGTAGCTACAAACAAAACAGTTAAATGGTTCCAGTCTGCCATGAAGCATTCATCCATGTATACGGGTAAGAGTCTAGTTACATTTTCAGATAAAAGTTTTTAATTGTGTCAGAAAGTCGTTTTAATTGCAAGTTAAAGCGTACTGTTAGTTAGCTGGCAAACGCTAGCTTGCTAGCTAACGTTACCTGTATGATCTGTGTAGTAATATTGTTAAAATCAGAAATCCATTTGCATTACTAGATTAAAGCCTAATGTTAGCTAGCTAACATTGAACCTAGTTTGTTAGCTTTAGCTACCCGCAGATTCATACTACAGCTCTGACAATGTTTGTATTGGTAGTAGTATGAGTTGGGATTATGTCGGTTCAGTGTTTATCTAGCTAGCTAACTAGTTGTCTAAACAAAAGACTCCACTTCGGCCAGATTATTACATGACCCATCAAATTATTCAGGTGTGGGGGTGATTACAGCCATCTATTGTACTTCATGAACATGTGTAAATGTTGTGTGTGGGAGGGATTATAGCATTTCCTTCATACGACCAATCAATTTAGACCATTGTGTTGGGTAAGGGTCATCTAATAATGATCAAATGGTTGTATCTGGACACTTTCTGTTTTTGATATTGCTACTATGCAAGTTACCACTTCACTGTACTGTTTACACCTTATTATCCTGTGCATGTGACCAATAAACATAGATTTGATTTGATATAGCATGTTTTTACCACATGGCCTGTGGCATGGCCTGTGAATCCTTAATGAAATGGGTGGGGCGTGAAGAGGGTGTGAACACTGCTGAATGGATGTGGACAAAGAAGAGCTCTCCAGTAGGTGTACCAAAACATTCAAGGGCCATTTTCTCAAAAGTGGGGTTTATCAACTTTCAAAGCAGAATTACGTTACAATGTAAAAAACACAATTTCAAATTTCGCTACATAAGACCAACTCGAAGGCGGTCAGTCATATTTGTGTATAGTGGGTGTGCACCTCCTGGTGGTGTGCACTTCCACACTCCCCGTCATGGATTTAAAAGCATTGGATTGGTGTAAGCATTGTTTAGGTGGAGTTTTCAACATTGTTAGATCCGTGGTGGGGAGTTTGCTGGTGCGCACTTTGGTTAAAGGTGTTGAGAATCATCTGGACGCAACCTGCATTAGAACCACCCAACAAATGTGTCTGCAACCCCAAAGTAAAACTATTCACAAAATGCATTTCTTCACGATCAGAAAAGGTTGGCTTTTCCCCATTCTACTCTGCATTACCACTATCTTGGTTCTATATCTTGGACAGCTATCCTATTTTGTTAAAAATGCCCTCTGGTTACTGGACTTCCAGTACAGTAGCTCTCCACGTCACTGTGCCTGTCTCAAATGTATCCAGTACAGTAGCTCTCCACTTCACTGTGCCTGTCTCAAATGTATCCAGTACCGTAGCTCTCCACTTCACTGTGCCTGTCTCAAATGTATCCAGTACCGTAGCTCTCCACTTCACTGTGCCTGTCTCAAATGTATCCAGTACAGTAGCTCTCCACTTCACTGTGCCTGTCTCAAATATATCCTGTACAGTAGCTCTCCACGTCACTGTGCCTGTCTCAAATGTATCCAGTACAGTAGCTCTCCACTTCACTGTGCCTGTCTCAAATGTATCCAGTACCGTAGCTCTCCACTTCACTGTGCCTGTCTCAAATGTATCCAGTACCGTAGCTCTCCACGTCACTGTGCCTGTCTCAAATGTATCCAGTACCGTAGCTCTCCACTTCACTGTGCCTGTCTCAAATGTATCCAGTACAGTAGCTCTCCACGTCACTGTGCCTGTCTCAAATGTATCCAGTACAGTAGCTCTCCACTTCACTGTGCCTGTCTCAAATGTATCCAGTACAGTAGCTCTCCACTTCACTGTGCCTGTCTCAAATTTATCCAGTACAGTAGCTCTCCACTTCACTGTGCCTGTCTCAAATGTATCCAGTACCGTAGCTCTCCACTTCACTGTGCCTGTCTCAAATGTATCCAGTACCGTAGCTCTCCACTTCACTGTGCCTGTCTCAAATGTATCCAGTACCGTAGCTCTCCACTTCACTGTGCCTGTCTCAAATGTATCCAGTACAGTAGCTCTCCACTTCACTGTGCCTGTCTCAAATGTATCCAGTACCGTAGCTCTCCACTTCACTGTGCCTGTCTCAAATGTATCCAGTACAGTAGCTCTCCACTTCACTGTGCCTGTCTCAAATGTATCCAGTACCGTAGCTCTCCACTTCACTGTGCCTGTCTCAAATGTATCCAGTACAGTAGCTCTCTACTTCACTGTGCCTGTCTCAAATGTATCCAGTACAGTAGCTCTCCATGTCACTGTGTCTGATACCCATCTACCGGATTCAAGACTTTCATATTAGCCTTAAACATTTGTGAGGAGGTGAATGTGTATGGATTCGGGAAAGATCTATATGGGAACTGGCACCACTACTTTGAAACACTAACTGACAAAACGTTTGATGCTGGACAAGAACACAATTGAACCTACGAGTACAATGTTATTATGAAGCACTCTGAAAATCACAAACATATTTTAAGGATGTTAATAGCTGATCCATATTAGTTCACTACCATACAGCTGTGTTTGCCACAAAGATACTTTGTTGAAAGAGGCAGAATCAAATGGGTGTTCGACCTCGACAGTTAACCCTGAATCGAGGGGCCATAATGTCGCTGTTAAAGAGTGAGTGGAATCATTTGGAATGACAATTCCATAGTTCCTACTTCCGGGTGGGAAGAGATGACTCTGTGTCCGAGAAGTTGTCCATGGGGTTTACCTGACTTTACTACAACATTGACCTGGAGTATGGTTGCAGAGACTTTGTGAGACAATTTATAATCGTCTCTCTAACACGTTTAATCTCGACTCATGACCATATCACTATTTCTCACAACCTAATTGGCACTGCCCCAGTGCTATTAAGTAAGATTGACGTTGATTGAGCTTTTGACGACCGAAAAAGGCAGAAACATTTTGTCCAGAGTGCCAAAGATATTTGACACAGTAGCAGATAGACAAATAGGGGTCAACGGGTCAAAACAACAACAATTCTAAAGCTCAGGAATCTCAGCTCATTTGGGCAGAGCTCAGGCCTCAAGTTGCCCTTGTGTTGCTCTTTTTGGAGCGAGAGGGGTCATGCAAAGTTTGGGAACAGGAAATGCTTCTTGATCAAATATGTTTGAAGTGCAGTGCGAATGTGCCCTTTAGGATTTGGTGTAGGAGCGTAGGTGGTGGGTAAACCACTTGAAAGGTTTCTGTTCCAGAAGTGGCACACAGGAGCCAATCCTAGCTGAGCCAAACCAGCTGCACTGAGCTGACCTGGTTATACATCCACCAGTTGCTGGAACCTGCTTAAAAAGGACAATGTGAAAAGAATATTATCATTTGATCAGCAGCACAAATAGCGTGAAAATTGCAAGAGACATCAAAATGCCCATTCTCCTACGACAGGATAGAAGGGTGGTTTTAAGGTTCTTTCTCCTACATATTTAAATGAGTCCAAATGCTGACACTTGAGTTGTCCCTGGGGTTGTGGGGAAAGTAGGCTAGAGGTTGTCCAGAGTTTCCATTTGTTATTTTATGGTCAGAGATTCTGGCGGATAGTTCTGATTTCTTGATACAAATGCACCGGGACATGCACCCCTAGACGTGGTAGGACATTAGGCTAGAGAAGAGTGTAACGACAGAGTGACTTTTTTGGACTATACAGTACATGCACACATCATTGATTTGTCCCCCAGAGATGAATATTACCACAACTCAATTCAGATATGTGTAGATTAGGAAATCTCGAAAACAATGTCTCCAGCAACAACATGTTGTTTTAGTCTGCAGACTAAATGGGCCATTGAAGCTACGTTGGGCCATCTTCAGCTTCAGCTCCTTTATAATGGCTGTGGAAACGGCCTTACGTAAGAGGAGCGACAGACAGGACGTGCTTAAGAGCAGTCAGCAGCCTCCATGACCCGCGTCTGCACCATCAAGTCATCACTCAACAATGAGGAGAACCAGGGCTACGGTCCTAGTAAAACAGTGAAGATGCCAAGCACGACTCCCAAAGTGCATGGGAAGCATGCTTTTCTGTTAGGTTGGTCTGTAGAAGCTTGAATCAGCCGGAATGATATGACAAGGCAATTAGTTGTAAGAAATCCAGCCTGGAATTGAAATCAAGAAGAGTTAAGCTAGCCGAGGACTCTCAGAGAGGCTGACGTGTCAGTGCAAATATTAAAGGGATAGTTCATGCAAAATTTACACTGAACAAAAATACAAACACAACTTGTCGAGTCCCATGTTTCATGAGCCGAAATAAAAGATCCCAGAAATCTTCCATACTCACAAAAAGCTTGTTTCTTCCAAAATGTGTGTACACATTTTTTACATCCCTGTTAGTGAGCATTTCTCCTTTGCCAAGATAATCCATCCACTTGACAGGTGTGGCATATCAATAAGCTTAATTAACAGCATGATTATTACACAGGTGCACCTTATGCTGGGGGACAATAAGAAGCCACTCTAAAATGTGCAGTTTTGTCACACAACACAATGCCACAGATGTCTCAAGTTTAGAGGGAGTGTGCAATTGGCATGCTGACTGCAGGAATGTCCACCAGAGCTGTTGCCAGAGAATTGAATGTTAATTTCTCTACCATAAGTAGTTTTAGAGAATTTGGCAGTACGTCCAACCGGCCTCACAACCACAGACCACGTGTATGGCGTTGTGTGGGCGAGTGGTTTGCTGATGTCACCGTTTTGAACAGAGTGCCCCATGGTGGCGGTAGGGTTATTGTATGGGCAGGCATAAGCTACTGACAATGAACACAATTGCATTTTCTCTATAGCAATTGGAATGCACTTAGTTTGAAATGTTTTTGAGGAAGTTTTGGCTTGCAGTGCAGCATTGCTAACATTGGTTGGCATGTTTACATTCATGAATTTCTTAGATGCTAATATGCTAACTCCTGGCTGTGGCAGAAGTAAATAATGTATTAATGTAGATTCTTTCACCAAAGGCCTTCAGACTCAAGGTAAAGGTAATTCAGCCAAAATATGGATTTTTGCCTGAACTATACCTTTAAAACAGACAATTTGTTACAGCTGATCATTTCTGATCAAGTGTATCTGATTAAAAAGATGATCTCGGACTAACAACAACCAGCTGTTATTATTTACAATGGAGACACAAGAGAGAAACCTCATGTTTATTATTATCCGCGACCTCAGTTCGGTTCACACATTGAGTGGCAAACGCAAGGTGAAATTAAATTGGTTCTAGCTGGCAGAATCATGAGGCAAATTGGAAAACAAATTGGAACACACTAAACAAACAACACGTTTTATCTATAATTTCTCTTCATTATTTATCTTCATATGACAAGGATTAAAATATATTTGCCAGTAGATTGTTGACTTGATTCATGATGAGTGCTAGCTAAGATTTTGAAAGTAAGGGAAGGGAAAGGGGTCAGTTGTATAACTGAATGCCTTCAACTGAAATGTGTCTTCTGCATTTGCCCTCCCAGTCACTCCTCCCAGGGCTTAATGACTGGATTTACTGCATCAATTAGCCATCAAGGTCTCTGAGAGGCGAGATGCCTGGCTGGATGATT
Organism: Oncorhynchus mykiss; assembly: GCF_057628025.1. Taxonomy (NCBI): domain Eukaryota; kingdom Metazoa; phylum Chordata; class Actinopteri; order Salmoniformes; family Salmonidae; genus Oncorhynchus; species Oncorhynchus mykiss. The sequence continues at coordinate 31,060,586 of NC_143051.1, forward strand.
GATTGTTCTCTGACAGCTGATGTCCCCTTGCCATGCTGTTCTATGTTGACATGATCAGTCCAATCAAAGATACTGTACATATAACATGATTTGACGTCATATTATCTGTGGCCAATGACCTTGAGCCTTCTTGGATGGGCACTTCTAATGTAACTTTATGGCAGCGCCCAACGGGATAAAATGTTCTATCTCTACCCTTAGACTTGGTGGTGACATAGTGTCCCCATGAGTGACAGAACACTGAACCAATCACGGCGCAACGCTCCGTATTTTCTGCTGGCTTGCCCCACCACCACAGAAAGCACTGAGCTAGGCTGAAACACCTGCATTTTGGAGCTGCCTTACTCAAGAAAACAAAAAAGAGACAATGTCTGTATACGGCTTTATTAACTCAGTGATATATATTTTATTTACATTGTTTGCAAACTGATACGTGCTATTTTGGTATTAATGCCAAAATAGCATGCAAAACAGGCAAGCCCCACCTGCCCTGAATGACGGGTCGCCACTGGGGGAAGGTGGTGTGAAGAGGCGAAGGGTCCGACAGAAAGAAAAGGAGGTAGAGAGAGAGATACGCAGAGAGTCTGGAAGCGAGGGCCAGAGGATAAAGGAGAGTGAAGGTCAGATCGAGACAGAGTTTGAGAATGGGCATACAGTCACAAATGAAGAAAGAGAAAGACGGCGAGAGCAGGCAATTTGTGTCTGAGAATGGCGCTGCACCATATTTTGATCCCTATTAGTGCAAGTTGGATGTGCTTTACCAACACAGTTTGGGCGAAGGGAGGCAGAGCCCTATGATTGGCATGTGAAAAAAGAGCCAACCGCCTCCACTCCCTATCTAACCCTCTATTTATATTTCAGTGTCATCGGGTCTTGACAGGGAGATCCATGCCTCACGTAGGCACCACATGGCAACCCTTATCTACCCAGACCATCACTCGTCAACGAACCCCCTCCATCTGCCTGGGATTGAAAGAAGACATATCACCCACCACCGACTGACTACACATGGGTTATTCTATTTCATTTCAATATTGTCACACCCTAATCTGTTTCACCTGTCTTTGTGCTTGTCTCCACCCACACCAGGTGTCTCTCATCTCCCCTCATTATCCCCTGTGTATTTATACCAGCGTTTTTCTGTTTGCCTGTTGCCAGTTCGTCTTGTCCCGTCAAGTCCTACTAGCGGGGTCTAGTTTTTGTTTTACTATCATGTCTCAGACTGAAAGGTAAGTCAAGGCAGGCAAAGGCTTGTATCCAAATCAGAGTCAAGCAGGTACAGGACAGGCAGAAAGGTCAGAACTGGGAAGACTAAGAAACAAAAACTAGAGCACAGGGAACACGCTGGTAGGACTTGACGAACTGGCAACAGACAAACCGAAAACGCAGGTATAAATACACAGGGGATAATGGGCGATGGGAGACAGCTGGAGGAGGGTGGAGACAATCACAAAGACAGGTGAAACAGATCAGGGTGTGACAGATATAAAATATGATAGTGCATAGGTTGACATCATGACAACAGTAGACACTTGATATCATGACGGCACATTTTTCTCTATTGTTATGCTTCTTCTGGGGGGGGGGGTGTTGTTATGGACTATGCGTTGCTGGTGAATGAAAAATCCTAACAGTCTTGAATAATATACCTGTGGGAAAATCCCAGGGCCAATTGATTTCACATTAATCGAAATAGGATCTGCCCTAACTGAATTACCATGGACTTGTCTCTCTAATACACAGAGCTCAGCTGCTTGGACACAGAGCAAGAGATCTCTCCAAAATAAATGTCAATATAATCATCATGAAACCACAGAGGCCTAAACTTCCTCAATAGGTAAGATCTGGACTTCTGTTGCTACTCTGTCATTATGGCTACCTGGTATCACTAAATGCTTCGTGAGGACGGACCCCACATCCCCACACACAGCCCTAACTGGGGCAGGATGTCCACACCCCGCTGAGGAGAGACAGCACGTTGAGAGGCATGTATCTGCCTTATTTTGAGCTCTTCAACAACAGAAAAGACTTATATGGCCCGAAGATGTTTTGGCTAGCATTCAGAGCCCCTTTGGGGTCTGGCCTCTCAGATGTAGACTGCCCCCACTTCTCCATAATTGTACACACCACCCTGATCCTGCAACCATCATGCAGTCACATTGTCAGGTGTGCTCTCAGTCTCAATGCACAATTTTTACTCTGAGGGGAAATGAGGCAGAGGAGACCAAGGGATGATAGTATCAATGAAAGGGACACACAGCAGTGGGGAATGCTGTGGAGCATGTATGCCAGATTTACTCGAGGACTGCCGCTGAGACGACTAGGGTAGTTAGGGCGATCCACTCTAGGCCCTGCCCATGGAGATCTAGTCGCCATGGTTACAGGCTATCATGACATGACTGGTCCAATTGGAAGGCATTGTGGCTCAGCGACAGCTCGTGACAGCTTCAGGTCAACCCCGGCCTGTCCGGAGAGTTATGTAATTCAAATGGCTCACTCTCAGCCAATCATCTTCTCTGTCAATTAAAGAGGCGGTGTCAATCCGAAAAGATGTGCTGCCTGGCAGGCTGCCATGCATGGGCCAGGGTGTCAGTCACTGGTTACGTTGTCCCTGGCCTGTGGTTTTCATTTATCAGCTCTGCAGGTCGTCTTCAGGTCGTCTTCGGCTGTCAATCTAAGTGGGGAACTTGGCATACACTGTGAGGGGGAGTCCTAAAGGACAATTATAAGTGCAGATGAACTGATTGAATAAAATTACCTCCACATATCGTGACTTTATCTTTGTGAAGCTTGCTTGAAGGTGGCACACACACACACACAAACAAAACACACACATACTCACACCCATCTCTTTGTGTGCCACCCCCAAGCACATACACCGCCCAGGAGCAAGCACGGGGTATAAGGGTAGGGTTCCCGTGGGGAGGGGGCATTCTCTCCTCTGTTGATCTCTGTCACCCAGCGATTAGATAGTAAAGAAGCAACAGGATCCTGGTGCTGAAACACTTTCATTCAGAAGTTCATCTACAACATCATGCTATTGAGTGTGCAGCAACCTGCAGAACAGCTGACACAGAGTTCTAGAAAAGGAGCCAAACCATGGCTAGTGATTTACATGGTGCATTGAGGATTATGTATCAACAGTAAACAGCATGTTAACTTTCACATGTCTGGGACTGCAGGTGATGTTTTGAAGATCAGATTGCCGGTGAAAGGTTTGAAATTGAAACTGTGTCTGATGAATGGTCTTTGCTGGGGTTCTACTAAGCTAAGATGGTCATACCAAGGATCATTAGCCCATAGAAACGCATTGAATAACAGATTCATACATGGAAAAACGGCTAATTAAAAAAATCAAAATTTAAGTTTGTTTTAAAGTGTCTGTCCTATATTTGAGAGGCAAAAGAAAGATCAGGAAAATATTTCTAAAACATTTTTATTTTTATTTATTTTTTATTTCACCTTTATTTAACCAGGTAGGCTAGTTGAGAACAAGTTCTCATTTACAACTGCGACCTGGCCAAGATAAAGCATAGCAGTGTGAACAGACAACACAGAGTTACACATAGAGTAAACAATAAACAATTTATTTTCCCTTTTGTACTTTAACTATGTGCACATAATTATAACACCGTGGGAGCCAGGAGTAGAGAGGGAGAGTGAGAGGGGGCGAGAGAAAGAACCGGAGAGAAAGAAATTAAAAATATGAACGAACGTAGGAGTAATCAACAGCTGCTGATTCAGACTGATGTAAACAAGTAAGAGAGCAGAAGGGGGAATGACACACACACTCACACCGAGCAAGTACTCATTCACACAAGCACAAACACTCACACACAGCCACTGCATGTACACATGAGGGAAAACTAGCACTTCATAAGAACACTAATGATCTCTGTCTACTGTATATCACCTATACTATGATTTACAGAATTATAAACTCTCATTCATGATCACATGCAAAACACAACAGATGCTGGTTGGTAGCTACACATACAGTACATCTGTATGACGCACATGCAAACAATTACAGACATAGACATGACCGAACTCAGACCCCCACACACACACATAATGAACCGAACCACAGGCACGTGTACAGGCACAAAAACACACACATAATGAACCGAACCACAGGCACGTGCACAGGCACAAAAACACACACATAATGAACCGAACCACAGACACGTGCACAGGCACAAAAACACACACATAATGAACCGAACCACAGGCACGTGCACAGGCACAAAAACACACACATAATGAACCAAACCACAGGCACGTGCACAAGCACAAAAACACACACATAATGAACCGAACCACAGGCACAAAAACACAAAAAGGCAAACACAAAACCATTCAGTCAGCCATCATCTGTCCTTATGTCGTTCAAGGTCCCCGCAGAACATCACACACATTTTATATACTTAAGCAATAAGGCCCGAGGGGGTGTGGTATATGGCCAATATACCACGTCTAAGGGCTGTTCTTACTCACAACGCAACAAGGAGTGCCTGGATACAGCCCTTAGCCATGGTATATTGGCCATATACCACAAACCCCTGAGGTACCTTATTGCTATTATAAACTGGTTACCAACGTAAATAGAGCAGTAAAAATAAACGTTTTGGCATACCCGTGGTATACGGTCTGATACATCACGGCTGTCAGCCACTCAGCATTCAGGGCTCCAACCACCCAGTTTATAATTGACATTATAGCCATACAAAAACATGAGCTATTCTCATGTTTGCAGTGTGTTGTTCAAGGTCTTCCTCCAAACACACTAAACATACAGTACATAAACGCTCTGCTAACATGTGACCAAAGACATACAGAATTGTTCGCAATTTGGTTCCTTCCTTTATGTTGTCAAAGCATTCAGTTTTAATATCACAAAAGTTTATACAAACTGTACACGTGACAAAAACAAGCAACATGCATACACACACAGTAAAGTATAGAGACATTCAGTAATCATCACAAACGTGCATACAGTAGTCAGTAATGCATTCTATTTGACCTTGGGTAAATACCTGCCACTCACTGTACCTGCTAACTCTTTCAAAGAACTTTAGGATAGTGCAGGTAAAAGACTGTCATGATAACTTCAACCCCCCCCCCCCTCCCCCCCAAACCTCATCCACATCGGCATCATTACATAGAAGTAGTAACACTGTTTCAGCTGCTACTTTGTAATATACAGGGATTATAATGGATATTTTATTTAAGCAAAAATGATGGGGATAATAATGAAATCTTTATGGTACTTGCTTCAAATAATTCAACACAATTGGTGACTACTTGTTACTACATTCAGCCATGTTTCAGCTTGTACTTACCCTGTAAGCTTTACCTTAGACTTGCCCTAATACATTTAAAAAATACCTTCATTCAAAAATGATTGATTGACTGTGCAGCCAACACTGTATGAAGTATACTGACAGTGATTTCACAAAAAGATCTTCAGCCCTATTTCTGGCACACAGCTAGGCCAATAGTTACATAATTAATATATATGACCTTTAACCTGTTATCTGCAGACATCACTGACCTCTTGTCTACTGGGAGGGTTACGGTTACAAGGTTAAATGCAGGCCAATGCAGTGCTTATCACCATATATTGGCAGTTACCTTTCACCTATAATAGTCTGATCATTCCTGGGAAAAACTCACACACACTTTTCCACATGGATACACCTATGCATGCATGTGGTGGCAGGGTAGCCTAATGGTTAGAGCTTTGGACTAGATAACCGAAAGGTTGCAAGTTCAAATCCCCGAGCTGACAAGGTACAAATCTGTTGTTCTGCCCCTGAACAGGCAGTTACAAAATAAGAATTTGTTCTTAACTGACTTGCCTAGTTAAATAAAAAAATGCATGCAGTGATTACTTTAATTACTTGTTGCTTTTATTTCTTATCTGTATTTTTTTTTAAACTTCATTGTTGGTTAGGGGCTCGTAAGTAAGCATTTCACTGTAAGGTCGACACCAGTTGTATTCGGCGCATGTGACTAACAAAATTTGATTTGATATGCTATTCATTTAACCCAACATTGCTCTCAGTCATTGCTCTGACTGAACCACTATTGGACTATGACCGCATACTATTCTGATGAGTTGGATGTCACTCCATTCTTAACATTACTTATCTGATTCTCAAACATTTGAAATAACAGTAGATATGCAACAGTATACAATAACCAATCGTGTCATTTGTCCTTCATGCATTAACTGAACAAGGCTGCCCTCTTGTGTTGATAAGAGGGACTGCATGAACGAGACTGCTTCAGTTGGGTATACACTGAGCAGGTGAATCCAGGTGAAAGCTGTGTCATCTACACTGATGGATGTCAATAAGGGATCATCAATCAGTGTAGATGAAGGGGAGGAGACAGGTTAAAGAAGGATTTTTGGGATCCTGTCGGCCAATAAGAGGCAGCGGTAGCAACAGGAACGAACGGGCCAGAAATGTCCGGGATCAGTGAGGACAAAATGGAGGAAATTGAGAAAAAGATGGTGAAGCAACAGCTGTGCTGGAGTGCAAACAATATGGGTGTCAGTTCTGATGATATGGAGCGGGTGGATGAGGGTCAAAGACCGGAATAGTCGGTAGTGGAAAGACATAGGAGGAAGAAATATCGTGATGCAGAATGCAATGGAGCATCTAGTAAAGAAAGCATAAAGGGAGCCAAGGTAGGAAGCAAGAGTAATGATGTGTTGGAGTGGAAAGTGGTGACAGTGTTTGATGAGACAACAAGGCCTCATTTACATCCTATCTGACTAACCAACGCCGTAAAGAAAGGGGTGGGTAAAGTGAAATTAGCTCAGTTAATTGGAAATGGTATATTGTTCATATGTTGTGGTAGCCAGGCTCAGCAATATAAGATTGTGAAAATGGAAAAGCTTAATGGGAAGCCATTAAAAGCCATGTCCCTGGTGTTTACGCTAGATTGAGGGGAGTCATCACTGGGGTCCCAATATCTATGTCCACAGTTGATATTAAAGAACAAGGGAGGAAGAGTGATTGAGACCAAAAGGTTGATCAGTAGGAAAGAGGGTCAAAGAAGTGGAAGCTTATCCGTGATGCTGAGGTTTGAGAAAGTCTTGCTGGGAAAAGTACAGATAAGATTCCTTAGTTTCAATGTTAAAGAATTTGTCCCATATGCACTGCGGTGTTTTAAATGGCAAGGAATGGGAGATGTAGCTGCTCAGTGTAAAGAAAGAAAATATGTGCCAAGTGCGGAGGGGAATATGATTACGATTTATGTGGAAGCAATGTGAAGGTTATGTGCTGTAATTGTGGGGGAAAGGCTAGAGAGGCTTCAGAGAGAGGCTAGAGAGGCTTCAGAGAGAGGCTAGAGAGGCTTCAGAGATATAGGATCAGTCATGATGTATCGTATGCAGAGGCTATAAAACAGATTGGTAGAACTACAGTGTGGAATGATGAAGCTTCCATGACTGCTCCTGTACTAGGTGGACCTACTGTCAGACTGATGAAGCTTCCATGACTGCTCCTGTACTATGTGGACCTACTGTCAGACTGATGAAGCTTCCATGACTGCTCCTGTACTAGGTGGACCTACTGTCAGACTGATGAAGCTTCCTTGACTGCTCCTGTACTAGGTGGACCTACTGTCAGACTGATGAAGCTTCCATGACTGTTCCTGTACTAGGTGGACCTACTGTCAGACTGATGAAGCTTCCATGACTGCTCCTGTACTAGGTGGACCTACTGTCAGACTGATGAAGCTTCCATGACTGTTCCTGTACTAGGTGGACCTACTGTCAGACTGATGAAGCTTCCATGACTGCTCCTGTACTAGGTGGACCTACTGTCAGACTGATGAAGCTTCCATGACTGTTCCTGTACTAGGTGGACCTACTGTCAGACTGATGAAGCTTCCATGACTGCTCCTGTACTAGGTGGACCTACTGTCAGACTGATGAAGCTTCCATGACTGCTCCTGTACTAGGTGGACCTATTGTCAGACTGATGAAGCTTCCAAGACTGCTCCTGTACTAGGTGGACCTACTGTCAGACTGATGAAGCTTCCATGACTGCTCCTGTACTAGGTGGACCTACAGTCAGACTGATGAAGCTTCCATGACTGCTCCTGTACTATGTGGACCTACTGTCAGACTGATGAAGCTTCCATGACTGCTCCTGTACTAGGTGGACCTACTGTCAGACTGATGAAGCTTCCATGACTGCTCCTGTACTAGGTGGACCTACTGTCAGACTGATGAAGCTTCCATGACTGCTCCTGTACTAGGTGGACCTACTGTCAGACTGATGAAGCTTCCATGACTGCTCCTGTACTATGTGGACCTACTGTCAGACTGATGAAGCTTCCATGACTGCTCCTGTACTAGGTGGACCTACTGTCAGACTGATGAAGCTTCCTTGACTGCTCCTGTACTAGGTGGACCTACTGTCAGACTGATGAAGCTTCCATGACTGCTCCTGTACTAGGTGGACCTACTGTCAGACTGATGAAGCTTCCATGACTGTTCCTGTACTAGGTGGACCTACTGTCAGACTGATGAAGCTTCCATGACTGCTCCTGTACTAGGTGGACCTACTGTCAGACTGATGAAGCTTCCATGACTGCTCCTGTACTAGGTGGACCTACTGTCAGACTGATGAAGCTTCCATGACTGCTCCTGTACTAGTTGGACCTACTGTCAGACTGATGAAGCTTCCATGACTGCTCCTGTACTAGGTGGACCTACAGTCAGACTGATGAAGCTTCCATGACTGCTCCTGTACTATGTGGACCTACTGTCAGACTGATGAAGCTTCCATGACTGCTCCTGTACTAGGTGGACCTACTGTCAGACTGATGAAGCTTCCATGACTGCTCCTGTACTAGGTGGACCTACTGTCAGACTGATGAAGCTTCCATGACTGCTCCTGTACTAGGTGGACCTACTGTCAGACTGATGAAGCTTCCATGACTGCTCCTGTACTAGGTGGACCTACTGTCAGACTGATGAAGCTTCCATGACTGCTCCTGTACTATGTGGACGTACTGTCAGACTGATGAAGCTTCCATGACTGCTCCTGTACTAGGTGGACCTACTGTCAGACTGATGAAGCTTCCATGACTGCTCCTGTACTAGGTAGACCTACTGTCAGACTGATGAAGCTTCCATGACTGCTCCTGTACTAGGTGGACCTACTGTCAGACTGATGAAGCTTCCATGACTGCTCCTGTACTAGGTGGACCTACTGTCAGACTGATGAAGCTTCCATGACTGCTCCTGTACTATGTGGACCTACTGTCAGACTGATGAAGCGTCCATGACTGCTCCTGTACTAGTTGGACCTACTGTCGGGGTAGGTGCTTCTTTCTGATGGTCCTGGCGTCGTTTCGAGGCCTGTTCGGAAATCTTGTTATTTATATGCGGTGTCAAATGACACTTTGATAATGAATAAAGTTGACTTCATAGTTTTTATTGGTAAGGTTATCAATACGACTCGGGTTGTGGAAAGCAGAAATGCCAGTTTGAAGGTTATTGTGGAGACAGCAAAAGAGATATTGGGGGTAACAATGTTACTGTTGAAATGGTTGTTGACATGCTGAACAATCCTATGGGTGGAATGTTTCAGTATGATATAGATAAAGGTTAATGGGGTTGGTGAGGGGAAGAGGTTAGTAGGGATTTATTTGTATTTTATTTCCATGGAAGTACAGAATTGGACAGGTCATGATTGATCGTACATTCCAGCACAGTAGGTGGCGGCATGCACTTAAACGATTGTTTACAGACCTCCATGATATAGAAGAAAGATTTTTCAACCTTGAGACATGGATTGTGTGTGTACCATTCAGAGGGTGAAAGGGCCACCACCCAAAGGTCATGTAGCCAAATTAACAGAACTGTAGGAGTCAACATGGGCCAGCATCCCTGTGGAACGTTTTCGACATCTTGTAGAGTCCATGCCCCGACGAACTGAGGTTGCTTTGAGGGCAAAAGGGGATGCAACTCAATATTAGGAAGGTGTTCCTAAACAAATTCTCTGCTCGTCATCACTCATTATTACCTGGCTTGTAAGCTTAAATCAGTTTTCAAATAACAGAAGCTTTATGCTTCTTAGTAGAGTTGTGCCTCTCACTTGTATCAACAAAAGTCTGGAGCATAGGCTACATTTATTGGAGTCAGTGAAAGTTGTGCCACCAACCCATTACTTAACTTTACAGAGCTGCAGGTCTCTGAGAGCAGCAATGTCAACCCACTAAAGCATAGTTGTCACTCATTCCATGGAGGGCCTAGTGTCTGCAGGTTTCTTGTTTTTCCTTTCAATTAAGACCTAGACAATCAGGTGAGGGGAGTTCTTTACTAATTAGTGACCTTCGTCAGTCAAGTACAAGGGAGGAGCGAAAACCCGCAGGCCCTTCATGGAATGAGTTTGACAGGTGCTCCAGATCCGGGTTTCCCAATCTCGGTTTAAAGCCCTAGAACCACACAGCTGACTGAAATGATCAAAGCTTGATGAGGTTGATTATCTGAATCAGCTGTGTGGTGCTAGGGAGAAGAAGAACAAAATTGCACCCAGGGGGGGGGGGGGGGCCAGGACCGAGTCATAGGAATGTCATGTATAGAGCTAGCATGATTCGTTACTCTACATAGAACCCTCCTCAATAATCTCCTGAATAAAATACATTTTGGACCCTCACGGTTATTTCGCTGTGGTGCTGAGGGGCCAGTCACAACATGTTCCATTCAAGGTTACAGGGATAACATTTTCAGACTGCTGTTTCAGATCAAGGCGTCTCATTTAAGACCTACTAGCACGATATTTGTATTACTATAGAACGTCGGTTATGTAATTATAACCCAAGCAATGTCCGTTTTTTCCAGTGGACAATTTGGATGGGATTAGTTTTACCAAACTGCCTCTGTAATTATTTTTTTCCTAATTCACAATGGACCGTTATGATGGAGGCCTGGAGCCTCTTCTAGAAGTGTAGATATATTTATATTATACATAGGCCTAATGGCCTTCAGTTTGGAGAAAGTCAAAATCATGCATATCAGTAAGAACCAGGAACTGTAAGAACCAGGATCAGTAAGAACCAGGAACTGTAACCGACATGTAATTAATTACCTGACGTATTTGGCAATTTATCAATTCATTGGCACAATATCGTCCACTTCGTCTTTCAAAAGAGAAGTATGGCACTAGGAAAGTTGATGTATGACAAAACAGATCATTAATCAGTAGGCTACGTGCATATCACTTTGTTTTCAGCATCCATTTTTTTCCCATGTTCTTACCCAAACTGTTAAACGCTGTAATATCCCTCAAAACACAGGGATGACGATTCGCACGGGATAAGTATTATCAGAGGACCTTGGAGTTTGCCGAAAAACAGTAGGTCTTTAGGACTGGGCTAATGACATTCCTGCCAGGTAAAAATGTATGACATGGCAGATTCAGACAGGAGTAATATTACAGATGTGTTGATTTGTGCTCATGCACATAATTACATTACCTGACCTCCTGTAGTAAAACGTATCCTGTCCAAATAGGGCTAAAGAATGGCCTACCCTACACACACCTCCTCCACACTTAGTCTGCCATTAGGGGCAGGCCAATAATATTAAAATGGCATCCTTTCCTCATCTATTTTCCTTTATCTGCACTGATGTGAACATTAACAGGACAGGTGATATTTCAATCCTTTGTTAATATCCACCATGTTGTTTTCGTTTCATTTTACTGAAGATCAGTAAGCTGAAGGATGGTCTCGCTACTGGTGTCCCCCAGGGCTCAATACACAGTCCCCACTGATTATATACTGAACAAAAATATCAATGCAACATGCAACAATTTCAAAGATTTTACAAAGTTACAGTTAATATAAATCAATTAAAATAAAATAATTAGGCCCTAATCTATGGATTTCACATGATTGGGAATACAGATTTGCATCTGTTGGTCACAGATACCTTTAAAAAAAAGTAGGGGTGTGGATAAGAAAACCAGTCAGTATCTGGTGTGACCAACATTTGTCTCATGCAGCTGGACACATCTACTTCGCATAAAGTTGATCAGGCTGTTGATTGTGGCCTGTGGAATGTTGTCCCACTCCTCATCAAAGGCTGTGCGAAGTTTCCAGATATTTGTGGGAACCGGAACACGCCATTTTACACGTCAATCCAGAGCATCCCAAACATGCTCAATGGGTGACCTGTCTGGTGTGTATGCAGGTAGAACTGGGACATTTTCAGCTTCCAGGAATTTTGTACAGATCTTTGCAACATGGGACCATACATGTGGACTGCGGTTATCAGGCCGGTTGGACGTACTACCAAATTCTCTAAAATGACATTGGAGGCGGCTTATGGTAGATAAATCAACATTTAATTATCTGGCAACAGCTCTGGTGGACATTGCTGCAGTCAGCACGTGAATTGCATACTCCCTCAAAAATTGAGACATCTGTGGCATTGTGTTTTGTGATAAAACTGCACATTTTAGAGTGGCCTTTTATTGTCCCAGCACAAGGTGCACCTGTGTAATCATGCTATTTAATCCGCTTCTTGATATGCCACACCTGTCAGGTGGATGGATTATTTTAGCAAAGGAGAAATGCTCACTAACAGGGATGAAAACAAATTTGTCCACACAATTTGAGAGAAATAAGCTTTTTGTAAATTTCTGGGATCTTTAATTTCAACCCATGAAACATGGGACCAACACTTTACATGTTGCGTTTTATATTTTTGTTCAGTGCAAATAGCTCTGGATAACGGAGTCTGTTAAATTACTAAAGTCTGAAATGTAAAAATGCTTGAGTTATAGCAGTCAACAACACTGGATTAACCGTCAACACTTACAATACAGTTTCAGCCAACAGATCTTCAATCAAAGGCATTTATTTTGTGAAAACCTTTTCTCCACACAGCGGCCAAGCATCAGCACTGGTGGTACATTAGCATCAAGACAAGATTTCAAATATGTTAAACATGGCTATAAAAATGTTCTCACTCACTGAGGAAAATGGTTGTAACAATCCGCTCTGATTCATATCAAAACAGTTAAAATATTATTTTCTGGATTATTTACAAAGCCATAGATTATTATAGTCTTATATTTGATTATGAATCATCAACAGTTACACCTCTACAGTGTGACTCGATTCAAAAGTAGTGGAGATTATACCAGAAATCATGTCCACAATTAGCCTGTCAAGGACAGCAACTAAGAAATTGTTTTGCTAGCTAGCCAGAGACCAAATGGCATATTTTGACTTCCAGCACAGTGTTCTCATTGCACTGTAACAGTTGAATATATATATAGAGGAGAAAGTAAAATGTTTTAAATGAACCGTATTAAAGATTTTGGGCTCCTGAGTGGCGCAGCGGTCTAAGGCACTGCATTTGGGGCGGCAGGTAGCCTAGTGGTTAGAGCATTGGGCCAGTAACCGAAAGGTTGCTAGATCAAATCCCCAAGCTGTCGTTCTGCCCCTGAACAAGGCAGTTAATCCACTGTTCCCTGGTAGGCCGTCATTGTAAATAAGAATTTGTTCTTAACTGACTTGCTTAGTTAAATAAAGTTTAAATAAAAAATCTCAGCGCAAGAGGTTCGAATCCAGGCTGTATCACATCCGGCTGTGATTGGGAGTCCCATAGGCTTTATCCCACTGCTGTGTCATTGCAGCTAAATACACTTATATGTCTAATATAGCTTAATTCACATCCGGTTCAGTGGCTTTAAATGGCATGGCATTAATACACAATATTGATTTAATTGAGTTATACAAATTGACTTAAGTAGCTTAATAAAAGTACTTACAAGTAGACTAAATCATTTGCTTTTGGGTGAATTCAACAAATGATCAAGTTAAATGGACTGAGTCAATGGACTGAATCAGTAGATGCCCGAGTTGGCTGAATCATTTGCTTAATTGTCATAATCACTGGCTCTGTAAACTCAATTTATTTCACACATGCATAAATGTTAGTAAAATACTCTAATGTGGACATATTACCCATATCAGCACAAGAACACAGCCTGGTTTGCTTCCCTATACAAGCCAATAAATGTCCCCTTTACCCGCTTATAAAAAGGACCCTTCACCTCAGTCATTATTATTAAACATTCACACACGGGATGAGAAAATTATTTATTGCACCTCTTCATAGAAATAAAGCTTTATGTTATGGCTTTAATTAACTGAGGAAGAGGTTCCACACATCTAGCTGTACGGTGTTCCTCACGGATAACATTGGACAATAGGCCCATCTCCCAAACCAATGCTGTAGGTACAGATAATCCTATCCAATGGCATCCTTTTGAATACTAACAGGACAGAAACAGTGTGTATAGGGATGTGGAAGCACTTTCCTAATAGAGACCAGGATCCATTTCAAATGCTAATTAAGGTTATAAACTAAGTGCAAGTTATGAAAGAGGACCGTTAGTAGTATTTGTGGACGTGGTCTCTCCCCTTTGACAGAGAAGTTTGGACTTGAGACATGCAAGACATCTGCTCCTCACAATCATCTGAGAAGATATTATGGATCATCAACATACTTGGGTTTGTCATGTGCTCCCCACAGCTTGTGAGTTCATTAAAATGGAATCCATGAGTTCATGATTCTGGGGAAGTAGATAAAGGGTCATCATTGTCAAAATCCCAAAGTATCCACCCACTGAATGACATTCTGGCTTTCTTTGTGCTGTGTAGCACAAGATGTATAACTTTCAAAATACAGAAATACACCCGGTATGATGAATTTTGCATCATGATAAATGCATCATACAGGCTGTATTTAGGAAGTTGTACATCTTGAAAACATTTGGGGCTACATCAACAATGGATGAATTAAACAAATACCGAAATATCGTTTTTGGTAGTTTTTCTTTAAAGCCTGGGTAAATCACAACTGACAAACTTCATGAATTTGACTTTGTGTTTATGCATCTACCTCTGTGTGTGTGTGTGTGTGTGTGTGTGTGTGTGTGTGTGTGTGTGTGTGTGTGTGTGTGTGTGTGTGTGTGTGTGTGTGTACACCATTCGGAGTCAACGATGTTCAATGTGCCGGTTCAATACACTTGCATGGGGAAGGTCCTTCTCAACTACCAAACCAAACGGCTTTTGGAGAATTTAGTGTTTGAACATTTTAGAGCATGAACAGGATACAAAAGACGTAATTCCAATACAACGCTCAATTGCAAATTCTCTCTTTGATTCGAAATACTACTGTTTCAGTCCACCAACCTATATCTGAGCATGATCTGCTCAAAACTCTAAACTTTCCAAGCAAACAGTGTACAGGACCCATCATGCTGCATCCTTAGACACAACAGCACTTCTAGACTTCTACCAGCGGACCTAAAACGTTCTGCCAAAATGCCTCCTTCCAGGCTTGAGCTTGAGGAATGTTCGACTTGAGCTAGAACGTTCAACCAAAAATTCGGGCTTCTTCACGGTTTGAGCTTGAGCCAGGGGTGGACGATGGTGAGGATGGAGAGAACAGAGGAGGCCAGGCCGCAGGCCCCCACGAAGCCCTGGCCAGTAGGGTAGATGCCCAGCCGGTCCAGTGGGATAAACACATCGCATGCATTCTTCAGCAGGTCCAGCAGCAGCGGTGGGTTGCTGCGCAGCACCGTCCCCAGCAGGTGGAACTGTCTGCCGAAGCGTTCGGACAGAAGGGGTAATATGGCCACAGGGAAGGAGGAGGAAGAGGGGTGGGGGTGGGAGAGGTCTCCGTTCTCAAGGGATGGAGAGGAGGTCCAGGTAGCATTTGACCCCCCGTGGGAGGTGCGGGCCTCACGCTCCATAAGCAGGCGGATCTCGTAGGCATCCCGGGTTAGATTGAGCATGAGAGCAAAGAGGTAGTACCTGTAGAGAGAGAAATGTGTAAGAGCGAGAGAGAGAGATTCATGTAAAACATGAGAGACAGTAAAGATAGTGCAAGGCCAGAGGAGAGGATGTAGAAGACATTAAATAAAATAAAAAGTGGCAGAGGGAAAAGAAGAGGGTGAGTTAGAGGAAGAATTAGAGAACGAAAGTGATAGAAAATACACTATATAAACAAAAATAAGTCGACACCCCTTCAATTTAGTGGATTCGGTTATTTCAGCCACACCGGTTGCTGACAGGTGTTTAAAATCGAGCACACAGCCATGCAATCGCCATAGACAAGCATAAGCAGAAGAATGGCCTTACTGAAGAGCTGTCATAGGATACTACCTATCCAACAAGTCAGTTCGTCAAATTTCTGTCCTGCTAGAGCTGACCCGGTCAACTGTAAGTGCTATTATTGTGAAGTGGAAAACGTCTAGGAGCCACAACGGCTCAGCCGCGAAGTGGTAGGCCTCGCAAGCTAAAAATTGTCTGTCCTCGGTTGCAATGCACACTACCGAGTTCCAAACTGCCTCTGGAAGCAAAGTCAGCACAACAACGGTTAGTCGGGAGCTTCGTGAAATTGGTGTCAATGGCAAAGCAGCCACACAAACCTAAGAACACCATGCGCAATGCCAAGTGTCGGTTGGAGTGGTGTAAAGCTCGCTGCCATTGGACTCTGGAGCAGTGGAAACACGTTCTCTGGAGTGATTAATCACGCTTCCCCATTTGGCAGTCGGACGGACGAATTTGGTGGATGCCAGGAGAACGATACCTAACCCAATGCATAGTGCCAACTGTAAAGTTTGGTGGAGGAGGAATAATGGTCTGGGGCTGTTTTTCATGGTTTGGGCTAGCCCCCCCCCCCCCTAGTTTCAGTGAAGAATAATCTTAACGATACAGCATACAATGACATTCTAGACGATTTAGTTTGAGAAAGACTCTTTCCTATTTCAGCATGACAATAACCCTGTGCAAAAAGCAAGGTCCATACAGAAATCGTGTGGAAGAACTTGATTGGCCTGCACAGAGCCCTTTGGCCCGCAGACTGCGAGCCAGGTCTAATTGTCCAACATCAGTGCCCGACCTCACTAATGCTCTTGTGGCTGAATGGAAGCAAGTCCCCGCAGCAATATTCCAACATCTAGTGGAAAACCTTCCCAGAAGAGTGAAGGGCGTTATAGCAGCAAAGGTGGGACCAACTCCATATCAATGCAAATGACTTTGGAATGAGATTTTCGACAAACAGCTGTCCACGTACTTTTGGTCATGTAGTGTAGCTCTAGGGAGAATGTAGGCAACAACTGCCAATAATAGTAAAGTTCACTACAGAACTTATAATGCCCTTGGACAACTCAAATACACTGACTCCCAATACAGTTTAGGACTTAAGGTTCCCAATTATAAACAGTCACCTGAAGGATCTCTGGCTCCACTTGTCCTGGTCCAGTTTGGGCAGGAGGCCCACTTTGCCAGCCCACAGCACGTTGTCACAGGCGAAGTACATAGCCTTGTTGAGGTGGGCCACGGTCAGGCAGAGACGTAGCACGCTGTCTGAGAGGTGCACCGCACGCTTCGCTGCCTCCACAGCCTCTGCAGAGTTCCCCAGACGCATCACTGGAGAGAGAGAGAGAGAGAGAGAGATGAGACCCAGGAAACTGAATTGAGGCACAGTGAAATACCAATGGAGAGTAAGCCTGAGCCATAATCCTGAGACACAGAGGTGCAGCAATGACTTACAAACATTGACTTACACTTCCTTGTTAGGCTCATATGTGTTTCCAGTTGTTTCACCATCTTCAGGAGCTGAACGCCTGACCCACCCTTCTGGAGAGTGTAGCCTAGCAACGTACAGGCATACTGTGCAGCTCTGTGTGAACACAGAAAATGAATGTGTGTCAAAATCTGATTATATCTATTTTGCTATAGTTTAGTCATTGTTTACATCTTGTGATGAATAACTCGGGCACAATGTGTGTTTTCATGTCAATGGCAACTGGTATTTTAATGTAGCTAGCCATCAGTATAATTGGGACTATGCCCACTTGATAAGGAAAGGCTGGACATTAGCATTGTGCATGAGACCCCCTCAATTCGAATCCAAAAATCAGCTGTGGCGCAGTAATTTACCCAATAAAACGGGAAAACAGGCAGTGACAACCGCAGCCCAAAAACGACTTTTTATAAATGTATTTTTTGTTATTTGTATTTTTTCGTCCTCTTATACATTCGTATTTTGTATGCTCATGGATATCAGTTTACATTGACTACGAATGTACGTGCTAGCTAGCTGATATTAGCGGACTAAACTCCCTAGCTACTGTATTCGCGTAATGAATTTAACTTGAAACCTACCAGCTGATTCTGACTTGTTGACATGACATACTACTGTCTGAGAAATCTCAACTCTCATATGACATTTTTCCTAGCTACTGTACCTGAAAACGCGCTCCTTGGCTTGGCTCTGCGAGCTGAATCGAACCCAAGAGTCCATTCTCACGACAGGTAGACTACCACTTCCGCTCACTTGCAACCGTGGATTAGGCCTGTGCTTTGTTAGCTAGCAACGTCCTATAACGTCTTCTGGCAAGAGCAGTCCAATGCTATATACACAGTTCAAAATGTCCACAATGTGCCCCACACGTCTGCCAACACTTTGTAAAATGTAGATTTATTTGTTTACTAAAGAGTTAGCTTCACATCACCTTTACCCATGGACGGAAACTGTGGAGGGACACAATAGCGAAAGACCTTTCCCAGGGTAATCATTAGCTCCGTAATTTAACTGATAGGAAGTTCGTGCACAGCACATTGATTGTATTGTTCATGGCATTAGTCGATTCGTGATTTTTTTTTGTGCAGCACGCTATTGTATAAGCGATAGCATAAATGAAAACAAACGATTGTAGTTATTCGAACACAACAGTCAGGCCAAGGCAACTCATTACCGTGGATTATATTTGCTGCGAAACCTCATACCGCCACATGGGGGTGACTCACACACACAGAGAGGCCAGACAAAACACACAACCAATTTGGAAAAAAATGGCAGTACATTTTATTTTAGTGTGTTAATAGAAAATAAATTAAGGAAAACAATCATGATCAAGAGGAATAAAACAAACACAAAACATAATATACTCCCATATGTGGCACTACCAGATCCACGGAGTGCTGAAATAATAAGTGCACAACCGTTGTACTACAGGTCAGGGGGTAATAAAGGAGTGTGAATCACTCTGGAGAGGTACTCTACTTGGCATTATCTCTATTTACTGAAACACTATAAAACATTGTATGATGACAAACCTGTTGTAGGCGGAGCAAAATTAAAATGCCAGCTACGCCCATCAAATTCCATTCTAGTGGACCATATTAGGCAATGCTGCACATTAATGTCTTGTCAACATCAACACCACCTGTGTATTAAATATCCTCAGCAACTCAGTTCACAACTGTCAAAGTATTCCCACTGCAACATGGCACCAGTCCTGAGTACAGGCTGGTCAGCTTACAAACACAAAGCAATAACCCATGAAGGCTTTTCAATTGAAATGGAGAGGAACCTCAATGCTATCAGAACATCTTGTTTTCATCATCTTCTATATTACAATCTTTTCATTCTTTCCATTTCCTTGGCTGGCAAGATACTCCACATCCTTTGGGACTCTCCCTCTAATCTTCAAACTCACGTCTCATAACCCTTCGCAATTTCCCAACCGCCTTTAAATCAAACTTCAAGCTCACTCCTCAATACCTGCCACTTTACCTACTGTATGACCTTCTCAGCCTAGTATTTGCTCCCTTCCCCATAATATCTACCTCTCTTCAAGCGCTCATCCTTCCAGGACCGCAACCCCTTTCCTCCCTCCCTCCCTACACAGTTTCACCTAAACATCTCATCTCTGGCTCTCCATCAAAGAGAAATGTTGTAACTTCAGGCAAACCCCACGCTGTCTCAGCATTTTAAAAATATTAAACACTACAGTCAATTGGTTTAATTGGATACTAAAATGCTAACGTCGGCTGTTGTTAAAAGCCAGACCTCAATTTCAGCACAATGAGCATACGGTACATCAGCATGGTTCCTGCCTTCTCTAATGCGCACAAGAGGCTAATCTCTTCAGTAACAATTGTTAGTTTCGTTGCTGTTGCAAACACTCATAATCTAACTCGGACTAGAGTCATTAGTCTCCTCGTGGGAGTTGGAACTAGGAATTGGGGTTGTAAGGGTACCACTGGAGGACTGTCGTATCCCACAGTGCCCCTCTCTCAGTGCTCGGAGTGCTGTTTCTTGTGGAAGGTGGAGCGCATGCGGCTCCAGAACGAGTGGTTCCTCCTGGTCTTCCTCTCACTGCCACGGACCGACTCGGCCTCGCGTTGGCGAATCTGGCGGACCAGGGCGGCGAAAACCTCGTCGATGTAGTAGCGAAATGCCGCAGAGGTCTCGAAGAAGGGGCACTGGAACTCCCTGGCCAGCTCCTTCCCCTCCTCTACTGACACCTAGTGGAGTGGAGGGAAATACCATGTTGAAAGCCAGTATACAGATAAAAAATACAGACAGGAGACCATTTTTATATACAGTATATGTACCAAACAGAGTATATGTTACGGTAAGTGTGTGGATCTACAGGTTCCCCGTCTCCTTGGTAAATCTACAGATTCCCCGTCTCCTTGGTAAATCTACAGATTCCCCGTCTCCTTGGTAAATCTACAGATTCCCCGTCTCCTTGGTAAATCTACAGATTCCCCGTCTCCTTGGTAAATCTACAGATTCCCCGTCTCCTTGGTAAATCTACAGATTCCCCGTCTCCTTGGTAAATCTACAGATTCCCCGTCTCCTTGGTAAATCTACAGATTCCCCGTCTCCTTGGTAAATCTACAGATTCCCCGTCTCCTTGGTAAATCTACAGATTCCCCGTCTCCTTGGTAAATCTACAGATTTACCCTGGAATCTATATATTTATCATACCAGTCAGACAGGCAATCTGTAAATCTCCCAGTAATGTGTAAAGATAGGCCTTTTGAATAGTAGTAAGATTTTAATGCCACCAGATAGTGGGCAAAACCTACTTTAGTGCCAAGACTACCAAAGTGCGTCCACCCCCCCTTCCTTCCCACAATTCTCACCTGTCGGAGATGGGTCAGGTCAGACTTGTTGCCCACCAGTACCACTGGTGTGTTGGCGGTGCGGCGCACACGATCAATGAGCTGCTTGAACTGGCGCGCCTCCTGTAAGCTCCGCCTATCTGTGATGGAGTAGGAGATGATGAAGCCCTCGCCCGCCCGCATGTACTGGTCCCGCATGGCTGTAAACTCCGCCTGGAGAGGGACGCGTGAGTGTGTGAGAGAGAGAGAAAGAAAGAGGCAAAAGTCGAGCGAGTAATTAAGGACTGGAACAGAAAGAATAACAGCAAAATGCTTAGATAACATGACCTATGCAGATGCTACACATACACCCACACATTCATGTACTGGTATGAGTGTGAACACCTGAGAGCATCCAGAGAATCAATCACCAATACATCGGTCTGTCCTACAAGCTACTAGAGGAAGAACATGGAGACCCACTGAAAAATATTTGAATTTAGATTACTCTGAAGTTAAGGGTCACTTGAGACAGTGGACTGTCGGGGTCACTCAGAGCATTAGCTCTCTAAACACAATGCCCTGTGTGTGGACACTTCCCTGAATTTGGTCCGGTATGAACAAACCCAGTCATGGGCATGTATTATAGAACATGTACATGACCATATATAGAACATGACTAACCTCACAAGTGAGCCATGCATGAGTCTATGGATGAGTCAGAAAGGCAAAGACGTGGTGCGGGGAGCGGGTGAGAAAGGCAGATTATGTAAGTAAAAGAAGGGAGAAGATGGAGTGAGCACTGCTTAAACCAGAAGCTGAGAAGAGTAAAGACTTGGATGTCATGACGATGAAGGGGAGATATGTTCTTCTGGGTGTACTTTGATAAATAATGATCTTACATTGCCAATGATAAGGTATCATGCTAATAAGAATGATTGAATTGTGTAATGTAATTGAGAGACAAGGACAGACAATCAGAAATTATTGATTTTATAGGAAAGCGAGCATCAGGATAGGCGGAGCGGGTTTCCCCTCTATCAGATCTAATGTGAAAAGACTAGACACATTAAAGCAAATTCCCAGTCCTTCCAAGGTATTTTTTCCATATTGCTTTCACCTATCCTATGTTTACAGATCAGTAGAGGAAGGAGAGGAGGCGAGGAAGCCATATTAGACTATCGAGAATGAGATGCAACCAAAGAAGGTGGAGGCATGACGTTTTTAATGGAAGCCCTTTGTGAGGAAGTTACCTGTCCTGCTGTATCCAGGATGTCCAGGTTGGCTGGTTCATCATCGATGCGGATCTGTGTCTTGTATGCATCCTCTAGGAGAGACATTGAGTGGTATTTTAATGGCTATACAAGATAATTGTGTAGTTACGTCATAGGCCGTGGTTCATCGACTCTGGTCGATGCTACGCAGCGTGCATGTGAGCTTTATCAAGTCACGCCAGGTGTTCTCTTGTTTTGGACTTGCAGTTCCTTGTATGAGTTCTGACATTTCAGGCTCGCAAGGTAAGTATTGTTCTTGGAACCATGGGGTCTATACCCTATATGGGGCTCTGACAGTTCAGGCTTCTCAGGTAAGTATTAGGGGAAAGGTGAATTCTGTAACCCCTTTTCGGAGCCGGTGGAACCTGTGTGTGCTTGGGGTGCCGTGGGCCTTGTTTGGTACCCTCTGAGCCAGCTTGGGGAGTGATTGTATGTACCCATAGTATGTTATACAGAGTAACCGACTGAAAGGGAACATACAGTTATTAATATAACTAATGAAGACTGGAACGAGGTAGAACATATTTTGGCCACCAACGTCGGGGGATTTGTGCTCACTGAAAAACAGTTCTGAATTGAGGAAATGGATGTGAGCCCCGGTATTATAGCCAGGAAGGCGGGGCATCTGAGGGTGGGCCTCGGCATTCATTGGCCCGTTAGGCGTGATTTCAGTTTTTCAAGTGAATATTATTGGTTGTTGACTGCCCGTAGTGTTATACCTCATTCCCTCCTTCAGTTAGTTTTGTTGATGGTGGTGGAAAACGCTGTCTCAAGCGCTGCTCTAGAATCTTCCTTAAGTGTTCAATTGGGTTGAGATCTGGTGACTGAGAGCGGTCATAGCATATGGTTAACATTTTCCTGCTCATCAAACCACACACACTGACAAACCACCAAGCCCTGTGGATGGAGGCATTGTCATCCTATGGGGGCATAGCCATGGTGGCCAAAATAATGGCCTGCCCAGTATTTTTTATATATGACCCTAAGCATGATGGGATGTTAATTTCTTAATTAACTCAGGAACCACACCTGTGTGGAAGAACCTGCTTTCAATATACTTTGTATCCCACATTTACTCAACTTTTACCATTATTCTGGCAGTTACATGTATACACATCTATCTACTCACCAGACAGTTTATTAGGTACACCCATCTAGTACTGGGTTGGACCTTCCTTTGCCTCCAGAACAGCCTGAATTATTCAGGTGATGGATTCTACAAGTCAGACACGTTCCACAGGGATGTTGGTCTACGCTGACGCGATGGAATCACACAGTTGCCCCAAACTAGACGGCGGTACACCACCGCTAACACCAGGCAGAATAGACTCATGCTGCTTATGTCAAATCCTGACTCTGCCATTGAATGATGCAACAGGAACCGGGATTTGTCAGACTCAGCTGTCCGGTGTTGGTGTTGCGTGTCTGCTGAAGTCGCTTCTTCTTGTTTTTATCTGATAGGAGTGGAACCCGGTGTGTTCGCCTGCTGCAGTAGCCCACCCGTGACAACAATCGACAAGTTGTGCGTCCCAAGATGCCGTTCTGCATACCACTGTTGTACAGCGCCGTTATTTGTCTGTTCGTGGCCTGCCTGTTAGTGTAGCACATGGGGTGTGTGAAACTTACTCCTCAGCCTGAAGTATGCCCATTGCGCAGACTGGTAAGACGCTTCAGGAGGGCGGTCACATGTGCTAGCAAGTCAGAGGTCCCGAGTTCACGCCAGGTATGGGCTGAAACGGGAGGAAGTGGTAGTCGCTAAGCAAGCAACGTGATCTTTTACAGCGCCACGTCCTTGCCATTCTCTTTCGCCCACAGGACTTCCACTGACTGGATTTTTTTGTTTGTCGCACCATTCTCGGGAAACCATACACACTGCCTTGCATGAAAAGCCCAGGAAGGCGGCCGGTTTTAGAGGAACTGGATCCGGCGTGCCTGGCCCCGATGATCATACCACGCTCAAAGTCGCTTAGGTCACTAGTTTTGCCCATTCTAATGTTCAATTGAACAGTAACTGAATGCCTCGATGCCGGTCTGCTTGCTTTATATAGCAAGCCACGGCCATGTGACTCCTGCACTTTCCATGACAGGTGAATCAAGATTTTGCCTTACTGATGTCACCTGTTAAATCCACTTCAAATCAGTGTAGATGAAGGGGAGGACACCGGTTAAAGAAGGATTTGTAAACCTTGAGACAATTGCGACATGGATTGTATGTGTGCCATTCAGAGGGTGAATGGGCAAATCAAAAGATTTAAGTGCCTTTGAACAGGGTATGATAGTAGGTGCCAGGCGCACCGGTTTGAGTGTATCTAGTATCTATCTAACTGCAACGCTGCTGGGATTTTCATGCTATTTCCTGTGTGAATCAAGAATGGTCCACCACCCAAAGGACATCTAGCCAACTTCACAACTGTGGAACGCATTGGAGTCAACATGGGCCAGCATCCCTAAGGAACACTTTCGACACCTTGTAGTCCAATTGAGGCTTTTCTGAAGGCAAACAGGGGTGAAACTCAATATTAGGAAGGTGTTCCTGATGTTTTGTACACTCAGTGTATGTAAATACAGCACCGGTCAACAGTTTGGACACACCTACTCATTCAAGGGATTTTCTTACATTATTACTATATTCTACATTGTACATTGTCTTGGCATTCTCTCAACCAACTTAATGAGGTAGTCACCTGGAATGCATTTCAATTAACAGGTGTGCCTTGTTAAAAGTTTATTTGTGGAATTTCTTTCTTTCTTAATGCGTTTGAGCCAATCAGATGTCATGTGACAAGGTAGGGGTGGTATACAGAAGATAGCCCTATTTGGTAAAAGACCAAGTCCATATTATGGCAAGAACAGCTCAAATAAGCAAAGAGAAACAACAGTCCATCATTACTTTAAGACATGAAGGTCTGTCAATACGGACAATTTCAAGAACTTTGAAAGTTTCTTCAAATGCAGTCGCAAAAACCATCAAGCGCAATGATGAAACTGGCTCTCATGAGGAACGCCTATTCACCTATTTTAACCAGGTAGGCCAGTTGAGAACAAGTTCTCATTTACAACTGCGGCCTGGCCAAGATATAGCAAAGCAGTTACCTCTGTTGCAGAGGAAAAGTTTGTTAGAGTTACCAGCCTCATAAATTGCAGATTCAAGTAACAGTAACAGATACATCTCAACATCAACTGTCCAGAGGAAACTGTGTGAATCAGGCCTTCATGGTCGAATTTCTGCAAAGAAACCACCACTAAAGGACACCAATAAGAAGAAGAGTCTTGCTTGGGCCAAGAAACACCAGCAATGGACATTAGACCGGTGGAAATATATGTCCTTTGGTTTGATGAGTCCAAGTTTGAGGTTTTTGTTTCCAACCACCGCATCTGTGAGACGCAGGTTAATGACCCAACACACCTTCAGACTGTGGAAGGGCTATTTGACAACGAAGGAGAGTGATGGAGTGCTGCATCTGATGACCTGGCCTCCACAATCACCCGACCTCAACCAAATTAAGATGGTTTGGGATGAGTTGGACGACAGAGTTAAGGAAAAGCAGCCAACAAGTGCTCAGCATTTGTGGGAACTCCTTCAAGACTGTTGGAAAAGCATTCCAGGTGAAGCTGGTTGAGAGAATGCCAAGAGTGTGCAAAACTGTCCTCTAGGCAAAGGGTGGCTAATTTTTAGTGTGGTTTAGAAGGCCAAATTTGAGCAAATAGGAGTCGCCGTATTTTGATCAGAGACCAAGCACTCTCACCTATGGTGGGGTCATGGTCTTCAGGGAACCTGTGGCTGATAAACTGCATTATAATAGCTGCGGAGAGAGAGAGAGAGAGTCAAGTTAACAAGCTTCATAGGCACTGCATCAATAATCCAAAAAGGAGAAATCAGAAACAAACTACAAGTAGATCAGAAAACAGAGTGGAAGAAAGAGAGAGAGAAAGAAAGGGTGATGTAGAGGGATTATGACGTCAATACGGGAGACTTTATTACATTTCCCAGGTTGTATCACACACACTTCCCCCTCCCTCTCCCCATCTCTCTTGTCTCTTTGTTGTTCTTCCTCCAGGCATGCAGTGGTTCACGCACATAGATAACACACACACACCTCCGCAGCATCAGTGTACACCCACTCTAGTTTCCATGACAATAACTTGCACAGATGAAATCAGAATGACGCTTGTTTTTATGATCCATCTCTCCCTCCATCCCTCTGTATCCTCCCTCTCTCCGATGTTTTTACTACTTTGCTGTGCACCTATACCAGGTGAACTCTGCCAGTCTCCACAGCAACAGTAGCCAAGAAGAGGAAGGCGGTTGCTAGGCACTGATGCGTCTTCCTGACAACAGGCACCCAAAAGGCACCCCAGACTGCCGTAAAAGGCAGCCAACGCCCATGCTTATGAGAACTCTGACTGCCTGACTGCACTTGGAGGGTGTGTGTGGGTGTGTGTCTTTCTCTCTCACACACAAACACCCACACATTTCATTCATGAAAAAAAAACAAGAGTACATTAGGAAAAGTAAAGTAAATCAAGACCGAGTTGAAGAAGAATAGTCGAAGTCAGAGATAATACATAAAAAAAGAGGAGCAAGACAGAAACAAAGACATGCACTGAGTAATAGTGAAGAGTACAGTTAAGTGTAATTATGAGTGTGTGTGTGTGTGTGTACTCACCGCTCTTCCCCACTCCCCCCTCTCCCAGCATCACGAGCTTGTACTCGCGGGAGAGGCCCCCAGAGCCTCGCGATGACTCCATTTACACTTTGAAGAGATAGAGGCGGTGATTAATACACATATACCCTTTACACACACAGGAACCGGCACATATCGACACCCAAATAATTCACATAAATATACACATTTTTGGTCCCAGTTTATTAAGCCTGGGACTATTGAATAGAACTGTATAAGAGAGTGTACAGAGTTGAAAGTGACTAACACACAGTACCACACGTGCCAATGTGCAATCGTGCCATCATGTGTAAAGCGCTGAAGCTGCTGACAAGAGATGAGGGAGATGGAAAGAGAGAGAGAGAGAGACACACACTGAGAAACTTGAACCTCAATATCCATTCACTGTTGAAATGGACCACTGAACCATATAGTAGATCTACTGAATGGCGATGAAACAGGTGAACGAGTTTTCAGGGACAGAAGTGGAGCTATACAGCCAAGTCTAGTCTACTTTGCCACCCTTAGAAATACAAACTATTCAACTCATCTGAATAGGCCACTATTGTCATCGCCTCAGATCCATTTGGTGTTTGTGTAGATTGACTTATGAGAGTCAGATGACTTCAGTTTATTAAATTGGTCTACGCAGCAACCAGCAGCACTCACGCGGAAAGAGGAACCGACTCGTATCGACTTGATGGGGCAATCATGTGATTTCTCCGTGGAAGGCGAATGTGTGACATTGACCACCACAACCCCAGGCAATGTCATCAAACCTATTATTGCCATTTTCCATAGCGATGTCGCCTAGCTTCCCCTTACCGCATTTTTTTACTATATTAAACTTTAATTTCAATTGTCAGAATAAATTAATGATATATTTATAAGTGATAAATAGGTCTACATAAGCACATATTTACTTATCATTAGGGCCTAGGCTAATAACGGTAGACCTATGAATGGATCACATTATCTCAATGATGGAATGCGGAGACAAAATATTTTACAAAGCCGGTTCATTGTTGTCAGGACAGAGGCAGATTGAACAGACAGCATTTGGGAGGTTAAAAATAGATGTTCATATCCGCTTGAGAGCAGCTACGTTTTTTTACTCGGTTTTATGTAAAATATGAGGTCTGAACTTCAATAACGCCTGACTGAGCTCATGTCCGTGCACCATTGCCCAACGTTTGATCCAAAAACGCAAAGGAGTGGATGGTATTGTAGTATATTGCCGAGTTGTTGTTTCCTCCCTCGCCCTGACAACATCACTACACGGGCTCCGTGATTCAAGGGAGTCTCCAGGCTTCAGATGGCTCAGGCCTCGAAGTTTGTTATTGAAATGCAGATTAAATATATACTCGATGTACTAGCCTTATTCAACGCCCAAAGTTAGGGAATTTCATTTTTATTGTACTTTTATTGCGCTTAGTTTGGTTAAAAGTTTGTTGCACTATTGTCACTTTGTTATAGACTACAATGTTACAAACAGTGAGTCGGCTACAATGTTTCAGCTGCCAAAAATATTAAAAATATTTGCTAAACAAGGAATGAGATTAACACTGTTTCAAATCATTGGATCTCTGACAAAGGCGCAGTAAAAACTGCATCCGTTGCAGTCGCTGAAATAGAACAACCATTTGATATACTTTATTGGCTACTTTGAAACAGGATAACCGGACAAACAACATTTTAGAGGGCAATAGTGAACCTTTAAAAGACTGCTCAAGTAGAGAAATGAATTGTGTGGCTGTATGTGACAAGAGATTTGGGGGAAAAAAGTAGGCTAACTTTTGTAAACTTTACATGTAAAGTTCTTCTAAAATCAAGTGTAGCCTACGAACCGATAAAATGTAAAACAAGCTGCATGGATTTGTTAGCCTAACTGTTTGCAGATCAGTGTTCAAAACAGACATTGAAAACATTGTTTCGTGTAATTACAAACGAACAAGTTAACATGAATATTGTTGACTGCGAAAAAAAGCTAATGATTGAACATCTGCAAACATAAATAGCCAACTGACTTTATGCATGCATGAATAGAAATGAGCGACTCACCTGTGTCACAGAAGTTCTTTCCTCATAATTGCTGAAATTACGTCTATGGCTATTTAGTGCTTGATGTTTGATAATTCATGCCACAAAATGATCTAACTGTAAACAGCGCGAGCGGTCTGTAAACGCTACGTGACAGGGTCCCACCGCCCGTCGTCTCAGCGGCTGTGACTTTTCAGTAGAGTTGGACAGCCTTGAAATGTACCTTTGAAGTTCAGTTAGGCACTGTTACACACGGGTAACGAATGAATAGGCCCACTAAAACGCAATTTCATATATTTTAAGGTTTCTCGTAATAGAATATAATAAAGACACTACCATATTGTTGTTGAGAGGCACATGGTCAGTGATGGTGCAGCAGCCCTGGATGGGAGGCACTTTTGGGTTAACAGTCTTGTTCTAGGGCACAAAGGCAGTGGTTAGGACCTGGGATCAGATACCAGCAGCCCTCCAGGTGCCAGTTCACTTCCCATTTCTGTAATCTCCTGGCCTATGTCTTGAACCAGCAACTGTCTCTAACATCTAGGCTACGTGCCATGCGTAGGTGGGGGTGTACAGTGCATTCGGAAAGTATTCAGACCCCTTAACTTTTTCCACATTTTGTTACATTACAGCCGTATTCTAAAATGTATTAAATCTACACACAATACCCCATAATGACAAAGCAAAAACAGGTTTTTAGATTTTTTTGCAAATGTACTACAAATAAAAACAAAACTTATTTACATACATTTTCAGACCCTTTGCTATGAGACTCGAAATTGAGCTCAGGTGAATCCTGTTTCCATTGTTCATCCTGTGGTAAATTAAATTGATTGGACATGATTCGGAAAGGCACACACCTGTCTATATAAGATCCCACAGTCGACAGTGCATGTCAGAGCAAAAACCAAGCCATGAGTTTGAAAGAATTGTCCGTAGAGTTCCGAGACAGGATTGTGTCCAGGCAAATATCTGGTGAATGGTACCAAAAAATGTCTGCAGCATTGAAGGTCCCCAAGAACACAATGGCCTCCATAATTTTTCAATGGAAGAAGTTTGGAACCACCAAGACTCTTCCAAACAGAGCAAGCGAGGTGAAGGGCCTTGGTCAGGGAGG
This sequence comes from Oncorhynchus mykiss, assembly GCF_057628025.1. Lineage (NCBI taxonomy): Eukaryota > Metazoa > Chordata > Actinopteri > Salmoniformes > Salmonidae > Oncorhynchus > Oncorhynchus mykiss. The sequence goes on from NC_143051.1 coordinate 31,090,636, forward strand.
GGACCAAGAACCCGATGGTCACTCTGACAGAACTCCAGAGTTCCTCTGTGGAGATGGGAAAACCATCTCTGCAGCACTCCACCAATCAGGCCTTTGTGATAGAGTGGACAGACTGAAGCCACTCTTCAGTAGAAGGCATATGACAGCATGCTTTGCGTTTGCCAAAAGGCACCTAAAGGACTCTCAGACCATGAGAAACAAGATTCTCTGGTCTGATAAATCCAAGATTGTACTCTTTGGCCTGAATGCCAAGCATGACTTCTGGAGGAAACCTGGCACCATCCCTACGGTGAAGCATGGTGGTTGCAGCATCATGCTGTGGGGATGTTTTTCAGTGGCAGGGACTGGGAAACCAGTCAGTATCGAGGCAAAGATGAATGGAGCAAAGCACAAAGAGATCCTTGATGAAAACCTGCTCCAGAGCTCTCAGGACCTTGAACCCGATCAAACGTCTCTGGAGAGACCTGAAAATAGCTGTGCAGCGACGCTCCCCTTCCAACCTGACAGAGCGAGGATCTACAGAGAAGAATGGGAGTAACTCCCCAAGCACAGGTGTGCCAAGCTTGTAGCATCATACCCAAGAAGACTTGAGGCTGTAATCGCTGCCAAAGGTGCTTTAACAAAGTACTGAGTAATGGGTCTGAATGCTTATGTAACTTTGCTTTGTCATTATGGGGTATTGTATGTAGATTGATGAGGGGAAAAAATGATTTAATACATTTTAGAATAAGGCTGTAACGTAACAAAATGTGGAAAAAGTCTAGGGGTCTGAATACTTCCCGAATGCACTGTATACTAGGCATGTACATGTAACTGCCAAAATAATGGAGATGCTTGAGTAAATGAAGGATACACAGTATATTGAAAGCAGGTGCTTCCACACAGGTGTGGTTCCTGAGTTCATAAAAAAAATGGACATCCCATCATGCTTAGGGTCATATATAAAAATGCTGGGCAGACCATTATTTTTGATACCATGGCTATGCCCCAATAGGATGACAATTCCCTTAACCACAGGGCACAAGTGGTCACTGAATGGTTTGATGAGCTTGAAAATGATGTATGCCATGGCCGTTTCAGTTATCAGATCTCATCCCAATTGAACACTTATAAGAAATTCTGGACTGGCGCCTGAGACAACGTTTTCCACCACCATCAACAAAACACCAAATGATGGAATTTGGCATGGAAGAATGGTGTTGAATCCCTCCAATAGAGTTCCAGACATGTAGAATCTATGCCAAGGTGCATTGAAGCATTTCTGGCTAGTGGTGGCCCAACGCCCTTTTAAGACACTATGTTACCATTTCCTTTATTTTGGCAGTTAACTGTATGTCCCTATTTGCTGTGTGCTTCCTGTGCATTGTTTGATCTTAATTAGCTAGGCCAGACAATTATAGGCTACTGGATATTCTCATGCTGTAAATCTTGTCATCTGTAGCGTATTGGGAAAAAATGTGTAATATGTGTTTGTGTGTGTGTGTATATATATGTATTCAGACATTTGTGTCCGAGAACACAGAGTTTGTGTCTGAGAAAATTATGCATTTACAATTTGGTAATTTAGCAGCCGCTCTTATCCAGAGAGACATCAGTGAGCTTGTCGTGTGTCTGCCCAGGTGACTTAGCAAAAGGACTCAGAAATAGTGTATCAGTTATTTTTTTTATTTGCACATTCGTTGTGTTAACAAATTCAACAAGTCAGCATTAGTGTAATATATTTAGCATAGACTTCATAGCATTATGCAGTTTAAACCCAGTTCAGACTACTTGTCTTATTTTGCATTTCACCCACACAACATACAGTTCTGACTGAGGCGGTGAATCAATGATAGCCAATGGGATACTCATAACCAATGAATCAATTCCTTGTTCTCTTTTTATTTACATTTGACATTTCAGTCATTTAGCAGATGCTCTTATCCAGAGCGACTTACAGGAGTAATTAAGGTTAAGTGCCTTGCTCAACGGCACATAAACATATTTTCACCCAGTCGTCTCGGGCATTCGAACCAGCAACCTTTCGGGTTACTGGCCCAACGTTCTTAACCGTGAGGCTACCCCCCCCCCCCACAACACACGAAAGAGAGGGTTGGGTTGTCAATGGAGGAAAAGAAGGTGCTGAAAGGGAAATGAAGGAGTGTGGATTCAGTGCGGGCCAAGGGATAGGAAGAGGGAGGGCACCCCAACAATGGAACACATTTACAGCGAGGGGAGAACCCTTTGCCATTCCAGGGGGAACAATCACATACTTTAAGGACAGGCGGCAGTGCATCTGCCTGATAGTGCTTGGGAACAAACAGTAATTTACACAAGGATATACGGTATTTAAATGTAGATATCTATAAAATAGGCTTATTTATGCTGTGGGTTCAGGGTGAGGCCAGCAAAACAGAGGGTAACAAAGACGGAGCATTTTGTATCACATCATTTTGTTTTGGATTATTCAGTGATATGGAACATCGTTGCTGATCTTTGCAGGGTGCTTTCTGTGCTATTTACAAAGGAAAACGCTCACAAGAGGAGGAAACTGTTGAATATTGATCACAGGCACCTGTAATATACACAACCTGTGTCTCAAAGTAAAGTCAGAAAATAAACAGTGAGAACATAGAAATAGGAAACTGGAAAATCTTTCAAAGCATAAAGAAATGGGAGAACGTACGTGATTTGTTTTCTAAAATAAGTTAACTTGCAATTATGATACATCTTGATTTGATCTTGACTAAACCTTCCTGTCATGAACAGAACTCACAATGTTGTAGCCAAACTTCTCACCTCTCACAGTAATTATCTGTCATGCACAGACATGAGGCTAAAAAAACACTGGTGTCCTTACCAACCAACCAACCGACATATGACAGCCATCTTTTTCTACAGAATTAGGCCCGCAATGCTAAGATACTGTCATTCTCCTTTCGCCTTTCAAATATGCTCCACTTTTTAACACTTTTAGAATATTGAACGCAACCCCTATTAGTGAAGTTATAGTTAGGAGCCTGAACACTCCACACTAGATACATTGTTTAACTCTCCATCACTGCCAGAGCAATGAATAAAGATAACATCACATCATTCCTCAGCAACCATGTTAGCACCTCCTGGGCAAAGTTGACCAAACAGTGGACTACAACCCATTGGCCTTTCAGTGGTGAGACTGATGTGCTTTATGTCTGTGCTCACACTAGAAATGGGGGCATAGAAGCCTGTCTTCAGGGGTCCATATGGTTAATGCAAACACACACACACACACACATCCAGGCTACTGCCCAGCACCTCTGTGCCCAAGCTAAGACCAGGTTGGGGTTACGGTGTTAAGAGCTAATGCAATTTTTGCCTCACTCCAACGGCTCTCATATCCACATTATTAAATTGTGCCCCAGACTGCAAGCCTCCTACAAATACAAAATCATAGTCACAGGACATTACTCTGAATTGGAAAAAACTACAGTTGGAAAATAATCTCTCTTCATCAAAACCTGTGCGGCTGTTGTGATTATTATCAGCCAAACATTATGAAACCAAAAGACTGAAATGGCTCCTGGGACACAGTGATTCTTAATGAAAATTGCATTTTGTTTCAACAAGTTACCTTGAAATATTAGTTTTGATGGAAACTGAAGATACTGTGCATGTATCTACACTGAACAAAAATATAAAAACACATGTAAAGTGTTGGTCCCATGTTTAATGTGCTGAAATAAAAGATCACAGAAATGTTCCATATGCACAAAACGCTTATTCTTCTCCAGTTTTGTGCACATTTGTTTACATCCCTGTTAGTGAGCATTTCTCCTTTGCCAAGATAATCCATCCACCTGACAGGTGTGGCATATCAAGAAGCTGATTAAACAGACTGATCATTACACAGGTGCACCTTATGATGGGAACAATAAAAGGCCACTCTAAAATGTGCAGTTCTGTCACACAACACAATGCCACAGTTTAGAGGGAGCGTGCAATCGGCATGCTGACTGCATTAATGTTCAGCAGGGCTGTTGCCAGAGAATGGAATGTTTATTTCTCTACCATAAGCATCGTTTTAGAGAACTTGGCAGTATGTCCAACTGGCCTCACAACCCCAGACCACATGTATGGCGCGTGTGGGCAAGCAGTTTGCTGATGTCAATGTTGTGAACAGAGTGCCCCATGGTGGCGGTGGGGTTATGGTATGGGCAGGCATAAACTACGGACAACGAACACGATTGCATTTTATCGATGGCAATTTGAATCCCACAAAAACACAGTGATGAGATCCCGAGGCCCAAGTGAGGCCTATTATTTTTTTAAGGTGTCTGTGACCAACAGATGCATCTGTATTCCAAGTCGTTTGAAATCCATAGATTAGGGCTAAATTCATTTATTTCAATTAACTGATTTCCTCATATGAACTGTAACTCAGTAAAATCTTTGATACATGTTGCGTTTCTATTTTTGTTCAGTATATGAATTTCTCACGGCTGTGAGAGGGGAAACTATAGGACTAAGGACATGAAATGAGCAGGATGTCAAGAACTGAACTGGGAAAGTGTACCTTTTTACTAAAATAAATGTGTGTGAGGGGGCTAACTAAGACCAATTCATATGGCAATTTGATAGCTGTCACGTTCTGACCATAGTTCTTTTGTGTTTTCTTTGTTTTAGTGTTGGTCAGGACATGAGCTGAGTGGACATTCTATGTTGTGCGTCTAGTTTTCCCGTTTCTATGTTTGGCCTGATATGGTTCTCAATCAGAGGCAGGTGTTTGTCATTGTCTCTGATTGTGAACCATATTTAGGTAGCCTGTTTTGTGTTGGGTTTTGTGGATGGTTGTCTTCTGTCTTCGTGTGTCTGCACTAGACAGAACTGTTTTGATTTTTCACATTTGTTGTTTTGTATTTTGTAGTGTTCACGTTTATCGTCTTTATTAAACATGATGAACACTAACCACGCTGCGCTTTGGTCCTCTCCTTCGTCCACAGAAGAAAGCCGTTACAATAGCAAAAACAACAAGATATTAGCCTCCTATGTTACAATATGTACAAATCGATTTTTTTTCTTCAAAAAGTAGCAAAAGAGAGCAAAAAACAAATCTAGTTCCGTAGCAAAGAAAGTTTGGTCAACTCAACCAGTGATAAAAACAAAGGTTGCTGTGGGCTTTTCAAAGTGTGATCAGACATCCAAAATGTTCAGTGTGCAGCCTAGATGTGAGTCCTGCCTACTCAGTTCCTTATGGGATGTGATTACTTTTATAGGAAAGGACACAACTGCCCACTTAACCACTTCCAGCGCCATAAGCGCTATGGCCGTTGCTGTGATACGCCAAGCATTAGGAAAAGAAGCTTACTGAGTGACAACGCCACGCAAATAATGTTATAACAAACACTAATGTTGTGTTTGCTAGCTCAAGTTAGATCAAACTCGCATTAAAGCCAGTTTGTAGGGATGCAGTTTGAGCACCTCAGTGGCCAGTGAAGCGGATTGTGTACAATGTTTACCTGTGTGTAGGGACATGCAGCATTCAAGTTAAGAGGTTAGCAGTGTACACACACAGCAAAGAGACATAGCGTGCGGTGACAGCTTGACTTCCTTTGATTGCTATTGACTATCAGAGTAAAATAAATAAATTAATAATGACAATGGGGGCAGTGCCGCGGAGCAACAGCGGTGATAAACAGAGAGAGAGATCTCGGGGAGAAGAAAGGCACCCAGAACGAGAGCTGACGGCACGGACATCTTTGATGAGTTCAGTGGTTGTGACATTGCAGGAGACTAACATTTGAAATTCTCACGCATATTCACCACACACAAAATATATTGAAAAAAATGAATGTACAATTCTTAAGATGCAGAGTTCAAACGAGGATATACTGAGCTGTTACCAGTAGCATGGCTATAAATTCTAATAATTTGAATTCATGATTTATTCACATAAATTAACAGGAGTAATGCACTGCCAGGCAAGTGTATACAGGGTCAAGTGGCCACTGTGGAACAGCATATAAACGACAAAGCTCACTCTGATAAAAATTGGTTATACTGGTAAAATTGGTGATACAGACACAAAGTTAAAGATACACTAATGGTCCTTTGGTCACTATGACAACAGATGTACTATAAACAGCAGCTTTCGGTACATTAAGGTCCAGTGAATTATAGATACCCATGCTACATGGCTACAGCCTTATCTCAACCAATTGCATCAGGTCTAAAAAGTAAATGCACCAATCAAATGAGAGTGAGAGCAACAGGAGTCACAAAGTAAAACCAGAAATCATCCATTTACTGTAATGGGACAGACCCAATCCACTAACCTTGTCTGCTACTGAGGGAGGGTTCAGTGAAGGGATATCACTGAGACGTGGCAGAGTTCTATTCCATCCCCTCAATTTAGATGAAACTGTTTTGATTAGCTCCACAATGCACTTGTCATAGACACATTGTAATATACTGAACACAGGTTTTCCAACATGTACGTGAACTGAAAGTGAATCATGTCTGATTGTTATGACACTGTTGGTATGAATCTGCCCCACAAAATGAATGTCTCCATTTTGTACCTGTCTCTAAGAGAGCTGGCTTGAACTCAAGCCCATGTTACACTGTGCATGCAAAAGCTCTGACACATGCAGTTTGACTATTGACTTTCATGGATATTGTTGCTGCATGTGAGCTTACTGATGAAACATATGATCCACATAGAAAAAAAGAAACATAAGTAGTGATAAATATCATCAAGACAGCCCCATAGCCTTACCTGAATATAACTTAAAACACTTAGCAACAACTGTATTATCCCCGGTAAATACTGTATTATAAACTGGGTGAGTCGAGCCCTGAATGCTGATTGGCTGACAGCCGTGGTATGTCAGACTGTATTGCACGGGTATGGCAAAACCTTTATTTTTACTGCTCTAATTACGTTGGTAACCAGTTTATAATAGCAATTAGGCACCTCAGGGGTTTGTGGTATATGGCCAATATACCACGGCTACGGGCTGTTCTTAGGCACTACGCATCGCGGCCAATATACCACAGCCCTTAGCCGTGGTATATTGGCCATATACCACACCCCCTCGTGCCTTATTACTTAAATATAGTACCCCATACTGCCCCATAATTTAACCATGCCTCTAATATTACCACTCCTGTTAAAAAAATGTTTTCCCTACCTTAAACTGCCCCATCGCAATATAAATTAAGCACACTCTCTAATTAACATAAACCCCCCCCAATCCTGTGCAGTACCAGGCGATACTTCCTGATTTAAAGGGAATTGGTACACCAGGGCTGCATTTCAAACACTTCAAACACACTCAAACACACACAAAAGACACATTTAAGTGGACGCTTCCGATGACGTATCATGACGTCTTGACGAGTTGACACTTGCAGGACAAGGGAAGAAGTAATTCATTTGAAATGGAACGTTCTTTCCCAGGAAATGTGTCACTCGTTCACCCCACGGTTGTGTGTTTTCAGTCATCATGGAACTGTTGTGTGTGCCTTATATGCGCTACAGTCAATTAAGACAACGCATCCGCAGACATGGAATGTTAGCCATCCTCTACTAAGTTATATCAGGTAAATGGAGAATGACAATGTAAAAGTGTGAAGTCAGAGAACGTTAAGTGCGCAAGTTACCGTATCCAAAAAGCTAACCAAACGAAAACACCATTACTTTTATGATACGTGTTTGAGCCGTCATGTGCACTAGTAGCACAATTTCTAACTTATGTACATTCTTTTTACTTACACTTGTATGTTGACTTCTCCATATTAATGTTGGTTTTAAGTTTTGTCTGACTGTTCTTAGCGGATGTACAATCGTCGTGAATTGAATTATGGGGCGTTTCAGGCCCAGAGTGAACATAATTGTACACTCGCAAACTCAATCAGAAACGAGGGCTGAGGGGCTTACGTTGCCAACTTCCCTTCATTGGCTAATCATTTGGACCAATGACAAAGATGGCCACGGGGGTTCCCCCAAGGGCAAAGGTGAAGGTAAGTGGAGGAGGGTGTCTTTTATGAGTTTGAAATGCAGCCCTGGTTAAGATTAAGAGAGAGTATTACCTACTGTATTCTTCCTTCCCAGGTGTGTTTTATTTTGAACTTGTTCAAGCATGCAAGTAAAGGAATGTTTATACCTATGGGTGGCGGGGGCTGGAGGAGGGGGGGGGTCAGGGGTAGGGTTGTGATGCACTCTCTGTTGTGAACTCTGATTGGAGGAACCACAGCCCCTTCACACACCCACCCAACCGGATCTCGCTAACAGTATTGAATGTGAAGGCTATATATTTGTGTATACATTCAAATGTGTGTGTGGATATATATATATATATATATATATATATATATATATATATATATATATATATATACATACATACATATATATATATATATATATATATATACATACATATATATATATATATATATATACATACATACATATATATATATATATATATATATACATACATATATACATACATACACACACATATATATATATATATTATATATACGTATATAGATTTGCATATATACGTATATATAATATATATATACAAAATTCAGATTTTGGTTTTGAAATCTTCAATCAAGTCTTTTGTGGTCAGTGATTCCTGAAAGTCTGGTCAGATTTCTCTCAGCCCCCGTGGTTGTCTCAATGGTTGCAGGAATTTTTCATAGAAGTGACTGGTCCAACCATACATGTCCATGCTGGGTGGGGTTCCGGTGGTCTAGTTGGGTGTCTTTACTTCAGGCAGGAAGGGTTTTATTTCATTCTTTCATTTTCTAAGATAATAGGTTTGAAATAGTAGTGGGGGTGGTGGTTTTTCGACAGAATATCCACTCCGAGAAATTGCACGATTTTTGAACATCAGGTATTTTTCTGAGCCGTCCTAATACTCGCCCAGGTTGTGCCACTTGGCAATCTGCCGGCGGGGGTTGTCGCAGACCTCTCTCCAGTGGGTGACCCCAGTGTGCATGAGGCTCTGGCCGCCTAGCACCAGGCGGCCCACCACTTCATTCTTGGTGGTACGGTCGAAGTCGACCACCAGGAACTCCACAGAGATGTCGGCCAGCAGCTCGGCGGGTACATCGTAGATGAATGACTCGTTGAAAACGGGGTTGAGGGTGCACTTCTTCACGTGCGTCTTCTTCTTGGCAATGCGCTTGCAGCCGTAGAACACGTTCACCTTCACATAGGGGTCTGTGAGGGATGGATAGAGGGGAAAGTGGGTGAGATGTGTGTGTGTGTGTTTGTTTGTGTGTTTGTGTGTGTGTGCGTAGTACTTACTGCCTGATAGGCCAGTGATGTCCATCTTGGGCAGGTGTTTGGCCTTCAGCACCACCACATTGAGCCTGTGAGTGACAGGCTGGTAGGACAGAGACACCAGTAGCTCCCCACGGCTCACACACTGCAGAGAGAGCACAGGGTTAGAATGTAGATGCACACACACACAGCGGGAAGAACACAGTTAGACACATACAGTGCCATCAGAAAGTATTCACACCCCTTGACCTTTTCCACATTTTGCTGTGTTACAAAGTGGGATTAGAATGGATTTTCATATGAACTATTTACACAAAATACTCTTAATGTAAAAGTAGAAGAAAAATGTGATTTTTTGGGGGACAAATAATGGAAAATAAAACACTAACATATCGATTAGATAAGTATTTAACCCCCTGAGTCAATACATGTTAGAATCACCATTGAATCAGCTGTGAGTCTTTCTTGGTAAATCTCTAAGAGCTTTGCACATTTGGATTGCACACAAAAATCTTGAAGCTCTGTCAAGTTGGTTCTTGATTATTGCTAGACAGTCATTTTCAAGTCTTGCCATAGATTTAAGCCAATTTAAGTCAAAACTTAAGAACACTCAGGAACATTCAATGACATCTTGGTAAGCAAATCCACTTTGTGTTTTAGGTAATTGTACTGCTGAAAGGTGATTTTGTCTCCCAGTATCTGTTGGAAAGCAGACTGAACCAAGTTTTCCTCTATGATTTTGCCTGTGCTTAGCTCTATTCTGTTTATTTTTACCATAAAAAACTCCCTAGTCCTTGCCGATGACAAGCATACACATAACATGATGCAGCCACCAAATGCTTGAAAATATTACTTTAGTGCCTTATTGCAAACAGGATGCACGTTTTGGAATATTTTTATTCTGTAGAGGCTTCCTTCTTTTCACAGTCATGTACAGTTGAAGTCAGAAGTTTACATACACTTAGGTTGGAGTCATTAAAACTCGTTTTTCAACCACTCCACAAATTTCTTGTTAACAAACTATAGTTTTGACAAGTTGGTTAGGACATCTACTTTGTGCATGACACAAGTCATTTTTCCAACAATTGTTTACAGACAGATTATTTCATTTAATCACAATTCCAGTGGGTCAGAAGTTTACATACACTAAGTTGACTGTGTCTTTAAACAGCTTGGAAAATTCCAGAAAATGATGTCATGGATTTAGAAGCTTCTGATAGGCTAATTGACATAATTTGAGTCAATTGGAGGTGTACTTCTGGATGCATTTCAAGGCCTACCTTCAAACTCAGTGCCTCTTTGCTTGACATCATGGGAAAATCAAAAGAAATCAGCCGACCTCAGATAAATTGGAAGAATTGGAGACCTCCACCCACAAGTCTGGCTCACCCTTGGGAGCAATTTCCAAACCACTGAAGGTACCACGTTCATCTGTACAAACAATAGTACGCAAGTATAAAACACCATGGGACCACGCAGCCATCATACTGCTCAGGAAGGAGACACGTTCTGTCTCCTAGATGTGAACATACTTTGGTGCGAAAAGTGCAATCAATCCAGAACAATAGCAAAGGACCTTGTGAAGATGCTGAAGGAAACAGGTACAAAAGTATCTACAACCACTGTAAAATGAGTCCTATATCGACATAACTTGAAAGGCCGCTCAGCCAGGAAGAAGCCACTGCTCCAAAACCGCCATTAACAAAAGCCAGCCTACAGTTTGCGACTACACATGGGGACAAAGATCACACTTTTTGGAGAAATGTCCTCTGGTCTGATGAAACAAAAACAGAACTGTTTGGCCATAATGACCATTGTTATGTTTGGAGGAAAAAGGGGGATGCTTGCAGTGTCTCCTGACCCCTCCTGTCTCAGCCTCCAGTATTTATGCTGCAGTAGTTTGTGTCGGGGGGCTAGGGTCAGTTTGTTATATCTGGAGTACTTCTCCTGTCCTATTTGGTGTCCTGTGTGAATTTAAGTGTGCTCTCTCTAATTCTCTCTTTCTCTCTCGCGGAGGACCTGAGCCCCTAGGACCATGCCTCAGGACTATCTGACATGATGACTCCTTGCCCGTTTCAACTGTTCTGCCTTATTATTATTCGACCATGCTGGTCATTTATGAACATTTGAACATCTTGGCCATGTTCTGTTATAATCTCCACCCGGCACAGCCAGAAGAGGACACCACACATAGCCTGGTTCCTCTCTAGGTTTCTTCCTAGGTTTTGGCCTTTCTAGGGAGTTTTTCCTAGCCACTGTGCTTCTACACCTGCATTGCTTGCTGTTTGGGGTTTTAGGCTGGGTTTCTGTACAGCACTTTGAGATATCAGCTGATGTACGAAGGGCTATATAAATAAATTTGATTTGCAAGCCGAAGAACACCATCCCAACCGTGAAGCACGGAGGTGGCAGCATCATGTTGTGGGGGTGCTTTGCTTCAGGAGGGAGTAGTGCACTTCACAAAATAGATGGCATTATGAGGTAGGAAAATTATGTGGATACATTGAAGCAACATCCCAAGACAGTCAGGAAGTTAAAGCTTGGTCGCAAATGGGTCTTCCAAATGGACAATAACCCCAAGCATACTTCCAAAGTTGTGGTAAAATCGCTTAAGGACAACAAAGTCTAAGGTATTCAAGTGGCCTTCACAAAGCCCTGACCTCAATCCCATAGAAAACTTGTGGGCAGAACTGAAAAGGCGTGTGCGAACAAGGAGGCCTACAAACCTGACTCGGTTACACCAGCTCTGTCAGGAGGAATGGGCCAAAATTCACCCAATTTATTGTGGGAAGCTTGTGGAAGGCTACCCAAAACGTTTGACCCAAGTTAAACAATTTAAAGGCAATGCTACAAAATACTAATTGATTGTACGTAAACTTCTGACCCACTGCGAATGTGATGTAATAAATAAAAGCTGAAATAAATCACTCTACTATTATTCTAACTTTTCACATTCTTAAAATAAAGTGGTGATCCTAACTGACCTAAGAATTTTTACTCTGATTAAATGTCAGGAATTGTGAAAAACTGAGTTTAAATGTATTTGGCTAAGGTGTATGTAAACTTCCAACTTCAACTGTATGTTAGTATTGTGGAGTAACTTCAATGTTGTTGATCAATCTTCAGTTATCTCCTATCACAGCCATTAAACTCTAACTGACCTTACAGATAATTGTATGTACAGAGATGGGTTAGTCATTTAAAAAGTATGAGTATGAGTCCATGCAACTAATTATGTGACTTGTTAAGCACATTTTTACTCCTGAACCTATATAGATTTGCCATAACAAAAGGGTTAAATACTTATTGAATCAGGACATTTAATTTTTTATTAATTTATAAACATTTCTATAGACACAACTTCCCTTTGATGTGGTATGTGTGTAAATCAGTGACACAAAATCTCAATTTAAACCATTTTAAATTCAGGCTGGAGCACAAAATGTGGAAAAAGGCAAGGGGTGTGAATACTTTCTGAAGGCACTGTACATTACACACACACAAAGTACCCATAAAGTACACACATACACACAAAACCTGCCTTGCACAAGAATATGGCAGACAAACCTCCATAACCCACCCATCCACCTACACTTCCGGTATGCACACAATTCATACATAATGACAGTCAAACTAATATACAGTACCAGCCAAAAGTTTGGACACACCTACTCATTCAAGGGTTTTTCTTTATGTTTAATATTTTCTACATTCTAGCATAAATGTGAAGACATACATTTTTTAAAATAACACATGGAATCATGTAGTAACAAAAAAAGTGTTTAACAAATCAAAATATATATTATATTTGAGATTCTGCACACTCTTGGCATTCTCTCAACCAGCTTCATGAGGTAGTCACCTGGAATGCATTTCATTGAACAGGTTTGCCTCAAGTTAATTTGTGGAATTTCTTTCCTTCAAATCAAATCAAAGTTTATATTTGTCATGTGCGCCGAATACAACAGGTGTAGGTAGACCTTACAGTGAAGTGAAATGCTTACTTACAGGCTCTAACCAATAGTGCAAAAAAGGTATTCGGTGAACAATAGGTAAGTAAAGAAATAAAACAACAATAAAAAGACAGGCTATAAACAGTAGCGAGGCTATAAAAGTAGCGAGGCTACATACAGACACCGGTTAGTCAGGCTGAGTGAGGTAGTATGTACATGTAGATATGGTTAAAGTGACTATGCCTATATGATGAACAGAGAGTAGCAAAGAGGGGTTGGTGGGTGGTGGGTGGGACACAATGCAGATAGCCCGGTTAGCCAATGTGCGGGAGCACTGGTTGGTCGGCCCAATTGAGATAGTATGTATAGTTAAAGTGACTATGCATATATGATAAACAGAGAGTAGCAGCAGCGTAAAAAGAGGGGTTGGGTGGAGGCACACAATGCAAATAGTCCGGATAGCCATTTGATTACCTGTTCAGGAGTGTTATGGCTTGGGGGAAAAAACTGTTGAGAAGCCTTTTTGTTCTAGACTTGGCACTTCGGTACCGCTTGCCATGCGGTAGTAGAGAGAACAGTCTATGACTGGGGTGGCTGGGGTCTTTGACAATTTTTAGGGCCTTCCTCTGACACAGTCTGGTGTAGAGGTCCTGGATGGCAGGCAGCTTAGCCCCAGTGATGTACTGGCCCGTACGCACTACCCCCTGTAGTGCCTTGCAGTCATAGGCCGAGCAATTGCCGTACCAGGCAGTGATGCAACCAATCAGGATGCTCTCGATGTTGCAGCTGTAGAAGCTTTTGAGGATCTCAGGACCCATGCCAAATCTTTTTAGTTTCCTGAGGGGGAAAAGGCTTTGTCGTGCCCTTTTCACGACTGTCTTGGTGTGTTTGGACCATTCTAGTTTGTTGTTGATGTGTGTTTGAGCCAATCAGTTGTGTTGTGAAAAGGTAGGGGTGGTATACAGAAGATTGCCTTATTTGGTAAAAGACCAAGTTGATAATACGGCAAGAACAGCTCAAACAAACAACAGTCCATCATTGCTTTAAGACATGAAGGTCAGTCAATGCGGGAAATTTCAAGAACTTTGAAATTTAAAGTGCAGTAGTAAAAACCATCAAGCACTATGATGAAACTGGCTCTCATGAGGACCGCCACAGGAAAGGAAGACCCAGAGTTACCTCTGCTGCAGAGGATAAGTTCATTAGAATAACTGCACCTCAGAATGCAGCCCAAATAAATGGTTCAGAGCTCAAGTAACAGACACATCTCAACATCAACTGTTCAGAGGAGACTGTGTGAATCAGGCCTTCATGGTTAAATTGCTGCTGAAAAAAAAAAATTATACTAAAGGACACCAATAAGAAGAAGAGACATGCTTGGGCCAAGAAACACGAGTAATGGACAGTAGACCAGTGGAAATCTGTCCTTTGGTCTGATGAGTAAAATTTGAGATTTATGGTTCCAACCGCCGTGTCTTTGTGAGACGAAGAGTAGTTGAACGGATGATCTCCACATGTGTGGTTCACACCGTGAAGCACGGAGGAGGAGATGTGACGGTGCTTTGATGGTGACACTGTCGTGATTTATTTAGAATTCAAGGCACACTTAACCAGCATGGCTACCACAGCATTCTGCAGCGATACACCACATCTGGTTTGCTCTTAGTGGGACAATCATTTGTTTTTCAAAAGGACAATGACACAACACACATCCAGGGTGTGTAAGGGTTTTTTGTCCATGAAGGAGAGTGATGGAGTGCTGCATCAGATGACCTGGCCTCCACAATCACCCGACCTCAACCCAATCGACACTTTTTCGTTACTACATGATTCCATTTGTGTTCTTTCATAGTTTCGATGTCCTCACTATTATTCTACAATGTAGAAAACAGTAGAAATAAAGAAAAACCCTTGAATGAGTAGGTGTGTCCAAACTTTTGACTGGTACTGTATATAGACCTCTTTCTGTTCATCTCTTAGTTTCTCTCCGTCCCACTCTTTTTAACTGCTTTCATATGTCTAGCTCTCTTTCAAGGAGCGTCAATTCCTATACTACGTCTAGGTGTCACCATGGCAACGCGCTGCGGGAGGTTAGCCTAAGGCTGAGCTTGAATTTAGAACGGAGAAATAGAGAATTACCGAGGCCGAGACGTGTGTCTGTGTGTAATGTGTGTGCGTGTAAATTTGCTACCATCTGCATACAAAGTATGACGGAAATAGATAGCCTCCTAATTGTCTCCAATACCGTGTATCGGTAGCTTTTTCATTAGTGAGCAAGACTAAATGCCACACTTCATTTAGAATCGCCACTAGTGGCAGGGGAGCTCTGCTCTACAAAAAAACACATAAAAATAGTCTGAAACTACTGGTCTGTACACAACCATTTGTAGTGTACAATAGCTCAGTTCCCTAACATTTTAATATTTTTTCCTTTTTGACTATTTTATAAAGTAAATGATGCATTTTATACTTAAAATTACCTTTTTGAGTACATAAATTAACATGCCAAAGATTCACTGCAGTGTGAGATGCAGAAATTACCCATCATGTTTGGCGTCGCTTAGTTCCCTGACATTTTAATCTAAAGTACAAGTAAATGGTGCAGTTTTTTTTTCTTTCATGGATGGTTCTTGCTGCAAAGCACAGTCATAACAGCGCTAGGAGCTAATGCCGCCATATAAACCAAAGTGTCATTTTGGACGGCTTGTGCTGAATGGGAGTTTTGAAGCGTTTAAGCGCTACTGTAGAATGATGGAGAATCACAATGGCCATGCTCAAAATATGCATTTTATGTTCTAAACGGATAATAGCTTTTATGAACCACCACTAAGTGTGTGAGCTACTTCTGTCGTAATGAGTGTGACGCCCCCCCCCCAATTCAGCCATTTAAGCTTTCCCCCTCCACTTAAGTTCCCCCGCAGATAAAAGTTTAATGGACGTCTCCTCTGGACTTATGGTCTGGCCATTTTCCCCCCACAGTGCCATCTTGCTTTCTCTCCCCCCCCCCCCCCCCCAATTCATCCCCTACTGCCGGATCATCCATCAATCTCCTGTACTCACTTTTGTCTTCTTCATCTAGTCAGTGCTATTGCTCTCTTTCGCCTCTTTCACTCCATCAGCAGATACCTATGTCTCCTCTTTTTCATTTACTCAGACTAATCTCTCTCCCTCTCCTATTTATGTCTTGTTCCTTCTCTCCCTCTCTCTGGAAGATCGATTCCATCCTGTCTCTAAACCCCTTAAGGTTGCACTAAAATAGGAGGGAATTCAATTTAGATAAGAGATAAGGAGGAGAGCGAGAGATGAGGGGGTAGAGAACAAAGAGGAAGAGAAAGGAAGATGAGACAGGGGAAAAAATGGAAATAGAGGGAGAAAGGGAGAGGAGATGGTGGAAGTATGCACTTACAAACCTCCATATGAGGGAGAGGGGTGTGAAATAGTGTGACTGCATGGAGATGAAATGTGTACAGTACCAGTCCAAATTTTGGACACACCTACTCATTCAAGGGTTTATTTATTTACTATTTTCTACATTGTAGAATAATAGTGAAGACATCAAAACTATGAAATAAAACATGGAATCATGCATTAACCAAAAAAAGTGTTTTATATTTGACATGATTTAAAATAGACATCCTTTGCCTTGATGACAGCTTTGCACACTCTTGGCATTCTCTCAACCAGCTTCACCTGGAATGCTTTTCTTGAAGGAGTTCCCACATATGCTGAGCTGGCTGCTTTTCCTTCACTCTGCGGTCCAACTCATCACAAACCATCTCAATTGGGTTGAGGTTGGGTGATTGTCGAGGCCATGTCACCTGATGCAGCACTCCATCACGCTCCTTCTCGGTCAAATAGCCCTTACACATCCTGGAGGTGTGTTGGGTCATTGCCATGTTAAAAAACAAATGATAGTGGGACTAAGTGCAAACCAGATGGGATGGCGTATCGCTGCAGAATGCTGTGGTAGCCATGCTGGTTAAGTGTGCCTTGAATTTTAAATCAATTACAGATTGTGTCACCAGCAAAGCACCATCACAGCTCCTCCTCCATGCTTCACAGTTGGAACCACACATGCGAAGATCATCCGTTCGGTGGTCTGGGGAAATGCATCATCTAGTGAAGTTAGGAGGCTGCAGAATGCACAGAATAAAGCAGCAAGGATTGTTTCAAGGCGGAGATATGGTTCTTCTGTTGCAGTCATGCGCAGTGTTCTTGGTTGGTCATCAATCGAAAAGATAATTGAAAAAAACATGCTTATTTTATTTTATAATATACAGTGCCTTGCGAAAGTATTCGGCCCCCTTGAACTTTGCGACCTTTTGCCACATTTCAGGCTTCAAACATAAAGATATAAAACTGTATTTTTTTGTGAAGAATCAACAACAAGTGGGACACAATCATGAAGTGGAACGACATTTATTGGATATTTCAAAGTTTTTTAACAAATCAAAAACTGAAAAATTGGGCGTGCAAAATTATTCAGCCCCTTTACTTTCAGTGCAGCAAACTCTCTCCAGAAGTTCAGTGAGGATCTCTGAATGATCCAATGTTGACCTAAATGACTAATGATGATAAATACAATCCACCTGTGTGTAATCAAGTCTCCGTATAAATGCACCTGCACTGTGATAGTCTCAGAGGTGCGTTAAAAGCGCAGAGAGCATCATGAAGAACAAGGAACACACCAGGCAGGTCCGAGATACTGTTGTGAAGAAGTTTAAAGCCGGATTTGGATACAAAAAGATTTCCCAAGCTTTAAACATCCCAAGGAGCACTGTTCAAGCGATAATATTGAAATGGAAGGAGTATCAGACCACTGCAAATCTACCAAGACCTGGCCGTCCCTCTAAACTCTCAGCTCAAACAAGGAGAAGACTTATCAGAGATGTATCCAAGAGGCCCATGATCACTCTGGATGAACTGCAGAGATCTACAGCTGAGGTGGGAGACTCTGTCCATAGGACAACAATCAGTCGTATATTGCACAAATCTGGCCTTTATGGAAGAGTGGCAAGAAGAAAGCCATTTCTTAAAGATATCCATAAAAAGTGTTGTTTAAAGTTTGCCACAAGCCACCTGGGAGACACACCAAACGTGGAAGAAGGTGCTCTGGTCAGATGAAACCAAAATTGAACTTTTTGGCAACAATGCAAAACGTTATGTTTGGCGTAAAAGCAACACAGCTGAACACACCATCCCCACTGTCAAACATGGTGGTGGCAGCATCATGGTTTGGGCCTGCTTTTCTTCAGCAGGGACAGGGAAGATGGTTCAAATTGATGGGAAGATGGATGGAGCCAAATACAGGACCATTCTGGAAGAAAATCTGATGGAGTCTGCAAAAGACCTGAGACTGGGATGGAGATTTGTCTTTCAACAAGACAATGATCCAAAACATAAAGCAAAATCTACAATGGAATGGTTCAAAAATAAACATATCCAGGTGTTAGAATGGCCAAGTCAAAGTCCAGACCTGAATCCAATCGAGAATATGTGGAAAGAACTGAAAACTGCTGTTCACAAATGCTCTCCATCCAACCTCACAGAGCTCGAGTTGTTTTGCAAGGAGTAATGGGAAAAAATGTCAGTCTCTCGATGTGCAAAACTGATAGAGACATACCCCAAGCGACTTACAGCTGTAATCGCAGCAAAAGGTGGCGCTACAAAGTATTAACTTAAGGGGGCTGAATAATTTTGCACGCCCAATTTTTCAGTTTTTGATTTGTTAAAAAAGTTTGAAATATCCAATAAATGTCGTTCCACTTCATTATTGTGTCCCACCTGTTGTTGATTCTTCACAAAAAAATACAGTTTTATATCTTTATGTTTGAAGCCTGAAATGTGGCAAAAGATTGCAAAGTTCAAGGGGGCCGAATACTTTCGCAAGGCACTGTACATATTTTAAAACGGCCAAGTTCTATTCACAATGGTATTCAGTTGGTAAGAGACAGACATTCCCTAAATACTAGGATACTATTTAAATATAGTATATAGAAATGTTGTGGGACTATAGTAGATGTATATTCAATATATTTTTTTAGATTGAGTATTTATTGGGTCATTATGCTAGTGTATTATGTATGTTTGTAATAGTGTGTTATATGTGAAAGTGTGTTTGTATTAGAAATTGTATTTTACTGTTAAGGACTCTTGGAAGATTAGTCCAAATGGGGACTAAAAGAGATCCTAATAAAATAAAATCACATTCTCTGCGTCTCACAAAAACACGGCGGTTGGAGTCAAAAATATCAAATTTGGACTCATCAGACCAAAGGACAGATTTCCACCATTCTAATGTCCATTGCTAGTGTTTCCTGGCCCAAGCAAGTTTCTTATTCTTATTTGTGTCCTTTAGTAGTGGTTTCTTTGCAGCAATTCGACCATGAAGGCCTGATTCACGCAGTCTCCTCTGAACAATTGATGTTGAGATGTGTCTGTTACTTGAACTCTGAACCATTTATTTGGGCCGAATATCTGAGGCTGGTAACTCTAATGAACTTATCCTCTGCAGCAGAGGTAACTCTGGGTCTTCCATTCCTGTGGCAGTCCTCATGAGAGCCAGTTTCATCATAATGCTTGATGGTTTTTGCGGCTGCACTTGAAGAAACGTTCCAAGTTTGTGCCATTTTCTGGATTGACTGACCTTCATGTCTTAAAGTAATGCTTATTTGAGCTGTTCTTGCCATAATATGGACTTGGTATTTTACTAAATAGGGCTATCTGCTGTATACCACCTCAACCTTGTCACAACACATCTAACTGACTCAAACGCATTAAGGAAAGAAATTCCACAAATAAAAACTCTTAACAAGGCACACCTGTTCATTGAAATGCATTCCAGGTGAAAACCTCATTAAGCTGGTTGATGGTTGAAAGAATGCCAAGATGTGCAAAGCTGTCATCAAGGCAAAGGGTGGCTACTTTGAAGAATCTCAAATATAAAATATATTTTGTTTAACGCTTTTTTATGTGTTATTTCATAGTTTTGATTGCTTCACTATTGTTGTACAATGTAGAAAATAGCACAAATAATGGAGGAAGATATTATGCATGTGTGTACACATCTGCACTGTCTCGCTTGACAGGCGTACAGTGGCACTGGGAATGATACTTATGCCTGTAATGTGTTTACACGCGTGTGTGCATGACTGTGTGAGTGCATGTGCGTGTCTGCGGTCTTCGAAGAGTAGCTGTGTGTACTGCATGAGTTCTAGAGATGATATGAATATGTTTTAATGTCTCTGTGGGAACGTAATGGTGTGTAGCTTATTTACGGTCTGTCCTAACAGCCATATGGTCTAATCAGTGCAGACTTTGTACCGGGTCTCTCTCTGTGTGTGAGTCTGGCTGTGTGCAGTATGCATTCAGTGCAGGTTTCTTTATATTGATCATTTTTTCAGTGCAGATTGTGTTGGGCGGAGGTCTTTCTCATATAGTGCAGGCCTCTTTCTCTCTGTCCCTCCCTCCTTCTCTCTGCGTGTGTGTTATGGATGGGGCCCTTTCTTGTCAATCGGAGTAGCCCCCCCCCCCCTCTATTTCTCTTTCCATCACCCTCTCTCTCTCTCTCTCCTCTTTCTATACCACCCCTCTGCTCTCTCACACCCCTCCTTTCCTCTGTCTGTCCGCCCCCCCTACTCTGTCTTTCTGCTCTCCCTCTACCCCACTCTCCCTCCCTCTGCCTTATATGGATCATGTTTAATGATGTGGGGAAGAGGCTTTTGTTTCCGGTGCTGACCATGATGGATGTCTTCCTACAGTCAGAAATAACACCAGTCTCTCTCCACTTTTATGGGCCTAATGGGCCTCCAATCAATACACACACACACAAAGAGACCAGCCTCCCAGATATGTTTCAGCTGCACGTGTGTGTGTGTGGAGTGTTTGGGAGTGCATGCGTGTGTGATAATAATTAAATGAGAGAAAGATTGGTTGTTTGCAATAATACATATGCAATAGCCAAAAAGCAACAAGCCAGGATTGGTTATTATATTATTTACACCATTTCATATTTCAATCTGTAGACATTTATTTAGCAAATGTATCACCCTTCTGCTAACCCTGTGCTAGAAACCAGCTATGATTAGTCAGTCTCTTCTCTCTCTCCATCTTTCTTTCTCTCTCTCCACTCGCTCTCCTTATCCCTCCCCCTTCATCTCTAGTGTTGCTGGCCATAAAAGCCCAGTAACTGCTCATCCTATCCATCCTAACCTCCTCTCTCTCCTTCCTCCCACTCCCCCTTTCTCCATCCTCACCTTTCCAACTCCTCCCTCTATCCTCAAATTCTGTCTACTCATCTCTCTATGAATTTCTATCTTTTACCACACCCCTTCCCTCCCTCCCTTTCATCCTCTCTTCATCGGTCCTTCATTCTAGAGTATATTTCATCATCTATCCTCCATCCCTCACCTTTATTCCTCTGAAATGTATTTTTAATAAAAAATAAAAATCCTCCTCCATCACCCAGTTTCCCCTCTCTCTCTCTCTCTCTCCCTCCTTTCCTTCTCTAACTAGGATGGGTCTATTGTCAGGCCATTACTGTAAAACAGAAGGAATGTGTTGTTAATAACCTATCTAAATAAAGGTAATAAATCAAGGTAATGTCTTCTCTCTTCCCTCCCTCCATCCACCCCCTCCTCCCCATCCCTCACCTGGATGTGTCTCTTGCTGATCTGTTGGGTGATGTGGACTCGTCCCGTGCTGGGGTCCACCCCTGCCAGGGGTACCGCCGCCTCCCCGATGACATCATCACGGGCAAAGCGGTCAAAGCTAAGCACCAGGAAGTGCAGCGTGAGGTCAGGCAGTGCGCTGTAGGCCACGCCGTAGAACGTAAACGTCTCGTCAAATACTGGCTCCAGGGTCTTCCTCAGAACGCGGGTCTGCAGAGCAATCGCTTTTATTTCAGTCTGGTTGCTATTGTGACAGTAGCACTTAAACAGTTACAGTGACACTAACACTATCTTTTACAATAACAAATACAGTGCCTTGCGAAAGTATTCAGCCCCCTTGAACTTTGCGACCTTTTGCCACATTTCAGGCTTCAAACATAAAGATATAAAACTGTATTTTTTTGTGAAGAATCAACAACAAGTGGGACACAATCATGAAGTGGAACGACATTTATTGGATATTTCAAACTTTTTTAACAAATCAAAAACTGAAAAATTGGGCGTGCAAAATTATTCAGCCCCCTTAAGTTAATACTTTGTAGCGCCACCTTTTGCTGTAAGTCGCTTGGGGTATGTCTATCAGTTTTGCACATCGAGAGACTGAAATGTTTTCCCATTCCTCCTTGCAAAACAGCTCGAGCTCAGTGAGGTTGGATGGAGAGCATTTGTGAACAGCAGTTTTCAGTTCTTTCCACAGATTCTCGATTGGATTCAGGTCTGGACTTTGACTTGGCCATTCTAACACCTGGATATGTTTATTTTTGAACCATTCCATTGTCGATTTTGCTTTATGTTTTGGATCATTGTCTTGTTGGAAGACAAATCTCCGTCCCAGTCTCAGGTCTTTTGCAGACTCCATCAGGTTTTCTTCCAGAATGGTCCTGTATTTGGCTCCATCCATCTTCCCATCAATTTTAACCATCTTCCCTGTCCCTGCTGAAGAAAAGCAGGCCCAAACCATGATGCTGCCACCACCATGTTTGACAGTGGGGATGGTGTGTTCAGTGTGATGAGCTGTGTTGCTTTTACGCCAAACATAACGTTTTGCATTGTTCAATTTTAGTTTCATCTGACCAGAGCACCTTCTTCCACATGTTTGGTGTGTCTCCCAGGTGGCTTGTGGCAAACTTTAAACAACACTTTTTATGGATATCTTTAAGAAATGTCTTTCTTCTTGCCACTCTTCCATAAAGGCCAGATTTGTGCAATATACGACTGATTGTTGTCCTATGGACAGAGTCTCCCACCTCAGCTGTAGATCTCTGCAGTTCATCCAGAGTGATCATGGGCCTCTTGGCTGCATCTCTGATCAGTCTTCTCCTTGTATGAGCTGAAAGTTTAGAGGGACGGCCAGGTCTTGGTAGATTTGCAGTGGTCTGATACTCCTTCCATTTCAATATTATCGCTTGCACAGTGCTCCTTGGGATGTTTAAAGCTTGGGAAATCTTTTTGTATCCAAATCCGGCTTTAAACTTATTCACAACAGTATCTCGGACCTGCCTGGTGTGTTCCTTGTTCTTCATGATGCTCTCTGCGCTTTTGACGGACCTCTGAGACTATCACAGTGCAGGTGCATTTATACGGAGACTTGATTACACACAGGTGGATTGTATTTATCATCATTAGTAATTTAGGTCAACATTGGATCATTCAGAGATCCTCACTGAACTTCTGGAGAGAGTTTGCTGCACTGAAAGTAAAGGGGCTGGATAATTCTGCACGCCCAATTTTTCAGTTTTTGATTTGTTAAAAAAGTTTGAAATATCCAATAAATGTCGTTCCACTTCATGATTGTGTCCCACTTCACAAAAAAATACAGTTTTATATCTTTATGTTTGAAGCCTGAAATGTGGCAAAAGGTCGCAAAGTTCAAGGGGGCCGAATACTTTCGCAAGGCACTGTAACAGGGATAATGCAGGGCTCTTCAAACTTTTCTTGCCTCATGTTTGCAATAATAAAAACATATGGCGTCATCTTATTTTGATCTAAATCTGTAATGATAATTCAAATAATTAAATAATAACAGTATTAGCCTAATTGGGACTGCAACCCCAAACACCTAAACCCTCAACAAAGCAAATCAAAGAAAACAGTGGAAAGGAACAACCCTGTAGGTAGGAAGAAACCTCAAGAGGAACCAGACTCACCTTGACCCGGTGCTTCTTTTCTGGCAGTATGGTCATCTTCACGTAGGGGTCCGAGCTACCTGCCTGCTCGTCCACGGCGGGCAGACCATGGGCGCCAACAATGGTCACCACCAGAGCCTTCTTGGGGAAGTTGTAGTCCACGACCAGGCTGAGGGTACCTAGGGCAGCGGGCGGCATGGTGTTGCCCTCCCCCTGACACGGGGTAAAGGGCGAGGCTGTCTTGCTGGCGTCACTGCTACTGCTGCTGCTGTTAACCCTGGAGCTGCTCTCCAGGCAGCAGTAGTCGGAGCGGATGGGCAGCGCCTTCTCTAACCTAGGCTGTCCAGCAGGGGGAAGTAGGTGGCTCATCTGCAGGTTGGTGGAGCTGTTGAGCAGGCCCGTTTCTGGGTCGACGTCCACTAGCATCACCCTTCCTCCTCCCCCTCTTCCTCGCTCACCATTACGACCCCACTCGACGCCAGATCCGCTGCCATTTCGCGAGGAGCCCGGGCGTCGACCCACACGGACTATCTTCTTGTTACTAAGTGTCTCCGGGTAGATGCTGATTCCCTTGAGCATGTGGATGAACTTGTAGGGCGGATCCACGGCCTGGTCGCAGGGTCCTGATTGGAGCTTGTAGCTGCCCGTCATCTGACGGTAGCGACGCTGGCAGCAGGTCCAGAGGAAGACGGCCACCGTGACTGAGACCACCAGGACCCCGGCGCCCAGGAAGCCCGCCAGCACCGGGGACACGTCTGAGAAGGATGGCGGAAGAGAAAGAGGGACAGAACAGAGAAAGGTTATTCATTTGATCTGATCATTTCCCTTCCATCGTTATAAACCCTATTTCTTCAACACTGATGGGTTGAAAGCCTTATTAAACAGGAAGATCTGAACTTTTTAAAAACTGCCTAAAACAAACAAATGAAGAACACGTGAGATATGACACAAGGTAGGATACCATCAAAAAGCATCACTCTCTGCCTAAAGTGAGAACATGAAAGGCTGTCAAAAAGATGTGCTAAAAAGCAGGAAAAAGAGGTTCAAAACACAAATAAACCTTAAATGGATGAAATTGATAAATGTGGTAGGATCAAAGGATTTCAGTTTGTCCCTGTTCATGTTTCTTGGGGCCTTGTCAGATGAGGAAGTTGAAGTTGCTGTAATCCTACTGCAATGACTTATATGTTTTACACCATGTTTACACGGCGCATTTTGGAAAACACACAACACCACTGACTTCAATTTGGACTGCGAGCGGTACCGGAGCGCCAAGTCTAGGTCCAAGAGGCTTCTAAAACAGTTTCTACCCCCAAGCCATAAGACTCCTGAACATCTAATCAAATTGCCGCCCAGACTATTTGCAATGCCCCCCCCTATTAAACCACTGCTACTCTCTGTTGTTATTACCGGTATCTATGAATAGTCACTTTAATAACTCTACCTACATGTAAATATTACCTCAACTAACTGTATATAGTCCTCAACCCCTGTATATAATCTCGCTATTGTTATTTTACTGCTGCTCTTTAATTACTTGTATGTATTTTTTTTAAACTGCATTGTTGGTTAGGGGCTCGTAAGTGAGCATTTCACAGTAAGGTCTACCTACACCGGTTGTAATCGGCGCATGTGACTCATAAAATTGGATTTGATTTCT
This sequence comes from Oncorhynchus mykiss, assembly GCF_057628025.1. Lineage (NCBI taxonomy): Eukaryota > Metazoa > Chordata > Actinopteri > Salmoniformes > Salmonidae > Oncorhynchus > Oncorhynchus mykiss. The sequence goes on from NC_143051.1 coordinate 31,116,306, forward strand.
TTCTAAACCCCACTTTGTAAGTTACCTATTAGAATGCGACAATAATTTGTGTCGTTCTGGCTTGGACAAGGCTTATAGTCGCTTTAATACTGGCTCGTTCTCTGAGGCCTCTTCACCAGCCCTGTAGTCTCACACACACACATACACACCGTAATTAGTGTTGTAATGAGTCCAAATACTAACCTGTGACAGCTCTACCTTGTTATAACTGAACTTCAGTAAAGGCTGCAATGTCAAAAGTTTAAAAAAAAACAAGCCTATAATAGTTTTTGACAGGCTTGCCTTAGAACTATCATTGGCCTAAACTTTTAACAGCAATTTATCCTGCACATATGGGTACCCTTATGCCCAGGTAAGTGCTATCCGTTATCTACTGATGGTGTAGGTAGATTAAGGTTTGGTGATGCTGGTCACATTTTCTCAGGAACTGATTGACAGAGGCACAATGTCTATCTTTGAGTAAAGCAGTGGGTTCTCTGTCTTGTTGCTAATGTTTAAACTTTGTCTGTAATGTTACTTTTGTTTACTACATTACTATGCATGTTGACTACCATGAAAACATGGTTTCCTTCGCCCTCTCCTTCAATTTAAACCATTTTATTCAGATTAAGCCATTTTCCCCAATAATATTCTGTCTTTCCTTCACTGTCCTCTCCCTCTCTCATTTGGGTGGCCCTGGCAACAGCGGGAGCTGTTTGGAATTCCGAGTTCACCCCGGAGCAGATGAGAAGAGGATGTGCGTTCACACACTGGCACACACACACACACACACTAAGAAACACGGAGCCTGGTATACAGTGTGAGAGTGTTTTCCAGTTAATGGACACCCGTTATTGTCATGTACGGTAATGTGGTGAGGGATGGAAGCCTCTGAAAAAGCGTGTCTGTGTCTGTGAAGAGTGTAGTATTCAGCACGCGTCATGCGGTCTTGCTCCATCAGGGGCCGGGGTGTATGTAAGGTTCTGCATACAAATCATCAGTGCACACTATAGAGCAGGGATCTCCAGCACTACTGAGTCTGCAGGCTATCACTCCAGTCCTGCAATAACACACCTGATTTAGCCAATCATTGTCCAGACTGTAGAGATCATGAATGTGTGGATTGCGTGTGCATTGCGTGCTTGTGTGCGGTTGACAGACACTGCTGTACGGCGGCACTGATCACAGCTATAATGACGCCTCAAGAGCCTCATTATTTCTCCTTTTCTCCTGCGAGTTCTATGTAAAACAACTCAGCAGCAAGGAAAACTGGGAGGTGAACTACACTATACACACTTAGCGTAAAGAATGTTCATGTACTTACAGTAAAAACACTCACATACTGCATTCACAAAAAGCCACCGATGCAAATGCATAAACAACTAAATAAATAAAAGCCCTGAATTATGCATGCCGTTGTCATGGGAATTGTCATGGAAGTTCAATTTGTTTTTTTGTGTAAACAGACCAATTTGCTCACTAATAGGTTTAAAGGGACTATATTACAGTGTAGGCTACGGAATACATAGTTGTTTGTGACTGTTCACTTGTTTACTGTAAAGGCAATCATGTTATATGGTAAGAGACATTCTGACTTCTGTATGGAGTCAAGTCAGCCTCTAGAATGAGTCATTCTCTATATCTCACTGACCTCTCCTTGGGTCTATGAATGAATACAGATACTGATGAATACAGATGAATGTCAATGTCTCATTCAACATGATGTGTCTTCCTAACAATGGTATCAACACACTTGGAAATTCAAGTGAAGTGCAGCTCATATTCATGTATGTCATATGGGGATGTCTGCCAACTGAAGAGATTCCTCCCACCAGAGTTGTGTTCAATAGGACACATGGAAAACAAAAGTCTGTGTTCATGTTGGGCAAGTTCTGGCAGCATCTCTCAGTTTCAAAATGTTTCAGGACGTTTTCTCCCTACTGAACAGGACCCATGTGTCATGTAAAAGGCGGCGGGATAGGCCTGAAACTGAAACAAGAAGCCACACCCACCAATGGACACCCTAATGATTTCACTTCCGGCGCCGACAGAGATGGCCGCCTCGCTTCACGTTCCTTGGAAACTGATCATAACAACATACAGGAACTCAAGTCCTTCTGTTCACCTGACTTAGAACACCTCACAATGAAATATCGACCGCATTATCTACCAAAGGAATTCTCTTCGATTATAATCACAGCCGTATATATTCCCCCCTAAGCAGACACATCGATGGCCCTGAACAAACTTTATTTGACTCTATGTAAACTGGAAACCACATATCCTGAGGCTGCATTCATTGTAGCTGGAGATTTTAACAAGGCTAATCTGAAAACAAGACTCCCTAAATTCTATCAGCATATCGATTGGGCAACCAGGGCTGGTAAAACCCTGGATCATTGTTATTCTAACTTCCGCGACGCATATAAGGCCCTCCCCCGTCCTCCTTTCAGAAAAGCTGACGACGACTCCATTTTGTTGCTTCCAGCCTATAGACAGAAACTAAAACAAGAAGCTCCCGCGCTCAGGTCTGTTCAACGCTGGTCCGACCAATCTGATTCCACTCTTCAAGACTGCTTCGATCACGTGGATTGGGATTTGTTCCGCATTGTGTCCAACAACAACATTGACAAATACGCTGATTCGGTGAGCGAGTTCATTAGAAAGTGCATTGGCGATGTCGTACCCATAGCAACTATTAAAACATTCCCAAACCAGAAACCGTGGATTGATGGCAGCATTCGCGCAAAACTGAAAGCGCGAACCACTGCTTTTAACCAGGGCAAGGTGACCGGAAACATGACCGAATACAAACAGTGTAGCTATTCCCTCCGCAAGGCAATCAAACAAGCTAAGCGTCAGTATAGAGACAAAGTAGAGTCGCAATTCAACGGCTCAGACACAAGAGGTATGTGGCATGGTCTACAGTCAATCACGGATTACAAAAAGAAAACCAGCCCCGTTGCAGACCAGGATGTCTTGCTCCCAGACAGACTAAATAACTTCTTTGCCCGCTTTGAGGACAATACAGTGCCACTGACACGGCGTGCTACCAAAACCTGAGGTCTCTCCTTCACTGCAACCGACGTGAGTAAAACATTTAAACGTGTTAACCCTCGCAAGGCTGCAGGCCCAGACGGCATCCCCAGCCGCGTCCTCAGAGCATGCGCAGACCAGCTTGCTGGTGTGTTTACGGACAAATTCAATCAATCCTTATCCCAGTCTGCTGTTCCCACATGCTTCAAGAGGGCCACCATTGTTCCTGTTCCAAAGAAAGCTAAGGTAACCGAGCTAAACGACTACCACCCCTTAGCACTCACTTCCGTCATCATGAAGTGCTTTGAGAGACTAGTCAAGGACCATGTCACCTCCACCCTACCTGACACCCTAGACCCACTCCAATTTACTTACCGCCCCAATAGGTCCACAGACGACGCAATCGCAACCACACTGCCCTAACCCATCTGGACAAGAGGAATACCTATGTGAGAATGCAGTTCATCGACTACAGCTCAGGACTTAACATAGTACCCTCCAAACTCGTCATCAAGCTCGAGACCCTGGGTCTCGACCCCGCCCTGTGCAACTGGGTACTGGACTTCCTGACGGGCCGCCCCCAGGTGGTGAGGGTAGGTAACAACATCTCCACCCCGCTGATCCTCAACACTGGGGCCCCACAAGGGTGCGTTCTGAGCCCTCTTCTGTACTCCCTGTTCACCCACGACTGGATGGCCATGCACGCCTCCAACTCAATCATCAAGTTTGCGGACAACACTACAGTGGTAGGCTTGATTACCAACAATGACGAGACGGCCTACAGGGAGGAGGTGAGGGCCCTCGGAGTGTGGTGTCAGGAAAATAACCTCACACTTAACGTCAACAAAACAAAGGAGATGATTGTGGACTTCAGGAAACAGCAGAGGGAGCACCCCCCTATCCACATCGATGGGAAAGTAGTGGAGAGGGTAGAAAGTTAAGGTCTCCGGCGTACACATCACAGACAAACTGAATTGGTCCACCGACACAGACAGCGTTGTGAAGAAGGCGCAGCAGCGCCTTTACCTGCCCTCCAGGACACCTACACCACCCGATGTCACAGGAAGGCCATAAAGGTCATCAAGGACAACAACCACCCGAGCCACTGCCTGTTCACCCCGCTATCATCCAGAAGGCGAGGTCAGTACAGGTGCATCAAAGCAGGGACCGAGAGACTGAAAAACAGTTTCTATCTCAAGGCCATCAGACTGTTAAACAGCCACCACTAACATTGAGTGGCTGCTGCCAACATACTGACTCAACTCCAGCCACTTTAATAATGGGAATTGATTGTATCACTAGCCACTTTAAACAATGCCACTTAATATAATGTTTACATACCCTACATTACTCATCTCATATGTATATGTATATACTGTACTCTCTATCTACTGCATCTTGCCATCTTTATGTAATACATGTATCACTAGCCACTTTAAACTATGCCACTTTTATGTTTACATACCCTACATTACTCATCCCATATGTATATACTGTACTCGATACCATCTACTGCATCTTGCCTATGCCGTTCCGTACCATCACTCATTCATATATCTTTATGTACATATTCTTATCCCTTTACACTTGTGTGTATAAGGTAGTAGTTGTGGAATTGTTAGGTTAGATTACTCGTTGGTTATTACTGCATTGTCGGAACTAGAAGAACAAGCATTTCGCTACACTCGCATTAACATCTGCTAACCATGTGTGTATGTGACAAATACAATTTCATTTGATTTGATTTGATTCAGATTCACAACTGCAGTCTGCAAAGCCACCTTCTTTGGTTAAAATCTGTGACTGAGGGGCCTCCCGGGTGGCGCAGTGGTTAAGGGCCATCAGAGTCCCTGGGTTCGCGCCCAGGCTCTGTCGTAACCGGCCGCGACCGGGAGGTCCGTGAGGCGACGCACAATTGGCCTAGCGTCGCCCGGGTTAGGGAGGGCTTGGTCGGTAGGGGTGTCCTTGTCTCATCGCGCACCAGCGACTCCTGTGGCGGGCTGGGCGCCACCAAGGTGGCCAGGTGCACAGTGTTTCCTCCGGCGCATTGGTGCGGCTGGCTTCCGGGTTGGATGTGCGCTGTGTTAAGAAGCAGTGCGGCTTGGCTGGGTTGTGTATCGGAGGACGCACGACTTTCAACCTTCGTCTCTCCCGAGCCCGTACGGGAGTTGTAGCGATGAGACAAGATAGTAGCTAATACAACAATTGCATACCATGAAATTGGTGAGAAAAAGGGGTAAAATGTAAAAAATATTTAAAACATTTAAAAAATATATTTTAAAAATTCTGTGACTGAGGCCCAAAATCAACCTCAGCGGTCAGGAACAACTACACATAGTCACATTTGCTTAAGGTTACCTAACTCTGTTATAAAGCAAAGATGACAGAGGCCCCAGCTATCAACTACAATAATTCTGCGAGAGATTTTCTCTTGGAAGAAAATGATAGTAAAGGAAGAGAACTTCAAATTGTACTATCAAAAACCAACAGGTTTCAGCATAGCCTTCATTAACCGTCAAATTAGTAGCCTGGTAAAACCAGACTGAACACAGCTCTTACAGCTCTCTTGAGTGCAGCATTCAGTCTGGTTTGACCAGGCTAGAACTGGACTGGATGACCCCAGATGCTTGAAGCTGCAGGCAGCCACACCCCGGGCCACCAGTAAGCTGCATGTGCAGGGATTTAGCTTTCGTTTTAGTGGCCAATATTCATATCCAGCAGTGAAGTCAGCTGGAGGGGCTTAGCAACAGTGCTGGAGGCAAAAATTGGGTCAGGGTTAGCAGGCACTTGTCCAGTTGTGTGACAGACAGGAGGATTTTAACAGCTTGACAAGCCAGACAGAAAAACTAAAATGGCCATGAAATGAATGAAGGTGGCAAACACGGTTACTTGAGGATAAGAATCGGGGTAGAATTCAAAGGTAACAGGAAGAGAGAGGGAAATGGGCAGGAGAAAGGGGAGAAGAAATGGTGAATGAAAGAGAGAGAGTCAGGAAATGCGGTATGAATGAGTGGTGACTTTGGCTGCTAACGGAGGGACAACCAGTGAGACAAAGGATCCATAGCTAGGGCGCAGACGGAGAGTCGAGAGCAAGCGTGCCAGACAAACAGACTTTTGGGACATTTCTGAAGAGTGACAGTCACTTCCATGCGGGCCTTGGGAATTCAGAACAGCAGACACTTGTCTGCGTACCGCAGGGCATACCTCACGGCTAAACCATTTAGTCATTTTATCGTCAATAAAATCAGTTACTGGCATCTTGTCCTGCTTTCCCTTTTCTCTTTCTCCTTTTCCTCCCAGAGGCAATGTTTTACCTTTTCCCACCCTCTATTTCTTAATCTCTCTCTTCCTCTCATCCACTCACTGTATCTCCATAGTGTCTACAGTGGCTGCCCACACCCACTCACTCCCCCTCTAGACAAAGACTTGACCACCCCCCCCCCCCTACACCATTGATCATTGTGACCCCAGTGGGGCATTTTGTTGAGAGTCTTTAAAGCACAGCTGTGAAGCTCTCGTTGCCTAGACACATCCCCTGAGAGACAGACACAGAGAGACAGACACAGAGAGACAGACACAGACCAAAATGGTCACGGTCTAAATGAAATAAAACCTTGAGTGAGTTCACATCTCGATAGCAATACTGAAGGCGAAATCCAGGATTTCAAAAGGAACAAAATGCGTGAAAGAACAAGTGTGTGTACACGTGTCTGTGCATACGCAGGAGGCGTCCATTATTAATAGACTGCAGTAAATTGTTAATCACAAGCAATGATTCTATTGTCTGATTCATACGCGAGGAGGCGAGCGGGTAAGTGTGGGACTGTGGAGGAATACGGTAAGTGTCACGTCCTGACCTTAGTTCCTTTTTTATGTCTCTATTTTAGTTTGGTCAGGGCGTTAGTTGGGGTGGGCATTCTATGTTTTGTGTTCTGTTTTCCATTTCTATGTGTTTGGCCTGGTATGGTTCCCAATCAGAGGCAGCTGGCAATCGTTGTCTCTGATTGAGAACCATACTTAGGCAGCCTGTTTTTCCCACTTGAGTTGTGGGTAGTTGTTATCTGTCTCTGTGTCTCTACCAGACAGGACTGTTTCAGTTGTGCTTTTGTTTACTTTGTGTTTCAGTGTTCAGTTATCGAATAAATCTAACATGGACACTTACCATGCTGCATCTTGGTCCTCTCCTTCCAACAGCCGTTACAGAACTACCCACCAAAAAAGGACCAAGCAGCGTGGTCACCAGGAGCTGCATGGAATGGACTCATGGACATGGGAGGGCATTCTGGACGGGAAGGGGTCCTACTCATGGGAGGAGATCGTGGCTGGAAGGGATCGCCTCCAATGGGAACAGGTGGAGGCAGCCAGGAGAGCGGAGGTAGCAGGTAAAGGGAGCCAGCGCTTTGCATCTGGTCTCCAGTGCGTCTCCTCGGCCCGGGGTATATGGCACCAGCCCTACGCACGGTGTCCCCGGTTCACCAGCACAGCCCAGTGCGGTCTGTTCCACCCCGCCGCACTTGCCGGGCTTCGGGGAGTATCCAGCCAGGACAGATTGTGCAGGCTCGGTGCTCGAGACCTCCAGTGTGCCTCCACGGTCCGGTCCATCCGGTAACTCCTCCACGCACCAGACCTCCGGTGGCAGCCCCACGCACCAGGCTGTCTCTCCGTCTCCTCCCTCCAGGTGCTCCCTCCTGTCCAGCGCTTCCAGAGTCTGGGGCGGTGTGTCACAGATACACATATATTGATAGCAAAGGGTGTAAACACTGTTTCCCATGCTTGTTCAATGAACCATAAACAATTATTGAACATGCACCTGTGGAACGGTCATTAAGACACTAACAGCTTACAGACAGTAGGCAATTAAGGTCCCAGTTATGAAAACTTAGGACACTAAAGAGGCCTTTCTACTGACTCTGAAAAACACCAAAAGAAAGATGCCCAGGGTCCCTGCTCATCTGTGTGAACGTGCCTTAGGCATGCTGCAAAGAGTCATAAGGACTGCAGATGTGGCCAGGGTAATAAATTGCAATGTCCGTACTGTGAGACGCCTAAGACAGCGCTACAAGGAGACAGGATGGACAGCTGATTGTCCTCGCAATGGCAGACCACGTGTAACAACACCTGCACAAGATCGGTACATCCAAACATCACACCTACGGGACAGGTACAGGATGGAAACAACAACTGCCCGAGTTACACCAGGAATGCCAAATCCCTCCATCTGTATTCAGACTGTCCGCAAGAGGCTGAGAGAGGCTGGACTGAGGGCTTGTAGGCCTGTTGTAAGGCAGGTCCTCACCAGACATCACCGGCAACAACGACGCCTTTGGGCACAAACCCACCGTCGCTGGACCAGACAGGACAGGCAAAAAGTGCTCTTCACTGACGAGTCACAGTTTTGTCTCACCAAGGTTGATGCTCGGATTTGCGTTTACCGTCGAAGGAATGAGTGTTACACCGAGGCCTGTACTCTGGAGCGGGATTGATTTGGAGGTGGAGGGTCCGTCATGGTCTGAGGCGGTGTGTCACAGCATCATCGGACTGAGCTTGTTGTCATTGCAGGCAATCTCAACACTGTGCATTACAGGGAAGACATCATCCTCCCTCATGTGGTATCCTTCCTGCAGGCTCATCCTGACATGACCCTCCAGCATGACAATGCCACCAGCTATACTGCTCGTTCTGTGTGTGATTTCCTGTAAGACAGGAATGTCCGTGTTCTGCCATGGCCAGCGAAGAGCCTGTCAGGGACCTGTTGGATCGGAGGGTGAGGGCAAGGGCCATTCCCCCCAGAAATGTCTGGGAACTTGCAGGTGCCTTGGTGGAAGAGTGGGATAACATCTCACAGCAAAAACTGCACATCTCGTGCAGTCCATGAGGAGGAGATGCACTGCAGTACTTAATGCAGCTGTTGGCCACACCAGATACTGACTGTTACTTTTGATTTTGACCCCCCCCCCCCCCTCCCTCCCTTTGTTCAGGGACACATTATTCAATTTCTGTTAGTCACATGTCTGTGGAATTTATTCAGTTCATGTCTCAGTTGTTGAATCTTGTTATGTTCATACAAATATTTACACATGTTTAGTTAGCTGAAAATAAACGCAGTTGAAAGTGAGAGGACGTTTATTTTTTTGCTGAGTTTACTTTATAAATGCATTGTCACAAATCAATGTGCAGTTTCTAGCCAACTAGCCTGCTAATATTAGCTTTACCAGCCTGCTAACATTACCTTAGCACTGAATCAGTCAGCCATTTAAAAATTTTAGTCATTTAGCGGACGCTCTTATCCAGAGCGACTTACAGAAGCAATTAGGGTTAAGTGCTTTGCTCAAGGGCAGATGGTCCAATTTTTCACCTAGTTGGCTCAGTGATTTGAACCAACGCTCTTAACCGCTAGGCTACCTGCAAAATAGATAGCTTAGTGCTTGAGTGCTATCTAGATTCTGAGGTGGGAAAAGTTAGAAAACTCCCGTAGCCTACTTAACAGAGAACATGCCAAAAGTTGACAAAACAAAAAGGAGAACAGGCGAGGTACTACACCATTAGTGCAAGCAGGTATGATTTTCGCTTTCATTGAGCCCACAGCAATAAAGCACCAGAGCCTGCCGTGCTAAAGTGTTTCCACTAGATAACACAGCCACAAAGACTGTGACTAGCATGAGATGTGGCTAACGTTAGCCAGCTTGAGCTAGCTAGCTTAAACTCTGTAGCACAAAGTAGATCCTCCATATGACGTTGAGGGTACTTTAGAAGTTATCCGGAAATAAGTCAATAAATATGTAACAACTAGGGTTGCTAAATTCCTGGAACTTTCAACAAATTCCCTTGTTTTCCAGAAATTGTGGTTGGAGGATTCCAGGATTTTCTGCTTATTCTCTCAAGATTCCAGAAATCTCCAACCGGGATTTCGGGAAAACCAGGGAATTTATTGAAAGTTCCCCGAATTTTGCAACCCTAGTAATAACATTTTTTTTTTTTTACTATGTTTGTACTTATAGGTAACCAGGTAGTGACTAAAACTAAGTTACTAAGTCTTTGACCACACTGTGTTGTTACATTGTTGAGTAAAAACTCATGTTTCCTACCCTTTAAGTGGCAAACCGTCCCGCTCAGGAGTGACCGCTAACTTCCTGAAAGGTGACGTCAAGGTGCATGGAAACATTACATTCTGAAGTACCTCCACTACACAGAGTCATGTGTCTCAAGAATTTTTCAAATAACCCAAACACTCATATAAACGTTCTTGTAAGCAATCTCTTTTCCCTCTTACACGTACAACATATGTCACACAGTAAGACATTAACAAAGACGAAACATCTGTAAACGTCCATCTCCCCTACTGCCATCAACACGCCGAGGTAAATCACTGCTGCTCAGCTTCACAGGACTAAGCTAAAAGACTATCTAAACCACCTTTCACACAACGTTAGCTTCCTCGGTGTGTGTTTATTCATCCTGAAATCTCGGTGAACATGAGTAATACAGACAGACATCTTGTCCCGAGGTGGATTGTGCTGTATTTCACCACTGGGTGAGAAAGGGGCTTGTCACTCTGACACCAGTCACTATGGCATTAAATCACAAGCGCTGTTCCGGCTAGGCCGGACACACTGCAGAGAGAAGGTACAGAGAGAGATGGAGGGAGGGAGGGAGGGAGGGAGGGAGGGAGGGGAAGAGAGGTGAGGAGGGTAGGACTGTGTGTCACTGTCAGCTCACTCCTTCATCCAGGCTAGTCTGCCTCAGTGAGACATGTACCCCCAAAGAGACAAAGGCAATAACATAAGGGTACTGTGCACCCGAGTGGCGCAGCAGTCTAACATGCTGACCACACCGCTCGCAACTTTACACATACGTGCTAGTCAATCATTGCACCCACACTGCTCGCTCGCCTCAGTGAGCGTCAGCGTGGCCAGGTGCCAAAATAGAAATAGGTTCTATTTGTGAGGCTCAATGCGCTGCAAGTCTGCCCTCTCCCATCTCCTCATTAGTGTTTAGGAGCATATACCCACGTGGGTGATTGAAAGATGAACTGACGTCTACACGCCAGTCGGATGTTGTAATGCATCATAAAGTTGGTTGCCAACCGCCATATAAAGTCCAAAGAAGTAAAAAAGAAGCCTGAGGAAGGAGGAGAGATGTCGAGAAAGGAATTTGGTTTACCGTTTTATCTGTGGATTAATTGTCGGAGTAGAAGACCTTGTGCATTTCAGGTAAAATAACAACCAAATGTTTATATCCCAGGACAACAGCAAGCTAGCTAGCTAAATTGCCATAAATGTTTAATGCTTTTCGACCAGTCCCCAAATTAATAGAATTGGTTCAGAGTTTGTTTTGATATTTCAACCTGCATGTCATGATCGTGTTTGGTGTGGGGGTACAAAATCAACATGTGCACGATCGCGCATGCACGCATCCAGTTTGGTCAGCATGTAAGGCAATGCATCTCAGTGCCAGAGGCGTCACTAGAGACCCTGGTTCGATCCCGGGCTGTATCACAACCGGCCGTGATCGGGAGTCCTATAGGGCACAATTGGCCCTGCATCGTCCGGGATAGGGGAGGGTTTGGCCGGGGTAGGCCATCATTGTAAATAAGAATTTGTTCTTAACTGACTTGCCTAGTTAAATGAAGGTTAAATAAAACAATTAAATGCCAAATAAGTACACCAATAAGAATGAGATTCTTCAAAGTAGCCACCCTTTGCTTTGATAACAGCTTTGCACACTCTCGGCATTCTCTCAACCAGCTTCATGAGGTAGTCACCTGGAATGCATTTTAATTAGCATGTGTGCCTTATTAAAATATCAGTTGTGGAATTCCTTTCCTTCTTAATGCATTTGGGCCAATCGGTTGTGTTGTGACAAGGTACACAGAAGATAGACCTATTTGGTAAAATACCAAGTCCATATTATGGCAAGAACAGCTCAAATAAGCAAAGAGAAATGACAGTCCATCATTGCTTTAAGACATGAAGGTCAGTCAATCCGGAAAAGTGCAGTTGCAAAAATCATCAAGCGCTATGATGAAACTGGCTCACACGAGGAACGCCACAGGAAAGGAAGACCCAGAGTTACCTCTGCTGCAGAAGATAAGTTAATTAGTGTTACCAGCCTCAGAAATCGGCAATTAACTGCACCTCAGATTGACTTCAAAGAGTTCAAGTAACAGACACATCTCAACATCAAATGTTCAGAGGAGACTGCGTGAATCAGGACTTCATGGTCAAAGAAACCACTACTAAAGGACACCAATAAGAAGAAGAGACTTGCTTGGGCTAATAAATACAAGCAATGGACATTATCCAGGTGGAAATCTATCCTTTGGTCTGATGAGTCCAAATTGAGATTTTTGGTTCCAACCGCTGTGTCTTTGTGAGACGCAGAGTAGGTGAACGGATTATTTCCGCATGTGTGGGTTCCACCGTGAAGCATGGAGGAGATGGTGGGATGGTGTGTGGGTGCTTTGCTGGTAACACTGCCAGTGATTTACTTAGAATTCAAGGCACACTTAACCAGCATGGCTACCACAGCATTCTGCAGCGATACGCCATCCCATCTGGTTTTCGCTTAGTAGGACTATCATTTGTTTTTCTACACGGCAATGACCCAACACACCTCCAGGCTGTGTAAGGGCTATTTGACCAAGAAGGAGAGTGATGGAGTGCTACATCAGATGACCTGGCCTCCACAATTACCCGACCTTAACCCAATTGATATGGTTTGGAATGAGTTGGCCCGCAGAGTGAAGGAAAAGCAGCCAACAAGTGCTCAGCATATGTGGGAACTCCTTCAAGGCTGCTGTTGGGAAAGCATTCCAGGTGAAGCTGGTTGAGAGAGTACCAAGAGTGTACAAAGCTGTCATCCACACAAAGGCTGGCTCCTTTGAAGAATCTCAAATATAAAATATATTTAGATTTTTTTTAACACTTTTTTGGTTACTACATGATTCCATGTGTTATTTCATAGTTTTTATTTCTTCACTATTATTCTACAATGTAGAAAGTAGTTAAACAAATTTAAAAAATAACCTTGAATGAGTAGGTGCGTCCAAACTTTTGAATGGTACTGTGTGTGGGTGTGTATTTATATATATATATATATATATATATATATATATATTTATATATATATATATATATATATATATTTATATATATATTTATATATATATATTTATATATATATATTTATATATATATATTTATTTATATATATATATTTATATATATATATTTATATATATATTTATATATATATATATATATATATTTATATATTTATATATTTATATATATATATATATATATATATATATATTATTTTATTTTTCTCATGAATTTGATTATATAATCTTGAAACCCATTCAAAACGGTATGGGACTGGATACGGAAGTAAAGCGGAAGGGGTCATCACTTTCATATGATCTTTTCCAGAACAGTTACTGCAAGTATAAGGGATGCATAACCAGGCCAGCTCAGTACCACTTGTTTTGGCTCAGCTCAGTAGTGTGAAAATCCTTAAGGTGGGGTAAACTGCAGCTGTTCCCTCCAGCTTTGGCACTGGGCTCAACTCGGAGGGAAAATCCATCCATGAATCAAAACAAAAGCAATAAAAGTTGCTCTGGGAGATAGCTATCTGTTAAGGAGAGGAATTATGCTAATATGAATTTAACAATGCAGATAAATTGATAATCAAGGGAAGAAATAACAGAGTCCTTTTGTTGGTGTAATTAGACCCCACGCCCTCACTGAGGAGCTGCTCCAACACTCCAGACACAAACAAACAACATTAGCGCCTCTACCCTTCACTGCACACACAAAACAATCTCTACAGGAGGTCATTTATTTTCATAGACAATTCGGTTTGGCAAAGAGGAGGAGAGTTTGAATGTGTCTTACTGATTTTGTCAATGTGATGTGTCTCATCCTGTCCTGTTAGTTGTCTGCACTGGTTGTTGTGTAATCGATTGTTGAGTAATTGTAGGTGTAAACCATATATTTATACAGTAGGCTAAATATATGCATGTGACTGGGTGTAGTTCGTTTTTGAAATCTTTGTCCACTCATTCTCTTAATAATAACATATTCTGCCCAGAGTTAAGCACCATAGTTTAATGCTTTAACTCTGACATGGGAGCATGGTGCACTAGGCTATTGGTAAAACATCCATCAATGCTTCCCACCATCCCACCGTGACTTTACTAGATTACAATGACCACGCAAATTGATTGCTCAGCGAGTGAGGTTTTTGGGCAGACGTGAGAGACCACCATCCACCTTGCCCAAATGTTCTGTTACGCTATGGACAAAGGGTCCAGTTCAGCAATTCGGATAGATATTCTTTCAAATAAGAGAAGACCGGGCAGTCGTGCACAGTTGATGCCAAGCCTCAAGAATAGATTGAACGTCATCATCCTCTCTAACCCACACGCAGTCAAAAGCCATTCGAGAAGGATGGAGAAGTGCCTTCCAAACGGGTCTCACCTTTAACAATAAACCTGTGCCGCGCACGAGATTAACCAGAAGTCAATATATATTGGTTTATATATAAATGTCAAAAGGCACATTTTCATTCAGTCCATATCCCCTGCCAACATTCCTCCTACAAGACAAAATATGACGAAGCAATAGTGGCTACCGCCGGAAACTAACGCACGCATGACCATACATTTTCATGTATAGGCCTATTTGTAATCCCAACAAATTAAAACATAGACAACAGGCCTATGCTCAGTTTTTAAATTATTAGAATCGTTGACACTGTCGAGGCCTTGATAGGTCTGTGTTCTCCCCTCTGAACATTGTTGATTAAAAAAAATACATACTCCCTAAATACACATAGTTTAAAGAGGCTTCCCATATTCTAGGGGTCTTTTTTATGTCTTCCTGCTATTGGTTCAAAGCGACTGTATTACCAGAATAACATCACTGTAGGAGATAAGACTCACAAGAAGGAATCAACCATGTAGGCTACACGTCACTCGTGTCGTTTTAAATGTTAAATCGACGTGTGCCATTTAATTTCAAACATTAAATGAATTGAATATAGTACAAAAAACGAGACTAAACAACGAATGTAGCCCCTGGAGTCTTTCAGCCTTGTTAGGCCAACAAGACACCATTTAGAATCTGAGAACCTGAGAAACACTCATTTTTTTCGGTTAGCCTAAAACAGTTGTCTGGCATGTTATTTATCATGAGGAAAAACATTTAATAATATGTCTTACCATATGTTGGTCTTAAATTGGTTATCTCAGCCATTTTGGGGTTCAAAAGGCTGTTGTCCCCCAAAAAATTAAAATAACAACAAATTAAACTCGCAGGCTTCTAATTTATTTCCATTAATGATATTGTCCCTACGCTTTTTCTTTAGGTCAGTAGGCTATATCAGCCGGGCGATGAGGCGACGATGTTTGACGGTCGTATTTTCCTCAGTCCGAAATTATTGTTGTGATTCAGTGGCTTCTCAAGGATGCTCTCGCAATTGCGGTTGCTTCAGCACACTCCTGTCTCGAGCTCAAGTCGGGTGCGGTTGCTGAGCAAGACGGCAACAACCAGCCTTGAGGACCCCCCTGACAACCGTGAGTTTAAGGGAGAATGTTCTTGATTCCTCGCATGCTCTCTTCTCGCCTCTTTAACAAAACCCATTGGATGACAAGGTCAGAGGGGCGGGACCTCTGACCTTCTCATCCAATGGGTTTTGTTAAAGAGGCAAAACGATAGGATTTAAGGAATCAAGGAAACTCAAATGAGATTCTCCCTTGGAAATTTCTGGTTGCGAGATCCAATCATATCACCCTTTGCTACCACGAAGTTACCGAGAATTGCCCTCACCAACCAACCAGAGACAGCAACGCTACCAAGAATTGGCGAATGAGAACAAAGCAGTGGCATTGGCCAATGGGGATAGGGCTAGGGCAGGACAGAAAAGGAGCATCTGTCCTATAACTTTTTTTTGGACTAGTGAAATACAACTTTTTCACAGCATAGTAACCAACTTGGAAAAAATTAATTGATAAGTTGACATACTTTTATTTTTAACCCCTACAGATGTCGGATCTTAACTTGATTACTCTTTTGCCACTGAGAATTTTCCTGTTGCGTCAGGAAATTCAAATGAGCCTCATGATTAGTTGACTACAGCTCAGCGTTCAACACCATAATGCCCACGAAGCTCATCACTAAGCTAAGGATCCTGGGACAAAACAACTCCCTCTGCAACTGGATCCTGGACTTCCTAACAGGCCACCCCCAGGTGGTAAGGGTTGGCAACAACACATCTGCCATGCTGATCCTCAACACTGGGGCCCTTCAGGGGTGTGTACTTAGTCCCCTCCTGTACTCCCTGTTCACCCACGACTACGTGGCCAAACACGACTCCAACACCATCATTAAGTTTGCTGATGACACAACAGTGGTAGGCCTGATCACCGACAATGATGAGACAGCCTATAGGAAGGAGGTCAGAGAACTGGCAGTGTGGTGCCAGGACAACAACCTCTCCCTCAATGTGAGCAAGACAAAGGAGCTGATCATGGACTACAGAAAAAGGCAGGTCGAACAGGCCCCCATGAACATCAACGGGGCTGTAGTGGAGCGGGTCGAGAGTTTCAAGTTCCTTGGTGTCCACATCACCAACAATCTATCATGGTCCAAACACACCAAGACAGTTGTGAAGAGGGCACGACAAAACCTTTCCCCCCCAGGAGACTGAAAAGATTTGGCATATGTCCCCAGATCCTCAAAAAGTTAAACAGCTACACCATCGAGAGCATCCTGACCGGTTGCTGCCTGGTATGGCAACTGCTCGGCATCTGACCGTACAATAAGGCGCTACGGAGGGTAGTGCGTACGGCCCAGTACATCACTGTGGCCAAGCTTCCTGCAATCCAGGACCTATAAAATAGGCGGTGTCAGAGGAAAGCCCATAAAATTGTCATATACTTTTCTCTGCTACTGCACGGTAAGCGGTACCAGAGCGCCAGGTCTAGGACCAAAGGCTCCTTAACAGCTTCTACCCACAAGCCATAAGAGTGCTGAACAACTAATCAAATGGCCACCGGACTATTACATTGACCCCCCCTCCATTTGTTTTGTACACTGCTGCTACTCGCTGTTTATTATCTATGCATAGTCACTTCACCCCTACCTACATGTACAAATTACCTCTAACCGGTGCCCCCGCACACTGACTCGGTACCGGTACTCCCTGTATATAGCCTCATTATTGTCATGTTATTGTGTTACTTTTTTATTATTTTTTACTTTAGTTTATCTGGTAAATATTTTCTTAACTCTTCTTGAACTGCACCTTTGGTTAAGGGCTTGTAAGTAAGCATTTCACGGTAAGGTCTGAACTTGTTGTATTCGGCACATGTGACAAATAAAGTTCGATTTTATTTGATTTCCTGACAATGAGCAGTTCTCTTTCTCCATGCGGAGGCAGTCGAGTCATTGGGATCAGGCCTGCTATCAAAATAATATTCTCTCACTCGCTCAAAACGCTAGGCCTAGGTCCTATTCCTGCAACATTCAAATGTACAAAAATGGATCTGAAATGCCATACACATAAACAACCTTGTTTTATATAGTTTAATATCACAAGATAGATATTGGTCTCCCCTAGGCTACGACATACAAGTGTGGAGTGTATCCTAAGGTTATGAATGAACAGTCAAAATTGAATTCAATCATGGCCTGGGGTAGTCTAGCAATTAGGGCTGCTACCTTCAAAGTGCATATATAGGACTACTCTGTCGGTTCGTTTCTCGCTTATGATGTACATTTAACAAAAATATAAACGCAACAATTTAAAAGATTTTTCTGAGAGTTCAAATAAGGAAATCAGTCAATTTAAATAAATAAATGAGGTCCTAATCTATGGATTTCACATGACTGGGAATACAGATATGCATCTATTGGTCACAAATACTTGAACAAAAATACTTAGACTCAATGGACAGATAGTGTAGTTGTCATTAAGTCTGTAAAAATATGTTACCTGGTTCTATTCATTCTGCTCTGGTCCAGAACTCTCCTGCCTATTACACTCATAGACTACTACCAACACCAAAGGCACGTTTGTATTGCTGTGCATGTGTGTTTCAACCCAAAAAGTCAATTTAATCATGTAGTGTGTGTTTTCATGTGCAGGTGGTTAAAGGTGTGGGAGAGGCACATGGGGAAGATTTCAATTGCATACTCCATGCGTCCTCTCTCTGTAGAGAGTATGCAATTGAGATCTTCCCAGCTAACAATTCTACCTGTAATGTTCTCCTGTTTGAGTGTCCAGTTTTCCGTTAGTTAGGTGAACATTGTATGTATAGTACCAGTTAAAAGTTTGGACACACCTACCCATTCAAGAGTTTTTCTTTATTTGTACTATTTTCTACATTGTAAAATAATAGTGAAGACATCAAAACTATGAAATAACACATATGGAATCATGTCGTAACCAAAAAAGTGTTAAACAAATCAAAATGTATTTTATATTTGAGATTATTCAAAGTAGCCACCCTTTGCCTTGATGACAGCTTTGCACACTCTTGGCATTCTCTCAACCAGCTTCATGAGGTAGTCACCTGGAATATATTTAAATTAATTTGTAGAATTTATTTCCTTCTTAATGCATTTGAGCCAATCAGTTGTGGTGTGACAAGGTAGGGTGGTATACAGAATATAGCCTTATTTGGTCAAATTCAAAGTTCTTATTATGGCAAGAACAGCTCAAATAAGCAAAGAGAAAAGACAGTTCATCATTACTTTAAGACATGAAGGTCAGTCAATCCATAAAATTTCAAGAACTTTCAAGAAAGTTTCTTCAAGTCCAATCGCAAAAACCATCAAGTGCTATGATGAAACTGGCTCTCATGAGGACCACCACAGGACAAGAAGTCCCAGAGTTACCTCTGCTGCAGAGGAAAGTTAAGAGTTACCAGCCTCAGAAATCGGCAATTAACTTCACCTCAGATTGCAACTCATAGAGTTCAAGTAACAGACACATCTCAACATCAACTGTTCAGAGGAAAATTTGTGAATCAGGTGTTCATGGTAGAATTGCTGCAAAGAAACCACTACTAAAGGACACCAATAATAATAAGAGATTTGCTTGGGTCAAGAACACGAGCAACGGACATCAGACTGGTGAAAATCTGTCCTTTTGGTCTGATGAGTCGAAATTTGAGATTTTTGGTTCACCTGATTGGTGAACCACTGATCCATTCACAGCTCTTTGCCCGTTGTCAAGGTTAAGGAAACATACACAGTGCTTTTAACATTAGTGTTTTCAACTTACATATTTGACACACTTTGACATACATGATTACATTGTGCATGTTCATTTATACAGTAATTATTATTCACCTATTGTGTGAGATGAAAACAGGATTTACCAAACCACCCTAAAATACAATACTAAACTAAATCTGTAACGGATTTCCTCCTCTTCGTCTGAGGAGGAGTAAGGATCGGACCAAAGCGCAGCGTGGTAAGTGTTCATGATGATGTTTAATTAAAACTCAGAACACTAAACAATAAATGACAACGTGAATATACAAAAAAACAAAACAGTACCGTGTGGCCCAAACACACACACGGAAACAAACACCCACAAACCAAAAGTGAAACCCAGGCTACCTAAGTATGATTCTCAATCAGGGACAACGATTGACAGCTGCCTCTGATTGAGAACCATAGTAGGCCGAACTCAAAACCCCAACATAGAAAAACACGCATAGACTGCCCACCCAACTCACGCCCTGACCAACTAAAACAAAGACAAAACAAAGGAACTAAGGTCAGAACGTGACAAGATCAAACAACATCTTTTATTTATATCAAAAAAGATCCGATCCCTACACAGGCTCAAGGGGAACCTTGGAGGGCAGGTCTTCCAATGCCAGTACCCCTTGTCTTTAGATGTAAAATCCTTAAATCCCCAAAACCTTTCTGCCGCAACCCACAATAATGTTCAGTTTCTTAGACTTCTATGAGACTTGTGCCATACAGTTTATAACTGTGGCAATGAAAGCCACAAAATCCACCTTTTTGACACATGGTATCTTTTGACTGGGAGTAAACATTTACTACATATTTTCAAGAGCATCACTTGTTTTCTAAATTATTTTAAATCGCCTCCACATAGGAGATTCGATTGACTACTCTAACTTTTGCCACCTCAATCTCCTTCACCTTTACAGGCCACTCCAGGACCTCGGGATCATGATCCCCACCATAACTGCAACACCGTCGTCCTTCTACACACCGTTCTTTAATATGCTCTGTCTGTCTGCACACACTTGAAACATGACCAAATCCTTTACAATTCTTACACTGCAATGGTTTGGGGACGAAAGCTCTTGTGTCGGTATTTGCTCTTTGTCAAAAAACAACAGGACTGTCAGACTTTATTATTTTGATTTTTTATATATATTTTTTATTTTGATTATTTTTCTCCATTCACCAATCAGGTCAGACACCGGGCACCAACAACACCAAGAAAACTCTTCAGGTATTCAACCTGAAAATCCGTCGTCACCCCTGAGATGACTACTTTGAAGGGTGCTCTACTCCGAAGTTCAAAACAAACACTCTTATTTTGTTCTGATTTTTTTGAGGCTCACTGCAATCTTCCTCTGTTCTTCAGAAATATAAATTCATCTAAACAAGACCACTCCTGTTCACTCTGACAGACTCCAATTTTCCCAGCGTATACTTCACCATTTCGACACCTCAAACGGGTTTCCCACATATGTATCCTTACTCAACAAACGCACCTCAACAAGAAGATATTCATTATCATTCATACACGTATCCTCCACTCCAATTTCCTTATTGTTCCAGCTTTCGCTACTACTGTTGTCCATTCAGAACATTTGTCTTCACCAACTTTACTCGACGCGCTGCTTGATTCGAACTCAGCATCCATTTCCGCCATCTTGTCTTCCGGCACCACCCACAACCTCTTGGTTCAAGGCGTTCTGATCTTTCGGCTACGCCACCATGACTGCATTTAGACAGGCAGCCCAATTCTGATATTTTTTTGCCTTATGATTAACGAGACGTGGTGTGATCATAACAACATACAGGAGGAACTCACTAACATTGAGTGGCTGCTGCCAACATACTGACTCAACTCCAGCCACTTCAATAATGGGAATTGGTGGAAATTGATGTAACAAATGTATCACTAGCCACTTTAAACAATGCCCTACATTACACCCTACATTACTCATCTCATATGTATATACTGTACTCTATACCATCTATTGCATCTTGCCATCTTTATGTAATACATGTATCACTAGCCACTTTAAACTATGCCACTTTTATGTTTACATACCCTACACTACTCATCTCATATGTATATACTGTACTCGATACCATCTCTGCATCTTGCCTATGCCGTTCTGTACCATCACTCATTCATATATCTTTATGTACATATGCTTTATCCCTTTACACTTGTGTGTATAAGGTAGCAGTTGTGGAATTGTTAGGTTAGATTACTTGTTGGTTACTACTGCATTGTCAGAACTAGAAGCGCAAGCATTTCGCTACACTCGCATTAACATCTGCTAACCATGTGTATGTCACAAATACAATTTGATTTGATTTGACATTGTGCAGTAATTAGAATCCATTGAGCAGCTTTAATTGATACAGCCTACTGTCTGCTCAACCCACCGTTGCTCTCTCTCCATATGCCCTCTTCTTTCACTTTTTCTGTGTCTTGTCTGTTGCTGTCTGTGTTTTGTCTGTTGCCGTCTCAGGTACTTGTTTGTTACT
This sequence comes from Oncorhynchus mykiss, assembly GCF_057628025.1. Classification (NCBI taxonomy): domain Eukaryota; kingdom Metazoa; phylum Chordata; class Actinopteri; order Salmoniformes; family Salmonidae; genus Oncorhynchus; species Oncorhynchus mykiss. The sequence goes on from NC_143051.1 coordinate 31,138,103, forward strand.
GTCTCCTTTGTCTATTCTCTTCTGTTATGGCCTGTTCTGTTCTTCTGGTGTCTCTCTCCATCCTATCTTATTCTTCTGTTGCGGTCTCTGTGTCTTGTCTGGTGTGTCTCTCTCCATCACCTATTCTTCTGTTGCGGTCTCTGTGTCTTGTCTGGTATGTCTCTCTCCATCACCTATTCTTCTGTTGCGGTCTCTGTGTCTTGTCTGGTGTGTCTCTCTCCATCACCTATTCTTCTGTTGTTGTCTCTGTGTTTCTTCTGGTGTCTCTCTCCATCACCTATTCTTCTGTTGTTGTCTCTGTGTTTCTTCTGGTGTCTCTCTCCATCATCTATTCTTCTGTTGTTGTCTCTGTGTTTCTTCTGGTGTCTCTCTCCATCACCTATTCTTCTGTTGTTGTCTCTGTGTTTCTTCTGGTGTCTCTCTCCATCATCTATTCTTCTGTTGCGGTCTCTGTGTCTTGTCTGGTGTGTCTCTCTCCATCACCTATTCTTCTGTTGTTGTCTCTGTGTTTCTTCTGGTGTCTCTCTCCATCATCTATTCTTCTGTTGTTGTCTCTGTGTTTCTTCTGGTGTCTCTCTCCATCATCTATTCTTCTGTTGTTGTCTCTGTGTTTCTTCTGGTGTCTCTCTCCATCACCTATTCTTCTGTTGTTGTCTCTGTGTCTTGTTTGGTGTGTCTCTCTCCATCATCTATTCTTCTGTTGTTGTCTCTGTGTTTCTTCTGGTGTCTCTCTCCATCACCTATTCTTCTGTTGTTGCCTCTGTGTTTCTTCTAGTGTCTCTCTCCATCACCTATTCTTCTGTTGTTGTCTCTGTGTTTCTTCTGGTGTCTCTCTCCATCATCTATTCTTCTGTTGTTGTCTCTGTGTTTCTTCTGGTGTCTCTCTCCATCACCTATTCTTCTGTTGTTGTCTCTGTGTTTCTTCTGGTGTCTCTCTCCATCATCTATTCTTCTGTTGCTGTCTCTGTGTTTCTTCTGGTGTCTCTCTCCATCATCTATTCTTCTGTTGCTGTGTCTCTGTGTTTCTTCTGGTGTCTCTCTCCATCATCTATTCTTCTGTTGTTGTCTCTGTGTTTCTTCTGGTGTCTCTCTCCATCACCTATTCTTCTGTTGCTGTCTCTGTGTTTCTTCTGGTGTCTCTCTCCATCACCTATTCTTCTGTTGTTGTTTCTGTGTTTCTTCTGGTGTCTCTATCCATCATCTATTCTTCTGTTGTTGTCTCTGTGTCTTGTCTGGTGTGTCTCTCTCCATCATCTATTCTTCTGTTGTTGTTTCTGTGTCTCTTCTGGTGTCTCTCTCCATCATCTATTCTTCTGTTGCTGTCTCTGTGTTTCTTCTGGTGTCTCTCTCCATCATCTATTCTTCTGTTGTTGTTTCTGTGTTTCTTCTGGTGTCTCTCTCCATCATCTATTCTTCTGTTGTTGTCTCTGTGTTTCTTCTGGTGTCTCTCTCCATCATCTATTCTTCTGTTGTTGTCTCTGTGTTTCTTCTGGTGTCTCTCTCCATCATCTATTCTTCTGTTGTTGTCTCTGTGTTTCTTCTGGTGTCTCTCTCCATCATCTATTCTTCTGTTGTTGTCTCTGTGTTTCTTCTGGTGTCTCTCTCCATCACCTATTCTTCTGTTGTTGTCTCTGTGTTTCTTCTGGTGTCTCTCTCCATCATCTATTCTTCTGTTGCGGTCTCTGTGTCTTGTCTGGTGTGTCTCTCTCCATCATCTATTCTTCTGTTGTTGTCTCTGTGTTTCTTCTGGTGTCTCTCTCCATCATCTATTCTTCTGTTGTTGTCTCTGTGTTTCTTCTGGTGTCTCTCTCCATCATCTATTCTTCTGTTGTTGTCTCTGTGTTTCTTCTGGTGTCTCTCTCCATCATCTATTCTTCTGTTGTTGTCTCTGTGTTTCTTCTAGTGTCTCTCTCCATCATCTATTATTCTGTTGTTGTCTCTGTGTTTCTTCTGGTGTCTCTCTCCATCATCTATTCTTCTGTTGTTGTCTCTGTGTTTCTTCTGGTGTCTCTCTCCATCACCTATTCTTCTGTTGTTGCCTCTGTGTTTCTTCTAGTGTCTCTCTCCATCATCTATTCTTCTGTTGCGGTCTCTGTGTCTTGTCTGGTGTGTCTCTCTCCATCACCTATTCTTCTGTTGTTGTCTCTGTGTTTCTTCTGGTGTCTCTCTCCATCATCTATTCTTCTGTTGCTGTCTCTGTGTTTCTTCTGGTGTCTCTCTCCATCATCTATTCTTCTGTTGCTGCGTCTCTGTGTTTCTTCTGGTGTCTCTCTCCATCATCTATTCTTCTGTTGTTGTCTCTGTGTTTCTTCTGGTGTCTCTCTCCATCACCTATTCTTCTGTTGCTGTCTCTGTGTTTCTTCTGGTGTCTCTCTCCATCACCTATTCTTCTGTTGTTGTTTCTGTGTTTCTTCTGGTGTCTCTCTCCATCATCTATTCTTCTGTTGTTGTCTCTGTGTCTTGTCTGGTGTGTCTCTCTCCATCATCTATTCTTCTGTTGTTGTTTCTGTGTTTCTTCTGGTGTCTCTCTCCATCATCTATTCTTCTGTTGCTGTCTCTGTGTTTCTTCTGGTGTCTCTCTCCATCATCTATTCTTCTGTTGTTGTTTCTGTGTTTCTTCTGGTGTCTCTCTCCATCATCTATTCTTCTGTTGTTGTCTCTGTGTTTCTTCTGGTGTCTCTCTCCATCATCTATTCTTCTGTTGTTGTCTCTGTGTTTCTTCTGGTGTCTCTCTCCATCATCTATTCTTCTGTTGTTGTCTCTGTGTTTCTTCTGGTGTCTCTCTCCATCATCTATTCTTCTGTTGTTGTCTCTGTGTTTCTTCTGGTGTCTCTCTCCATCACCTATTCTTCTGTTGTTGTCTCTGTGTTTCTTCTGGTGTCTCTCTCCATCATCTATTCTTCTGTTGCGGTCTCTGTGTCTTGTCTGGTGTGTCTCTCTCCATCATCTATTCTTCTGTTGTTGTCTCTGTGTTTCTCCTGGTGTCTCTCTCCATCATCTATTCTTCTGTTGTTGTCTCTGTGTTTCTTCTGGTGTCTCTCTCCATCATCTATTCTTCTGTTGTTGTCTCTGTGTTTCTTCTGGTGTCTCTCTCCATCATCTATTCTTCTGTTGTTGTCTCTGTGTTTCTTCTGGTGTCTCTCTCCATCATCTATTATTCTGTTGTTGTCTCTGTGTTTCTTCTGGTGTCTCTCTCCATCATCTATTCTTCTGTTGTTGTCTCTGTGTTTCTTCTGGTGTCTCTCTCCATCACCTATTCTTCTGTTGTTGCCTCTGTGTTTCTTCTAGTGTCTCTCTCCATCATCTATTCTTCTGTTGCGGTCTCTGTGTCTTGTCTGGTGTGTCTCTCTCCATCACCTATTCTTCTGTTGTTGTCTCTGTGTTTCTTCTGGTGTCTCTCTCCATCACCTATTCTTCTGTTGTTGTCTCTGTGTTTCTTCTGGTGTCTCTCTCCATCACCTATTATTCTGTTGTTGTCTCTGTGTTTCTTCTGGTGTCTCTCTCCATCATCTATTCTTCTGTTGTTGTCTCTCTGTTTCTTCTGGTGTCTCTCTCCATCATCTATTCTTCGGTTGTTGTCTCTGTGTTTCTTCTGGTGTCTCTCTCCATCACCTATTCTTCTGTTGCTGTCTCTGTGTTTATTCTGGTGTCTCTCTCCATCATCTATTCTTCTGTTGTTGTCTCTGTGTTTCTTCTGGTGTCTCTCTCCATCACCTATTCTTCTGTTGTTGTCTCTGTGTTTCTTCTGGTGTCTCTCTCCATCACCTATTCTTCTGTTGCTGTCTCTGTGTTTCTTCTGGTGTCTCTCTCCATCACCTATTCTTCTGTTGTTGTCTCTGTGTTTCTTCTGGTGTCTCTCTCCATCACCTATTCTTCTGTTGTTGTCTCTGTGTTTCTTCTGGTGTCTCTCTCCATCACCTATTCTTCTGTTGCTGTCTCTGTGTTTCTTCTGGTGTCTCTCTCCATCATCTATTATTCTGTTGTTGTCTCTGTGTTTCTTCTGGTGTCTCTCTCCATCATCTATTCTTCTGTTGTTGTCTCTGTGTTTCTTCTGGTGTCTCTCTCCATCATCTATTATTCTGTTGTTGTTTCTGTGTTTCTTCTGGTGTCTCTCTCCATCATCTATTCTTCTGTTGCTGTCTCTGTGTTTCTTCTGGTGTCTCTCGCCATCATCTATTCTTCTGTTGCTGCGTCTCTGTGTCTTTTTGCAATCTAAAACAATCTAGGGAATACTGAGGTAGCTTAACTTGTTTTGGGCCTGTGTCTGAGTCACCTAAATCATCCTCTTCCCTACCAATTGCACCTGGATGCTGCTATTCTAAGTGCTCCACTGGCCTGCTGTTCTCACCTGTCCTCCTCCTTGGCTCATCTGCAAGGTAGCAAGGTAGAGGTGCAACATGTCATTAGTTAATTTTTAAGGGGGACTGCACTTCCTGATTTGGCCTCGTATTTAGATTGGGTTCATAAAAAAATGCTAGCAGCCATGACTGAATTCAAATGTGAGTTGGTTTCGGGGTGTGGTTTGATGTGGGAGTCTCGTGGCATGTGACATGACTTTGACTTTGGATGGCCTACATCTGGGGCTAGTAAGGGACTGTCAATACATTTCAATATTTGTATAATAATTTCTACAATTTATAGTTGGTTTGAGGTCATTGAAATGTGGAGCTATTGGATTTTTAACATATTGTACCATAATATGGGGAAATTGTGTAACTTACCAACGATCCCTAACTTGCCCAATAGAGATATCCAATGTCAACCCAAATTTGCAGTATGCATTACGATCGGGTCGCGTCCAGCTGTACTTTGAATTGATGATAACTTGTCTGCTGCCAGCATGTGGGCAAGATTGAAACAAGCCCAACCTTTATTTACGTTGTGAGGCAGTCACGAGCACAAGTCTCACACAATTCTGTTTTGGACGAGACCTTATGACCAAAATGTTCAATTTTGACAGTAGAATACATTTTTCAGATTCATATCGTTGCCACATACAGACCGTTTTCTAAATGAAAAGTTGGTTTTTAGGGACAGTTGCTCTTTAAAGTAACTGCATACTGACATCACCACAGCAACTCCACTGTAAAGAAACATTCAAGTGTTTGCATGACAGAGCAACACAACTCCAAACATGACAGATAACAAGCTACATAGACCTAGGCTATATGAATATAAAAAGACATGAGCCAAAACATTTTTACCTGTAGAATGGAATGAGACCTGAATAACCAGATTTCCATCCAACCTTTTAATGCGAGTGAAGTATATGTCGGATAAAAATGTCAGGACCGGCCTCAGGAAACAGCACATTTTTCAGTAAACTTTCCAAATATCGACAAAACTATATAAATACGCCAAACAAGATGTGATCTTTTTGTTTTAGTAAAAGGTATTATGCGAGAAATGGAAACACATTTATGTGGAAACACATTTATGCGCAGATATTGATATAATAACTTGGGAGTGACACGATGACATGTTGCGTGGTCCTCCCACTACGACTTGGGAAAGCATGCCTTTTATTAGGCTACAGATTAAATCAGTTATGATGAAGTTTACAGGGTGGTGAAAGTTCAAGGTGATGAGCTTGAAGCTACTTTCCAATAAATATTGAGGGTCTTATTCCAGTGACATGATGATCGATGCTTGGCTCCTGTTTGACAAATACAAATAATCTCGCTCTTTTGTCCATAATAATCTCATCATGTAGGCTATACCCGCCAGTGGAGGCTGCTGAGGGGAGGACGGCGCACAATAATGTCTGGAACGGAGCAAATGGAATGGCATCAAACACATGGAAGCCATGTGTTTGATGGATTTGATATCATTCCACTGAATCCTGCTCCAGCCATTACCACAAGCCCGTCCTCCCCGATTAAGGTGCCATCAACCTGCTGTGAAACCTGCACTTGATCTGCGAGCTGTTGGCTGGAGCACACGTGCGAATACCAGAGTGGGCAGATTCACTATATGAGGCAATTTTTTGGTGACGAAACCATCAGTAGAGTTGAAAATGCGATGGAGACCCATGTGACTTCCATTTTTTATTCAGTACATGGAAGTTTAACTGCAAAAGTAATTTGTATGTGCACTATGCCATCGCCCACAGTATTTTATCCGCAAAAAGTGAATTTGACGGAAACACATTTCTGTTGTGAAATTACGCATATTGTTTTTATGCAGATTTGTTATATTCGCATGCAAATCTGTCGCCAGTTGGATGGAATCCGAGCTTCTTATGAATTTTTGTTAGCTCTACCAGCTAATGTGAGATTTGAAGATTACATAACATTTGAGGACACATACATGTAAGTTAAGGTTCTATGTACAGGTAACTGCCAAAATAATGGAAACACTTGAGTAACTGAGGGATTCAAAGTATAATGATTGATCACTTATGGGAGATTCTGAAGCGGTACCTGAGACAGCGTTTTCCAATACCATCAACAAAACACCTAATGATGGAATTTCTCATTGAAGAATGGTGTCGCATCCCTCCAATAGAGTTCCAGACACTTGTAGAATCTTTGAATTCTACAATGGTGCTTCATGGCAGCCCAATGCCCTATTAAGACACTAGATTGGTGTTTCCTTTATTTTGTCAGTTACCTGTATTTCACCTACAATCTAACCACAAAGCTGGCCATCTTTTCCCCTCTCTTTCTGTATGCCCTCCCCCTTCCCTTCTAAGTTTAAGTTAGTTTATTTTTCATATACACATGATATACATGTTAAGTTGCAAGTAAGCAAGTTAACCTGCAAGTCTCAACACTCCAACAACAATAGAACAAGTAGTTAAGTGAATTAAAACAGTAATACAAATAAAAGCTCAATGAAATAATTTCACATGTTTAATCATTTGAGTTAGTTTTTTTTACAAATAGTTACATAGCCTATATGGAAATAACAGTGAGCCAAGCACGTTTACCTGTCGAATGGAACAGGTTATAAGACCATTTCATTTGGTCAGTTCTCCCACCTCAACATAATTTGTAATCCTACAGATTCCCATCTTTCAATGAGAAACAGATTTGAATTAGATCAGTTTTGGGTGTTGTAACTGTTGGAAAATAATGCCAACTAAGAATGTGAGAGTAGTGTGACTCCCGTAGCGGGTCTCAAACCCGGGCCACCAGCACCAATGACAAACAGCCACTGTCCCAATAAGATAGCACGAAGGCAGGGTTTTCCAACTCTCTCCTTGGGCCCTCCCAGACATTTCACATTTTTGGTTTAACCCTAAAATGGCATACTTGATTACATTTGTCAAAGGCTTGATGATTACTATTATGTATTGATTTTTATTTGATTGATTTATTATTATTATTTATATATCTTTTTTCACTCTTTATGCGATCCGCACTGCAGAAAACAACGGAAGAAGAATTATTACTGAATTATCACAGTGAATTATTGTAATGTTTGTTTATGTGTCAATTAATCGCCAACTGGCAATTTGACAGGGTTAAAAAATAATAATCATTCATTCATTCATTAATTCCAGCATCTTCGCACAGCCATTGAAGAGGAGCAGGACAACATTCCGCATGCCACAATCAACAGCCGGATTAACTCTATGCGAAGGAGATGTGTCGAGCTGCATGAGGCAAATGGCGGTCACACCAGATACTGACTGGTTTTCTGATCCACCCCCAACCTTTTTTAAGGCACAGTATCTGTGACCAATAGATACATATCTATATTCCCAGTCATTTGAAATTCATAGATTAGGGCCTAATTAATTTATTTCAATTATCTGATTTCCTTATCTGAATTGTAACTCAGTAACATCTTTGAAATTCTTGCATGTGGTGTTTATATTTTTGTTCAATATAACATACTTTTAGAAAAAAACAAACAGGTATATTACTGGCTAGCTAGTGGTCAATCAGACTGAGACTGGGAGCTAGCTTACCAGCTGAGCTAGCAAACACAGTAACAAAAGTATAATTTCGGATTCGAAAAATACTCCAACAGCAATTGCATTTCAGGAATCACAGTAGCAAGTAACCCTGGTGCACTGTTATATTATTTATCCATTTTGTCACACCCTGACCGTAGAGAGCCCTTGGTTTTATATCACAAAAAAATACGGTTTTATATCTTTATGTTTGAAGCCTGAAATGTGGCAAAAGGTCGCAAAGTTCAAGGGGGCCGAATACTTTCGCAAGGCACAGTATCTTTACTTTTACTCAAGTATGACAATTGAATAATTTTCTCAACACCGTTTCCATGAAACTGGTCTAGGACATTAATATGTTATATTCTGAGAACATGGCAACTATGTTTTGTGCATGTTTGGTGGGGGTTGATGGAATATTCTCTGGACTGTGAAAAGACGTCTGGTGGGGTAAGTGTGTGTGTCGTGTCAGTGCTGTGTGTAAATTGACTATGCAAACGATTTGGAATTTCCAACAAATTAATAGTTCTTATAAAAACAAGATATGATGCGGTCAGTCTTTCCTCAACTCTTAGCCAAGAGAGACTGGCATGCATAGTATTAATATTAGCTCTCTGATTACAATGAAGAGCAAGATGTGCGGCTCTGTTCTGGGCCAGTTGCAGCTTAACTAGGTCTTTCTTTTGTAGCACTTGACCATATGACTGGACAATAATCAAGAAAAGATAAAACTAGAGGCTGCAGGATTTGCTTTGTGGAGTGTGGTGTCAAAAAAGAAGAGCATCTCTTTATTACAGACAGACCTCTTCCGATCTTTACAACCAGTCCTGTGGGCGCGCTCCACCTCAATCTTCTTGTGGTCCAACTTCAGTTTCTCAGAGATAATTTCCGCACTTTGTCCTTAGACTCTGTCCAGGTCTCATGTGGAGATTCTGCAATCCCTGGGAGAACTGCAAACTGTTCTTCAGGTCCTGGACCTCTCTGGTCAGGTTGTCCATTATTTTGTTAGTTGACTCCACCAGTATTTGGACATGACACTTGAAGCTATTTTCTTGTTGTTGTAACAACTGCTTGTAGAACTATTTTTGTTCGTTTAAAAGATCCTTCACCTGTGATAGAGAGACACCCCTGTCCTCAACGGTACTCCCGCCGGCTTTGGTCTTGGTTATGGTAGCAACGTAGGTTACGCTGTTGCTCCTCGCAGTTCCAGACCGGGCAGGGAAGATTGGAAACAACAACAACAGCAAACAGCAGGGATCTAGACAGCCACAAGCCCGGGACAATTCGCGGTCCCAGCCACAATGGCTAACCGCATCGCGGGCTGCGTTCAAGCCTCTATGGTGGAGTTTTTATTGCTATCTATCTGTACTGTTAGTCCTTCCATTTCCTTTTTTAATATGGACTCTTTTGACCTAAATTGCTTTTGTTTTAGAGAAGAGTACTGAATTGCATGGCCTCTAAAGGCACATTTAAAAGTGTCCCATCTGCTGTACAGATGTATGTTATGTTGGAAAAAGTAAGTTCTAAATTCTTCTGTCCTAGTTTTTAAAAAAAGTTATCATCCAATAGGCTTTGATTAAATTGCCAATACTCTCACCCATGTGGAAATTCTGTAAGAGTAATATATATACCAATTATGTGATGGTCCAACCTCATTCTATCCCCTATCAACAATTTTTGGTGCCAGAGAGAATGACGTAAGAAAGTAATCAAGTTATCTTGAAAATGATGGTGACCACTGGTGTAGTGTATAGTGTATAGTAGGTAACCTTATGTGTAAAATAGTAAATAATGGCTTCTTCTCAGAAAGTTTTAAACTGTCAGTAAAATTTGAATTAGATCAAGAGGAGTAAAACAAGGTTGTCCACTATCGGCATATCTATGTATTACTGCCATCGAAATGTTAGCTGTTAAAATCAGATCCAACAATAATATTAAGGGGTTAGAAATCCAGGGCTTACAAACATGTATGCTGATCATTCATGTTTTCTTTTAAATCCACAATGTGGATCCCTCCATAGCTTCACAGAGGATCTAGATACATGTTCAAACCATCTAACCATCTGAATCTCTAGATTTAAACAAAATTATGATACTATTTTACGTATTATAAACTGGGTGATTCCGAGCCCTGAATGCTGATTGGCTGACAGCCGTGGTATACAACGGGTATGACAAAATATTTATTTTTACAGTTCTAATTACGTTGGTAACCAGTTTATAATAGCAATAAGGCACCTTGGGGGTTTGTGGTATGTGGCCAATATACCACGGCTAAGGGCTGTATCCAGGCACTCCGCATTGCGTCGTGCATGGATACAGCCCTTAGCCATGGTATATTGGCATATACCACATCCCCTTGGGAAACTTTTACATTACCATGTAGTTTACCAATAAAATGGTCTGATGGGGATGTGGACAAACTCAGTATACATATCCCGAAATAAAGAAATTATCTCACTCCAATACATTTTAATAGAAAGTTAGCAAAAATAGATAAGATCTTGCAACCATGGAAAGGAAAATACCTGTCTATTTGTGAAAAAACCCTGATTAACTCTTTAGTCACATCCCAGTTTAACTATTTGCTTATGGTCTTGCCTACACCTAGCAATCTGTTGTTTAAATCATATGAGCAAAAAATATTCAATTTGATTTGGAATGGCAAGCGAGACAAAATTAAAAGGGCCTAATGAATTTGAATTCGGTGGGCAGAAATGATTAAATATTAAAGCATTAGACCTCTCACTAAAGGCGTCAGTCAAACAAAAGTTATACTTAAATCCGAACTGGTTCTCTAGCAAATTAGTAAGAATGTCTCACCCCATGTTCAAGAATGGCCTTTTTCCCTTTATTCAGATTACAACCTCTCACTTTCGGTTATTCGAAAATGAAATAATCTCCAAAATATGCTATTTTTAAAACAAGCCACAAAGTTTGTTGCAATTTCAGTTTAATCCGCCATAAAAGACAGAACACATATTACAACAAATATTATGGTTAAACTCAAATATACTGATAACAAAAACATTATTTTTTGAAAACATTTTTAAAAACTGTATAATCTTTGTAAATTATATCATAAATAGGACTGGTGGTATTATGTCACACATGCAGCTAACAAAAATATATGGAAATGTCTGCTCTAACCAAAATTACAACCAACTAATTGCAGCATTAGCGCAAAAATGGAAGAGGCAAGTTGAAGGGGGAAAAGGAAGGAATTTGCCTGTCAGCCCTGCATTAAAGACCAAAATTGGTTAAAGAAAATTGTGATAAATAAAAAAATATACCAGTTTAATTTAAGAACCAAAAAATTGACAGCTGTGCCATATAGATTGCAAAATAGTTGGGAAGAGATTTTCAATGTACCAATTCCATGGCACATGGTTTATAAACTGATACGTAAAACGACTCCGGATTCAAAACTTAGAATTTTTCTATTTAAATTATTATACACAATTATTGCAGGCAATATGATACAGTGGGTCAAAAAAGTATTTAGTCAGCCACCAATTGTGCAAGTTCTCCCACTTAAAAAGGGAGGCCTGTAATTTTCATCATAGGTACACTTTAACTATGACAGACAAAATGAGGAAAAAAATCCAGAAAATCACATTGTAGGATTTTTAATGAATTTATTTGCAAATTATTTTTAACCTCCTTTTTCTCCCCAATTTCGTGGTATCCAATTGTTAGTAGTTACTGTCTTGTCTCATCGCTACAACTCCCGTACGGGCTTGGGAGAGACGAAGGTCGAGAGCCACACAACACCACACAAGCCGCACTGCTTCTTAACACAGCGCGCATCCAACCCGGAAGCCAGCCGCACCAATGTGTCGGAGGAAACACCGTATACCTAGCGACCTGGTCAGCGTGCACTGCGCCCGACCCACCACAGGAGTCGCTAGTGCGCGATGAGACAAGGATATCCCTACTGGCCAAACCCTCCCTAACCCGGATAACGCTAGGCCAATTGTGGACCTCCCGGTCGCGGCCGGCTGCGACAGAGTCTCTGGTGGCACAGTTAGCACTGCAATGCAGTGCCTTAGACCACTGCGCCACCCGGGAGGGAGGCCATGGACTGATACCTGACCTTTCCAGCTTATGCAAGGAAACAATTCTTAATCTTAAGTCTTCTGAGATCTCTTTTGTTAGAGGCATGGTTCACATCAGGCAATGCTTCTTGTGAATAGCAAAATAACATTTTGTGAGTCTTTTTTATGGGGCAGGGCAGCTCTAACCAAAATCTCCAATCTTGTCTCATTGATTCGACTCCAGGTTAGCTGACTCCTGACTCCAATTAGCTATTGGAGAAGTCATTAGCCTAGGGGTTCTATTAAGGCACAAGGCGAGACCCAGATGCAGACACAGGAGGCAGATGGTTAGAGTCTTTGATATTTATTAACAATCCAAAAGAGGTAGGCAAGAGAATGGTCTTGGACAGGCAAAAAGGTCAAAACCAGTTCAGAGTCCAGGAGGTACAGAGTGGCAGGCAGGCTCAATGTCAGGCAGGCATGAATAGAGTCCAGAAAACAGGCAAGGGTCAAAACTGGGAGGACTAGTAAAAGAGAAATAGAAGGCAGGAGCACGGGAAAACACGCTGGTTGACTTGAAAACATACAAGATGAACTGGCACAGAGAGACTGGAAACATAGGGATAAATACACTGGGGGAAAAAGCGACACCTGGAGGGGGTGGAGACAAACACAAGAAACAGGTGAAACAGATCAGGGCGTGACAGGTTCACATACTTTTTCCAACCTACACAGTGAATTTTTAATTGATGAATTCAATATAGACAAGAAAAATACAATAATGTGTGTGTTATTATTTTAAGCACACTGTGTTTGTCTATTGTTGTGACTTAGATGAAGATCAGATCAAATTGTATGTCAAATGTATGCAGATATCCAGGTAATTACAAAAGGTTCACATACTTTTTCTTGCCACTGTATATATTTACAAAAAAATATATATTGGGGATTGGAAATGATGCAAACAACTACATTGATGGAAGCTACTATCTATATTCAATATTAAAGCTGATCTATTCTTTGACAGCCTCTCTCTGATCATGGTTTTAAAAGTTATGAAATCTCATGCAGGCTTGTATCTAATTTTGCTGTGGCCGGAGTCGTGGATGCTGTAGGGATGCACGGTGATTTAAGCTATCCGATTGTCCAGCACAGTAGACGCAGTCGATTTAGCAGATCTCCCAGTTCGTCGGGTAGGCAGAGTTTTTCTTTTCAGACAAATGAAATGTTCAAAATGCGAACAGTTTGCCTACTTGGTGTGCAGGGCTTCTGAATCAAGTGCGGCTACCTTCAGCAGTGCAACACGGAAAAAAAGAGCGCAAGCCTTCATGCTTGTATCGTTGGCTTTTCTACAAAAATGTCTGGCTTCAGTATTAGTCAGAAACATTTATTCCAGTGCCAAAATGGACTAAAAAGTGTAAATTGACAAATGTTGTGCATAAATCAGTATATTCCAAAATAGAGATGTGAGATTTGTGTTTTGTGAGCCAATGCTAACTAGTATTAGCGCAATGAAAACCATAGACTTGCGCTAACGCTGGTTAGGAATTTGCGCATCCTTCAAACTGCACGCAGAGACATAAAAATGGTATCCACGATTTCATCTAACTAAGGGGAAAAAGTTAAAGGGCCTCATTACCAAAATCCCAAAGTATCCCTTTAACCACCATAAAGTCGATCATGTCGCTGTAACTTATTACATTGTATCATGTTGTTGTTATTAGGTTGACGTTTGGTGTGATCTGAGCCTTGGTGCTTCAGTGATGATGGTCAATTTATATGGAATTATTTTAAAGACTCCAACCACCCAAACCATATACTATTTTCTCTGCTGCCGCACGGCAAGAGGTACCGTGCCTCAAGTCTGACACCAACTGGCTATTGAACAGCTTCTATCCCCAAGCAATACGACTGATAAATAGCTAATAAAATAGCTACACGGACTATCTGAGTTAACCTTTATCGACCTTTTTATTTCAATTTCTCTATGCACACTCACACACGCTGTCACTCCAACACCTAAACAAAAACTCACTCCACCATTTGCTCACTCACACATAATATGCACATACAATTACAATGACTCTACACACCCGCACACCCACTCACATACAAGCTGCAGCTAGTCTGTTTATCTTATATCCTGTTGCCTAGTCACCTCACCCCTATATATATATATCCATCACTCCAGTATCCCTGCACATTGTAAATATGGTATTGGAACTTACTTAAAAATATATATTTCCTGTATATGGTATGCTTACTTACTTACTTAGTGTATTTCAAATTTCTTATTCTTATTTCTCATGTTTTATCTACAAATACATTGTTATTGATTATTGCATTGAGTTTGCAAGAAAGACATTTCACTGTACTTGTTGTGCATGTGACATTAAAATTTGACATGAAAGAGCATAGAATCAACACTAGGTCATAAGTATTTTATACTTTGGGATGATTTTGGCATGAAGCGCAAAAATGCTAATATGGGCACCATTGACTAATATAGGTTGGCCTATATTATGCATAACGCACAATATAATGAATAGGATGTGGAAAAGAGGAGGCTGGTGGGAGGAGCTATAGGAGCTATAGGCTCATTGTAATAGCTGGAATAGAATAATTGGAACGGTATCAAACACACGGAAACCACTTCTGACTCTGTTCCATTCCAGCCATTACAATGAGCCCGTCATCCTATAGCTCCTCCCAACAGCATCCTCTGATATACAGTTAATGATAGATAGCCTAAGTAACTGAAAGATTAGGCAACATATGGTGTTTTCTTCCCAATCTGTCATCAATCCTGCCACTACTCAAAGGGAATGGGTATGACTGACTTACAGTGGCTCTAGAAACTATTCATACCTCTTGACTTGCACATTTTGTTGTGTTACAGCCCGAATTCAAAATGGATTACACACATTTTTGTCCACCCTTCTACACACAATACCCCATAATGACAAAGTGAAAACATGTTTTTAGACATTTTTGCAAATGTATTGAAAATTAAACACTGAAATATCTCATTACACAAGTATTCACACCACATGTTAGAATCACCTTTGGCAGCGATTACAGCTGTGAGTCTTTCTGGGTAAGTCTCTAAGCTTTGCACACCTGGATAGTACAATTTTTGCCCATTATTCTTTAAAATTCTTCAAGCTCTGTCAAATTGGTTGTTGATCATTGCTAGATAACCATTTTCAAGTCTTGCCATAGATTTCCAAGCAGATTTAAGTCAAAACTGTAATTTGGCCACTTGGGAACATTCACTGTCTTCTTGGTAAGCAGCTCCAGTGTAGATTTGGCATTGTGTTTTAGGTTATTGTCCTGCTGAAAGGTGAATTCATCTCCCCATGTCTGGTGGAAAGCAGACTGAACCAGAATTTCCTCTAGCTCCATTCCATTCCATTTCTTTTTTATCCTGAAAAACTCTCCAGTCCTTAATGATTACAAGCATACCCATAACATGATGGAGTCACCACTATGCTTAAAAATATGAGGATTGGTACTCAGTAATGTGTTGTATTGGATTTGCCCCAAACATAACAAACATTGCATTCTGGGCAAAAAGCCACATTTTTTGCTGTATTACTTTAGTGCCTTGTTGCAAACAGGATGCATGTTTTGGAATATTTATATTTTGTACAGGCTTTCTTCTTTTCACTCTGTCCATTTGGTTAGTATTGTGGAGTAACTACAATGTGATTAATCCATCCTCAGTTAAACTCTATAACTGTTTTAAAGTCACCATTGGCCTCATTGTGAAATCCCTGACCGGTTTCCTTCCTCTCCGGCAACTGAGTTAGGAAGGACACCTGAATCTTTGTAGTGACTGGGTGTATTGATACACCATCCAAAGTGTAATTAATAACTTCACCATGCTCAAAGGGATATCCAATATCTGCTTTTAATTTAATTTTTTTTGTAAGACATTGGAAAACCTCCTTGGTCTTTGTGGTTAAAACTGTGTTTGAAATTCACTGCTCAACAGAGGGACCTTAAAGATCAAATGTAATGTACAGTGCCTTGCGAAAGTATTCGGCCCCCTTGAACTTTGCGACCTTTTTCCACATTTCAGGCTTCAAACATAAAGATATAAAACTGTATTTTTTTGTGAAGAATCAACAACAAGTGGGACACAATCATGAAGTGGAACGACATTTATTGGATATTTCAAACTTTTTTAACAAATCAAAAACTGAAAAATTGTGCAGCAAACTCTCTCCAGAAGTTCAGTGAGGATCTCTGAATGATCCAATGTTGACCTAAATGACTAATGATGATAAATACAATCCACCTGTGTGTAATCAAGTCTCCGTATAAATGCACCTGCACTGTGATAGTCTCAGAGGTCCGTCAAAAGCACAGAGAGCATCATGAAGAACAAGGAACACACCAGGCAGGTCCGAGATACTGTTGTGAAGAAGTTTAAAGCCGGATTTGGATACAAAAAGATTTCCCAAGCTTTAAACATCCCAAGGAGCACTGTGCAAGCGATAATATTGAAATGGAAGGAGTATCAGACCACTGCAAATCTACCAAGACCTGGCCGTCCCTCTAAACTTTCAGCTCATACAAGGAGAAGACTGATCAGAGATGCAGCCAAGAGGCCCATGATCACTCTGGATGAACTGCAGAGATCTACAGCTGAGGTGGGAGACTCTGTCCATAGGACAACAATCAGTCGTATATTGCACAAATCTGGCCTTTATGGAAGAGTGGCAAGAAGAAAGCCATTTCTTAAAGATATCCATAAAAAGTGTTGTTTAAAGTTTGCCACAAGCCACCTGGGAGACACACCAAACATGTGGAAGAAGGTGCTCTGGTCAGATGAAACCAAAATTGAACTTTTTGGCAACAATGCAAAACGTTATGTTTGGCGTAAAAGCAACACAGCTGAACACACCATCCCCACTGTCAAACATGGTGGTGGCAGCATTATGGTTTGGGCCTGCTTTTCTTCAGCAGGGACAGGGAAGATGGTTAAAATTGATGGGAAGATGGATGGAGCCAAATACAGGACCATTCTGGAAGAAAACCTGATGGAGTCTGCAAAAGACCTGAGACTGGGACGGAGATTTGTCTTCCAACAAGACAATGATCCAAAACATAAAGCAAAATCTACAATGGAATGGGTCAAAAATAAACATATCCAGGTGTTAGAATGGCCAAGTCAAAGTCCAGACCTGAATCCAATCGAGAATCTGTGGAAAGAACTGAAAACTGCTGTTCACAAATGCTCTCCATCCAACCTCACTGAGCTCGAGCTGTTTTGCAAGGAGGAATGGGAAAAAATGTCAGTCTCTCGATGTGCAAAACTGATAGAGACATACCCCAAGCGACTTACAGCTGTAATCGCAGCAAAAGGTGGCGCTACAAAGTATTAACTTAAGGGGGCTGAATAATTTTGCACGCCCAATTTTTCAGTTTTTGATTTGTTAAAAAAGTTTGAAATATCCAATAAATGTCGTTCCACTTCATGATTGTGTCCCACTTGTTGATGATTCTTCACAAAAAAATACAGTTTTTTATCTTTATGTTTGAAGCCTGAAATGTAGCAAAAGGTCGCAAAGTTCAAGGGGGCCGAATACTTTCGCAAGGCACTGTATGTGTGGGGTAGAGATGAGGCTGTAACAACAAAATGTCAAGTCAAAGGGTATGAATACTTTCCGAAGGCACTGTATGATAGAGAAAGTATGTCCTCCAGTGTTCAACCTGAGCAGTAGCAAGCCTATGGCCACTAGAATAATCGTCTCTCCTCAAAGCTGCTGTGTGGTGGAGATACAGCGACTGTGAGAAGAGACGACTAATTCTATTTGTTTGGGAAACGCTAATCTCACCTGCCAGACTTTACATTACTTTTATGGTAAATTCAGAGACATTTGTCTGGCTCTGTGAGATAAGAACAATTATTGGAGTGGCTGCAAAGCCAATATAACAATGCAATGACATGGTTAACAGTGTTACACTAACTGTGGAATAACATCCATCACAATCTTAAACCACTTTTATAAGGGTATGAAGATCATATGACACACTTATGACTATTGTATAAAGGCAATTCAAACCTCATACTTTTAATGTCTTGTAGGAGAAGCCTTGCATACATACTGTGCAACATTAGCAGAAACCTTCACTCTGCCTTGGGGCAACGCTCCTTTTATCAGAAACCTTCACTCTGCCTTGGGGCAACGCTCCTTTTATCAGAAACCTTCACTCTGCCTTGGGGCAACGCTCCTTTTATCAGAAACCTTCACTCTGCCTTGGGGCAACGCTCCTTTTATCAGAAACCTTCACTCTGCCTTGGGGCAACGCTCCTTTTATCAGAAACCTTCACTCTGCCTTGGGGCAACGCTCCTTTTATCAGAAACTTTAACTCTGCCTCAGAGCAGTTTCCTCTACCAAATGTTTCCCACTGTAGATGAACATTTCAGAATTTGTACCCTAAGGACTTGAATACTGGAACTAAATTAACATGAAAAGTCAAACAGTGTCAAAAAGACAAAAAAAAGTTTGTATTAAAATGACAATGCTGTATTTTTATTTCACTTTGGTGTACAGTCAACATTACAAGAGCAGCATGTCTTTTTACAATAAAATAATTACAATTACAACAATAATAGAAATAACAATACCATAAAATAGCCAAATTGAGTAATTTCACACTTGATAACATATTGTCTATTATATTTTCTGTTTTAAAACGAAATAGATAATTTATGTACGGAATGATGTATGATTCCTGTTGAGTGACCATCATCTCACTCACGTTCTCTTTGGTGACAGGTATCAGTTTGAATGTGGTCAAATGCAGAGGAACATGACATGGGTCTCAATTAGGGTTGCAAAGGGAGGGTATATTACTGGAAACTTTCAAAGTTTACCAGTAAACTACCAGAATTTTGGTATCTTTCAATAATTTTCTGTAATCTATCAAAATACATCTAGTGGCCCTTTTTGGTACCACATATTATCACAGGTGTCTGTAATTACCTCTGGCACTCTGTGTGGCTTTATCACAGGTAAAATATAAAATAGAATGCCAAAGCTGTAAAACATTATCCTAAATATAAACCATCAACTTAGTGAATACCACTGATATTTAGTATTAGGGTTTCAGCATGAAATAGACTTGTTCTATTTTTACTATGTCAATATGTATTTGTTGTCAATGTTTTGGCATCAAATCGGTGGCAGTTGTGAAAAAGTCAATAGTTGGAAGGGTTGCAGAGTTAAATGAAAATAATGGCATTGTAGATTAGATGCTTTTCATTAATTAGGATATTTTCTATTTAATTATATGGTCTATCTACTAGAAACTCATGGACACAGGTAAAAAAAAAGGAATACTATTTATGAATACATTTTTTTTTAAATCATTCAAGTATAAATTACCAAAGTTAAGATAAATTGCCACAGACTTTCTGTTAATTACCAAAATTACTGAAGATTCTGGTAACTTTGGAAAACTACCGGTAGCTTTGCAACCCTAGTCTCAATGGTTAAAGCACTGGTTGAGGGGAGATATAGCACTACGATAAGCAGAGCCATAGATGGCGCAACAATAGTTTTAAACCTCTCTTCATCCCTGAATACATAACACTCCCAGACACATGCCGAGCCCAAGTGACAAATAATGAAATCAACTGTGACAAAGGTGTGTGGAGTGCATGGGCAGTTTCTAGGGGCAGCAAGTTTTCCAATTCATATTAGACACCTTAGTAACATAATTGTTCAGTAAGGCTAAACAACACAACAATGGCTATACGGATATTTGGGGTATAACTGTCAAACAGTATTAATCCAATACCAGCCTGATACAATAATAAAGTGGTATGTAATAATACCTACAATGGGGCTGTAACACAGTACCTGAGGGAACCACTAGATGTCGGTCTCAATCTAACTCAGGGGCTGTTGAGCTCAACACTTTCATTTCTTATTGCTTCACTGCCCGAATTGATCAGCAAAACTCAGTGGCATGTACAAACACTTGAGCTATGTTATTTTTCATTCCCCCCCAACCAACACACTCAACAGAAGGGATAAAACTATCGAGATGACAACCAGTATATCATGGTACTGTATATCTACAAAGGAAGACAAAGTGTAGTTTGTGTGTTACAATCCAGTGTGAGGTGTATCATCTACTTTGACTAAAACTAAAGGCACTAATCACAAACAGTGAATATAAATGGCTGTTCACTTTAAAGCAGTTGTGTTAAATGACAACAATTACATGAAGGCTTACTTCTATCTTCAACATAACCGGAGCCACCTTTTTCAACCCTGCAGTGAGGCTTCTCTTTCAACAAAATCTCTAGTATTACTGAATAAACTACCACTAAAATGGTTGAATAGAATCGTTGAATAGACTCTTTCAACTACAGATTTTAAAAGAGCTATTGAGATTCTCCCAAAACAGCGAGAACACCTTTTTGACCTTGACCATTGTTGCCAACATGTAGGCTTAGTAGAAATCCCACTCTGACTGGAGGAGTAAATAGTCATGCTTTGGAGAGGCCCCACTTAAGAATGACATAAACCCTAGCGTCTGAAGTACATTCCTAAACAGCTTGACTAGGAGAACGGAAAGGCACAGGTATCAAATGTACCAGAGCACAGGAAGGAGCAAATAAAAGCACTCATGTTCCTGTCCCTGGATTGGGTGATGGTTTGCATTCAGTCCAGGCACTTCAACCCAAAATCATGAAGCCAAGCCTACTTTCTACTACTGTAGAAAATGTGTTACGTCTTATATGATTAGCTTTCATATCGTATCACACATCAATGTTAGAACATCAGTCATAACTTCACTTCAGTAAGCTTGAGGTTGATTGTTACCAACACTAGGGTACCTGATTTAAATGAATGCAAAAAAGTGAAGATACATTTTATGTTTATCAAAAGTGACCTAAGTCACTGTATAAGTGATATTATTCTGGACTAACTTAAATTGACTGAGAATGAATCATTCTATCCAAAAGTGGGACATCCTATTAATATGACATTTGAAAACGTTGTGTTGGGTCTCTACTCAAAATATTATTCCCACGAGTCACGGGGATGTAAGATTTTAAATCTGAGCAACTACTGTATTACAGCCTGGATTATGTCTTGTTCCCCAAGGCTCCATTGAGGGTCCACTCCATATTCCATTTTATATTGATTTGATGATACAGGCATAATGTGATATGAGGCTGTAAGGGGGAACTTACAAGAGGAGAAAATGCTGAGAGTCTGAGGTTTTGGCTGAAAGACAAACTGTGGGTTTACACTGTTATCATGAGGTATTCTGGCTTTGGTGAGTTCCACCATATGGCAAACTGTTTGGTTACATACACTGTACTGCTTCATCACAAATACAAACACCACTTTTAAAGCTGACATTTTTGGGCTTTTTTCTCTCCATCTTTTGGTAAGAAAATAAATTAGCTTGAGAAAGGTGCCCTGTGCTATTACAGGGCTAACGAGCTAACAATGTTAACAATGACTAACTATGTGATTTGAGATCCACACACAGGAGAACACAACACAAGCACAGATATGACAAAAGGTTGGCTGGCTAGGTTCATTAGAACGCTGGTTCCATCACTCTGGTGTTCTTCCAAGGTCCCAAGCCATTTTGGTTCTGTGACCCCAAGTTTTGGTCTGGATTTGCCAAAAACTCTGTAAATCTTCTAGGTTAACCTTAGAATCCACATCTGATTTTTTTTTTGTGTGAGATGTGTGTGACCAGGTCATTTTATTAATGAGTTATTTGGGTCAAGTTCTTTAATCCTCCTGGGTTTGTGTCATCTCTGGATTTCTGAACAGTGTGTGTGTGTGTGTGTATAAGCAGGAAATAAGAAAGTGTGGATTGTGTGTGCATTTGAGGAGTACCAAAGTATATCATGTTACACATCTCTGAAACACATCCCTAGATTTCTACAGTGCATATCCATTTCTGTAGAGAACAGAAGACGAATAAACATAAATTACTCAGTAGACATATTCACTAAAGTTACCTGATTATACTATAATAAAGAACCTCTATGAAAGGTAATTCAGGGGTCTGGGCTGCTTTATAGTGTTCGTGTTTAGCATGTGGGAGCTGTGCAAAAACAATGAATGTTCACAAAATATTGAAAGTATGTTAAGGACATCAGTAGCTTTATGTCTGCATGCCCACAGACATGTGGTTTGGTTAGTGGTTGCATGGCCATGTGGGAGAC
Organism: Oncorhynchus mykiss; assembly: GCF_057628025.1. Classification (NCBI taxonomy): domain Eukaryota; kingdom Metazoa; phylum Chordata; class Actinopteri; order Salmoniformes; family Salmonidae; genus Oncorhynchus; species Oncorhynchus mykiss. Next base: position 31,160,263 of record NC_143051.1, read on the forward strand.
CGTACAAGTGGTTAAGAAGTGTGCAGTGATTGTTGGCTGCTTAAGTGTGTGTCTGTGTGTGACGGAGAGGTTGATGTTAGCCTTTGTGGGGATTTGTGTGGCTCTAGATTGTGTGCGTTAAATAGAAAGAAAACATGCATGTGCCTGTATGTGGTTCTATCTGCATGTATCGGTCTATATGTATCATCAAGAGGGGGGAAATCAGTGTGTGTATGATTGTACGTTTTTAACCCCGTATGGATTTTTAACTGGTCATCTTTCCTTCCACTCAGTTAGCGGGTCCTGGGTCGGCCAAGGGCATGGTGTGTAGTACCTCGTCCAGCAGCTGCAGAGCCCGGTGCAGGTGTACCTCCACCCAACAGGGGGTATGTTTGATGCTCTGCCGGGGGTAGTCGGGCCCCCAACCTTTCACAAAGCTCAGCCGCAAAATACACAGCCTCCGGAGATCATCTACACCTATCCCCGCTGCAGCAGAAAGACCTGGAAGAAAGAGGAAGTGAGGTATCAGGGATAGGCATTTGAAAGGATTTCACTATTAGAATAATAGTTGAAATACATGTTTTTTTAAGAAAACCCCTATATATTTTTTACTTCAATGGGGAGTTGCTCGCATGACTCGGGAGGGAGCCGGTGCGCTACGCTACACTCTTAGAAAAAAGGTTTCCAAAAGGGTTCTTCGGCTGTCCACATAGGATAACCCTTTTTGGTTCCAGGTAGAACTCTTTTGGGTTACATGTAAAACCCTCTGGGGAAAGTGTTCAACATGGAACCCAATAGCGTTCTACCTGGAACCAATAGGGTTCTGCAAATGGTTCTCCTATGGGGACAGCCAAAGAACCCTTTTAGGTTCTAGATAGCACCTTTTTTTCTAAGAGTGCATGCTTGTTTCAGCAGTAGGGTGGGGGAGCGGAAGAGGAGCAGGGGCTGGTGTGTGTGACAATCTGTGTGGCACGGAGGGAGAGGGAGAGAGAAAAGTAGCCAAACCGACTAGCGCTGGATAAAAAAAACGTATTGCTTTCATAGGTTCCTATCATACCATCTGGTAGTGCCTGTTTTGACTGCATCAAAACAATGTAAAGAATCTAGCTAGCTACAGTAGCCTGCTAAGTTAGCCAGCCAGCTAACTAATGTAGCAAGGCTAACTGAGGCTATTTTGCTGAGCTGATCTTCATTCATATTAACCAACAGCCTACCTGTTGGTTGATCATTGTAGCCTTCTCATTTAGTCAACGTAATTCCATAATTGTAATTCCATTTTGCATTGGTTAGAAATCTCCCACTTCACTTGATACACATGGAGCCTCTGACTGTAGAGCCAACAACAAGTTACACTTGTCACCTGTATGGCTATAAGGTATGCCTTTTTATGGGGCGCACGTCATAAAAACTACATTCAAAAGTCGGAGGTTTTGTAAAATTAAGAATTGAAAATGTCATGGTATATCCTTCTGTGTAGCAATGTCACATATAAATGTATTTAATTGAGAAAAATGTATTTAATTGAGAAAGCCTTCATAGTTAAAATGAGTCTATATATTTTGTATTAAAAAAAATGTATACTCTCTCAAGTAATCAAACACTAACATCTGTTTGGATATTGAAATATTTGAATAATCGTGCCCATCCCTATGAGGTATACACTGAGTATACAAAATATTAAGAGATAGACTGACCAGGTAAATCCAGGTGAAAGCTATGATCCCTTATTGATGTCACTTGTTAAATCCACTACAAATCAGACTAGATGAAGGGGAGGAGACAGGTTAAAGAAGGATTTTTAAGCCTTGAAACAATTGAGACATGGATTGTGTATGTGTGCCATTCAAAGGGTGAACGGGCAAGACAAGAGTTTTAAGTGACCTTGAACGGGGTATGGTAGTAGGTGCCAGGCTCACCGGTTTCTCAAGAACTGCAACGCTGATGGGTTTTTCACGCTCAACAGTTTCCCTTGTGTATAAAGAATGGTCCACCACCCGAAGGGCATTCAGCCAACTTAACCAAACTGTGGGAAGCATTGGGGTCAACATGGGACGGCATTCTTGTGGAATGCTTTTGACACCTTGTAGAGTCCATGCCCCGACTAATTGAGGCTGTTAAATGGGATAAAAGGAGTGCGGGTGCAACTCCATATTAGGAAGGTGTTCCTAATGTTTGGTATAGTCAGTGGTGTCCCACAGGGGTCAATACTTGGACCCATTGTCATTCAACAGAGGTTATACATTCACAATAGCCTAATGGAAAAATGTAAATAAAAGACACGAAGGCTGTGCATATCTCATACACTGTACATTGTACTTACTGACTGCAGGGGCAATGCCTCCAACACTGCCTGGCCCGGGGATGTTGCCGGCCACGGCGGCAGCCTGAGCTGCTGCTGCTGCCTGCGCTGTAGCTGCTTGCTGCTGCATCTGCCTGTGACACTGTCTCAGGTCAAACACCTACAGGGGAGAGAACAGTCTGATGTCAGAACACCTACAGAGAGTCATCAGTGTCCAGTGAAATTCCTATAGGAAGGTTATCAAGAGGTCAAACAACTGCAAAGAGAACAGACGAAAGTCATTGTGTTCCTCACCTTGATGTAGGCGCCGGGGTAGATCTTGTGTACTGCGTCGCCTGGTGCTCTGCCTGCCTCTCGGTCCAGGTAGTAGCTCTGCACGAACACGGCATGGTCGCTCATACAGCGCATCCACACATCTCCCTCGCCACGACACTCCAGCTGCACTCCTTTACCTATGTGCAACCTGTGAGAGAGGGAGAGATGAAGATGATGAGTACAAGTGAATATAAGTTGTATTAAAGTGTTATATTTCAATCAATAAAAGAAGTTGCATTTTGCTAGAGTGGGTCTTCTGCCACTGGTACAAAACAGATAGAGACAAGGCATGGCATTATTATGAACGAGAGATATACACCTATTCATAGTTTGCAAAAAGGCATAGATATACCAATCCAAGCCAAAAGAACACAGACACATATAAAAACATACAAAATAGACATTTGTGGCAAGGTAAGAACTAGCATGCTTATTGATATAGAGATGGCATTAGAGGAGCACAGACCTGGCTCTTTCGCTGGAGTCGGTGCGGTGGACGTTGCTGAGCTGGCCCAGACAGAAGCGGTCGCCCCCTGAGGGGTCCACGTAGCCGTCCACCGTCACCACCGGGCAGCTGGCCGGCACCTTGAACATCTCCCCCACCTGGACATCCATCTCAAAGTAGGAGATGGAGCACCAGAACTCTGGTCCTGCACACAGACAAATATGTGGATAGCAGAGTGTTTGTGCATCTATACATCTACATACAGTGCATTTGGAAAGAATTCAACCCCTTGACTTTTTACACATTTTGTTAAGTTATAGCCTTATTCTAAAATGTATTAAATTGTTTTTTCCCCTTGTCAGTCTACACACAATACCCCATAATGACAAAGCAAAAACAGGTTTTTAGAAATGTTTGCAAATGTACAAAAAATGTAAAAATGAAATATCACATTTACATAAGCATTCAGACCCTTTAATCAGTACTTTGTTGAAGCACCTTTGACAACGATTACAGTCTTGAGGTTTCTTGTGTATGACGCTACAAGCTTTGCACACCTGTATTTGGTGAGTTTCTCCCATTCTTCTCTGCAGTTCCCCTCAAGCTCTGTCAGGTTGAATGGGGAGCATCGCTGCATAGCTATTTTCAGGTCTCTCCAAAGATGTTTGAGGGTTCTCCCGAAGCCACTCCTGTGTTGTCTTGGTTGTGTGCTTAGGTTCATTGTCCTGTTTGTTAGAAGGTGAAGCTGCCCCCTAGTCTGAGGTCCTGAGCGCTCTGGAGCAAGGTTTCATCAAGGATCTCTCTGTACTTTGCTCCGTTCATCTTTCCCTCGATCCTGACTAGTCTCCCAGTCCCTGCCGCTGAAAAACATTCCCACAGATGATGCTGCCACCACCATTCTTCACCATAGGGATGGTGCCAGGTTTCCTCCAGATGTGACGCTTGGCATTCAAGCCAAATAGTTAAATCTTGGTTTCATCAGACCAGAGAATCTTGTTTCTCATGGTCTGAGAGTCCTTTAGGTGCTTTTGGCAAACTCCAAGCCAGCTGTCATGTGCCTTTTACTGAGAAGTGGATTCCGTTTGTCCACTCCACCAAAAAGGCTTGATTGGTGGAGTGCTGCAGAGATGGTTGTCCTTCTGGAAGGTTCTCCCAACCTTACAGAGGAACTCTGGAGCTCTGTCAGAGGGACCATCAGGTTTTTGGTCACCACCCTGACCAAGACCCATCTCCCCCAATCGCTCAGTTTGGCGTGGGCAGCCAGCTTTAGGAAGAGTCTTGGTGGTTCCAAACTTCTTCCATTTAAGAATGATGGAGGCCAATGTGTTCTTGGGGACCTCCATTGCTGCAGACATTTTTTGTACCTTTCCCCAGATTTGTGCATCGACACAATCCTGTCTCTGAGCTTTATTGACAATTCCTTCGACCTCATGGCTGGGTTTTTGCTCTGACATGCACTGTCAACTGTAGGACCTTATCTAGACAGGTGTGTTCCTTTCCAAATCATGTCCAATTAATTCCATTTACCGCAGGTGGACTCCAATCAAGTTGTAGAAACATCTCAAGGATGATCAATGGAAACAGGATGCACCTGAGCTCAATTTCGGGGCTTATAGCAAAGGGTCTGAATACTTATGTAAATAAGGTATTTCTGTTTATTATTTTTAATACATTTGCAAAAAAAATCTAAAACCTGTTTTTGCTTTGTCATTATGGGGAATTGTGTGTAGATTGATGAGGGAATACATTTATTTAAATCAATTTCAGAATAAGGCTATAACGTAACAAAATGATTCAACAGGTCTGAATACCTCCCGAACGTGTGTATGTGTTGTCTTACCTGGATGATTGGACACAGGGGGAGGAAATGAAGCCGAGCCATGATGCTGAGACCCTAAAAGGTGAACAAATAAAAGATGTAGATTACGACACAGGTTACCAAACATACACTATTCCTAGGGCTGGGCGGTGTACCATATTTTACGAAACACCGTTATTGGTGCCTGGAGTGATTTGGGTTTTTACTTGACCTTCTATAACGGTATTAAAAGTTTGTTTTGTTAAAAGTGATATGTCATGTGTAACTTACATTTTTACAATTTACTCCGATACTTGAGTAATATTTCGCCACTCTCACTCTCACTCTCTCCATGCCACTTTCCACACAGACCTAGCCCCGCCCCCTGTCACATGCATTGAGTCTGCAAGGTCAATGCAGCACAAGCAACATTGTTGATGACAACGATGCTGTTTTCACTTTGCTTCTTAATAGAAATCCACTAGCGTTCTATAATTACAATATTAGTTTGTGTTTCTTCTTTTCTTAGCAAGTTAGGCCTAAATCGCGTTAGCTGCTAATGCTAATCAGCATACCACCCTGCATCCCACTGCATGGTTGCCTCTGTAGCTAAGTAGGGTTGGTCCTGGTCGGTCCCTGGATGGGAGACCAAATGCTGCTAGAAGTGATGTTGGAGGGCCAGTAGGAGGCATTCCTTTCTTTGGTCTAAAAAAATATCTCAATGCCCCAGGGCAGTGATTGGGGACATTGCCCTGTGTATGGTGCTGTCTTTCTGACTCTCTGTGGTCACTAAAGATCCCATGGCACTTATCGTAAGAGTAAGGGTGTTAACACTGGTATCTTGGCTGAATTCCCAATCTGGCCATAAAATCATCCCCAGCTTCTAAATGGCTCATTCATCCCCCTTTCTCTCCCCTGTAACTATTCCCCAGATTGTTGCTGTAAATGAGAATATGTTCTCAGTCAACTTAGTTAGCTAGCTACCTAACAAACACATTTATTGAGTCAACAATATCTTCTAAATCAAAGAAGAATATGCAAAGCATGAATATGTTAGCTACATGAAGTATCTATGAGAAAACATTAAATGTTACCAAAGAGTATAGGGTCCCCTAGGAAACACTTAACAACACTTTGGTTCCTACCCTGTCACAATAACTCCTCCCTGGCATTTTCATTTGTTGTCATGTGAAACACTGTATTCAAAGTGCCCACTATTATATTTTAACAATAGAATTGGAATAATCCTTCTATTTCAATGATTCCAACAGTTCACCAAAGTGTTTTGCTCTAAAACGCCAGTCAAATCGCAATTTCAACATTTGGTGAAAAATAAGGCCTAGATTGTTTGCTTATATCATGCAGCCCTTTGTGGCAGTGCGGAAATGATCCCAAATGAGTGCAGGAAATGCAAAAATGTATCAATTGTTTTTGGTTGAAGTTGAATTGAACAGTATAAAACAATCATAATGGAGAAAGACCCATTGAAATCACTTAGAATATATGTGTTGCCACCCTATGGTCACACACTACTCAGAAAGCAAATTTAAACTTGTATCATTTAAACTTTTATTATATTTTTATCCAACATAAAATACTGTCCAAAATGTAAAAAATATCAAGATATGATATTTTGGCCATAACACCCAGCCCTAACTTTTCCTAACAATATCCCAAAAAAACACCTCAGAAGACATACGGACACACTTTGGGCTTGCATACTATAACTTACTGTAACTGCCTAACTTACAGAAGTGGGTTGGATGGTGGAGAGGAGGCTGTTGGTGGCCACGCCCATTCTGTTGTTGGGGTCCTACAGGAGTGTAGGATGCTGTGCTGCTGCCTGTCCAAGTTGCTGAATTCCCCCAAAATAAATACAAGTTAACAACATGCACATCAATCTAGCAAACAACCATTTTGCATTTTTACTAATATTTTTATTCATTTTTACACTTTCTAAATATGATGATCCATCATGCCATTGAAATGAATTGTGTATTGCTCCCTGAGTGTTTGTGTGTGTGTGTGTGTGTGTGTGTGTGTGTGTGTGTGTGTGTGTGTGTGTGAACCATATGGCAGTACTAACTGTGGAACGCAGCCTGTGTCTGTGTGTGTTTGGAGCTGTTGTATCCATTCTGACCAGACGGGAGCTGGGGTGGCTGGGGGGTGTGTGGTGGCCCATGTGGTAGCCCGTGTGTTGGGGTGGAGGGGGGCGGCGTGGGGGTTATAGGGGTCATGACCTGACCCTGCGGAGAGGCGATCTGTAGGAGCCCCTCACTGTGACCTCCCTGGAGAGGCAGCATAGAGCCGGGCACTAGAGAGAGAGGAAGACAGAAAGAGAGACAGAGAGAGAGAGACACACAAGAAGAGCTACCAGGTTGTTTTCAATATCAATAGGTAGGCAGAAGTCGATAAACAAATGTAATATAACGGGATTACGTAGTAACACCCTTAGAAACAAAAATATAACCCTTGTGGACATCTTTGGTGACACCTACCAAATAATCCCCTAAGCTTTATTAGAATATCACCTTAGGGAGCAGCAAAACAGGAGCGGATATTACATTTTTCTCTATGTATTGGAACTTATTTTTGTCTAGTTCCCGTTATTATGTTGGATGTGCGTATAACTCCCTCCATTCATTAAACAACTATCGGTTTTACCTGTGGGCGAGAGGGGCATGTTGGGGTAGAGGGTGATGGGCGGAGGGGCGCACTGCGGTTCCGGCGGGAGCTGCAGAGGCGGGAGGGGCTGGCCGTAGTGGTCGGGAGGCGGTAGCTTGAGCGCCCCTGGGTGGGGGTGGTCCGATGGGGACATGCCTAGTGGCATATCCATCTGGATACAGTCATGAATGTACTCCTCTTTGATCAACCTCCCAGGGGGGCCTAGAGGAGAGAGGGAGAGGGCTACCAACAACATGGTATAACATTGTCATTAGTTTCAAGTTTTATAAGGCGTATGTAGGGGATACACATGGTATACACCGTCCAACGAAATGCTAACTTGCAGGTTTCATCTCGTCAATGCAACTATAATAAGAAATAATTAAAGATTATAATACGACCATGAAGTAAATGGCTCAGTAGAATAAACATTTTAGAATAAGAATAACATGAACCATGTGTGTGCAATTAATTAGCCATCTGTATTAACAGGTTTAAAACCTGTATTACAGTATTACCACCTGTGTGTAATGCATTGTGAACGCATTTAAGCAATTATAAAACATTAAGTTCAATGCTTTGTAATGAATGCAAGTCATTTTTGTCTAGAAAACTATAAAGAATTGATTAATGCAGAAACAGTCTGGCATCACGGCCAGTGAGGCACGAGCGAACCTCAATAGTACTCTTTTCACACTATTGTGCCAAGTCGAACCGTTGAGTGCTGGCTTGGATATTTTTTTTTCCACATTGTCCTTTCCAGCAACTATGGTGGATGCTTAACCAGACCAGCACAGTGCAGCTAGGCTCAGTAGTGTGAGAAGGGTATAGAAATGAAAGGAAAGAGGAATGTTTGGTCATCTGATACCATCAGCAAAGTATAATACTGTTATACTTAACATGCCTGCAGTAAGTTCGTTAGTGCTGTGATAGGGCACTCACCTGTATTTTGAAGACTGAGACCAACTTTGAAAGAGAACAAAAGAAAGAGGGGCAAAGAAAGAAAGGAGAGAATAAGAGACAGAGAATGCTTATCATTTGTAGTTAAGTTACATTGTGGTGAAGTCAAAATATCATTCACATAAACCATTTTATGTGAGTAAAGTACATGTTGGATAAAAATGTCATGACAGGCCTGACGGAAACAGCAAAAATCTTTTTGTGTCAGTAAAATGTATTTTGTGAGAAATGGCAGTGAAAACGCCTTGATATAATAACCATCATATCAAAGTAAACTTGGGAGTCACGCAATGATATGTTGGTTGGTCTTCCCAATACGACTCGGGAAAGCTTGCAGTTTGTTAGGCAACACATGAAATAAGTGATGATGAACTTCACAGGGAGGTGAAAGTGCACGTTGATGAGGTTGATGCGCTTTTCCAATAAATATTCGGGGTCTAATTCTGGTTACATTAGGATTGATGCTTGGCTGCCGTTTGACAAATCTAAAATCTTGCCCTTATCCATAATAATCTCATCATGTAGGTAACCTAACCGTGACTGTATCTGCGAGCTGATGGCTAGAGCACATGTACCAAGACCAGAGCAGGCGCATTAGATTACTATTACGCATCTTCTTTGGGAGAAAACCATCAGTAGTACTGAAAATGCAATGTAAACTTTAAAAAAAAATGTTTGGTGCATTACATCATCACGCACAGTTTTCTATCCACAGAAAGCAAATTTGACTAAAACATCTCTAGTGGGAAAATGTGAATATTGTTTTTCTGTGGACTTTAATTTTTGGAATGTTATGACAGGAAACATAGTATTTACATATCAGAAACACCTGTACCATTAGACATTACGCGATATATGGTGAACTATCCCTTTAAGCTGTTGAGCAGACCTACCAATGCCGGGAGAAACCACTCTCTCGTAGTGGTAGGGGTTGACACACACATTGTCATATTTGAGGTCGAAAGCGTATTGGCAGAATTTGACGTGCTTTAGCTCATTCTTGTGCAGGTCTGGCCAGCGCCATAGTCGAGCGTAAATCACATGGGGGAAGCCTTTCCTCCCTGCAACCTGGAGATAAAGAAAAAAAGGTTGATAGGGGGGAGAAAGAGAGGGGGTGAGAGAGGGTGGGGGGGGTGAGAGAAAGAGAGGGGGTGAGAGAGAGAGGGTGGGCGATAAAGTGTTAGAGATACATAGAGATACATGGCCCTATTCAATCAAAATTAGTGTATGGGTTTATCTTAAATCTCTTAACTGGGTTAGAATTTTAAGAGGCTGTGCAGTCAAAAACGTGATTTTACTTTTTAAAATTATATTTCTACATTATAAGGTTGAAATTATGATAATGTCCTTTTTTTATGCCTTGAATTTAAGCCTTTTCAGATGGGATGGAGTTTTTTGCCCACATCATGACATCACAATCTGATTATTCTTACCAATGACCAGTCATCTTTTATTTGCATATGCATCCTCCTACTTTGAAGGGGGAAGTGGGGTAGGCTCTAGGGCAGGGGTCTCCAACCCTGTTACTGGAGAACTACCCTGCTGTAGGATTCGCTCCAACCCCAGTTGTAATTAACCTGATTCAGCTTTTCAACCAGCGAACAAAGTACAAAGTTAACATATGGAATTGTTTTAAGATGGTCATTTAGCAATTTGATTTCCAATTTTAGGACACCTCTAAGCATAAAAAAAATGGAGAAAAAAAAACAGAAAAATAATATATATTACATACACAGTACTTTTATATTACATACACAGTACCAATCAAAAGTTTGGACACACCTACTCATTCAAGGGTTTTTCTTTATTTGTAAGATGTTCTACATTGTAGAATAATAGTAAAGATATCAAAACTATGAAAGAACACATATGGAATCATGTAGTAACCAAAAAAGTATTTAAAAAATCTAAATATATGTTAGATTTTAGATTCATCAAAGTAGCCTCCCTTTGCCTTGGTGACAGCTTTGCACATGGTTGGCATTCTCTCAACCAGCTTCAGCTGGAATGCTTTTCCAACAGTCTTGAAGGATTTCCCACATATGCAGAGCACTTGTTGGCTGCTTTTTTATTTTACCTTTATTTAACCATGTAGGCAGGTTGAGAACAAGTTCTCATTTACAACTGCGACCTGGCTAAGATAAAGAAAATCAGTGCGAGAAAAACAACCCAGAGTTACACAGTAACAAACGTACAGTCAATAACACAATAGAAACATCTATGTACAGTGTGTGCAAATGTAGAAGAGTAGTGTGGTAAGAGAATAAATAGGCCATAGAGGCAAATTATTTACAACTTAGCATTAACACTGGAGTGATAGATGTGCAGATGAAGATGTGCAAGTAGAGATACTGGGGTGCAAAAGAGCAAGAGGATAAATAACAATATGGGGATGAGGTAGGTAGTCGGGTGTGCTATTTACAGATTGGCTGTGTACAGGTATAATGATCGGTAAGCTGCTCTGACAGCTGATGCTTAAAGTTAGAGAGGGAGATATAAGACGCCAGCTTCAGTGATATTTGCAATTTGTTCCAGTCATTGGCAGCAGAAAACTGGAAGGAAAGACAGCCAAAGGAAGTGTTGGCTTTGGGGAAGACCAGTGAAATATACAGTTGAAGTAAGAAGTTTACATACACTTAGGTTGGAGTCATTGAAACTTGTTTTTTCATCCACTCCACACATTTCTTGTTAACAAACTATAGTTTTGGCAAGTCGGTTAGGACATCTACTTTGTGCATGACAAGTCATTTTTCCAACAATTGTTTACAGACAGATTATTTCACTTATAATTCACTGTATCACAATTCTAGTGGGTCAGAAGTTTGCATACACTAAGTTGACTGTGCCTTTAACCAGCTTGGAAAATTCCAGAAAATGATGTCATGGATTTTGAAGCTTCTGATAGGCTACTTGACATCATTTGAGTCAATTGGAGGTGTACCTGTGGATGTATTTCAAGGCCTACCTTCAAACTCAGTGCCTCTATGCTTGACATCATGGGAAAATCAAAAGAAATCAGCCAAGACCTCCACAAGTCTGGCTCCCAAACGCCTGAAGGTACCATGTTCATCTGTACAAAAAGGTATGCAAGTACAAACACCATGGGACCACGCAGCAGCCATACCGCTCAGGAAGGAGACGCATTCTGTCTCCTAGAGATGAATATACTCAAATCTACCCCAGAACAACAGAAAAGGACCTTATGAAGATGCTGGAGGAAACGGGTACAAAAGGATCTATATCCACAGTAAAACGAGTCCTATATCGACATAACCTGAAAGGCCGCTCAATAAGGAAGAATCCACTGCTCCAAAACCGCCATAAAAAATCCAGACTACGGTTTGCAACTGCACACGGGGGACAAAGATCGTACTTTTTGGAGAAATGTCCTCTGGTCTGATGAAACAAAAATAGAACTGTTTGGCCATAATGACCTTCGTTATGTTTGGAGGAAAAAAGGGGAGGCTTGCTGAAGAACACCATCCCAACCGTGAAGCACGGGGATGGCAGCATCATGTTGTGGGGGTGCTTTGCTGCAGGAGGGACTGGGGCACTTCACAAAATAGATGGCATCATGAGGTGGGAAAATTATGTGGATATATTGAAGCAACATCAGAACAACATAGAAGGCCAGCCTCCCGGCGTCGCCTCTTCACTGTTGACGTTGAGGCTGGTGTTTTGCGGGTACTATTTAATGAAGCTGCCAGTTGAGGACTTGTGGCGTCTGTTTCTCAAACTAATGTACTTGTCCTCTTTCTGCATGACCCCAAACTTATGAACGGTAGTGTATATTACCGTGAGCACTCCCATGGTAGTCTAATTAAGCAATAAGGCCTGGTGGGTGTGGTATATGGCCAATATACCACGGCTAAGGGCTGTTATTATGCACGATGCAAAGCGGAGTGCCTGGCCACAGCCCTTAGCCGTGGTATATTGGCTATAATACCACAAACCCCCAAGGTGCCTTATTGCTATTATAAACTGGTTACCAATGTAATTAGAGTAGGAAAAACAAATGTTTTGTCATACCCGGTCTGATATACCACGGCTGTCACCCAATCAGCATTCATGGTTCAAACCACCCAGTTTATAATTGTTTTGATAGAGAACTTTTCAGGCCACCTCCAAGAGTCAATATATAATTTGCAACCTGCAATAAGTCTAATGTAGTATGTAATGATGTCACTTTTGCTCTGCTCATACATCTGCTGGTGTCAATACTGTTCTGAATGTACCTGGAGCATTCTGGAAGCAGGGAGATTATGTGTGAAAATAGGGGTGGAGAGTGAGTTTGTACAGTATTTAATGTGTGTTTGCGTGTGTGCCTGCGTGCGTGCGTTCATGCATGCATGTTTGTGTGACGGAAAGAGAGAGAGAAAGGGAGACAGAACGGGAGAGTGAGTGACAGAAAGAGAGGATATGGATCTACATGTGACTGTGAGCAAAGTCCTTAGACATTTGAAGCCTGATCTAGTCTACAGCTATGTCTATACAGCCCCTCCTCTCTCTCTCGCTCTCTCCCTCCCCCTCTTGTTGGGGAGAAGGTCACAGAAGGTGAGACATGTCTTCACTCAGCAGTTAGGATTAATTCTACCAGGGCGTATTGAATGAATTCCCTCTCTCTAGATCCACCGCGCACACACATACAGGTTTTACAGTATATATACACACACTCAAAACAGACGGCCTCAGATTAGCCCGGTCCCTTTCCTGTGTCTCAGACAAAACAACTCTAACAGCCCCTCCAGCTCTCCACTCCCTCCCGCTCTTTCTCCCCCTCCCTCTTCAGGGGGATGGGTGGGGGTTCATTGGGAACTCCCTAAAACGTTCTCTCTCTTGACATGCAAAACTTGACTGTTGTACTGGCCACCATAATTCAGGCTTCAACTGTTAAACACAAGTTTCATATTTTTTTATCATCACCAATAACCAAACACCCTCAACCAACATTGGAGATAGGATTCTCCTTAGCAATACTGAGGTGTTAGCTACTATTAGCAAGTATCCCTTTGTTTCACTACTGTAGCACTAGCCACATAAGCAAAACCTGGCTGTTGGCTAACACGTTTAGCATTTACTATAAGCAGTGAGATCTTCAGCTGTCAGTAACTCTATAGTGTTAGCCTCAGTGAGTACAGTCTACTGCCTAGTAAATTTGCAGCATTAGCCACCATTAGCCAGGCTTAAGTCACTGAAACCTCATAGCATCCCCATAAACTAACAACTCCTCATTTGACTATTGCCTTGTAGCATTAGCCAACACTGTTTCCAGGGAAAATCTATGAAAGAGTTTAGCATTTAGCTGTATCGAGGCAAAGATTTATACATTCCATGTAGCCTATCGTCATTAAACATTTCTTATGTCTTTCAGTACAATACCTCCCACATGTGTTTGACAGCAAGTGCTTGACAGAAACCTGGGCCCAACTCTCAAAAGAGAAAACCAGGGCAACAGCTGCAAGGAAAAACGTATTGAGAGGTTTCACAGTAGGCTACATATGATGTGGCATGACATTCAAAAGTTGTCCATGTATTTCTCTGTTTACTAAAGTGTAGTCAAATAATCGCCTCCTCATATCGCACAGTTGTCAAATTAAATCACACTGCAAGACTACGAGGTTTACGCTATTTTTGGCACTTTTCACAATGCTCTTGCACTATGAAAATTTTGCCCCAAGTCGTTCTCTGTGACATTACATGTGCATTTGAGTCATTTAGTAGATGACGTACATGATCAATCAGGGTTACGTGCATTCCTCAAGGGCACATCGGAACATTTCTCACCTAGTCGGCTCTGGGATTCAAACCAGAGACCTTTCGGTTACTGGTCCAATGCTCTTAACTGTGCTATAGGTGTCTCGCTGTATGCTATAGGTGACCCATCTGCAGGTGTCCATATACATGAATACATAATACAGTGCCTTGCGAAAGTATTCGGCCCCCTTGAACTTTGCGACCTTTTGCCACATTTCAGGCTTCAAACATAAAGATATAAAACTGTATTTTTTTGTGAAGAATCAACAAGTGGGACACAATCATGAAGTGGAACGACATTTATTGGATATTTCAAACTTTTTTAACAAATCAAAAACTGAAAAATTGGGCGTGCAAAATTATTCAGCCCCCTTAAGTTAATACTTTGTAGCGCCACCTTTTTCTGCGATTACAGCTGTAAGTCGCTTGGGGTATGTCTCTATCAGTTTTGCACATCGAGAGACTGAAATTTCTTCCCATTCCTCCTTGCAAAACGGCTCGAGCTCAGTGAGGTTGGATGGAGAGCATTTGTGAACAGCAGTTTTCAGTTCTTTCCACAGATTCTCGATTGGATTCAGGTCTGGACTTTGACTTGGCCATTCTAACACCTGGATATGTTTATTTTTGAACCATTCCATTGTAGATTTTGCTTTATGTTTTGGATCATTGTCTTGTTGGAAGACAAATCTCCATCCCAGTCTCAGGTCTTTTGCAGACTCCATCAGGTTTTCTTCCAGAATGGTCCTGTATTTGGCTTCATCCATCTTCCCATCAATTTTAACCATCTTCCCTGTCCCTGCTGAAGAAAAGCAGGCCCAAACCATGATGCTGCCACCACCATGTTTGACAGTGGGGATGGTGTGTTCAGTGTGATGAGCTGTGTTGCTTTTACGCCAAACATAACGTTTTGCATTGTTGCCAAAAAGGTCAATTTTGGTTTTATGTCACCAGAGCACCTTCTTCCACATGTTTGGTGTGTCTCCCAGGTGGCTTGTGGCAAACTTTAAACAACACTTTTTATGGATATCTTTAAGAAATGGCTTTCTTCTTGCCACTCTTCCATAAAGGCCAGATTTGTGCAATATACGACTGATTGTTGTCCTATGGACAGAGTCTCCCACCTCAGCTGTAGATCTCTGCAGTTCATCCAGAGTGATCATGGGCCTCTTGGCTGCATCTCTGATCAGTCTTCTCCTTGTATGAGCTGAAAGTTTAGAGGGACGGTCAGATTTGCAGTGGTCTGATACTCCTTCCATTTCAATATTATCGCTTGCACAGTGCTCCTTGGGATGTTTAAACATTGGGAAATCTTTTTGTATCCAAATCCGGCTTTAAACTTCTTCACAACAGTATCTCGGACCTGCCTGGTGTGTTCCTTGTTCTTCATGATGCTCTCTGCGCTTTTAACGGACCTCTGAGACTATCACAGTACAGGTGCATTTATACGGAGACTTGATTACACACAGGTGGATTGTATTTATCATCATTAGTCATATAGGACAACATTGGATCATTCAGAGATCCTCACTGAACTTCTGGAGAGAGTTTGCTGCACTGAAAGTAAAGTGGCTGAATAATTTTGCACGCCCAATTTTTCAGTTTTTGATTTGTTAAAAAAGTTTGAAATATCCAATAAATGTCGTTCCACTTCATGATTGTGTCCCACTTGTTGTTGATTCTTCACAAAAAAATACAGTTTTATATCTTTATGTTTGAAGCCTGAAATGTGGCAGAAGGTCGCAAAGTTCAAGGGGGCCGAATACTTTCGCAAGGCACTGTATATAGTTTATACTATAGACTTTGGACAATACTTTTGCACTATGAAAATGTCTGTATTATAAATTATATATGGACACCTACAGATGGGTCATCTATAGCACACAGATAAATGTAAGTAGTGCATGTGTACACTGTACAGACCTATATCACAGAGAAAGACTTGGGGCGATTTTTTCATTGTGTCCCTCTCTTTTTACTACTTTATGACCCACTTGCAGGCGACCGTCTAGGGTCCTCTGGATGGTGACACACTTGCTGGGGTGCACTCCATTGGTGGTGATGGCGGTGATGAGCGAGTCCAGCTCGTCCTTCTTCTCCTTCAGCTTCTTCACCAGGCTCTCGATGGCGCGCTTGGCGAAGCCTTCATTCTCGCCGCCCTGCCGGTGGCACATGAGGCTGTGCACGATGCTCAGGCAGGCGTCATTGCTGCTGGGGGCATTCACCGACATGATACTGCAGAGGGAGGGAGGAAGGAACGGAGAGGTCAGTGGTTGGCATAATGATAACCCCTGTCATAGCGCTTGTCATAAAGGTTCAGGTGCATGCAAACTGACACTGTCTTGACACTTGACATTCAGTTATGTTATGTTTATGACAACATTGTGATACTGTTATAGCATACAATTGAAAATAGTGTCCCACATAAGGACTTAATACCCCATTCATAACCCATACATACTGCATTCATGAGCACAGACATGAGTGCACACCATTGGCGCACACAGTCACACAAAAGGGAGTGAAGTTGTGTATCAAGGTTTGTGCTTTGAGTTGTTACGACTTGCTTGTGTGTGTGTGTGTCATCATTCTTTACTGGCATTGTTAGTCAGCAGCGGATAACACTCAGTATCAACAAATTAATTTAAGCGTTCCAACTGGCTTCCCTCCATCTCCTCTAGAAAGAGTCCCAGGGTTGCATTCAATAAAATGTGCTTCTTCAATGTTGATTCTGATGCAGTGTCTTTGCTTACAAGCTGCTGCCCCTGCACAGGTTGCCATTGCCAACCCTCCCGGCTGGTCTCGACCAGAGAGTCTCCAAGAATTGAATCTTGGGGTATAAAGCTATTTTGGGAGATTATAGTAATATCGTTGACTGAGATGTGAAAAATGTTAAAAGGCTTCTTATGAATCCACTATTCATAATGCATTATAATCACATTTATAATATCTCATGAGCCATGGATAATGCACTCTTATGCACAAAATACATGCTAACAACTATAATCTCCCAGACTGAGCTTGATCCAACTTGGCAACCCTAGCCTCGCCTGGAGTCACCTGCCTGTGAGGGGAATCTACCTGGTACTTTAAAATAGCCTGCCTTTAACCATTCTACAGTTTCATTTGACAAAAGTGGAAAACATGTTTGTGCTACTAGTGCAATGTGAATTGAATTAAATTGAGCCCCCCATACTCACTAATCAACATACCTCCACTACCAGGGTCGAGTTCAGGAGGCACAAAATGAAAGAGAGAGAAAAAAAAACGCTTCAAAACTGAGTGAAACAGGGTGGTACTATCTGCACTTACTCTTCATATTACGTAAGCCAATTTCTCTATTGTTAGGCCAATAACCCCAAAATGTCACTATTAGGAAATCCATGGCAAAACTGCAGCCTTGCTCTCTTAATACGTGTAAGAGCTAAAATAATTCTGCAATGACGTAGCTATCATAACCTGTTAACATCTACGTGGCTAAGCTGACTGGAAGTGACTCCATGTTCTCCCTCCTCTCATTATCTTAATATCTGTCAGTTTGGAAACATCCTCGCACAACAACATGGCCTCAAGCTGTGGGAGAAAGTCACAGGCTACCAGTGTGTGTACACTCAGGAAATTCATTGCCACAGCTTCTTCAACATAGAACAGCCATAAAAAGACAAACTCAGTCACCATAACGTGAGTCATGTCACAAAACAGCAAGTCCTACTTATAGCAAGCGATGTGTGTCTTCGTTATTCAGGATATACTGTATAGGCCGGGCCTACTGAGTTGGTGTTGTAGTCTAAAGCTTTATCTAGAGCAGGATAGCATTCCTTTGATAGTACTTTTTTCAAAGCAGTCATAGGGAATGGTGTATGTCACCATCAAAAAGCCTGGTGTGTCTGTCCTCTTACACTGAACCAATCTGATAAATATCTAGGGGCAGGGGGTTATATTGGACTAAGCCAGTGTTACTGTGAAGTCAATGCTCCAATAGAGATATTATGATATTATGAAAAAGAGAGGATTTGGGGGCTCTGTGCAAAGGGGAAAAGACTCAGCTGATAAGAAAGCTACGATGGTTTACAGTAGGTCTAACGACTGTCGATCAACCTGTCCTCAGGCCGACTATAAACCAAGCTTTAAATTCAAGAATTCAGACGTGAATCCATGCAACAAGTGACCAACAATAAGGGCATTCTGAGAAAAGAATGATAGTCTGGAGTAGAGATGTCATTTTGTGGGTATATGATAGATTTGTACTAAACTAGGGCCTACCTCACAATTAATAGATATATAACTAGCAAATTATCACTTCAACAATTAATGAATGAATGATTGCAATTCTGTTCTACACACTATTCCTGTAGGCCTACAGTACTCTCTAAGGGCATCACCCATTTTGAAGGTAATATTTTATTAAAATGTCATATTTTAATAACAACATGAGCAAGAGCACGGTTAAGGTCCACTTATAGGCCTAAATGTATAGCATGCGGTTGGGGTTACATTTAATGTGAATCTTTAGACCCTAGTAGTAAAGCTATTATAACATAATAGTATGGCCTACACTACAGAGTCTGCTGTTATGTAGCAAGTAGTGAGCCTTCTGACATATCCCTCATAAAACAGCTGATTCTGCCAATAACATTACCGATCCAGCATTGCTTACAATATATAGGCCCCTACCGTCCAAATAAGATTTGCCAACTGAAGATGTACACTCATTGGACAGTCTATTAGTTACACCACCCCGTTCACAAAAATGGATTGCTCCTACAGACAATGAGTCATGTGACTGTGGCTTGCTATATAATGCAGGCAGACAGGCATCCAGTTACTGTTTGATTGACCATTAGAACGAGCAAAACAAGTGACTTAAGCAGCTTTGAAAGTGGTATGATTGTCGGTGCCAGGTGCACCGGATCCAGTATCTCAGAAACGGACGCCCTCCTGGGTTTTTCACCCATGACAATGTCTAGGGTTTACCGAGAATGGTGAAAAAAATTCTAATAACCATCCTGTCAGCGGCAGTCCTGTGGGCGAAAACAGCTCGTTGACGAGAGAGGTCAAAGGAGAATGGCAAGAATTGTGTAAGCTAACAGGCAGGCCACAAACAGATAAATAACTGTGTAGTACAACAGTGGTGTGCAGAACGGCATGTCAGAACGCACAACTCGTCGATCCTTGTCACGGATGGGTTATTGCAGCAAGCGACCACACCACGTTACACTAAAAGCATCTAAAAACAAGAAGAGGCTCCAGTGAGCACACGATCACCAACACTGGACAATTGAGAAGTGGAAAAACATTGGCTGATCCAACAAATCCCAGTTGCGTCATGCTGATGACAGAATCAGGATTTGGCGTAAGCAGCATGAGTCTATGGCCCCATACTGCCTGATGTCAACAGTACAGGCTGTTGGCGGTGGTATACTGTTGTGGGTAATGTTTTCCTGGCACACGTTAGGTCCCTTGAGACCAATTGAGCAACGACTGAACGCCACAGCGCATCTGAACATTGTTGCTGACCAAACCCAATAGAGCATCTGGGATGAGATAGAACGGGCTGTTGGCAGCATGAATGTACTGCCGTCCAATCTGCAACAACTGTGTGATGCCATCATATCAGCATGGACCAACATCCCTGTGAAATGTTTGTGACACCTTGTAGAATTCACGCCCCAAATAATTAATGCTGTCCTGGAAGCAAAGGGGGGTCCAACCCGGTACTAGATGGGTGTACCTAATAAACTGGCAGGTGAATGTATGTGTCGGTTTCTGCACATGACTATAGGCTAATCTCAGGGAATGGAAAGGATGACAAAAACATATGCTACAACTAAAACAAAGCATTGTTGGTGTGACCTTCTTGGGTGACCCTTATAATGCGTTATTATATCTCAATCTGACCAATTTTCAAGCCATACATTCCCTTTACAAGGATCTTCCGCGGAAGAAGCAAACACTGCCACACCATATTTGGTCATATCGCGTCACCAAGTCTAGGCTACAGTCAACATTTTAAGAAATCCCGGTAGGGATGATAAAACGCTTGCAACGTTGTATCAATCTAATCATCCGAAAGCAGGAACTACAGTGCAACTCATTACAGTGCTACATCTAGTAGCATCTTTGAATAGAACATTAGACGTTGAGAAGACAGAGGGCAAAATGTCATATCAACTACCTTTTCGAAAAAACATCGACAGCGCAGACTACACAGTCATGCAGCCAGTGAAATCACTGCTGGACCAAATCATTCGAAATAAAAGCAGCTAAAACAAGCATATCATAAAACCGAAGACAGACAGACACACTCCCCAGACATATGTCTGGTTGATAAAACTAGCTAGTAATCAAGCTATTTTGCCAGTCTGGTCCAGAAATCTCCTCCTCGGTCTTTTACTGTATTTGGTCTGCTTGGAGATTAGAGAGCTCGCGTGACGAGAAACCGCATAATTTGATAAATTGACTATACTTACACGTCAACCAGAGTGTATTGAGGGATTAGAAGAGAAGTAGTGGTGAATGTGTTGCACTGAGGTAGCTAGTAATCCGAATTCCCTTCCTCCCCTCCTGGGCTATCTGTTTCTATCCCTGTCGATATCAGCCTCTCTGTCTCCGCTCGTGCATCCTGCTAGCTCCCCCAAACCTCTCCTCGCGCTCCGTACAATAACAAAAGAGAGTAGCTATCTTGCGCGTGAGTGTCTCACCGAGCCCCAGCCAATGCGGCCTCCAGTCTCAAAGGGATGGCGGCTATCAGCCAATAGTGATGCGGCTCTCACGGGAAGGCCCGGGTGGAGGTCTGTCTGGGTCGCGTCAAGATTGACATATCAACGCGACTGTTTTTTTAAAGTGGCGCCGCCGAGATTACCACGCCCCTATGCCTAACCCACTCACCCCCTCCCCAACTCCACTTTGTCAGTCCTACTAATGACTGGTGTTGTAGGCTACTACAAATAGGCCTACACCCCACCCCAAATTTGATGACTATTGTATTGTTTCTTAAATCCCGATTACTTAGCGCCACATTGGCCCTAATTTGTTAACGTTTAAAGGTTTAAGGAACCATGGTGATGAATAGGGCAATTAGTATTCAATTTAAAAACACCTGTTTTCAGTAATACATTTGATCTACAGTGTTACAATCCAGTCACACAACTCTATATAAAGGGGTGGGATAACTTTTTTCTGCCTAACTTTCTAAAACAACCATGTCCCCTCAATAAGCCAGTACAATTCCATTTTAATGTACAATTTTTTTGACATTCTGTGATAAACAAATGCACCAGCGTGGCATATATGAGTGCTACTACCTCTACCTGAGCCCCATGGCTTTGTGGTACAGGTTGTTTAATGATCGATCCTGCACCGCACTGAGCCCCCCTTCAGCTTTTCTCTAAGTTACAATAGACAAAAGAATTAATCATAAAAAACTACACAACAGTGAAACTCTAACTCTCCATTGAAAGTGCCATACATACATGTCTGCACAAATTCTCTCCAAATTCATGTTCAGGGAAATTCAAGAAAGTCTGGTTTGATCTGAAAAACACACCAAGGACCATACAGTCAGTGTAAGATTTTTACTTTGTCTCAGCCTTTCCCTCCATCTCTTTCTCTCTAACTACCTCAACCTAAGACAACGCCACCATGAAACTCAAACGCAGCTGCCCTCACCCAATCCATTTGTATCAATTCATATACCTCTTCCACAAGCCTTCCCCTCTCGACCTTTGCCCCACTCTCAAATCCCTCTCTGGCATTCCCTCCTACTCCAGTTCAAACCCAACTGGATCACCTTCAACCTACCTTCTCTCGTTACAAAACATTCAGTGTTGACATAGGAGGCAGACACACTTTGCATTTTACCACTGATCCAATTATGCAGGAGCGCAATCCTTAAGAAGGTATACAGGTGAAGGACTTTTTAAAAAGAGTGGAGGAGCATTTCTAGCCCAGTCTTAGATTTGTTTGTTTCGCTTCATTCTCAGTTAACTGTAGACAGTCATGCTTGAAAAGCCCAGGAGGGTGGCCGTTTCTGAGACACTAGATCCGGCACGCAAGGCACCGATGATCATTCCATGGTCCAAGTTGCTTAGGTCACTTGTTTTGCCCATTCTAACATTCAATTTAACAGTAACTGAATGCCTCAATGCCTGTCTGCCTGCTTTATATAGCAAGCCACAGCCATGTGACTCACTGTCTGTAGGAGCGATCCATATTCGTGAATGGGGTGGTGTACCTAATAAACTGGTTGGTGAGTGTAGGTCAGAGCTGAGTTTCCTACAACGCTGTCTTTCTTGGCATGAAAACATGATTTAAAATGATTTAAGTTCAGTATATCCACATAAACATAAGGTTTGTTTGTGAGAAAGTTGGTGTTGTTTGAGAATTGTGATTAATATTACAGAGCAGAAATTTGAATTGCAGAGCAATCCCTCAAAATCACATTTTTCAAAGGTGTCCTTGAAGTTTACTGTTAAAATGCGTGAAAACAGTTTGCTAGTAAGAATACTGACTTGCCACCATTCATCTTAAACTTTGATACTGATCTGTCATCTTGAACCAATTAAATGTGTCTGCGTAAAACTTCAGAGTAAATATTTGGCTACTATAACACATTTCATTGTGTTGTCAGACCACTCCGCTGAAACACAAATAATGTTAAGGACCTCCTCTGATTGTCTGTCTATACACACACACAATACGACAATGTCATGACAGTAGTACTAATACAATTTCCTTATACTAAAATGTATACACTAACAGAGTATTTGCACAATTCACAATATAAAGGAAAATAGTAATGCTTCTGTTTTATTCAATTGCATCTACTAGGTACAGATGTTGTCACTAACATGATGTTTTGTACTATTAGGTATTACTACACCGTCGGAGCTAGAAACATAAGCACTTCGCTGCACCTGCGATAACATCAGCAAAATATGTGTATGGAACCAATAAAATTCGATTTGACATCAAGAAAAAAAAGGTTTGACACACCGTATCAGGCAGCGGTGCATATCAGCTGCTGCTAGAAGCGTGAAACAGTGACGGCTGTTTCCAAACATTCCTTGCATCTTTTTTTTTCTGCACTATATTATATTGCCGGGTCTAGTTACAGAGTCCATAGAGACAAAAAATACATCACCCTTCAGAGAAACCGGTTCCATCAATTACATATCTGTGGGCATAGCTTTGAATGGAATGAAGAGGCATCCATTCACATATTCTGGAAAGAGGTTCGTAAAAATCTGTATGCCCAAAGCCTGTAAACTCACATTTCCTTGAATAACTTGAGGATAACCAGCCACCCATGGTTCTACATTTAATCCTATTTGAGTTGCAATGTCTGAACATATTAAATGCATTGTTTAATTCATTTTCATGAACTGTGAAAAATAGTGTGACAAGTGATTGATTGGCAAACCTTAGTCAAACAGTGTCATGTGTTAAGGATGAACCATGCCCTCCTGTGGCCATAGCAAAGCTGTACATATATGCAATGGTGAAAAGCATGACTTTAGATCGCTTTCCAATTATTTTTATTTTCAATTCTAATTTTAGCTTGCACAATCTTAACATTGTATCAATTTGTGTCCGTTTCTGAAGCAAAGCGCTCCTGATTCTAATTGCTTTTGGCTTATTGTAAAATAGTAATTTATGACTATACAAGATATGTACTCGTTGAACATTAGCACAAAGCAGAGGTAAGGTCGGTGTTTCAGCAGATAAAATGAGCATAGTCTGTGAGAATGGAAAGAAATATTCCACCCAATCTCACAGCGTAGGCTTGAGTATGCCGGGACATTCTGAAATACAGATGGTATGATTTTCAATACCGTTTGCTATGCCACTGCATAAAAGTTAACCATCTATGATGTGCCAAATAAATGATCATCTCAGGGCTCCAGCTATGCAGCTAGATCAAGCTTCTTGGTTACAGCAAAGACAATCAATCCCTAATGGATCAATATCCCTGCTATCTAATATTTATTTTGTACTACAGCAAACCGTGAGTATCTGTCCTTGCAATTCGTTTATGTTCGCTTGCGCTTATTAGCATTCGCTATGGGAATTCACTAGTAATTTGTAATCATTTGTTGGGACCAACACACACATATATATACACTCTTTACATTTGAAAATAAATAGCGCCCCTTGTGCACACTGACGATAATCCCGTATACCCCGGTATGGTACAGGAACAGTATGAAGGTATGAAAATCTGGATACCGCCCAACCCCAGTGGAAAGTTGAATGTGAAAACTTTATTAAGTCCAGGAGGAAGGCAGACAAGTTGTGTTGTTTTCAAGGCTGAGGAGTGAGGCTGTGGTCATTGTTTACTAGGCGACCGAGGAGTGAACGCTCCAGAGGTCTCCAGCATGGTCTTTCGACGCGCCGTCTCCTTGGCGACATTGTGATTGAGCCGTCGCAGCCGTTCCTAGAGAGGGAGAAAGAGTGAGTGAAATTCAAGTGAGCATTGAATGTTGAAAGTCAGAAGTTTTAAATAATATACCACCTGAGCAGTGGCGACTCGTCATTCACGGCCTGAGCCGTAGATAAAATAAAATAAAACATGTTTTGGACTTGCCTGTTTTGCATGTTATTTTGGCATTAATACGTGTCACATATCAATTTGCAAAGAATGTAAAAATAATAATATATAATTTAGTTAATAAAGCCGCATACAAACATGGTCTCTTTTTTTTCTTGAGTAAGGCAGCTCCAAAATGCAGGTGTTTCAGCCTAGCTCAGTGCTTTCTGTGGTGGTGGGGCAAGCCAGCAGAAAATATGGAGCATTGCGCTGTGATTGGCTCAGTGTTCTGTCACTCATGGGGACACTGCGTCACTGCCAAGTCTAAGAGTAGACCTCGAAAATTCTAGCCCTTTGGGTGCTGCCATAGAGTTACATTAGAAGTGCCCATTCAAGAAGGCTCAAGGTCATTGGCCACAGATAAAATGACATCAAGTCACATATCTACAGTAGCTTTGATTGGACTGTCAAAATCATACTTCCAAAATCTTAGCTAGCAGTCATCATGAATCAAGTCGACAATCTACTGGCAAATCCTTGTCATATGAAGAGAAATAATGAAGAGAAATTATAGATAAAACATATCGCTGCTCATCGGCCATTGGACATAAACATTACACAAGTTGGAAATCGCAAATTAAAAAATGTGTGGTTTGGAAGGAATCAGTGACAGTGACTGTGTGGTCCCAAATTTGGGATTAAGGGGCTCTTTTCCAAGTTTAAAATGATTAACATTCAACATTGTCCATACACTGTCACTGAAGCATGATTTGTTCCGCGCTCAAAACAACTGTTAACTCGGAACTGCGGAAATATTGACTTCAGTGAGTTCAAAACAACTGGGAAGTCGGGAATAAATGAGCTCTGACTGGAAAAATACGTTTTGAACTGTCACCCAACTAGGAATTGTAAATCAGGCCTCTTTCTAGAGCTACGACCTGAAGATCAATGACAACATCATGATTCAACCTTGTTTTTCCCCCCCTGAGTTCCCAGTTGTTTTGAAAGCACCATAAATCCATAGAATGCCCGACTTTGATGATAACATTTGCGCATGAAGAACCACCCACCACCTTCCTGTTCAAGTGAGCACAGCACAACAAGGTGAGTCCAAAAATGTATTGTACGCTGCTGCATTAATTATCTAATATGCCAGGGAGATATGTATACTGTAGCTAAGAAAGTAATACTAAGTGTATGTTGTGTAGTAAGATGTTAGTAGCACATGTGCCTCACCCTAATAATTTGGTCTATTTACCCCTCTTAACTTTGCCTACTGTTCTGAATTGGTGGTACGCATGTAGCCAGCCTATAACCTGTTTTAGAGAAATGTAATCATTGAATATTGTAAGAGCTTTCATTGTCTGCTTATATGCCCCCTTTATTTATCCTACGGTTCTGACTTAGTGTACAGTGAGAACACTGTAAGAACGGCCCATGTTCTGAATTCTGTCGCTGTACATTTCAAAAGTGCTAAAACAATTGTTATATTGACTACATCCGTCCTAGCTAGCTCATTGTCTTAATCAAAATTACGGATTGCCTTTAATCTGCTTGTCGTCCCCTAATGCCATAGTTTGTACATCTCAATTGTCATTAGAAACCACATTTGTTTAAGCAAGTCAGCCATATCAGTTATGTAAATGAGACTGAATTAACTGTTTTGCTGCCAGATAAGTCTCAGCTGAAAGCCAGGAGTAGCAGTGGTAATGTGTTGGGACATCTTTATGTAGGTTTGTTGGCACCGTTTGTCACCATTATAGATCAATTCATGTATTGTTTAGTGGCTTTGCTGGCATGCATCCCAAGATTTACATGATAAAATGGCCACTGCACCCGAGTAGCTAGCAGAGCTGCATAAATGCAAAATGCACAGACAAGGCAGAATTGCCATGCCCATTGGAATTGAACAAATACACATTTCATCCACATATTTAATGTATAGATGGACACATGGGATGAACACTAAAACAATGAATTGGACACAGTGACACATAAAAAGAGTGTTAGGTAAAATGACAGGAGTAAAAGAAGGCCCACAAAACAGCACAGGCAAATAAGAAAGAAAGCATCCAAGCTCTTGCTTTGAGCCACTGACCTGAGCATTCTGTAGTATGTTGTTGACCAGCACCACCCTGCGTCTCGCATTCAGCAGCTTTTTCACATAGGGGTCCAGGTCTAGCACCACCTTCTGGTGCTCATTTATCCTGCACAGCTCTAAAAATGAAGGGATGAGCTGAGGATGACTGACAGGGTGGTTTGGCTAACCATAAAGAAAATTGATAAAAGACAGCAGCCATTTTGGTAAGGTATTCAGGTCTTATTCATACCTTCAACTGTAGGATTGATTCTGTATATAATTTAAAAAACTTTTTTTTATGATCTCATGAAAATCACAGGTTCTGAATAAAGGATATACCTCTTTCAATTTAATTACCCCCAGGCAGCACATGTCAAAATCTGTGGTTGTACTGGTCACATCACAGCAGCGTCTGCCTGTCTCACACACTGGTTTTCATGGGCTTGGCTAAGGGCTTTCTTTCACAGGGTCAAGTGCATTAACCTGGCACCACTCCACTTCCCTGTTCCCCCGGGAAGGCATAATAAGCATGTAAAAGTAAATAATTTTACCTGTGGCTAGATTGTCTATGTGTTCTCGTAGTTCCACCTGGCTTTCCCTATAACAAGAAAACACAATAGCATTATTCATAGAGAAAAATAGTAAAGTAACAATCATTGCTACTACAACAGACAAAGAGTGGTTACAGCAGACTCCATTGACATCTGTAGCATAGACCTACTTGGGCTACAGCAAGTAACAAAGTAATGAGGAAAGGAGACATCCAGAATGTCCATCCCTAAAAACACGCCTCTTCAATACAAGTGACTTTTCGTAGCAGGTTAGGAGAGCATTTTCTCTAACACTAACCCTTTTCCTAACCTAATTATCCTAACCTGCTACGTAAGATCTCTTAACTTGCTATGAAAAAGTTGTAGCTGATCCACCAACACAGAGAATAGTGAGGCACTGGACACAGGAGGCAGACTCAATAATGCAGGACTGTTTTTGAGTATACTGATTGGAATATGTTCAAAGATTAATCACCCAAGACTCATCATCAATGTTAAGGAATATACATTCGCAGTCACAGGCTTCATTAGGAAATGTGTTGATTATGTTGTATGCACAACTACAACTACCACCCTCGAAGCAGCGTTACCCTAACTAGCTAGCCATTTCACATCAAATCGTTACACCAGCCTACCAGTCATAAACAGCAGAGCTGCTGGCAAAACGCACAAAAGTGCTGTTTGAATGAATGCTTACGAGCCTGCTGCTGCCTACCACCGCTCAGTCAGACTGCTCTATCAAATCATAGACTTAATTATAACATAATAACACACAGAAATACGAGCCTTAGGTCATTAATATGGTCGAATCCGGAAACTATCATCTCGAAAACAAGACATTTATTCTTTCAGTGAAATACGGAACCATTCCGTATTTTATCTAACGGGTGGCATCCATCAGTCTAAATATTCCTGTTACATTGCACAACCTTCAATATTATGTCATAATTACGTAAAATTCTAGCAAATTAGTTCGCAATGAGCCAGGCGGCCCAAACTGTTGCATATACCCACCCTGACTCTGCGTGCAATGAACGCAAGAGAAGTAATACAATTTCACCAGGTTAATATTGCCTGCTAACCTGGATTTATTGTAGCTAAATATGCAGGATTAAAAATATACTTCTGCGTATTGATTTTAAGAAAGGCATTGATGTTTATGGTTAGGTACACGTTGGAGCAACGACAGTCCTTTTTCGCGAATGCGCACTGCAACGCAGGACACGCTAGATAAACTAGTAATATCATCAACCATGTGTAGTTATAACTAGTGATTATGATTGATTAAGTTTAATGCTAGCTAGCAACTTACCTTGGCTTCTTACTGAATTAGCGTAACAGGTGGGCTCCTCGTGAGGCAGGAGGTTAGAGCATTGGACTAGTTAACCGTAAGGTTGCAAGATTGAATCCCTGAGCTGACAATGTAAAAAATCTGTCGTTCTGCCCCTGAACAAGGCAGTTAACCCACCGTTCCTAGGCCGTCATTGAAAATAAGAATGTGTTCTTAACTGACTTGCCTAGTTAAATAAAGATTAAACAAAGGTGTAAAAATTATTATTATTATTATTTTTTTTTAAATCGGCGTCCAAAATTACCAATTTCCGATTGTTATGAAAACTTGAAATCGGCCCTAATTAAATTGGCCATTCCGATTAATCGGTTGACCTCTAATCCATACCATGCTGAGAGCCCGTACTGCAGCATTCAATGCCAGCAGAACGAACCCCAATGACTCGATGGCGTACAACACACACAGGGCAAGCAGGTACGAGCTCCACAAATCCATTAGGGACGCAAAAAGACAACACAGACTCAAACTTGAATTTATGTCAGACAACTCAGACTCATGTGGGAAGGATTATAGACCATTACGGACTAGAAAGGCAAATCCAGCTGTGTAGTGCCCACCTAAGCCTCCCTCCCAGACGAGCTTAACACATTCTATACTCGCTTTGAGGCAGACAATAGTCATTCAGGAAGACTCTCACTGCTTCGGAGGACCAGGTGCTTTTGCTCTCCGAGAAAACTCTGAAGAGTGAAAACTCACAAAGCCGCCGGTCCAGATGGCATCCCTGGCCGCTTCCTCAGAGTGTGTGCTGAAAAGCTGTCTTCTCGGACAACCTCTTCCTCTCCCAGGTTGTATTCCCCACCTGCTTCAAGGAGACCACCATCATCCCAGTGTCCAAGAAAAACAAGGCGACATGACTATCGCCCTGTCACACTCACCCCGGTCATCATGAAGTGCTTCAAGGTGCTGATCATGGCCAGCAGGCCACACACGCTGGACCCCCTCCAATTTGCCTACCGCTCCAACAGATCCACGGAAGATGCCATTTCCATCGCTATTCACACAGCTGTAACACATCTGGACAAGAGGAACACCTATGTGAGAATGCTGTTCAGTGACTACAGTTCAGCATTCAACACTATTGTTCCCTCCAAGCTCGACACAAAGCTCAGAGCCCTGGATCTGGACACCACCCTCTGCAACTGGGCCCTGGACTTCCTGACGGGCAGACCACAGGCTGTGAGGATTGGTAACAACACCTCCTCCATACTGACTCTTAAAGTCAGCCTATAGGGAGGAGGTAAGTGAACTGGCATTCTGGTGCCAGGACAACAACCTCTCCCTCAACGTCAGCAAAACAAAGGATTTCATTGTTGACTTCAGGAAGCAGAAGAGGGAACATGCCCCAATCCACAAGAACGGGACTGCAGTACAGAGAGTCAGCAGTTTTAAGTTCTTCTGCATCCACATCACCGAGAACTTGACATGGACCAACAACACCACCACTCTTGTCAAGAGGGCGTCTCTACTTCCTAAGGCGGATAAAGAAATTCAGCATGCCATCCCGGGATTCTCTCCAAATACTACCAATGCACCCTCGAGAGCGTCCTGACCGGTTGTATCATGGCCTGGTACAGGAATTGCTCCGTCCACGACCGCAAAGCCCTCCAGCAGGGGGTGAAGACGGCCCAGTACATCATTGGGACCATGCTCCCACCCATCCAGGACATTTACTCAAAACTGTGCCTGAGGAAGGCCTGCAGCATCGTTAAGGACCCCACACACCCCAGCTACGAGCTGTTCACTCCCATACCATCAGGTGGACGGTGTCGGAAGGTCTGATACCAAAAGGCTCAGAGACAGTTCCTATCTACAAGCAATTAGACTGCTGAACACTTGAACTGGACTGACCACCTGCTCTGATTCTCTGCACCTTAGCACACATGCACTTTATCACGCACACATGCACTCTATCACGCACACACAAATGTTACAACCAGACTCTTATTATAATTGCTAAATACTGTACAATTTAGACACTTGTACCCAAATATTGGAATATAAATGGTGCCTTCCTTTATTATACATATGCTCAAATATTTTTCTATTCTACTGAGCCATTTCCTTTATGTTTGCATTCTTATATTTTATAATTTCTTATTGTTGTTGCATTTCGAGAAGGAACCTGCAAGTAATTGGAATTGTAACCCCCTTTAAAGACTGGATGTAATTTATTATGTGTGGCAATAGTCATGTCTGCGTTCTGGAACTGCCTGCGTCCCCGTACAGAACTGTCCATGTAAGGTGCTGCATGAAGTAGATTGGGCGGGTACGCGGGAGTTGGACTGAGGTGATCTTGGGGAACAACGACGGATTTCGCTAGAGTCTTGAGACACCGAAGTTCATTGTTCAATTAACTTTTTGTTTAATAGTCAGGGGCGGTATGAGTGTAGCCAGTTCCTTTTCACTCACTATTCTTGTTTAATTTTGTGGTTCACCGGATTGGTCATCATCCTTGAGGGACAGTCGAACAACATGCTGGCTAGCCAAGCTAGTCGGTACAGCTACCTAAGCAGCTACCTACTCTACCAGCAGGATCCTATTGATCCTACCACTACATCATCACCGGCTTCCTGCAGTTGTTGTGCAAGTTCTCTCTCGGCACCGATGGAGCTCCCTAGTTGATTTTTCACCTGTTAAATCCTGTGGAGGGCCTGGTCCTCTCATTGACGGATGCCGGTTACCTACGCTCCCTCTGTCCGGTTCCCCTCTCTTCACTGGATGGATGGTAACTTGAATGTTTAACCCCTCTGTGTCCAAGGACAAGGGCCAAACTTATTAATATTATTTTCAGGGCGCCCCAAGGTTTTTATTGGTTGTAAAAAATAAAAATTCAAGTTTTTTAACTTTACCATCTACCGGCTTTTAGGTATATATTCTGGTACTAGTTTCAAACTAGCTTCAGCATACTAGGGTTCTAGGTTTGGAAAGTAACTTTAGCTACAGTATATTTTCCCCCGCGTTTCAGCTTTTTACAGGGTTTGATCCATATTTGTTATAGCCCATGTGGCTCACTAGAGCATGGCACTTGCAATGCCAGGGTTGTGAGTTCAACTCCCACGGGGGACCAGTATAAAAATGTATGCACTCCCTACTGTAAGTCGCTCTGAATAAGAGTGTCTGCTAAATGACTAAGATGTAAATATATATATTTGTAAAATTGCAATACTGTTGATTTATGAATCTTATTCAAATCATTTTCTAATTTTGAGGTTTTAATATTATACCAGTTTACAATTTCTCTCAGGGTTTTATTAGGTCCAGTATTATTCTGTATTCCTCCGTGGCTCATTGTTCTTTGTGATAATTGCTGTGTCTTTATTTTTTTTACATTCTAATTTATTTTTGACCATTGTCTTTAGTTTGAATCAATTCTACTATCGTGGAGGAAAAAGGTTGTGTTTGTCACTGTGTGGGTGTATCATGTAGTTTCCTAATAAGCTAATTATAACCTTTCACGTCTTATTGCTTATTAGGTGGAGGCACAGCATTATTCTATACATGGTACATATACAGTCTCATGGTTTATCTTACCCCTGTATCATTCATGGGCATACTGACTCATGGTAATACACAGTGTCCTATAGACCTACAGGGATTTACTTTATTTTTACTATTTTCTACATTGTAGAATAATAACAAAGACATCAATACTATGAAATAACTCGTATGGAATCATGTATGTTCTATTTCATAGTTTGGATATCTTCACCATTACAATGTAAAAAATAGTAAAAAATAAAATAAAAACTCTGGAATGAGCAGGTGTTTCCAAACTTATATATATATATATATATATATATGCCCACCCTGATATAACCCAGGTATTCTCTCTCAGTACGTGCTTAGTTAAAGTCATAACAAAGCTGCCTGAAGAAAGAGGGGTCACATAAGCATTTTGTTGGCTGGTGTATACCATGTGTATCCCGTACATACAACTAATAAAACTTGAAACTATATCGAAGCGGCATGTTTTTAGGGAATCTCTGTCCCTGATAACTAACGCCTCATTCACGTGCTATTCAGAACTAGGAAATGTCCTACTAGCTAACGGTTGAACGCAGCACGCGTAGAGAAATAATAATGCCGTATTATTGTAGGCATTAACTCCGCCATGGTGTGTTGGACAATGCTTATGGGGAAAATGAATGGCGTTTTTGGATAAACGCAAAAATAAGGTCTGTGCTAAAACGGCTTAGGAGATCTTATACGTTTTTGTTCTATGATCATCTTCAACAGCTAACGCCACCTTTTTGAGAATTTGTAATAAAAAAAAGCACATTAAGCACACAAAGGCTTCATCATTCATAAAGGTCATGCTGACTTAACTGACTGTTAACTCAAAGAACAAAATGCATTTATTCCAAAAACCCTATTATTTCCCCATTATTTTTTCCATATGGATGGTTGAGCGAACCAGAGGTAACTCATTCTGGGTTTTAGGACTACAAGCTAGCAAGCTCTATAACTACAACCAGTTAGCAAGTCAGTTTCCTAGTTCCGACTAGGGACGAGGAAGGACTGCATCGCTGGACTGTCATGACGATGGGGTTATCTTATTTCTGCGTTCAAAACAACTGGGAACACTGGCCTCTTTCTAGAACACGGACTTTTAAACCTAAAGATCATCCACGTCAAGATTTGACCATGTTTTGTTGGTGTTCCCAGTTGTCGTGAAAGCATCATATTTGATAGCAAGCTAGCTAGCTGTGAATGGAGCGGTATCTAGCAGGCACATTTGAAGTCGAAGCACATATCTTGCTACTAGCTACCCACCTCACTGAGTGTACATGAAGATCAAGCTGCTGGACAGCTGGTTTTAAGAGGTCAAGCAGTCCTTCTGCAATTGCATCTTTCCCGGACGGTGTCTCCACCACAGCTAGAGCGGCAGCCATTTCTCCTCCAGAAACAGTGACAACAACAAACGTAAACCCCTCCAGGAAGTAACTATGTGACGTAGCTATAAAACATCTCCATTTTCCGCCAGTTAGCACCATTTTGTAAAGAAGGGAGATAGGGAGAACAGGCTGTTCTCAGTTTTAAAAAAAAATAAAAAAAATAAAATAACGTTACTGTTTTAATCATTGTAGCTAGCTAGGATAGTTCGTATTTTAATATTATCCGAAAGAGCAAGGCGAAAGAAAACATCAAGTGAGAAGTGGATCCAGATCTTTCGGCTGCAACTAGCTTAGCTACTAGCTAACTCGTAACTGGTTCATCGCTCAAGTTAACGAAGATAACTAGCACAGCTAGTAGTTCGCTTGCTAGCCAAGTGAAACGAGTATTGACATAACAAGCACCGATCAAAGTAAGTTTCTACCAATCGTCTACTGAACTTGTTTCAGACAATGTTTACTTTTTAAAATAGTTTATAGCTAGTTAGCTAGCTAACGTTATTTACGTTGACTAATATTCTGACTCGTTGGGGACGCCAGCCCAACGTTAGCTCACACTGCAGGTTCCTTTTTTTGTTGTTGCTTACAGGCTGTTTATAGCTAGTTAATTAACTACCGCGAATAGGTAACGTTACTATAGTTTTTGTAGATGTCCCGTCTCTCGTTTGTCTTTCAAACGCAGTGAAGTCAACGCATGTGGTACATTTTCTTTCTTATTAACTGGACTTGTAACGTTATGTTGTGCCTGCAATGTCCACGATATGTTTATTTCGAGCCCGTGGCGTTTTCTTAATTAAAATTATGCATCCAATTATTGGTTAATGCTAACTAACTAGTTGGATCCCACAACTAGCCAACGCTAGCGATCTACAAACTACGTTAACCATTTTGCCAGCTAAATATAATGAATTATTATACAACTAGTTAGTTAAGCACAGATGAAATGGCCAACACGGGTGTATTTCCATCTCCTTGCTTGTGAAGTTTTTCTAACCAGTCCCCTCTCCCCCCTCCCTTTACAATTTGATCTATCCCCCCCTCTCTTGTCTGTTGCTTGTTCCAAGGAGTTCCAGTGAAGTCAAAATGAGTGCTCCCTCCTCCCAAAAAGTTGTGCTGAAAAGCACCACCAAGCAGTCCCTGAATGAGCGGTGAGACGCGCTACGCACTCTGACAGCACTAAGCGAGGCGAAGGGCGAAACAGTGGTACAGACGGCCCTAGTGTGCTCTACTACGGAAGGCCACTGTTGGGGACCTGACCAGACATGGACGCTAGACTGCCCAGGGCCGACGTGTGCTCCGCTCACTCAAAAGGCATGCCGTAGTCAGGATTTGCTGACAAAAAGTTTAACAAACAGAGTTTGGAGTGCAACATGGTGCTCCGGGCCAACCTTTTGTGTGAGCAGTGCACACTTAGACCCAAGGAGAGAGGGTAACGGTGATGCTTGGTAAGGCTACTGCCCTAGAATGGGCACAGGCTGCACTCCTGATATGCCCGGGCACTCCTCTCTGTGTGTCACACAACCCAAAATATACTGTACGTATGGGAGAGGAGAGACCAAACCAATGAAAAGGGGAGGGTGTGCCAAAGCACCCTCCCGCTCCTCTCCAACCCTCTCTACACACACAACTCTCTCTCAACTAAATGACTGTTTAGCCATTTGTCTCCTCTTCCTCTCTTTGCTACCACTTTAATTTTCTGTGCTCTGAAGTCTTTCTATAAGACTAGGTGCCCAGTCCTAGCCCGGACGTGACCAACCCCCCGCCCCCCTTCTATTCTCTCTCCCCCTTCTATTCTCATGCGTGGTGTGAGCACAAGGCACGGTCCGGGCTGTAAGTGGCTGGGTTGCCAGATACCCCTCCAGTCCTGGGCCTCCAACCTCCGCCAGGCCTTTTTCGCAGGCGGATGACATCAAAACAAGGTGGCGGGAGGCCTGTAAGTGGCAATCACTCTCCTCTCTTGAAAATCCTCTTTCTGTTCTCTCCTGCCTTTCTCATTCTTGTCTTCCAATCTGTCCCATCTGTTCCAGTGTTTCTTCTACTGCCTTTTCAGCCATCTTTCTACTTTGTTTTACTTTAACCTAAAATGTGCTGAATTGCTTCCAGAAGACATTTTGGGTTGTCAAATACTTAACACTGAGAGAGAGAAACAAAGAGAGTGAGGTGCCAACAAGTGGGGCATTCATAACACACCACAGCTCCTGTGGCCGTGTCCATGGTATGAGAAATGACTTGATTTGGAACCCTCCCTCCCCCTCCGTATCCTCTCTTTCCCTCCTCTTCCCCCTTCTGTCCCGCTCCCCCTCCCCTCCAAAGCTTCACTACCATGCTGAAGAACAAGGCGCCGACAGCGGTGAGTGTGCGAGCCACCATGCAGCAGCAACACATGGCCAGCGCCCGGAACCGTCGCCTCGCCCAGCAGATGGAGAACAGACCCTCTGTGCAGGCCGCCCTGCACCACAAGCAGGTGAGATAAGGTGCTCCATCTCATTTAGTCTTTCTGCAATTCCTCACGGTAAGATGAATTGAGATAGAAACAAATGGGGAGACATCTGAAGAACTAAACGGGTGAGAAGGAGAGAGGAATGGGACACCGGAAACAGGCCATGTTCTATATAAGTGTATGGTGGGGATCGGGAAAAATACTTTACACTTGAAATCAGAATATATTGGGAACTTGAAATGCTTGACGCAGACCTAGTAAGAGAGGGGACCGTAGAGCAAAGGTTCATATACAGATCACATAAATGCTGAGTGCTTCACCACCTCCCTATCCCTGCCACTTGGTATCAATCTTCCACCTAACCCTCCCAGAGCCTGAAGCAACGCCTGGGGAAGAGCAACATCCAGGCCAGGCTGGGCAGGCCCATCGGGGCCTTGATGCGGGGGGGTGCTGGAGGCCGGGGATTTTCCATTGGAGGGATGCGGGGGATGACCAGAGGAGGTCTGCGAGGCCGCGGCAGAGGAGGAGCCCTGAGGGGAGCTATGGCTCTGAGAGGTGAGCATTTGGTTTCACACTGCAAAGCCTATTTGGATTGATATTTTGGTACTATGTTAGACCTGAAAATGTTGGCCTCATAAATTGTTGAAAGACTACGACAAGGAACATTTTCTCTGAAATGTTCTACCCTGGGGCTGGAATATACTTTCCACAGCTTTTATGTTGGCCTTGTACTTTTTTGCATAGGGGAAAGGCACATTTAGTTATTTTAAGGGGTGACTTCATCTGTAAACTAGCTTGAACAAATGCCCTCTGCTGAGTTGAATGGAATACCCCAGCTGTCTGTCCAGGTGGAGCTGTCAATCAAAGTATGGCTTCACCCCCTGGTTTACTGTCCATCCCCTCAACCTGAGGGAATGTGGCTTTCAATCATGTAACTCCACTCTCCATAAACCCCCTGCTGTCCTGATTGGCCTGGCATCTTAGCAACTGTTGTGCAACTGAACATGTGGTGATGGATCTAACAGCTGCACTGTCCCTACTTATCCACACAGTCACCCCACACCCATTTCTACACACTCCTGGTGGAGGGGATTGATTTTAGAAACAATTTAGAATAAAACAATTTAAAAATGAAGGTAATACTTCAAGTGAAATTAATTTAAATAATCCTGATGTCTAAACGTTGGCTTTAATTTATCTGTGTTTATGTAATTGTGCCGATACAAAATGTGCACTGCTGTCGCATATCTGTTGCATACTGGCATTCTGTAAAAAAAAAAATTTAAAAACTTATTTTTTTACCCAATCTTGGTCATAGCATTTGAAGTTATATTAGTGCATTTACGGTCTCGCTAATTGTTATTCCGTCAGAATACCTCATGCCTAGCTAGAACGGAAGTAGGTGATTCGAGAGAATACATGGGCAAACACCTTGACCCTGTCTGTCAAGGCTAACTTAAAACAAGATGGAGTACAGTTGCAAAGCAACATTATTTTTTTTGCCCCCCCCCCCCTCATAGAATTGGAATACTTTAGCTGTTTTAGTTAGGTGTGGTGGAGATGGGGGTGAATGGTAAGCTTGCAGAAGGTTCTTGTATTCACTTGACAACTTTGTTCTTAAACTGAAATCTGATAGTTCAATTCCTAAATGCTAACTTATCAACCTTCAGCTAAGTCACTAGCTAACTGTTCCTTTATTTCATCCTGTGTCGTGATAGGGAATCGCCTTGTCCCAGGCATGGGCCAGATGCGTGGCAGAGGGGGTCCAGGCCGGGTGGCCCACCGTAGGGGGATGCGTCAGAGAGGAGGGTTTGCTGGTCGTGGAGGTGCCTTCGGAAGAGGAGCTGGAAGAGGAGTGGGAGTCAGGGGTATGGAGCTGGGATGATTTAAATCTGTATATTGACATGTCACAATCTACCTCAAGTTTCTTGTTTACATGAACATTTGTGCAGCAGCCATTTTGTTAACGCATTGTGATTCTATCGTAGTTTGGTTGGTGTTGTTGACCACCATCTCTCTGCCTCCAGGACGAGGCGGTCTGCGTGGGCGTGGTAGCTTTGCCGGCAGGGGTGGTGGCCGCGGTCGTGGGGGGGCAAGAGGAGGCCGGGGCAGGGGAGGTGGCCCAGGGATGACCCGCGAGCAGCTGGACAACCAGCTTGACGCCTACATGTCCAAGACCAAGGGCAACCTGGACGCTGAGCTGGATGCGTACATGGCCCAGGCTGACCCAGAGGGCATGGAGTGAACCTGGACCTCCACCACGAGAGCAGGGACTCTTTCAACAGACCCCTTAGTGAGACAGTACTGATAACATGGTGACATGGAGAGAAGCTTGTTTAGTGCTATTACTCCACACAAACGTAATGATAAACGCACATACGTAAACTCTGAGTGCACTGTCTCGCACTACATGGCTAAAATTTTAGATGTGATCACAACCTCGGGCTTAAATATGAAACCTGCTTACTCACTGACACACATACAAACTCACTCTAAAATGTTGGGCCTATGAAGAGAACTGTTTGAAATGGACTGTTTCCCTGAATTTGGATTTGACCATTCTATCAGTATCAGTGCAACGTAGACACACCTGCGGTTTTAAACCCTTTTTCTGTATGTGCAAGTGTGCATGAAGAACGCAAATATCTTCAACTTGAATGGATGACACTGACCAAACTAGAGACTTGAAGAACCAATATTATCAATGTTCCTGAAAGGCCTGCATTTTGGACCAGAATCTCTCCTGTCATAATCTGTTTTGATGCTGAATTGGACTATTACTGAACTTTGCATCTATGTCCAAATTCCTTTTTTCGGGAAGGAACCATGCCCCCCCCCCCCCCAGCGCCATAATCATGTCCAGCTAGCATCCACCTATCATATTTCGTAAACCTATTTTTTTACTACCATGTTTTTGTTAGGATTTGTATTTAGCAATGGATGCTCATTTTATTGTTTTAGCAGTAGTGTACATCGACTTGACTCTCGAGTAAAAAAAATCTAAAGAAAATGACCAGGGGAATTCTAGAGAAATCATTCTGTTTTTCTCCAATTTCATGCCTCCAACTTAACTTAAGCTTTGCTTCTGGTGAATTGAAGTATGTTGATGTCTTCAGTTGATATTCCCCTAACAGCATTTTATGGATGCTAGACATGCCAAATAAGCACCTACACAAGGAGGTGCAAAATATTTCCATCAAGTTGCAAATGTGTGAGTGGTCTTCCCTCCTGGTGTCAATTGTATACGTTTGAAATGGTCTTTAAGCTGTGGTTGTTGTACACAACACTCCAATGAAGTGAGTGAAAAATATTTTCAGATTGATTGTGTCCATCTGGATGAAATGATCTAAACTCCAATTTCTATGTAATTCCTTCTCCTACCTGGTTAGTGTCATAGAAAAGAGAATAAACTTTATATTGTCATCTTCTCTTAACATAGTTGTTGTTTGAATATTGGTTCCATCATGTATTCTCTCAAGACTAATTCACTTGGCTTTTTGGCTAAATCACCATTTACACTCACCACCATTTACACTCATTTTCACAAAAATGGATCTCTCCTACAGCGAGCGTGGTATCATTGGTGCCAGCCGCACTAGATCCAGTTTCTCAAACCGACACCCTCCTGGGCTTTTTACGCATGACAGTATAGGGTTTTTACCAAGCATGGTGCGACAAACAAACATCCAGTCACCGGCAGTCCTGTAGCCGAAAACACCTTATTGATGAAAGAGGTTGAAGGAGAACGCAAGAATCATGCAAGCTGACAGGTGGGCCACAAACTCACACACAATGATTTGTAGAGACCTGATCATATATCAATGTCTCTGATATGTTAAGACTTGGTAATCACTCTGGTACAACATTGCATTGTAGTTGTGATTAGCATTTTTTTTGTTCTTGAACACTCCCTGTTCACTTGTAATTAAAATGGCTCGACTCATGGCTTAATCACAAAGCAATTACTAAATACTGAACAAAAATATAAATGCAACGTGCAACAATTTCAAAGATTTTACTGAGTTACAGTTCATATAAGGAAATCAGTCAATTGGAATAAATTCATTAGGCCCTAATCACATGACTGAGAATACAGATATGCATCTGTTAGTCACAGATACTTAAGTGAAGCGGTGTGAAAACCAAGTCAGTATCTGGTATGACCATTTGCCTCATGCAGCGTGACATCTCCTTCACATAGATTTGGTTGTGGGACAATGGTTGTGGAATGGCTGTGTGAAGGTGCTGGATATTGGCAGGTACATTGTCAATCCAGAGCATCCCGAACATGTTCAATAGGTGACATGTCTGGTGTGTATGTATTTTCAGCTTCCAGGAATTGTGTACAGATCCTTACATGGGGCTGTGGATTCTAATGCTGAAACATGGGGTGATGGCGGCAGATGAATGGCACGACAATGGGCCTCAGGATCTCGTCACGGTATCTGTGTGCATTCAAATTGCTATATATAAAATGCATTTGTATTTGTTGTCCGTAGCTTATGCCTGCCCCGACCATAACCACACCGCCTCCATGGGGCGCTCTGTTCACAATGTTGTCATCAGCAAACCGCTCGCCCATACAAAGCCATACACGTGGTCTGTGGTTGAGAGGTCGGTTGGACATACTGCCAAATTCTCTAAAACGATGTTGGTAAAGAAAAGAACATTAAATTCTCTGGCGACAGCTCTGGTCAACATTCCTGCAGTCAGCATGCCAATTGCACGGTCCCTCAACACTTGAGATATCTTTGACATTGTGTTGTGTGACATCTATTTTTGAGAGAAGTAAACTTTTTTGTGCGCATGGAACATTTCTGGGATCTTTGTTTTCAGCTCATGGAACATGGGACCAATACTTTTCATGTATTATTTTTTTGTTTGTTGTAACAGGTAATAAATACAAATATAAATTATCTTTGTTAAGAGCCTAATGGCCTACTTATTGGTAGATCTGATGATTTTGAATATTCATATAACAAGAATATCCATGCATTTCAATATTTGCATAAGATATACACTCCCCTATGTATTTATTTGGACAGTAAAGCTAAAACCTTTAATTTGGCTCTATATGAGGTGACAGTATACAATGTCAAATGTTATTATTTTTTTCATTCATACAAGTATTTGGACAAATTCACTTATATCTTCATTACAAGTTTAGTATTTGGTCCCATAGTCCTAGCACGCAACGACTACATCAATCTTGTGACTCTACAAATTTGTTGGATGCATTTACAGATTGTTTTGGTTTTGTTTCACATTATGTTGTGCCCAATAGAAATGAATGGTAAATAATATATTGTGCCATTTTGGGTCACTTTAATTGTAAATATGAATAGAATATGTTGCTGAACACTTCTATATTGATGTGGATCCTACCATGATCACAGATAATCACAAATTAATTGTGAATATAATGAGTGAGAAATTTAAAGAGGCGTAAATATCATACCCCCCCAAATGCTAACCTCCCCGTTAATGTTAATGTTGAGAGGTTAGCATGTTTTGAGGGCATGATCTTTGTGCATCTGTAACTTTCTCACTCATCATTATTCAAAATGTATTAATGATTATCCATAATCATTGTAGCATCCGCATTAATGTAGAAGTGTTCAGAAACATTTTCTATTCTTAATAAAATAGCTTTCAAAATGACACATCGTTAACTATTAATTTCAGTTGAGCACGCCTTAATCCGAAACATAACCAAAACTAACTGCATCCAACCAGTTTGTAGTCACAAGCTTGAGGTAGTCATTGTGTGCTAGGAATATAGGACAAAATACTAAACTTTTGACATAAATGTAATACAATATAAGTTGAATTTGTCCAAACACTTTTGATACCTTCAAATGGGGGGACAAGATACATAAAGTGCTTCCATTTCTAAACAGTAAAACAGATATGTATGAAAATACCCTCAAAAAAGGTGGCAGACAGCCTCATATAAAACATTCGATCTCAAATCCAGATTTTCTGTCCAAATACGCAGGGGAGTCTGAGCTTGATATAGGGGGGCATTGAAGTAGGAAGAGTGTCTTCTACTTGCCCTCCAACAACACACTTCTAGCAGCATCTGGTCTCCCAACCAAGGATCGATGGTCATCAAAACGAGAAGAATTTTATACATTGGTAATTAAGTTGGGTTATTGGGTAGTTGTACTTAGTAGGCAAAGTGCTTCATATTTGACTAACCTAGTTGACAAATATCACTTCAATGACAAAGAATGCAAATGCTAAATCATTATTGGCATTTAGATTTTAAGGTGTCAAATCCATCTGTCGTACTTTTTGTTGAAGTGGTTTTTGTATCTACAGTACCAGTCAAAAGTTTGGACACACCAACTCATTCAAGTTTTTCTTTATTTGTACTATTTTCTACATTGTAGAATAATAGTGAAGACATCAAAACAATGAAATAAAACATTTGGAATCATGTAGTAAACCAAAAAGTGTGTTAATCAAATCAAAATATTTGTTATATTTGAGATTATTCAAAGTAGCCAACCACTCTTCAAGTACTGTCGCAAAAACCATCAAGCGCATTATGAAATTGGCTCTCATAAGGACCGCCACAGGAAAAGAAGAACCAGAGTTACCTCTGCTGCAGAGGATATGTTCATTAGAGTTACCATAAATAACAGACACATCTCAACATGAACTGTTCAGAGAAGACTGCGTGAATCAGTCCTTCATGGTCGAATTTCTGCAAAGAAACAACTACTAAAGAACACGGATGAAATGGAGAGACTTGCTTGGGCCAAGAAACACAAGAAAAGGAAATTAGACCGGTGGAAATCTGTCATTCTGATGAGTCCAAATTTGAGATGTTTGGTTCCAACCCCTGTGTCTTTGTGAGTTGCAGAGTAGGTGAATGGATGAACTCCGCATGTGCGGATCCCACTGTGAAGCATGGAGGGGGAGGTGTGATGGCGCGGGGGTGCTTTGCTGGTGACAATGTCTGTGATTTATTTATGCTTCAAGGCACACTTAATCAGCATGGCTACCAGAGCATTCTGCAGCGATACGCCATCCCATCGCCATCCCATCTGGTTTGCGCTTAGTGGGACTATAATTTGTTTTTCAACAGGACAATGACCCAACACACCTCCAGGCTGTGTAAGGGTTATTTGACCAAGAAGTAGAGTGATGGAGTGCTGCATGAGATGACCTGGCATCCACAATCACCCGACCTCAACCTAATTGAGATGGTTTGGGATGAGTGCTCAGCATATGTTGGAAAAGCATTCCAGGTGAAGCTGGTTGAGAGAATGTCAAGATTGTGCAAAGCTGTCATCAAGGCAAAGGGTGGCTACTTTGAAGAATCTGTGAAAAAATAAGAAACCCGCACACTGCTCTTGATTGTATCACTGCTCTTTAATAAGCTTTACATGTCGGCCTCAGGGACTTCTTCAGAGATTTTCAAAGCTCTGAGGAAGGCCGTGTGGCCTATATGTAAAGCTTATTAAAGAGAAGATACCATCAAGAGCAGTGTGTGGGTCTCTTATTTTTTTTCATTTTATTCAACTGTTACCATTCACCTGAATAAAAGATAGCTCAGATGTGAATTTTACTTTGAAGAATCTAAAAAATATTTAGATTTGTTTAACATTTTTATGGTTACTACGTGATTCCATGTGTTATTTCATAGTGTTGATGTCTTTACTATTATTCTACTATAGTACAATAGTACAACTAAAGAAAAACCCTTGAATGAGTAGGCGATTCCAAACTTCTGACTGGTACTGTATGTATTTGAACATTAATCGAAAGAAAGTTCAAATGTAACAAGTAACTATATTTGTTACATTTCAGGAAAATATTTAGCAGAGGATGGTTTCGATCCATCGACCTCTGGGTTATGGGCCCAGCACGCTTCCGCTGCGCCACTCTGCTACTGTTGCAATAGCACGATCCTAGCTATTTATTCCGTTTTTCTGATTGCGGTCTGCACGTCGGCGTTGTGTTTTTGCAGTTAGCAACAGGTAGTTAGTTCCATTTTGGGCCCTGACTTCCGTCCGTAGCTGTACTCCATCTAGTAGTCTAGCTGACCGGCGTTGGATGCTGGTGATTTCTCTGTGAATATCTACATTAAAACATCAAAACGTCGTACGCAATGAGGTAATTTTATGCATTTGATAAGACCGTAATGTTGGACTATATCTATACAGTATCAAATTCTAAAAGAGTTATAGACATATGGAATTTAAAGGGGTGGTTTAGAGGGGGTTGCATTATTAGCTAGTTTACGTGTAGCGTGCTAACGTTAGCCCAGCTAGCCCACTTTGTTAGCCAGGTGGCCTGTATCATAGCTTATCTGGTGACTAACTATATAGCTATTATAGCTACCTATCTACAGAGATATCCATCAACTATCTTGCTAGTTAGTGTATGATTTGCTAGCTAGCGCCCTTTATTAGCTACCTAGCTAAACGTGCTTTGTTTTGTCTAAGTAAAATCAATGGACGAATGAATGAACCAACAGTCAGTAGCTATTCATGCTATGCTATAGTAGCAGCTAGCTAGTCATCTGGCTAGCTGCTGCTGCTTCTAACACAATTTAGTTAATGTGGTAATTGCCATCACTCAACTAACTATATTAATAATGTAATCAATTTCAGAGGCGATAGGGGCAGGGGCCGTGGTGGCCGGTTCGGCTCACGTGGAGGACTGGTGCAAGGGTGAGTAGCCAGTTAGCCAGTTGCTAACATAATAATGCCCACAAATGTAAATTTAACCTGTCCATTGTATGATTTAGGCCTATGAGATTCAAGATTCATGAGGTCACTTTGCCAACAGAAAGAAGAAGAATAATTCATAGAAGAATGTCTGGCACAATATAATATG
This sequence comes from Oncorhynchus mykiss, assembly GCF_057628025.1. Classification (NCBI taxonomy): domain Eukaryota; kingdom Metazoa; phylum Chordata; class Actinopteri; order Salmoniformes; family Salmonidae; genus Oncorhynchus; species Oncorhynchus mykiss. Next base: position 31,205,169 of record NC_143051.1, read on the forward strand.
CATTGATGTTTCCTTGTCCCTTGTTTCAGGTATCGGCCATTTGTCCCCCACATTCCCTTTGACTTCTATGTGGTGAGTATTTGCCACTATGCCAAGCATCCTTCCCATACTCATGCACCAAGGGTTACGTTGAAGTGGTGCAGCATGTAGCTCACATGAATTGAAATAAAGAAAGAGTATGACCATAATCACAGATTATAATCAATGGATATCAGCTCACATACACACACACTCACAATGGTCTAGTAATGCTCTAGTCGAAACAACAGGGATCTTGTCAAAGTAATACAGTAGCGCAGATAGGGATGTCGAGTGGACAGTGCTAAGTTGTCTCTCTGTTTCCCCCAGTGTGAGATGGCCTTCCCCAGAGTAAAGCCAGCAGCGGATGAGACTGCCTTTAGCGAGTGTCTACTGAAGAGGAACCAGGACCTCAGTCCTACACCCGCAGAGCAGGTAGAGAACACATACATTCTCTCTCTCTTAAACATTCAACACACTTCCCTCGGTCAAACCACGCTCGCTGGATCATTTCAGTCAAACTGTTGTATGCACACAGCAACATATTCCTTTCAGCTATGTGTTAAAAAACACTCCTACACTATGCCCCCATAGAAGTCTTTCAGTTGACTCCATGCAAACTCTCTGCTCTGACTTTCAGTCCTCTATCTTGTCCCTGGTCACCAAGATCAACAACGTCATCGACAACCTCATCGTCGCCCCCGGCAACTTTGAAGTGGTGAGTTCCAGAGCTTGGTAGAGATTAGCGTGCCAAAATGGATATGCATCTGTATTGGATAACATATTTAGCCATGTACAATAACAATGGGAATTGCTTTCTCCTCTCATTCCAGCAAATTGAAGAGGTACGTCAGGTAGGCTCATACAAGAAAGGCACCATGACAACGGGACACAACGTCGCTGACTTGGTGGTCATCCTCAAGATCTTGCCCACATGTGAGTTGTGTGTGTGTGACCCAACAAAGCAAAGCCCAGTTGTACATTCATTAACTGGTCTTCAAATGTCAGCATAGTGTCTCAGATGTTGATTGCTGCACAGCATTTTGCATCTTTGCTGGGTTATAATACGAATTAGTCCTCATTCTGGACTGTATTTCCCAGAGCAGCCATTTTTGAAATTGCGTCTATTGGTTGTGCTGAACCCCCATAATGGAAGTTCTCTCTCTTGCAGTGGAGGCTGTCGCAGCTCTCGGCAACAAAGTGGTGGAGACCCTTCGCACACAAGACCCTGCTGAAGGTGACCTATATTACACAGTTACGTTTGTTTTCATGTAGCCACAGTGAAACATCAGTCACAGAAGTTAGATTTAGCTTTCAATAGCATACATTTTACTCATATTTAGCTTTATTAGTTTGTCATGCCATGTTGTTTAGTGATGAATTCATATAAAAGTAGAAGGATAATGTAGGCACACTGGGTAATGGGGTATTCTCGATCTTCAGTGGTTATGATCTAATGTTGCCAAATGACTGCCTCTCTGTGTCCTAGTTCTCTCCATGCTGACCAATGAGACAGGCTTTGAGATCAGCTCTGCCGATGCCACAGTGAAAATCCTCATCACCACCGTTCCCCCCAACCTGCGCAAGCTGGACCCCGAACTGCACTGTACGTGCAGACAGAAACCCACACACAAACACGCAGTACAATGTGATAGAATGTAAACATGAGCTGCAACATAAGTACACTCATAGAACTACAGAAATAAGTCAAAACACTCACATAGATTCACTGGGATTGGCAAACAGCTCCCTATACCATGCATGTCATACAGAAGCATTCATTGTAGACTGGAGGAAGAGTGTGTGTGTGTCTTAAAGTAGATGGTTCCAGGACCGAGTTTGGGAAACACTGCTGTAAGTGGTCACATTGGTGTTGATCTTGATATGGTCTCTTTCTCCCCAGTGGACATCAAGGTGCTGCAGAGTGCTCTGGCCGCCATCCGCCATGCCCGCTGGTTTGAGGAGAACGCCTCCCAATCTACGTAAGTCACCGTTTTACCCTTAACCTTTTAGTCTTTTACCACTCACCTGGTTTACCCTCCCAAACCGATATCTCCTCAGAATGTGTTCCAAGTTTTTGTAGAAGGTCCTTACACCTCAGGCTTCTTTTTTTTTCACGTCAAGGAGGAATAGAGGGAGGCTTTTTAATCTAAATGTTTCAGTCATCATGGCCTTTGTCTTGAAAAATACTGTCTCCCTTCAAGGATCAAGTTGGCGCCGACTAACTTGATCCTTTAACTTAAGTCTTACTCATGTCCTGTTTGCTGCTGTTATTTAGGGTGAAAGTGTTGATTCGCCTGCTGAAGGATCTGAGGGTGCGTTTCCCCGGGTTCGAGCCTCTCACCCCCTGGATCCTGGATCTACTGGTGAGTCCATTGCACTGACCATAGTTGCACTGGATGTACTGGTTTGGTCACTACACCCACCGTTATCACGACTCGGCACTTAACATGTGATACTAACTAGTAAGCCCACTGCATTCACCGTAGTTATGCTAATGTTCAGTCATATTGGATATACTGGTGAGGACGCTACGCCTACCATTAACTACTGGTGAATCAATAGCATGTGATACTGGTGAACGTTGGCACTTGGAGAGGCATGATAATGGATGATTTAGCTATTCATTTGTTGTGGATTACCACACACAGAGCAAGTCCCCTGGCTAATATGTTTTGTCTGATTTTCTGTTGTTGCTATCGTATTGACCCAAACTGAAAGCTTGTATCGCATCACTTCAAATCTAAAGGATGTTTAAGAAATAAAAAGCGTTTCATGTGTGTCTTCTCAGGGTCATTCTGCAGTCATGAATAACCCCTCCAGACAGCCCTTGTCACTCAATGTGGCTTACAGGTGAGCCTCCCCATTCTCTCAGTCAGTGCTCGATGTATCTGAGGTTGTTTTCTTATGACTTACTATTAGATATAGTACGTTTTTCTGTTATACATGTATTTCGTACCACATTCCACTATCATTTTGTATTAGACACCCATATTTCCTTAAGTGTATGCACCAAGTTGTTTTTCAACTGGAGGTGTCTTTGTTGACAGTGTCTCAATTTATGAAACGTTGCTGGCGGTGCCTATTTTTGCAATCGGAAAGTATTCAGACCCTTTTCCACATTTTGTTACGTTACCGACTTATTCTAAAATGGATTAAATTAATAAATGTCTCCAATCTACACACAATACCATATAATGATGAAGCAAACAGGTTGTTGAATTCTTTTTGCTAATTTGTAAAAAAAAAAAAAAAAAAAAAAAAAAAATATATATATATATATATATATATATATATATATATATATATATATATATATATATAAACAGAAAACCCTTATTTACATAAGCATGCAGACCCTTTGCTATGGCACTCGAAATTGAGCTCAGGTGCATCCTGTTTCCATTGATCATCCTTTAGATGTTTCTACAACTTGATTGGAGTCCACCTGTGGTAAATTCAATTGATTGGACATGATTTGGAAAGGCACACACCTGTCTATATAAGGTCCCACAGTTGACCGTGCATGTCAGAGCTAAAACCAAACCACAAGGTCAAAGGAGTTGTCCATTGTGTTGAGGCATAGATCTGGGGATGGGTACCAAAAAATGTCTGCAGCAATGAAGTCCCCAAGAACACAGTAGCCTCCATCATTCTTAAATGGAAGAAGTTGGGAACCATCAAGACTCTTCTTAGAGCTGGCTTCCTGGCCAAACTGAGCAATCGGGGGAGAAGGGCCTTGGTCAGGGAGGTGACTAAGAATCCGATGGTCACTCTGACAGAGCTCCAGCGTTCCTCTGTAGAGATGGGTAAACCTTCCAGAATGACAACCATCTCTGCAGCACTCCACCAATCAGGCTTTTATGGTTGAGTGGCCAGACGGAAGCCACTCCTCAGTAAAAGGCACATGACCGCCCGCTTGGAGTTTGCCAAATGGCGCCTAAAGGACAGACCACGAGAAACAAGATTCTCTTGTCTGATGAAACCAAAATTGAACTCTTTGGCCTGAATGCTAAGTGTCATGTCTGGAGGAGTCCTGGCACCATCCCTACGGTGGTGGCAGCATCATACTGTATTGATGTTTTTCAGCGGCAGGGACTGGGAGACAAGTCAGGATTGAGGGAAAGATGAGCGGAGCAAAGTACAGAGGTGTCCTTCATGAAAACCTGCTCCAGAGCGCTCAGGACCTCAGATGGGGGCTAAGGTTCACCTTCCAACAGGACAACGACCCTAAGCACACAGCCAAAACAATGCAGGAGTGGCCCAGCCCAAGCCCGCACTTGAACCTGATCGACCATCTCTGGAGAGACCTGAAAATAGCTGTGCAGGAACGCTCCCCTTCCAACCTTCGAGTTTGAGAAGATCTGCAGAGAATAATGGGAGAAATACAGGTGTGCCAAGCTTGTAGCGTCATACCCAAGAAGACTCAAAGCTGTAATCGCTGCCAAAGTTACTTCAACAAAGTACTGAGTAATGGGTCTGAATACTTGTAACATGTAATGTTTCCGTTTTACATTTACAAAAAAATATATAACCTGTTTTTGCTTTGTCATTATGGGCTATGGTGTGTAGATTGATGAGGGGGAAAACTATTTAATAATTTTTAGAATAAACCTGTAACGTAACGAAATGTAATAGTCTGAATACTTTCTGAATGCACTGTGTATATTTTCCCTTAAACGTACCACGCCCTTCCCTTGGAGTAAACTAATGGACAACAACACTTAGGCTTCTACTTCCAGTTTATACATACTATATAGTTGTTTTGTTTGTTTTTCGTCCCATCCTTCTGAAAGTGAGATGTTGTAATCTGAATAAAGGGAAAAAGGCCATTCTTGATTCTTCATTTTTGTTTGTTGCTCTTTTCAGGCGCTGCCTACAGATGTTAGCCGCTGGACTTTTCCTGCCAGGCTCAGTAGGCATCACTGACCCCTGTGAGAGTGGAAACTTCCGGGTGCACACCGTCATGACCCTCGAGCAGCAGGTAATAATTTCGCTTTTAGGTGCCTTCATGGTGCAGGGGTGGTGAACCTTGGTCCTGGTGACAGGGTTTGCGCCAGCACTAAAACACTAAATTCATTTCCATGATCATATGTGTTTGGTTAGGATTATTGTCTGATGAATCACATTGAGGTATGTGAATTGAAAGTGTGTGTGTGTTTGTTTTGTAGGACATGGTGTGTTTCACTGCTCAGACATTGGTGAGGGTGCTCTCTCATGGAGGGTACAGGAAAATCCTGGGCCTGGAGGGTGATGCCAGCTGTGAGTCTCTCATTCTCTCGCATGTGCTCACACACACACACACACACACATACACCATTTTCTCAAAGTAAACATTAAACAAATCTACCTTACTCTCCCAGACCTGGCTTCGGAAATGTCCACCTGGGACGGCGTGATCGTCACACCCTCCGAGAAGGCCTACGAGAAGCCGCCAGAGAGGAAGGAAGAGGAGGATGAGGCGCTGGAGGAAGGAGGAGATGTTGAGGATGAAAGCATGGAGACACAGGAATGAGAAGGACCCGGAAGGTGGTGAGCTGCCAGGTACCAGTAGCCAGTCAAAAAAAAACAGGCTCATTACCAGGCTAGCTAGCTGCCTAGCTTGTTACAGCTCCTACAGTAGCTTTGTTAGGGCTTTAGCTAACTTAAGCCATAGTTAGCTAGAATCGTAACGTTCTATAAATTAGCCTACTTTGCATAGATGCTAGTTGAAAATCTCATTGAGTTAACAAAATCAACATAACATTTTGTTTATGGAAAGAAGTCATTGTAATGCCAAGTCATAACAAAGTAAACTATGTAGCCAACTAGCAGTGCTGCCACACATCAACTCACCAGCAAGAGAGACTAGCCAGCGATAGTACTGCATGGTGCCATAGTGCATAGCGCCATCTACTATATCAGTGTTATTGGCAAGAATTCAGCAAAATCAACTCCGCTTTACACAGATTATAATAGGAGAGGGTTTGCGAAGGATATTATTTTGTCTTTGAGAACCACCCCAAGTTCAACTTCAATTGTAACCCTGTGGGCAGAGTGATGGTTGTGCCAGATATCCTCTCTAGTAAGACAAAAAGGTCAAGGGTTAATGGGAGACAGGCAGCGCCATCAGCGTTGCGAGTGACAGAAGGCCAAATGGTGTTAGTGGTGGGATCCAATTCACCCTTTTACCCATACAATGTGCTCTTAGGCTTAACAACATTTTATTTTTCTCTTGTTGCCATCCAGAGGATCCTGTGCCACGTCTTTTAAACAATCGTTTACCCCTGACCCTTTTGGAAACCCTTCACTCGCCCATTTGTCCTTCATTGAAGTTCATGTCCACTAATCATGAATTGACTGCATTGACCTGGACCAAAGTGCGCCAACTGGACGGACAGACTTGCATATAGACTGTTACTGGTCCCTCAACGCCCTCAACAAAAATTCAATTCATGATCTTCTCAAAAGGGGCGGGTGTCACTATCAAATTGTATTCCGTGTGTTTGTGTGGTTTTTACTTTGTAACAGCAATGATGACTAAATTAAACAGCTTCTTTATTTTAATATGCCTCTTTATGTAAATGTATACATTTAGAAATGCATATCCCTATTTTCAAATGTGTGGCTAGATGGATGGGTGGAATACATATGCCCCATGCTTGTGTGAATACGCATACTTCATTTTTAGATCTGGTCATAGAATGTGTAATTACCTCCACAGAACCAGTCTGTACCCCAAATTTGACAAACTTGTTAATGTTTTATTTGATACTTTATTGAAGCACAGTTCAAATTAAATGCTGTTTTGCAGTTCATATTTAAGATACTAAGATACTTCTGGAAAATGCCTGGATCTTTCAAATGGTCTCATAGAGATTCTGTGAAATGACTAGAGGGGATATGTCACTAAACCCTCAAAGTCCATAATAGGGTGAAAATGACATCCATCTTGGTCAGGAAGAAGTCCAAAACCAGTCAAATTGGAATGAATGGTAGTAGGGGCAATGGTGTGGTGTTACCTGCTTCTACTTATGCAGGAACATAAAAGTAAGGCATGGGATGTATCATAAATTGTAATGGTATTATAGTCAACATAAAATGCTGTCATATAGTTCTAAATACAGTTTATACAGGTTTTATACACATTTTCTATATAAATAGTCCCTATCGTCAACTGATTTCAGCCAATGAATGGCTGTGGATTGACTGCATTGTTTGAATGAAATGTTGGCATATTGGCAGTTAATTTGACAAATGTATGGAATACTTCCTCTAAAACTAAATGCAGATAAATTCTTCAAATTCATTGTTTTACACTATCCATTCACCGCACTGGAAAGCCATGGTTGACCAACTATTCTAATTCTACTTTCTCATTTTGAAGTTGAAGTTACCACAATTGAATTAGGACTTAAAGTAATATAGTAGGGTCTAATGATCTAACTGAAGAAGACTGCATAACATTAGAACAACTGAGGACCAGCCACAAGTAGCACCGCATGCCTGTAGGTGGCATCAGAGTAAAGGATATTGCATATGGCAGCCAAGCTCAACCAACTTTTGCTGAAATCCCCCTTATGGTCTATCGATCAACTCTCCAATTCAAGCTAATCACACTGTACCTTGATCTTATCATTTACCATATATCCTAATTCTATTCTTCAAGACTTTATTCAGAAACAGGATATTCATGATATTAGATTGCATTCTTATGTATAATGCTTTATTACTGGTCTCTGTGTTACCTCATCCAGCTCCAATATGTAGCTTCCACCTGCATGACACAAGGAAGCCATTTTGTGCCCGAAAACTATGCTCACATCTGCGATTATAGCAGCGAAGTGAGCGTTTGTTCCCTGACCAATCTGTTTCACTTCTGAAGGTTTACGCAGACAGACTAATTGAATAACAGAGTATCTGGAAAGCCATCATGCACTTTATGTGCCTGCTCTGTTTTCTGTTGCTTTTACCAGACTGTTCAAGTCCCTCCAATGGTGTGTTTACTGAGTGAATTTAGCCAATTAGCTGCAGTGAATTAGTGTCTGTGTTCCAGATGGCCAAGTGATCTTGTTTTTGATCCAGTAGACCTTATTAACCCAACAGTGACCTCGTCCAGATATTCGGACCTCTTGGCTTTACAGCTAAAGTGTTGGGTTGACAGTAGCATGGGTTCAGGCCCTGGTTGGGACTAAACCCTGACTTGTCTATGTGAAATGTACAAAGGAAAAATACATTTCCAATGCTGATTATAAAGAGAAACATTATTTTAGAATACAACAGCGACAGTGTGTGGTGGTAAAGCACTACAGTTGAATCATATCTGATAAACTGGATAGGCCTTAAGTATCCAAGCCCAGGTCCTTTAGCTATATTGTAGTTTGTTGGATTACAAAGATCAGCTCCTTTTCAAACAAACGTGACATCCTTCCAATTTTCCAACAACTAAGTCACACCTGTAAATGCCACATCTTGTGTTCACTTTCCATTTCCCTCCTTTCTGAAGTAATTGCCTAGAACGGCCTATTTTCCCCCTGCAGGAGGTAAACTGGGATGTGAGACGCAGTTTACTCAGTCGAATAAAGCTGGCGCTCGGAATCTCGGATCCCATTGAGTCACACTGAGTCACACAGCTGTTCCTCTCTACGTGCAGGCCTTTTTTCTGATGCTGTCTGGTCCAAACGAGTATGACATTGTTGCCGCCCGTTGCATTGAAGGCAAGGGAATATAAAAAATGATTCAATCAGTGTTGAGCTAAATTGAGCGAGCTCAACTGTGAATGGTTCTGGCACAACAACAAAAAGGTGGGGGAAGCCAGTTTGGATTTGGCATCACTCCTATTAAATCCCATTGAGAGCATACCTCATGGACAGTATGTAAGTGTTGCATCGTGTTGTGTTGTCCTCCAGAGGCTAGTTAGCCAGCTAGCTAAAATTGTCGCTTTCCTAAATTAGCTATGGATGGAGAAAGGGATTTGGACTTGTGGTTTTACTTAATTCTCCATTCTGGCCAATGATTATAATGGTGATTCTGATCCAACCATCAATTCATACATGTGCCCCTGGTCTGAGAGGATGGAAGTTCAATTCATGTAAAGAGACACAATTGTGAGCTGAGAGTAGCCTAGATGCAACACCCTCACTCAGACTCTTATTAAAATAGTGCAATGTGAAGAATTGTTCACAAACTACTCTTGTAGAGCATTTGGAGACACCATGAAGTCTTACTTGTCATTGGCTGAAATCCTGGACATTTAGTCCATGAAGCCTTATATACATTTTCCAATAATTATTTCCCATAGAGTGAGCGCTATCTCATCTGTTCCTTCAGAGAATCCTGGTTGCATACGCAGTGCAACCTTTTAATATCTCAGGTCCAGATCAGACACTAATTCAGAGGATGAAAAGTTAGAAAATCTACAGGAGTGAAATTTGACACCTCCGCTCTATAATCACTGTCCTGGTGACCAGGGCCGGTCCTTTCCATTCTGTCGCCCTAGGCGCGACCAAAAGATGCCTCCCAAACCTATTGCAGTCCTAGTATTTGGTATTTTAGTAGGATCCCCATTAGCTCTTGCAAAAGCAGCACCTACACTTCCTGTGGTCCACACAAGACTTGAAACATAATACAGAATGACATATCAATAGACAAGAACAGCTCAAGGACAGAACTACATACATTATTTAAAAAGGTACACACAGCCTACATATCAATGCATACACACAAACTATCTAGGTCAAATAGAGGAGAGGCAAGGTGTTGCTTTATCTGTTTTTTGAAACAAGGTTTGCTGTTTATTTGAGCAGTATGAGATTGAAGGATGTTCCATGCAATAAGGGCTCTATATAATACTGTGCGCTTTCTTGAATTTGTTCTGGATTTGGAGACTGTGAAAAGACCCCTGGTGGGATAAGTGTGTGTGTAAATTGACAATACAAACTATTTGGGATTTTCAACACATTGTTTCTTATAAAAATAAGTTATGCAGTCAGCCTCTCCTCAACTCTTAGCAAAGAGAGACTGGCATGCATAGTACTTATATCATCAGCCCTCTGATTACAATTAAGAGCAAAATGTGCCGCTCTGTTCCGGGCCAGCTGCAGCTTAACTAGGTCTTTCCTTGCAGCACTGGACCACACGACTGGACAATAATCAAGATGACAAAGCTAGAGCCTGCAGAACTTGCTTTTTGGAGTGTGGTGTAAAAAAAAGCAGAGCATCTCTTTATTATGGCTAGACCTCTCCCCATCTTTACAACCATTGAATCTATATGTTTTGACCATGACAGTTTACAATCTAAGGTAATGCCAAGTAATTTAGTCTCAACTTGTTCAACAGCCATACCATTCATTACTAGATTCAGCTGAAGTCTAGAACTTAAGGAATGATTTGTACCACATATAATGATATTAGTTTTATTACTGGCCACCCAATCCAAAACAGTCTGCAACTCTAAGGGTTTAAACCACTTAGCTGTGGTTGCTGATGCGCATATAGTTGAATCATCAGTATACATGGACACAAATACTTTGTTTAATGCCAGTGGCAGGTCATTGGTAAAAATAGAAAAGAGTAGAGGGCCTAGAGAGCTGCCCTGTGGTACACCCCACTTTACATGTTTGATGTTACGTACGCCTCTTGGCGGAGGGAACACCCTGCTACAACTCGACTCCCCGTGGAGTGAAAAAGTATGTGATCGTAGGTGCGGGGAAGGACGACAGAGGCAGAAAAAATGAACGTTTTACAGGGAATTTATTTCCTTAACACTGTAATGTGTGAAAAGGGGGCTGGATGGAACCAAAGCAAAGAAAGTAAAAGTTAGAGTCCCCTCTCCTACCTTACCTGCCTACCTAATCTTAGCACCACCTGGCGCGCTAACCAAAATACAGGGGGTGGTCCGCCCAGGTCTTACCTAGTGTGCATAAACAGATTAAATACTACAATTAATGTATGCCCGCAGCCCTCTTGCCTAAACAGTCCCAAGGTGCGCTCCCCCCCTGGAATCAAATGAAACGGAATAATTCACCAATACCTAGTGAACAATTTCAATAAACCAAAAACACTAAGTCCTATGGCATACACATACCTCTGCAGGAGCGGCTACAAAATACTTTCAACATCTTATACAGACCAACAACCAACACAGAACATACAAAGAAGCTCTCCCCCCTGGGGCAGGAACACTGGCTTCTCAAGCTGCAGAAGGAGTCGGTAATTGATAAGCCAGCTGTTTCCCCTGACGAGAGGGCGAGGTCAGAGCTCCAATCAGTGATGGGGCCGACCAATCAGCTGATTGAGGAATCCAGGATTCCATTTCCTGAAATACACACACACACCCAGAACAACACAGAAACTGGGGAACGTAACATTTGACATTAGAGAAGCTTCCATTAAAGAAAACCCTCTGAGTTCTATTAGATAGATAGCTCTGAATCCACGATATGGCAGAGGTTGAAAAGCCGTAGCACATACGTTTTTTTCAAAAACAGGTTATAGTCAACAATATTAAAGGCTGCACTGAAATCTAACAGTACAGCTCCCACAATCTTCTTATCAATGTCTTTCAACCAATCATCAGTAATTTGGGTCAGTGCAGTACATGTTGAGTGCCCTTCTCTATAAGCATGATGAAAGTCTGTTGTTATTTTTTTTACTGAGAAATAGCATTGTATTTGGTCAAACAATTTTTTCCAACAGTTTTCTAAGAGCTAGCAGCAAGCGTATGGGTCTGCTGTTAGAACCAGTAAAGGACGCTTTACCACTCTTGGGTAACGGAATTACTTTGGCTTCCCTCCAGGCCTGAGGACAAAGGCTTTCCTCTAGGCTCAGCTACCATCCTCAGTAGCTTTCCGTCTAAATATAGCCCCAGATCGATTCCAATCATTTTCCCACCTCTCCCACACAAACTTTACAAAATTCAAACTTGCACTGCTTTTCTTTCATTATTTGTTTTTTTATGCATGAATAGAATTGCTCACTGTTCGTTGTTCCTGCCTAAGTTTGCCCACTTTGACAATGAAATAATCATTAAAATCATTGGCAACATCATATTTTTGTGTGTTGTGATGAATAAGCCATCGGATTTGATGAAAGATGGTGTTGAATTTGTCTTTCTGCCCATAATTTAATTTAAAGTACTCCAAAGTTTTCCCCCCTCATTCTTTATATCATTTATCTTGGCTTCATAATAAAGTTTCTTCTTCTTTTTGTTGAGATTAGTCACATAATTTCTCAATTTGCAGTAAGTCAGCCAGTCAGATGTGCAGCCAGACTTATTAGCCACTCCTTTTGCCCCATCTCTTTCAATCATACAGTTGTTCAATTCCTCATCAATCCGTGGAGCCTTAACAGTTCTAACAGTCAGTTTCTTAACAGGTGCATGTTTATCAATAATTGGAAGAAGCAATTTCATAAATTCATCAAGTGCATCATCTGGATGCTCCTCATCAATCACATCAGACTAACAAATATGTTTAACATCAGTAAGCAAATGATGTTGTAAAGATGTCTAAAATATGTATTTTCCAGACGTTGCCATTAGGTTCAGTTTAGGTTCTGAATGAAAGGCGAAAAGGTCATTTCTGTATGTTTAAAATACATATTTTACCGGACATTGAAAAAGCATCTTGAAAAATATGTATTTTTCAGAGATTTGAAAGTATGTATTTTCCGGATGTTGAAATCAGGCACATTTTTGGGTCTGAATGAAAGTTGAAAATAAGTAATTTATAGACATCTATGTTTAGGCCAAATCTAAGCTGGACAAAATCTGAATCTATGATTGGTTCAGATTTGTTGTGGACCAAAAACCAATGGATGTAGAAATCAAAGCCGGTCCGTATCTGCACCAAAAAAAGACGCCAAAAAGGTGGCGGTTTCAGGTCTGTGCTTACGGAGGTGTAGGCTACAGTTTTGGTTAAAATATAATGTTATGAATGCCCATCTATGTCTACCGTTTGTAAAACACACAAAAAAAGAGACACCAAATGGAATGTTAGCGCAAATGGAATTTTATTAATTTAATTTCACCTTTATTTAACCAGGCAAGTCAGTTAAGAACAAATTCTTATTTTCAATGACAACCTAGGAACAGTGCCTGTTCAGGGGCAGAACGACAGATTAGTACCCTGTCAGCTCGGGGGTTTGAACTTGCAACCTTCCGGTTCCTAGTCCAACTCTCTAACCACTAGGCTACCCTGCCGCCCCAATGCCCATCCATGTGGTAGGCGAACCATTAGTAAAACAGGCCGTTGCGTTCACTTTATTAGTCCTGATTCATGTGACTAAACAATTTGTCTGTTTAAGCTCTGAATATCAGCTACCCAACTTTATCAGGAGTTATCCTGAGCCTATTTGCAATGTGTTTACACAGCCGGAAATGCAGAAGTATTTTCTTTTTCGCTACGATCAGCAATTGAGGGATACAAACTTGAAACCACTGATCATGACAATGGGGTGAAACACCTGGACAACAGTTGTGATGGTCCATTCCATATTGTCCATTTTACTTTGACCTGTCCTGTTTTTTTAGGATATGTTGTTTGTTAACATGACAACGCGTTTTTTAATTGATTGAGTGCCATTTAGGTTAGGCTATTTGATCGGAGAAACCTGCATGATGTAAAAAGTGTCCGTCTCATTACATTGTCATATATTTTATCTCTAGCCTGTAGGCTATAGAAAAGGCCACATACCATATCCTATATCTGCTACTTGATTTATGTTAATTATATTTTTGACTGAATGTTTGGGGGAGTCCCGCAGCGATGCCTGGAGAGGCATGCTGGTAATGGACAAGCTAAATATTTTTCCGCCATTGACAAAGCGGCCACTGCTTATCACAGGACGTCATCAGCGCTCACCTAAAAAGCCCATATGCCACTGGTTGAGAGAAATTGTTTTTGGGCAGAATTATGTGAGGCTTTATGTGTTGTTGTTGGAGGTGTGTCTTGGTCAGTTTAGCTCAGAAGATGCCGCCCTCGTCAATCTGCCGTAATAGGTGTTCGCCTAATCCTGCCTAATGAGCGGGCCGGCCGTGCTGGTGACTCATCTTGTATCTCACTCTAGCGGGAACAGTTTTTCAATGGCGCTGTGTCAATAATAGTCCTAATTAAATGAAACTCTGAAAGGACATGCAGCTGCTGGTTGATTCACATAATGTCAAATCTACATCATTAGCTTGCAGTCATATCATATCAAATTACCATAAATTGGTGACTAGGAAGAGTGCCATTTAAACAGGGGCTAGTTGATCTTTACAATCTGCTTGGTTAATTACAGTACTTTTACCAAATCCTTCTATATACTTGTGCCAAGGTAGTAATGGTTAAATGTGCACCAACATTGTTTTGAACTACCATCACGTGACAGAAAATAATGACTCTGTTGACGTATGCCCTCCATTTGATTTTGGCCACACAGTTGATGCTTATCTACGCATCTCACATCCATATTTGCTATGCTCCATACCATGTTGATGCTAACTTGTATTTTGTCCAGAACAAAATCCAGTGTAGACTGGCCATTAGCTTAGCGCTAAAAGAGAAACAATATAATTTTCATCCATATGAGCAGAAATGACCTTCAGGGTCAGGAACTTGAGGTAGAAGTTGCCGCAAACCCTAATTACGTCTGGGCTCTGTGCAGGCTGGTCAAGTTCTTCCACACCGATCTCAACAAACCATTTTGGTATGGACCACGCTTTTTGCATCAGGTGCACGGGGGCATTGCCATGCTGAAACAGGAAAGGGTCTTCCCCAAACTGTTGCCACAAAGTTGGAAGCACATAATTGTCAAGAATGTCATTGTATGCTGTAGCGTTGATTTCCCTTCACTGGAACTAATGGGCCTCAACCAAAACATGAAATGAAGCCCCAGATCATTATTCCTCCTCCACCAAACTTTACAGTATGCACTATGCATTGGGGCAGGCATCCGCCAAAGCCAGATTTGTCCATCGGAATGCCAGATGGGAAAGCGTGATTCATCACTCCAGAGAACACGTTTCCACTGCGCCAGAGTTCGATGGAGGCGAGCATTACACCACTCCAGCCAACGCTTCACAGAAATTTAACAAACTGTCTTGTTGGAAAGGGGGCATCCTATGACGATGCTACGTTGAAAGTCACTGAACTCTTCAGTAAGGCCATTTTACTGCCAATGTTGTTATGGAGATTGCATGGATGTGAGCTATTGCCAAATGTACTAATAGAAGGCGTGTCCACATACTTTTGTATATATAGTGTATGTGTGACTCCTCTCCAGTATTACAGTTTTTCTCAATTGTTTGGTGACATGCATAAAAGAAAAAGTGCAAAGCTGTGAAACCTACTCTTGTTCTGTGTTTTTTGTTGTTGACATGTCAAATAACTCCAGCACAGGCCATTAGGGCGGCAGGTACCCTAGCTGTTAAGAGCATTGGGCAAGTAACCGAAAAGTCGATGGTTTGAATCCCCGAGCTGACTAGTTGAAAAATCTGTCGATGTTCCCTTGAGCAAGGCACTTAACCGTAATTGCTTCTGTGAGTAGCACTGGATAAGAGTGTCTGCTAAGTGACTAAAATGTAATCAAGTAACTTGGTCAAATAGAATGGCAGTGATTGTCCTGTAGGTGATGCTGTTATAACCAGTCTCACTCAAATCTGTCGCCCAGCTTGACATTGAAACTTTGTATGTAGGTTTCTTTCCTCATGCTGAACACATTTGCCTCAAGGACCCTTAAGGTCCACCAGGATAGATTTTGGAAAACCAAATAACACCGAATTGTATTTTTTTCTACTGGTGGTGGACTCCGATAGAGTTGCCGGTTTAGATATAGTTGCAACTGTCCCAGCGTCCTTGTAAGAGGACATAATTTACCAGTAAGAGACAGGTGTACAGAACACACATTTATTGCCACACGCAAGACAGGGACACACATACAGCAAACAAGAAGAGGACTGATGATAGCCAAGGTAAGAACCAGAGCAAACAACCAGAGAGAAGAAGAGGTAGAGGCCGAGAGGCCCCTGCTGGAGCTGACGGAGGGAGAGACTGGAGCTGCTGCAACTGTGGGAAGTTAGGGCATTTCTCAGACACACTGGAGCAGGAGAATGTCAAGGAGAGTGGCCGTCCTCATCTGTGCAGGTGGACAACCCATTTAGAAGAGGAGGTGGACAAGTGGGCTACAAAACATAGGATGAGGAAACAGAAGAAGAAAGTAATGAAGAAAACAATGATGAAAAACCAAAAGAGACCTGTCAAATGCTAAAATTGACCACCTGACAAATTGACCATTGACAACCCAAAACCCCCTTATTGACATTTTAGTTAATAAACATAGAATTCCATTTTTGTTGGACACTGGTACCGCGGTCTAAGTGTTGAAAATGTCTGCCCTGTCTGCCCCCCCCCCCCCCTTGAAAGAAAACAATGCACACAGTTGGAGCGTCTGGAATTCCCTGGATGTGGAGTGGGGAGACGGAAATTGGAAACACCAATTCCTCTGCCTGACCAGTACATTTATTAGGAAGAGATTTGATGTGTAAAATGAATTTATGTTGCCTATACTGACAAAGGATTGTCATTGGGATAGAGAGAAAATGTAATCTTCCCGTGCCTGATGAACTGTTACAATGCTTGGCACCTGAATGTTCTGCATGTTGAGGGGGAGCTGAGAAAGCAATCCTTCTCTTCCCCATTGAATGCTAACTGGGAAGTGTCTGAACACCTACATTGTACTGCTGATGTTCCCCAATGCGAAGATTACCAACAGAGATGGTCAAAACAGAGAAAGTTGAGATAACCATGAATGGGATATACAGAGGAGAAGACTTCGTAGCAGTCCCTGGCTCTGTTCCCAATTGTACCTCATCAAAAGCTTCTGGAACACAATGGAATGATGTGGGTGTTTGAATGAAGAAAGTGATGGAAGCAACTAATTGGGTGGCCTGGGAAGGAGAGGGAAAGTGGCAGCTTCAACAGCAACGTTCTATTCCCCATACTGGGCTACTGCAATGACAGTACCAAGAAAATAACAAATTCCAGTTGAAACCATGCCTGTGGTATTATAAGATAATTCACACATTGATTTGTTAAAAGATATACATGAAGAACTGTGGGCTAAATCCAAGACTGACATTGGATGCATGAAAGGAGCTTTGCCAGTTATGGTCGTTCCAAAAAGCACCCACAAAATTCAGTACCCTCTTAACCAGTCTAGGACACAGGTTCCGTTAACTTTCACACATTAACAAGTCCAATACAGCAAATGAAAGATAAACATCTTGTTAATCTACCCATCGTGTCCGATTTTTTAAAATGTTTCACAGCAAAAACACAACATATATTTATGTTAGATCACCACCAAATCCAAAAAACACAGCCATTTTTCCCAGCCAAAGATAGTCACAAAAGCAGAATTAGAGATAAAATGAATCACTAACCTTTGATAATCTTCATCAGATGACACTCATAGGACATCATGTTACACAATACATTTATGTTTTGTTTGATAATATGCATACTTATATCCACAAAACTCGGTTTACATTGGCGCCATGTTCAGAAATGCCTCCAAAATATCCGGAGTAATTACAGAGAGCCACGTCATATAACAGAAATACTCATCATAAACTTTGACGAAAGATACATGTTTTACATATAATTAAAGATACACTGGTTCTTAATGCAACCGCTGTGTCAGATTTTTTAAAAGCGTTCCGAAAAAAGCATACCATGCAATAATCTGAGACGGCGCTCAGGCGTAAATATATTTTTCCGCCATGTTGGAGTCAACAGAAATACGAAATTACATCATAAATATTCCCTTACCTTTGATTATCTTTCATCAGAATGCAGTGCAAGGAATCCTAGTTCCGCAATAAATAGTTGTTTTGTTTGATAATGTCCATTACTAGTGTCCAATTAGCTACTTTTGCTAGCACGTTTGTGTCCAAAAGCTGTGCAAATCAATCCCAGAACAACAGCAAAGGACCTTGTGAAGATGCTGGAGGAAACAGGTACAAAAGTATCTACATCCACCGTAGAACTAGTCCGATATCGACATAACCTGAAAGGCCGCTCAGCATGGAAGAAGCCACTGCTCCAAAACCGCCATAAAAAAGCCAGACTACGGTTTGCAATCTCACATGGGGACAAAGATCGTACTTTTTGGTTTAATGTCCTCTGGTCTGATGAAACAAAAATATAACTGTTTGGTCATAATGGCCATCGTTATGTTTGGAGGAAAAGGGGGAGGCTTGCAAGCCGAGGAACACCATTCCAACCGTGAAGCATGGGGGTGGCAGCATCATGTTGTGGGGGTGCTTTGCTGCACGAGGGACTGGGGCACTTCACAAAATAGATGGCATCATGAGGTAGGAAATGTATGTGGATATATGGAAGCAACATCTCAAGACATTAGTCAGGAAGTTAAAGCTTGGTCACATGGGTCTTCCAAATGGACAATGACCACAAGCAAACTTCTGGCAAGGTTGTGGCAAAATGGCTTAAAAGTCAAGGTATTGGAGAGGCCATCACAAAGCCCTGACCTCAATCCTATATAACATTTGTGGGCAGAACTGAAGAAGTGTGTGCGAGCAAGGAGGCCTACTAACCTGACTCAGTTACACCAGCTCTGTCGGAAGCTTGTGGAAGACTACCTGAAACGTTTGACCCAAGTTAAACATTTAAAGTCAATGCTACCAAATACTAATTGAGTGTATGTAAACTTCTGACCCACTGGGAATGTGATGAAAGAAATCAAATCTGAAATAAATCATTCTCTCTACTGTTATTCTGACATTTCACATTCTTAAAATAAAGTCGTGATCCTAACTGACCTAAGACAGGGAATTTTTACTTGGATTAAATGTCAGGAATTGTGAAAAAATATATTTTCAAATGTATTTGGCTAAGGTTATGTAAACTTCTGATTTCAACTGTAAGTATTGATAGAACCTCCTTTAATAGTTAAGCCATTATCTAATGCTTACCTTAAAATGTAAATAATTATCACAGAGTGGTGAAAGGAGGGAGTGTGAGGGAAAATGTTGTTGTCTGAAAAGATAGCCTTGAATTGTACATAGCATCTCCTCTCACTCTATCTTGGTTCGTGCAGATGACTGTGACCTCCTCCTCAGATGAATTGGTGGTACGCTCAGAACATTGTTCTCAGATCCAAAAGGAGTATCTCAGTTTCAAGGTCCCGGCTTTGAGAGAAGAAGCCCAGTGAGGTATCAGTCAGTCACATGCAGGAACCAAAGTTAATAATGAATAATGTAAATCATGCTTATATGACTTGTTTGTGTAGCAGTATATAAAGCCTGAAAGGTTTCACCCTTTTCAGAGTTTTCATCAAGCTTGGATTGAGTTTGTGAACCTCTCTGTTTGTGATAATAAAGAGTGATTCATTTAATTTTGACTTCCGGTGTCCTTGGTGTTGAATTTCCACGACATTAGCATCAGTGTTGGCAGCTACAAAGGCTAGGATTCTAACATGCAGCCATGTTGGATGTGGCTATGACCATATCAGGACGTGACTGTGAAGTATGTAACATGGGATTACAGAAGGCAATCCTGACATAAACATCTTAAGGAAGCATATAAACTCAGTTTATGCCCCTTTTTCAGGACCCTGTCTTTCAAAGATAATTCGTAAAAAATCAGATCTTCATTGTAAAGGGTTTAAACACAGTTTCGCATGCTTGTTCAATGAACCATAAACAATTAATGAACATGCACCTGTGGAATGGTCGTTAAGACACAAACAGCTTACAGACGGTAGGCAATTAAGGTCACAGTTATGAACATTTAGGACACTAAAGAGGCCTTTCTACTGACTCTGAAAAACAAAGAAAGATGCCCACGGTCCCTGCTCATCTGCGTGAATGTGCATTAGGCATGCTGCAAGGAGGCATGAGGACTGCAAATGTGGCCAGGGCAATAAATTGCATTGTCCGTACTGTGAGACGCCTAAGACAGAGAGGCAGGATGGACAGCTGATCGTCCTCGCAATGGCAGACCACGTGAAACAACACCTCCACAGGATCGGTACATCCGAACATCACACCTGCGGGACAGGTACAGAATGGCAACAACAACTGCCCGAGTTACACCAGGAACGCACAATCCCTCCATCAGTGCTCAGACTCTCCGCAATAGGCTGAGAGAGGCTGGACTGAGCGCTTGTAGGCCTGTTGCAAAGCAGGTCCTCACCAGACATCACCGGCAACAACGTTGCCTATGGGCACAAACCCACCATCGCTGGTCCAGACAGGACTGGCAAAAAGTGCTCTTCACTGACGAGTCGTAGTTTTGTCTCACCAGGGGTGATGATCGGATTTGCGTTTATTGTTGAAGGAATGAGCATTCCCCCTGGGCCTGTACTCTGGAGTGGGATTGATTTGGAGGTGGAGGGTCCGTCATGGTCTGGGGCGGTGTGTCACGGCATCATCGGATTGAGCTTGTTGTCATTGCAGGCAATCTCAACCCTGTGCGTTACAGGGAAGACATCCTCCTCCCTCATGTGGTACCCTTCGTGCTGGCTCATCCTGACATGACCCTCCAGCATGACAATGCCACCAGCCATACTGCTTGTTCTGTGTGTGATTTCCTGCAAGACAGGAATGTCAGTGTTCTGCCATGGCCAGCGAAGAGCCCGGATCTCAATCCCATTGAGCACATTTGGGACCTATTGGATCGGAGGGTGAGGGCTAGGGCCATTACCCATAGAAATGTCCGGGAACTTGCAGGTGCCTTGGTGAAAGAGTGGGGTAACATCTCACAGCAAGAACTGGCAAATCTGGTGCAGTCCATGAGGAGGAGATGCACTGCAGTATTTAATGTTACTTTTGATTTTGACCCCCCTCCCTTTGTTCAGGGACACATTATTCCATTTTTGTTAGTCACCTGTCTGTGGAACTTGTTCAGTTTATGTCTCAATTGTTGAATCTTGTTATGTTCATACACATATTTACATATGTTAAGTTTGCTGAAAATAAACGCAGTTGACAGTGAGAGGACGTTTCTTTTTTTGCTGAGTTTATAAGCATATACTAACAGAGCAGTAGCAGCTTATAACGTGTATACAGATCAAATGCACACGAGCCCTAACAAAGTCCACTTACATGTTCAGTGATGCACTAACACAGGGTTGGGGAAGTCTGTTACCTCCAGAAGGTAGAGCCTGTGAATGGCTGGCCCTGGTCAGCTGACTGAGTTCCCTGGCAAACTGGTCCTTAGCACACAGGTGTGAAATGCCCTATGCCTGAATAATAGAGTCAGGCTGAGGCAGGGGATGGTAGCCTACCTCAGCAGTAAAAGCCTACAAATTTTGTGTCTCTTCCAGGGTCAGAGAGAGGGTTAATGAGAGAGGGTTTTTAACACCCATGGTAGATCTGTAAACTTAGTTTCAGAAAAGTTAAGGGATTGCTTAAGAGATGTCTGAGTTATTTATACATCAGGAAATCAGCCGATGTCAAAGTGCTATACAGAAACCCAGCCTAAAATCCCAAACAAGCAAGCAATGCAGATGTGGAAGCACAGTGTCCATTTAAAGCCTTCGTAAATCCACTCCACAGTGGCCTATCAACATGAAACTTTCTTGGGTCTTCAAAACCAATAGAATGATGAACCATGTTAAATTTGGCACTGATATGAAAAAAAAAGCTAACTATTAACAATACATGTGACTATGTAACACCAATGCTCAAAGCCGTCTGCAATCATCTTCTTATGAACCAAACATCAGATTCACTCAGTCTTTACTGGTTTTAAGAAAAAATTGTTGCTGCATTCCTATAGATGCACTTTAGCACATATGCTACTGCTAAAAATACTTACAAAATCTCCTCATGAACCACACATCAGATTGACTCCAGATTTGGAATACAGACTCAATGAATTAGCCTCCAATCAGTTTAAGAATGATTCATTTTTGCATTCAACGTCGGCAATGCAACACCACTAGATGGCACCATGTCACACCAGGGCTATAAGAACTGAACAGATGGACATGGGGCCATAACATTTGGTATGTAAACTTCATGTACATTTCCTTAGAAGCTGTGTGAATATTAAGTCACAGCAACCTTAGATGGCTGCACCAGACGAGTTGGTGGCACTATAGATGTCATTGGCACCATAGGATACTAGAGCACTAATTAATGATCAACTAGACTTTGTCTCATGCAAATGAATGTTAGATTTTAATTATGCAGACGAACAATGTAAAATATTTTGAAAATATTTCACAAATCTTAACAAAACCATTAGCCAAATTGACCCCAGAATTGGTATACAAACTCGATACATTAAGTAATGACTTTAAGAATGAATACCTGCTGCATTCAAAGACCACCAACCTACAGCACTGAGCACCTACTGTGCACAGTACGAAAGTTTTCATTTTGACCAATTAGGAATTTAATGCTGGAGATTTTTTTTATTTTATTTAAGTAGGTTAAATCAAAACCATGTCTGGTGTGTTTGATGTTTTCGCAAACTGATTAAAGGGTAACCAATTAACTGTGTCTTTGATTGGTTGCATCCTTTAACTGGGCACGCATACTAATAAGTGTTTAAGTAATGGTCTAACGAATAATGCTTTGATTATATTGTCACAGGTGTGATTCATTTGCATGTTTATGAAATAAGCCTTTTTATTGGTTGATTAATGCATCTGTATTTAAACCCCCCAGTTTGTGTGTGCCAGGTGGATGCCCATAGGAAGTGAATGCAGTCCGGAGGCATGTTGGAGCCCAGGTTTGTCCAGAGTGTGTTATGGCTTTGTTTGATGAGAGCAATGGCTAATGGAGTTTGGTTAAGCTGAAATAGAGATATTGAGAAAATGGACGTGTGCTTCCTGGGCTGCATCACTTCCTGTGCTCCTTTTGTTTTCTGTTGGTTTGGTATGTATGTGTGATTTAAAAAAATATATAATAATTTGAACTACCATGGCTTTTAAAAGTAAAGAAAATTGAAATTGTACGTATGGTAACAAAGTATGCTGAACTGAATTGACAATGGAATAAGATTGTGCTGTAATGTTCTGAAAGGAATGCTGGAAAACCTGGGAAACAACATTGATTCAACCAGTTTGTGCCTAGTGGGGGGGGTTGTTTCAACTGTGACTCAGTTGTCTCACTCATGCAGTAGCAGCTCGACTGTGGCGGCCTCGCTATCTATCTATCTATCACTCCTCGACTTGTCGTCTTGCCTCTCTGTTTCTTGTCCACACTTGTCTCCGTGCCCTCTGGAAAGTGATCAGAGCCTTGTGCAATTGGCTGCCCTCTCTTAAACTCAACAATTCCAGCTGCTACCAGGAACTTGCACTGCTGTGATTACCCATGGTTGGCAGCTGCACAACAACAAACCCCCCCCTCCTCCATACGGGGCATGGCGGTTTCCTGCGCTCCCTCTCATGGGCTAACTAATCAGAAATGAGTCATTCAGTTGAGCTTGTCAGCTGTGATGCCTTCTAACGAGCCTCCTGCGGGCTACGGCCTCCTCTGAGGGCAAAGGGTCTGTAAAAAAAGTTGGTAGCTGCTGTAACTGACTTTTTGCATCCTGAGCCAGTATACGACATATACACTGCAGGTCTATGCAATATGTCTATATGGGACTTGCATCTGTTTATTTGTAGTTTTTTTTCCCGGTTTACATCAGCCTCTGCCCAGTGACTATTTGCGACGATAACAGTGATTTGTACCTCATTTGTTGTTATTTTCTTGCACTGGCTCAATGGGGTGGGGGTGTTTAATGTATGGGAATGTGAAAGGTCCTGCTACATATGGTATTTACCAAAAAAGAGGTGTGTGTGGTCTATGGTAACTTCCATTTTCAGCTAACGCCAAGATGTGTGTGTGTGTGTGTGGTACATTCCCTGCTTTTTACTAGACTGTAGCTTACTCACACACTCACAGGCAAACACACACGGTGATGGCAAACCATCATTAGTGAAGCTGCATCATGTCAGAACCATGGAGGCAAGTGGTAACTAGTTTTCTGTAGTAAGATCAAGGCACTCTCCCACTCCCACACAGACCCGCAAATGTGTGTGCGCGTCCACACACACACATCAATATCTGTCACCACAGCGATGTTCGGCTCTCTATTTTACTCAGTGAGACCATTAGCAGCTTTGGAACAGTGTGATTCAGCAGGTTCAAAGGGACAGAGACCAGAGAGAAGGGGAAAAGGACACAGAGAGGTTAGGCATCATCACATGCAACTCGCTGGGCAGAAAATGCTAGTGGGAGTGCAGGGAAAGAGTCATCAAGAGCTGGAGGAAAGCAAAACACCACACAAAGGAATTGTGGAGGTTTTCTAGTCTTATATCTGTACGTTCATGTGTAAGATAGCTAGCTACATAAGAGACTACTGATCTCATGCTATTTTATCCGGAGGTATTCTGTCTTCCACCAGTTAATAGTGTGGGTAGGGAAGAGGGGAGCATGTGTTTAATTGTCAGAGCAGTGTGATGACCAATAACCTGAGTGCACAGGCCTAGTGGAAGAAAAGAGGGAGGGGGTGGAAGTGTGTGTGTGTGTGTGTGTGTGAGTGAGGTGGGGGGGGGGGTCAGTCCGGAGGTCGGTGATAATATCCAGGAAAAGGCACAGGGGAGAAAGGGAGTGCACAACTGTGCCACATCCTGTTTTGTAAACTGTATCCTGCAGCCTTTTGGAGTGCGTCTTGGGCAGAAGGCTGAGGGAACGAGAGGGGAGAGAATGGGTTAGGTGGGTGGACAGTAGTGGAGGAGGGTTGTACATTAGCCAAGAAAAAACACATGCCGGGGTAAGAGGAGCATGGTGAATGAACTCCTCCTCTGTTGGAAGTAAAGGCAGCATGCGTCCCGCGGATGATTTACGAGTGGCCATGACTCGGGAAGCTTCACCTCCGCTTGGCACTTTACACACACACGTTCTTCCGCATCCCGGCGTCCGGGAAGCAAGCGAGCGCTTGTTTTCCCTCTATTGAGCTGGAAGTTAAGCGAGCATAACACGCTTGCAAGCGATGCAAGACACGAGGTACGGCAAGGTGAAATTAAAGTGCAGTGAAGACTATTGAGGGGAGAATGACTAAGTGGCAATAAAAGCTTAATGGACTTTTACAAAAATAGTATGTTTTAGAATGAAAAGGAAGCGGAGCGTGCGATGGGCAGAAATTCTTCAATATCTAGTTTAGCGACAGTCAGTAGTAGGCAATTTTAAATACATTGTTGCTCTCCTTTAGCAGAAGTCACGAACATTAACCTACATCATAATAGGAGTGACTGGATTACCGTATGCAATCACAGTTAACCTTAGTGTATTTTTTTTGACAAATGTCTATCTCAGCTTGCTTACTCAGTTTGAGGAACAATGGTTTCAGATGTGCACATCGAACAAGCTCACCCAATTAAGCATTTATCTGGAAATCAGACCACCAGCCCTGATATTCTAACTATTACAGTACATGCATTTGGGAACACTGACAATGCATACGTTCCTTATGCACACAATCAAACAACATGTTTTGGCATAAATGTCCCTGCAATGGCACAGCTCCCCATCCATCCCTTAGGCGCAGATCTCTTGTTATTGATGACACATGGTAATGTAATGGTATATGCCTCACCCTTCCCAGCCCTGTGCACAAAAGCAAATATAGCCTATCACACTGCAGCGCACACAGACTGGTTACCCTTGTGCCCGGAGCTCCCCAGCGCTTATTCATCAGCGCGATAGATCCTTGTGTGTTGCTGTATGAGCTGAATGTTGGCGATGTGCGCAGAGAGGAAACCACCGCACGCAACGCTAAGAATGACACTTCGGTTTATCGGTCGGCTTCGAGAACTTTGGATGTTTAGTTGCTATTTTAACTTTGAGCATTAATGGAATCAACAAGAGACGAGTAAAATCGCTGCCTTCACAACACCAGCAAAACGTGTTGGAATTTAGGCTAAGAAGCAGCGGCTACAGATTGAAATAATTTTTTTCATTCTTCAAAACAACAAAAGTGATATACATTATGCAATAATTCAGTCGCCTACTGCAGATATTCACCTAACTGTTGTGTTATTTATGATCCCAAATACCAGCCCGAGCTTAGAGAATTTTCCTATAGGCCTTAGTGTTGCCAATTTAGCTTAGCCTATAGCCTAGTTCATAAACACTCCTGGCATACCTAGAGAACTCTTTTTTTAATAAACGGTTTTCTGCGTTAAAGTAGGCAATTAAAGAAAACAACAGTTCAAATCTCCTGTTCAAACTAAACTGAAGGAAAGAGTCAGGAGATCAGGGATTTGCACTCTAGTAGGAGTGGTGCGCAACAAAATATTTCTCGCGCGAGGCGCATTGTCTTTACAGCCTCGCATCTTCCATTGACAGGACAGCCGGGAGACAATCAACTGAGAACATCTGTGCCACTTGTGGAAGAGATACAAAAAATGACGAGAAATAACCATCGACATTAAGGTAAAATTTCATTTGAATTCAATTTAGGCCAATCATGGAAAGTTTCACGCAATAGTCCAGGGTTCCCCAACTGCCATCCCACTGGTGATTTTATTTGGCTCCCCGAGATTTGTTTGTGGGGAAGAGGGGGGACATAAAATACTGTAAATACACTGGCAAATCTGTTCTTAGTGGTTTTAATTTTGGAAATCTCTTCCCGAAGTACGCACGCACAATAGAGATGTGATCTTATACAAATGTAAGCACGGTTTGAAATGCTTGTTTTAGTCAACTTTTATATCTGTTTGAGCTTCTTGCGGTCAATTTGCAGTCTACAAATTATTTGTAATTAAGTTCGAACCCCGTGACCATCTTCTCAAAACATCGTCTGAATTTAGTTGATTGATGATCCCTACAATAGGCTATCTGATATTAACAGTTCCGAGTAGCTAGCCTATTTGGCTGCAAAGATGAGCACGCACTGACAGCTGAGTTAGTTTTGTCTTCACGCACGCAATGGCATAGTAGTGAATCTTTTTAACTAGTCACAGGTTGGCTACGGGGTTATACTACATTTTTTGGTGTCTCAAGTAAGAAACTGACTGTTAGGCAATTGCTATATAAGCTATTTAAAGTTAAGTATACAGTGGCAGGTCTAGCCATCCTCACTAACAAAGCAGTCAAATGCTAGACGTTATCATATCATGTGTCTTATCCACACACACCAAATAAGTAGATTAGAACCTGTTAATACCATGATGCTTCCCTTGTCCCCACCACCACCTTTTTAAATGCTTATTCTGTCAATCTCCATCCAAATTCCATGATATTTCACATAGAATAAATTCAACACTACTTTGGTAATCTTATCTAGTGGTTATTCAAAATCCTGCTACAGAATTGAACTGAATCATTCAATATAAAGGCCACATGCCTCTGGGAGTTGGGTTGGTGTCATGTTATAAATCATTATTCACAGGCCACCTCATGCACTGTGTGTTTGTTCCTGCCAGCCCCTCTGTGGTTGATGGTGATGCCCGAGTCCAACCCAGCAATGCAGAGGACGAGAACCTGGTGGTGGCAGGGAAAACTGGGGGTTCCTCTGCTGTTTCTGGTTTTCCCGCTCCTCAGGACCGAACCGCTCCAGCTCGAGCTGTCTTTCAATGGACTTTCGGAACCCCAGAATGTGACACTGGCTGCTATTCTGCCTTTGAGCAACACTGAATACCCGTGGGCCTGGCCTCGCGTGGGGCCCGCTCTGATGAGGGCTCTGGAGCGAGTCAATGACGACCCCACCCTGCTACCGGGCCACCGCCTTCGAATAGTCTACGACAGCAGCGAAAACAAGGACGGCGTCTGCTCCGACTCAGTGGCGCCATTGGTGGCCGTGGACTTTAAGTTCTCCTACGACCCATGGGCCTTCATCGGCCCTGGCTGCGACTATGCTTCGTCTCCCGTGGGCCGCTTCACTACCCACTGGGACGTTCCCATGGTGACGGCCGGGGCAGCGGCCATCGGCTTCCACTTGTACACGTCCATCACCAACACGGGCCCCACGCACAAGAAGCTGGGCGAGTTTGGGGTGCGCCTGCATCGGCATTTTGGTTGGCACAGACACGCCATGCTCATGTTCAGCGACAACAAGAACGACGACCGGCCGTACTACTTTACGGCCGAGGGGTTGTACTCGCAGCTGCAGCTGGACAACATCACCACAGCAGACAAGGTCTTCAATGAGCAGAATGGACCGGTCCAGTATGATAACCTCATCAGTGTCATCAGCCAGAGTGCCCGAGGTGAGCTCCATGTCTAATCTCTGTCCATCTGACCTTTATCCTTTTTCTACCTAAAGTCTTCTGGACACCCTCTGCCATTATCTGGGTGACTGTTCCTTGTTCTCATCTTGATATGAAATGTTTTTGGTTTGTTTGTACAATTGCATACAGACACGTACATAAATGTTGACATGGTTTTCTCATGCCAAAGACATGAGAAAATAGCTCTCAAGCAGTCACAAACTCAGCTAGCAGTAGATTTGGTCCAATTTTTATGACCGCGCATTAAAGCCATATGTTTCACGTGTGAAAATAAGTGGCCTGAATAATCGCTTTTGGCAGTAATGGTATTTTAATTCCGTTATTTCATGAAGCTGTAGCGAGCAGTCATTCCCAGTTGGTCCTTATTTTAAGACCCCCATGTGTATGCTGTTTTCATTTCCAACCACTCTTTTAATTATTTTGAATTGACCTGTAAACTTACTAATTATGTCGACACATGACGTCCCAATTACCAGAATTAGGCCTACTTGCACATGCACAGTTTAAGTCCAATAGATTGAATGATATTATTTGAGCTTATGATTTGTTGACCTAGTGAGTCAAACAGATGGACCTAGATGGAAAATGTAACCAAAAGCCTAATTAATGCATTGCCCTGGCAGATCGAGTATTCAAAATGCTGTCAACTTGCCACAACGACAATTAACACACAACACAGTGAGGGAGAGAAAACAGACATCTGTTAACACACATTTAACAGACAGCATGACAATGTATACAACAAAGACAACAAACACAACTCATTTTTCACTCTCCACTTTTAAATTCCACCAAGGGAACAACTATTTTAGAGAAATTGGAATTAAAACAAGGCAACAGTAAACATCTCGTCCTCCACGAACGATCTCTGTGGCATCTCATTCACCCTAGTATCGTCAAAATTGGGCCAGTGCTGTGAGAGATGTCGCGTGTGACTAACGGACGGAGACAAATCCACAGTCCCCTCCCCGATTTCATTGTGGGGGACAATGAATCCTGGCAGGTAAAAAAAAATGGAGAGTGGAGAGGGAGTTAGAGTGAAAAAGAGAGCATGTGCACAAGCAAAGTGATGGGTCTGTCAAAGATATAATGGACGAAACAGGATGGTGAAAGATAAATAAAGATCTACAGATAGAGTGCAAATAGTTAGACGACGTAGTCCTGCTGTCAGAGAGACGGTAAGTGTTGAAGTACAATAGTGTTGAAAGGAAGTAGAATAGTACTCCCTGCTTTGCTGGGCTATGGATGGTATTTTTGGTATTTTATTAGGATCCCCATTAGCTGTTGCAAAAGCAGCAGCTACTCATCCTAGACAAGAACAGCTCATGGACAAAACTACATAAAAACATATTTTTTTACGGCACACGTAGCCTACCAATCAATGCATACACACAAACTATCTAGGTCAAATGTGAATCATAACTAGTCCACTCCTCTGCTTTAGCTCCGTGTGTGGCAGTGGTCCTATCCATATGGCAGCAGGAGAACACCCTGTGAGCACATTCTGAAACGACATCTCACCACGTCTTCCCATTTAAGAGATGCTGCGTCTGGCACTGTGTCTGCAGGTGTGAGGAGCCTCGCTGGCATCACCTTGCTGCAGCTAGGCCACACAGGCACTAAAGTTTAGGAGAGAAGTAGAGGAAATGCGTCCAGGAAATGCTGACAGAACATGTTCCTGAAAACACTCTCTCACACAAACACACACACACACGAAGTTGGGCACCTCCCCACCAAATAGCAATGGAAAGTTAAGGCCAACGTCAGCAGAGGCAACTCCACTTGGCATACAGATAACCTTATTATGTACTTGAGTGCTTCATTGTTATTTCAAATATGTAACTAATTAAAGGTGCACTATGCCAAAATTGCTCCAACGTTTCCTGGTTTCTAAAATTCAAATAGTTTGCCTAATTTTAATTTTATGTGAGCAAGTATAGTGTAGAGAATCACTACCATGTAAACCGCTGTTAAATATATTTTCCATAACCAAAAATATTGTTATTTCAGCTGTTTGAAGCTGATGTACAAAACTGAAAGTAAAAGACACAAAAACTCAACTTTAGAATGGGAAGCATAGAAATAGCGTACATAGACAAAATCTACCACTTCTTAGACTTGCTTTCAATGAGAATGACAGATCTATAATTCACATTTCTATGTGATTTTGTTTAGATCACCCAAAAAGTTACATATTGCAGTAATAAGTGCTCCCTGGCTAGCACCCTTAACTGAACCACCACCAAGCAATCAATATATCCAATATGAAGTTTGCGAGTACTGTGAACTTTAATTCGATGTGGCTTTAATTCGGCTTTAATTCGATAATTGGCTAGTTCAGATGTTGAAATGTGTTGTCAGACTGGGTCTTCCCCCAAGAGAGAGTCCAAGACATAACTGGAGGAGGCCACCTAGAGAGAGAGGATGAAAATAAACATGTTCTGGAGCCCTTCAGTTGGTGTGCTGTTTGAGCGTGAAGTTGACCTGAGACAAAGCTGTCATGTCCAGGCAAAATAACTCTTGTACAAAGGGCAAATGGGAACGGAAGAGGGAGATGTACAAAGGGCAAATGTGAACGGAAGAGGGACATGTACAAAGGGCAAATGGGAACGGAAGAGGGAGCTTGTTTTACCTTCTAAGACCTACAGCATTTCATTAGCATTTTTTCACACTACTGAATTCTTTATTTTGGAATTAATCCACAAGAAACTGTATCTAGTTGGCTGTAAAATCCAACAATGTGTGAATGGGAACACTTGATTGGTTCTAGTTGGATTGTAATGGAGAAAGTCTTTGTTTCCTTCAAGTAGACATGCATTTCTGTTGCCAGTACTTTGTGTTCTTAGCCTCAGGACACACTGAAGAAGGTACATAAAAGCACATTGAATGATCAGAACTCATCGTTTTCTATAGATTTTACTTTTGACTTCTTCAAATTGATCATAAGCTATTTGATTATTATTAGCAGATGGTATTCATTTTAACACGGCTTCTTTCAATTTATTTGGCTTGCTGCATAGCTGTAAATGTGGAATTTTGATAGTGTGGCTCATGGTTTCTGAAAGAGGACATTACATGAACTTGAATGGTAGAATGTTGGTGGTATAACTGCCCTGTCAGGAACCACCTCGCGCTGTGCCCGGCCTCAGCCCACTCCCCCAGTTCCCACATGGGTACGACAACATTTCTAATTAAAAGTCCCAAACTTAAGCAAGAGGTCAATCCAGTGGCCCCTCTTTGACTTTATAAGGCAAACGGCTCGGGACATTTCTGACACCAAGATATTTCCTGTGAAACATAATTTGTCCAGATTCTTTTGTTCTCTAATGTTTTGTAGGGCTATTTCTGGTACCGGCCCCGTATGATCGCCATCTGAGTTTATTGACTGTCACACAGTCGTTTGTCTCACCGAGCAACCGGGGAATCAATTTGCAGGCTAAGCTGACCCAGCAGGGGTGGAGTGGTGATGAGTGGAAGAGAGAAGGAGAGAGAGAAGCGGGATGGCTGGCTCTTCAGCTCTACCCCAGTCCATTGTGAGGGATGCTCCGTTCTCACATGGTCTTCACTGCACTCCCTCTCCCTCACCAGGAGCCTGAAGTTTTCGTGGTTGGTCAAAAATAATACAGGACCATCAGTGCCCCCTCTGCCTCCCTTCAACAACCACCGCTTCACAAGATTAGGAAACCAATGGGAACCACTCTTAACTGGTCAGAACACACCGTTTAAAATTAATTATTCTTTCAATTACCCAGTACAATATCAGAGTGTTTTCCTCTTGTATTTTTTCGGGTATAGCCTGTCCAAGCCCCAGGGCCTCTGGAATGATTTAAGGCTGGTGGTAAAAGGGGTTTGGGTTTTGGGGGAGAGGCGTTGGGGGGAGCTCTGTAACAACGTCATTTGATGAAGTGATTTGCAAGCAGAGATCTATATTGGAGCCAGCAGTCCCATTTAAAAGGCATAAATATAAGCCTGGTTTCTCTGGCTCTTTTGGGTTGGAGTGGAGGCAGAGAGCGCCCCTAATTCAAACAGCATGGAGACTTCCAGTGTGGGATTACTTAGTGGTGCTGTGGCTGTCTCATCCTTCTTGTTTACCCCCCCAGCAGCATTTAGCAAATCAAAGCTGGGGATAGTGTCGGTTTGTTAGACTGGCAAGAGAAGGGGATAGAGAGAGAGAATGAGAGAAGGAAAACAGTTTTCAGAATGTTTTCTAACTGATTCAAATAGTTCAGAGAACATTAAGAAACAACTTTCTTCTGGGGGAATTTCAGTACTTCAGCATAACGTTTCTTCAGGATTCTATTTAAAAATGCACTATGCAGAAATCTCTCCGCCGTTTCCTGGTTGCTAAAATGTGAATAATTTAAGTTTATCTGACAAAACAAGGAGTTATTGTGTAGAGAATCATTGTACCATCTAAACTGCTATGAAATGCAGTATATTTTCCATAATCACGAATATTGTATTTTGAGCTGTTTTGAAGCTGGTGTGCAAAACCGAAAGTAAAAATCATCAAATCAAATTGTATTTGTCACATGTGCTGAATACAACAGTAGACCTTACTGTGAAATGCTTACTAAAAGCCCTTAACCAACAATGCAGTTTTAAGAAAAATATGTGTTATTTACTAAAATAAACTGAAGTAAAAAATATATATAAAAAAATAAGAAAATGTACATGTAGGTAGAGGTAAAGTGACTATGTATAGATAAGAAACAGAGTAGCAGCAGCGTAAAAATGGGGGGTGAGGGGGGTCAATGCAAAAAGTCCAGGTAGCCATTTGATTAGCTGTTCAGGAGTCTAATGGCTTGGGGGTAGAAGCTGTTAAAAAGCTGAAAAGAAACTTAAGAACGGGAAGTATAGAAATAGTGCACATAAAACAGATCTACCATGTAGACTTACTTTCATTGAGAATGAAAGATCTATAACGTGCATTTCTATGATAATTGGGTCGGTCATGTTCTCAAATTGTTCTGAGAACATTTAAGAAAACTTTATTTTAAGAAAACTTTCCATAAAAACCACAACTTTAACGTTCAGAGAACGTTCTAAGAATGTTATTTAAATATATACACGCCATTCTCAGCATCAACAAAACTCTTATTATCTTGTTTTGTGTTCAGGTGTGTTGGTGGCACCCACTGATTGGCCACACCTGATCTTAATCAGTGCTTTGTTCCTTTGAATGGGGTCTGTTTGAATATACTAAAATGAACAGCTTTGAATGCGTAAAAAACTAAAGGAATGCTAGCTCCATTCTGGTGGGACAGTGGACTCATTCCCTGGATAGAGAACAGAAGATTATAGGTTCAAATCTCACTGATGCCATGTCACAATAAAAAATGAAATGTGTTTGCATGTTTAGGCCTAATGACTAAGGTAATTAATTTCCATGTGTCCTATCTGTGATTGGTACAACAAAGTTAACTCAAAATGAGCTAGCAGTGTTATTAAAAGTCTTAATGAAATGTTCAATTAAAGTTTTTAGAAAGTTATTCAAAAACCTCTAAATAACCTATAATTTCCATTGTTAGTGTTAATCAAACCTCCCAGGAAAATCTCCAACGAACCAGAGTAAAACATTCTCAGAACCTCCCTGCAACCTAAAAATGAAAGTTCCCAGAACAGGCAACATTTTCACTTCTATTCTCAGAACGTTTAAAAAATGTTCAGTTTACCGGTCAGGAAATGCATGGCTTCGTTCCCACAACCAATGTGAAACCAAAAGCATACGTTCCCACAGCTTCCAAGAAACTAAATGTGCTAGCTGGGAGAGCTTTTGTAATACTGTTCCATTATTACTTTTAATTTCCCCGGTAGCATTGCGTCTTTCACAGTCATGCTGATAAAGAGTATTTGGATCAGAACATTAATTTGCCAGAGAGTCATAGATCTCACCAGAAGGGAAGACTGAGTGTGCCAGAATGTGGCAGCTTGTCGAACAACCCGAGGGGCAATGAGAAAACAGTTTGGTTTAACTTACTCCCAGAGAAATATGCAAAGTCATTTTTTTTTATCGCATTCCAAACTATTTAGTTCTGGCTGTTTATCCTCCTGTTCAAATTTCAACCAATTGTAGTACCTTACTTGCATAAATATTACTTGCCCTGTGTAGATGCAAAGAAAGTTACAAAACAATTAGTTTGAAACATAGAAAGGAGTGAGAGAAGTAAAGACAGAAAGAGATGGCGGAGTCTTGGCCAGTGAGGGGTGTCTCTGAGAAAGAAAGAAAAATACCAAGAGAGCCAAAACAGAAGGAACGAGAGAAATACACATTTAGTGTGAATGAAAGCACAGAGCTGCTTTGTAAAGCTCACTACGTCTAAACCGCATTTTAGCTGGATTTGTGAGTTTACCCTTCACTGAGGAGGGATTATGAGGCACTGGCATTGTCAAGGTATTTGGATAGATGCTACATTTTCTTTCCTACTCCCGATGTGCCATGATGAAAGTTTGACGGAGAGAAGGATCCGCAATCATGTCTGAGCCGAGGAGATAGTTTCTATGGCGACAGGCAGCATCTGCGCAGGAACGTGTGGGCATGACAGGAGCTGTCACCTGCCCTCCTGTGTCGTATATTTTCATCGGGAGCACAGTGAAACTGTCAGTGTGACCACCACTCTTTACTCCCTCTCTTTCACATGCTCTCAAACATACAGAAGCACACAGTATCTCTCTCTCTCTCTCTCTCTCTCTCTCTCTGTCTCTCTCAAATACACACACAATAACCATATGTTCGAAAACATGTCACTTTGTCTATGCATGTGCATCTGACAGGCTAAATTGAATGTGTGGATGTTCAATACTCCCAGATACACGTAAATCAAATCAAAGATTTGCTTTTTACCTAAACATCTAACTGGAATTGCCATAAATAATTTACAAGCCAGGACTTCGAGAACTGACATATGCATGCTTCAGCAGAGTAACTTTGGACTAGCCTTTACCAGACTGATTACTGCTGAATCCGTGTAGGTAAACTGAATGTAAGCTCGCAAGACTTCCAGAAGGTTGTACGAGGTTAACTTTGGACTCCAATTAATCAAAATCCTATCTATTTTGACCCTCACCTCAATTGCTTTAAATTGCTTGTCTTTTTCTAAATACGAGGATGTAGAAAAAAAAACGGACCAGTTTCTACAGGAGCAATATGGCAGAGCCTTACCTCATCACACTCTAGGTGGGATATGTTGACAGGACTCTGCATTCTTAGAGTATCTACAGTGAATTGTACCCCAGGGGGAATTATTTTACATTTTAACTCTGGGGACGTGGTTACAAATTGAACAGACAAACTCGTGTTTGCTTTAATTGTTTGTTACATTGTTAGGTTGCTGAACTGTAGAGATTATTTGCAAGCATTTATTCACTTTTTTCAACTTGCCTGGATTTGATTTACTTCAAACTAGAAATTGGTTGTGCAAGCAAGGGCGTCCCTGGAAGTTTTGTCACGCACATTAACTCATGAATGGGAATAGTTGCTTTATTTTACATTAGGCTATGTTCAGTTTTATCTATGCAACTGCTACTGTGAAATGTTTTATTTGCCACTATCGACAACAGTTTAAGTCAGCACTGACTGTTTGTCAATAGAATGGATTATAGTTTTTGAGTGAACACGCTCCCTGTCATCATTTCAAATGATATGCTTGAACAGAGGTTGATCATTGGTTGAGTTGTCACATCAACTGAGAAGGTAAACTGATGCCTTGTGCGCTGGGGCAAAATGATACGATATCGTTCCACTTCTCTGAATTGGAGAGAATTACTTTCACACCAGCTGGGAATCTAACATCTTTTCCTATTGGCAAACTAGGTCGCCTTTTTTTTTCTCTTCATTTTGGCAGAAAATGCTATCACACCTGTTAAAAAAATAAACAAGCAACCCCTTTCAAACGATCCAGGTTTGACAGATATCCACCTTAGAGGGTCCATGGCGGTCAGTACGGGTATGAAGTACAGTTGACAGGACATTGCTGAACGCACCCTGAATCTAACACCCCCTCCAATTGAGCCAGATGTGAAAGACAACTGAAGAGGAATCCACCTGAGGGGGGTCAGTGTTTAGGCCTAACTCTCAGAAAGGACGATGCACCTGGACACCGGCGCGGCTACCCAACAGACGTGGCATGTTCTTTGGCTGAAAAACCACTGAGGCGCGGCTCCAGGGTCGCCGCCTCGCTAAATGGCACGACACACACACACACAGGAAAACACACAGAGGAGCGAAGGGTCTGACCCTATCTGATTTATTACGGCTGATACGGTTGAACATGACGCTGGTCGAAAGATTGCTGGTCCGGTTAGCATGGGAAACGCTCCCCTGGATTCAGTGGGCTATAATAAAGGTTGGCCATCTGTTGCCACTGGAGATGCGAGGCCTACGTGCCGTGTGCCAAGACAGGAGAGGCTGTAATTGCTGCTGTTTGCCGTATGCAAGGCCTGCCGTCGCTCGTCATGGACGTGCTGGACGTAGTGTGTAAACAAGATGGGCCTGCTGCTGCTTTTCTTTCACCACGTAGAAGCCAACTCTGCCATATGTACTTCCTCGACACAAGAAAAATGGGTTCGACGGAATGGAAATATGTTACTCCGAGCTAAACATTTGAACATAATGTCAGAGAGCTTAGTCAACCTGCTAATATTCCCTGGCAGATATTTTATCTTAAAAAAAACTCCCAGTCCTTGGTGATGACAAGCATACCCATAACTTGATGCAGCCACCACTATGCTTGAAAATATGAAGAGTGTTACTCTGTTGTGTTGGATTTGCCCCAACATAACGCTTTGTATTCAGGACATGAAGTTAATTTCATTGCCACATTTTTGGCAGTTTTAATTTAGTGCCTTATTGCAAACAGGATGCATGTTTTGGAATATTTATTATTCTGTATGGTCTTCCTTCTTTTCACTCGGTCATTTAGGTTAGTATTGTGGCGTAATTACAATGTTGTTGATCCATCCTCAGAGTTTAATGGCTGCCATAAGAGAGAACTATCTGTTTTTAAAGTCACAATTGGCCTCATGATGAAATACCTGAGTGGTTTCCTTTCTCTTAGGAAGGACGCCTGTATCTTTGTAGTGACTAGGTGCATTAATACAACATTCAAAGTGTAATTAATAACTTCACCATGCTTAAAGGGATAGTCAATGTCATTTTAAAATGTATTTTACCCCATCTACCAATAAATGCCTTTCTTTATGAGGCATTGGAAAACCTCCCTGGCTTTGTGGTTGAATCTGTGTTTGAAATTCACTGCTCGACTGAGGGACCTTGCAGATAATTGTGTGTGGGTTACAGAGCTGAGGTAGTCATTCAAAAGTCATGTTAAACACTATTATTGCACACAGTGTGTCCATGCAACTTATGTGACTTGTTAAGCACATTTTTACTCCTGAACTTATATAAGCTTGCCTTGATAAAGAGGTTGAATACTAATTGACTCAAGATATTTCAGCTTTTCATTTGTAAATAATTTGTAAACATTTCCAAAAACATAATTCCCCTTTGACATTATGGGGTATTGTGTGTAGTCCAGTGACACAAATTCTCACTATAATACATTTTCAATTCTGGCTGTGACACAACAAAATGTGGAGAAGGTGTGAATTTGTTCTGAAGGAACTGTACATCATCGACAAGATAGAGACCATGTGAGCAAGGGAGAGGAAGGGCA
Organism: Oncorhynchus mykiss; assembly: GCF_057628025.1. Taxonomy (NCBI): domain Eukaryota; kingdom Metazoa; phylum Chordata; class Actinopteri; order Salmoniformes; family Salmonidae; genus Oncorhynchus; species Oncorhynchus mykiss. Next base: position 31,243,070 of record NC_143051.1, read on the forward strand.
AGAGTGGGAAAGTGGGGAAAAAAAAGAGAGAGAGAGGGAAATGAGAGAGCGATGCAAAAGAGAGTAGAGTGACGACCGAGTATAAATAATGAGTGATTATAAGGAAAAAGAGGAGAGAGGTGGAGACAGAATGTGTGTGTGAGAAATGGATTAGCAAGTCCTCCAGTAATTAAGTCTCCCAGCTCCTCAGTCTTAAGTCTCTCACCACGTCTAATTTACATTAGCCGCTTCACAGCCACATCCTGCAGAACCATTTCATTTGGCAGAATTTGTTTAGAATAATGAACCTTTCTTTGAAGCTTTACATTTGGCATTACGACATAGGTTGTTTCAGGTTAGGGAATAACTTGTCAGTTGGTATTGTTTTTGTCCATATACACCTGGTTGTTTTGTCAGGTATAGGGTGGATTTTTTTCAGCAAAGGTTGATTTATGCCACAATTGATTAATTATATTGATCAGATACTATAGTGGCCACTTTTCAATTAAAGAAATGTCTTCAAAAATGGAAGGCAGTCTGAAGGAGATCAGTTGGGGCCATTCTAGCCAATGAGAGTCCAGATATGCGTGTGAACAACAGGCACAACGATTTCCACTAGTTATCACAGCCACAAAGTCAAAATTGGCTATATCATAAATATTCATGAAAACAAACGTGTTTTTTGGTCATATTTTAAGGTTAGCAATGTGGTTAGGGTTAGAATCAAAATGTAAGAAAATAAATTCTAGAAATAGGCAGGGTTTATGACTGTGGCTGTGGTAACTAGTGGAGACCAGGCACAAATCCGATATAAATTGTTTTTTCTCAAAGTTTCTGGTATGTCACAGTGGGTCAGAAGTTTAGATACACTCAATTAGTATTTGGTGGCATTGTCTTTAAATTGTTTAACTTGGGTCAAACATTTCGGTTAGCATTCCACAAGCTTCCCACAATAAGTTGGGTGAATTTTGGCCCATTCCTCCTGACGACAGAGCTGGTGTAACTGAGTCAGGTTTGTAGGCCTCCTTGCTCGCACACGCTTTTTCAATTCTGCCCACATATTTTCCATAGGATTGAGGTCAGGGCTTTGCAATGGCCACTCCAATACCTTGACATTGTTGTGCTTAAGCCATTTTGCCACAACTTTGGAGGTATGCTTGGGGTCATTGTCCATTTGGAAGACCCATTTGCGACCAAGCTTTAACTTCCTGACTGATATCTTGAGATGTTGCTTCAATATATCCACATAATTTTCCTACCTCATGATGCCATCTATTTTGTGAAGTGCACCAGCCCCTCTTGCAGCAAAGCACTCCCACAACATGATGCTGCCACCCCCATGCTTCACGGTTGGGATGGTGTTCCTCGGCTTGCAAGCCTCCCCCTTTTTCCTCCAAACATAACAATGGTCATTATGGCCAAACAGTTCTGTTTTTGTTTCATCAGACCAGAGGACATTTCTCCAAAAAGTATGATCTTTGTCCCCATGTGCAGTTGCAAACCGTAGTCTGGCTTTTTTATGGTGGTTTTGGAGCAGTGGCTTCTTCCTTGCTGAGCTGCCTTTCAGGTTATGTTGATATAGGACTCGTTTTACTGTGGATATAGATGCTTTTGTATCTGTTTCCTCCAGCATCTTCACAAGGTCCTTTGCTGTTGTTCTGGGATTGATTTGCACTTTTCGCAACAAAGTACGTTCATCTCCAGGAGACAGAATGCGTCTCCTTCCTGAGCAGTATGACGGCTTGCGTGGTCCAGTGGTGTTTATACTTGCGTACTATTGTTTGTACAGATGGACGTGGTACCTTCAGGCATTTGGAAATTGCTCCCAAGGATGAACCAGACTTCTGGAGGTCTACAAATTTTTATCTGAGGTCTAGGCTGATTTCTTTTGATTTTCCCATGATGTCAAGCAAAGAGGCACTGAGTTTGGGGGTAGGCCATGAAATACATCCACAGGTACCCCTCCAATTGACTCAAATTATGAAAATTAGCCTATCAGGAGCTTCTAAAGCCATGACATAATTTTCTGGAATTTTCTAAGCTGTTTAAAGGAACAGTCAACTTAGTGTATGTAAACTTCTGACCCAGTGGAATTGTGATACAGTGAATTATAAGTTAAATAATCTGTCTGTAAACAATTGTTGGAAAAATTACTTGTCATGCACAAAGTAGATGTCCTAACCGACTTGCCGAAACTACAGTTTAACAAGAAACTAGTGGAGTTGTTGAAAAACAAGTTTTAATGACTCCAACCTAAGTGCATGTAAACTTCCGACTTCAACTGTATAGATATTTTAAATATATCTAAAAAGAATTTTAAAAACATTGACTTCCAAATGACACCACATTGTAGGAATGACCCAGCTATGCTTTCCCACCTTATTTACTAGCTAGGTAACTTACCATCCGCAGGTAACATTACCCAGAGTAGCTAATGTTAATGTAAACCCCTGCGATTATTTTTGGTTTTGATAATGTTAGCAATCTACACACACACCAATGACCTGTAAATCACCAGCAGTAGCTACAGTACATTTGGCCAACTCATGTTCCTCATCTCTCTTTCTTAGTAGCTTATTAATGCCCCCCCTCTCACAAACTATGATAGCTAGTTAGATACAGTGGGGAGAACAAGTATTTGACACACTGCCGATTTTAGCAGGTTTTCCTACTTACAAAGCATGTAGAGGTCTGTAATTTTTATCATAGGTACACTTCAACTGTGAGAGACGGAATCTAAAACAAAAATACAGAAAATCACATTGTATGATTTTTAAGTAATTAATTTGCATTTTATTGCATGACATAAGTATTTGATACATCGGAAAAGCAGAACTTAATATTTGGTACAGAAACCTTTGTTTGCAATTACAGAGATCATACGTTTCCTGTAGTTCTTGACCAGGATTGCACACACTGCAGCAGGGATTTTGGCCCACTCCTCCATACAGACCTTCTCCAGATCCTTCAGGTTTCGGGGCTGTCGCTGGGCAATACGGACTTTCAGCTCCCTCCAAAGATTTTCTATTGGGTTCAGGTCTGGGGACTGGCTAGGCCACTCCAGGACCTTGAGATGATTATTATGGAGCCACTCCTTAGTTGCCCTGGCTGTGTGTTTCGGGTTGTTGTCATGCTGGAAGACCCAGCCACGACCCATCTTCAATGCTCTTACTGAGGGAAGGAGGTGGTTGGCCAAGATCTCGCGATACATGGCCCCATCCATCCTCCCCTCAATATGGTGCAGTCGTCCTGTCACCTTTGCAGAAAAGCATCCCCAAAGAATGATGTTTCCACCTCCATGCTTCATGGTTGGGATGGTGTTCTTGGGGTTGAACTCATCCTTCATCTTCCTCCAAACACAGCAGGTGGAGTTTTTAGACCAACAAGCTCTATTTTTGTCTCATCAGATCACATGACCTTCTCCCATTCCTCCTCTGGATAATCCAGATGGTCATTTGCAAACTTCAGACGGGCCTGGACATGCGCTAGCTTGAGCAGGGGGACCTTGCGTGCGCTGCAGGATTTTAATCCATGACGGCGTAGTGTGTTACTAATGGTTATCTTTGAGACTGTGGTCCCAGCTCTCTTCAGGTCATTGACCAGGTCCTGCCACGTAGTTCTGGGCTGATCCCTCACATTCCTCATGATCATTGGTGCCCCACGGCGTGAGATCTTGCATGGAGTCCCAGACCGAGGGTGATTGACCGTCATCTTGAACTTCTTCCATTTTCTAATAATTGTGCCAACAATTGTTGCCTTCTCACCAAGCTGCTTGCCTATTGTCCTGTAGCCCATCCCAGCCTTATGCAGGTCTACAATTGTATCCCTGATGTCCTTACACAGCTCTCTGGTCTTGGCCATTGTGCAGAGGCTGGAGTCTGTTTGATTGAGTGTGTGGACAGGTGTATTTTATACTGTTAACGAGTTCAAACAGGTGCAGTTAATACGTGGAGTGGAGAACAGGAGGGCTTCTTAAAGAAAAAGTAACAGGTCTGTGAGAGCTGGAATTCTTACTGGTTGGTAGGTGATCAAATACTTATGTCATGCAATAAAATGCAAATGAATTACTTAAAAATCATACAATGTGATTTTCTGGATTTTTGTTTTAGATTCCGACTCTCACAGTTGAAGTGTACCTATGATAAAAATGACAGACCTCTACATGCTTTGTAAGTAGGAAAACCTGCAACCTGATAACCTGTGTATCAAATACTTGTTCTCCCCGCTGTAGCTAGCTTAGTTAACCCAGTTAACAGCAAGTTAGCTAGTTAGCAGATCAGTTAGCTATGCTTTCCCTCCTTGTAGCTAGCCAAAGATATTTAGCAATCCACCTCTGTTTGTATTGTAACATTAGTTAGCTAGCATCTGCATTCTTGAGAAAAGTCTACATAAAATAATTGTTTCGACTTGGACAGATTACAAAATGTTTAGAAAATTATTCAGAAAAAATGTACTTACAGTCCCCACTCTCACCTGTCCTCCACTTTTTGAAAGTCATCAGTGTGCTGTGTGGCTTTTGTGTGGTCTTGAGAGGAGCAAATGGTGCGAATGGTTCAAAGTATTTTGTCCTTCTAGCACTTGCGCAGTAAAGTTGTCACAGAAGCAAATGGTTGTTAAAATATCTAATTCAAATTGGTATGAATTAATTTCTTAAATTGTGCACCCATAAGATTACAGGCTGTTTTCAGTCATATTCTTCCTGTGTCAGAACATTTGACAACTTGACAGGGTAAATTTGTTGGAAAAATATCCATATTTTGTGGATATTTCCATGAAGCCACCATCATTTTATCAATATAGGCTATGCAATACATGATTATTTTTGTGGATTTCATGTTTTCAATGAGTACAGCAAGCTAGCGGTAAGGCTGATCTTTGGTAAAATTTAGACCAAAACGAACTGACTATTTTTGGGCGAAATAGCGGCCATGACGGACGGACCAGATATCACCCATAATTTGACGTCAATTGACGTAACGTGCTGAGTGAGATGTTCTCCAACCAGATATCAACTAATTGATCTTTTTTCCATGCAATGTTTTAATTCTGGGATGATTTCACCAATGATAATGATACTTCACTTTATCCTCTGTCTTAGCCTCAGAAATGATAGAAGTGTGTTACACAGAACAAAGCCATTAGAGTCCCCTTCAAACCCGTATGTCTTTTTCATATTTTGTTCCTATGGGCTCAACAGTAATTAGCTCTTCTTTAGTTGATTGTTAAGCGGCTCGTTAGGAGAACCGATCTCGGATAATTATCATAGAGATTGACCTAGTATGTGAAGTCATCATCGAAGCGCAGTTGACCCCATGGAGAGCGGGATATTGAGTTTCCCTCACTGTATAATAGATATAGAAATATAATGGGGGTTGGGTGAATTGGTTAAACTGTGTGTGTGCGCGTATGCCTGATGCGTAAGGGAGAGCCTGGATGAAAGTAACACGCCCATTTTCTCAGATAACACAGAATCTAGAATGGTGAACTGAAGTCAGCATGTCTCTAATACGGAGGACGTCCTCCCTTTTTAAAAAAGAGCCCAGTCCGACCATGTTTCGCCGAGTTATCAACAAAAAGTGGTTTTGAGCAATGAAAGTTTAAAAAAGCAGACATGACAAGGACAGCTGCAACACACCTGATTGATAGGCCTAAGCATGAATAGTAATAGAAAACCTCCCACTACATTTACATTTAAAGTGAGATGATAAAATTATAGTTAATATAGCAATTATGTGATCCAATTTTGTCCGATTTTAATATTGTAAGGCAAAATATAGTGCTTGCGCAACATTACGATGTTGACGTATGGTTCATTTTCATAAATGTAGAACCTATAGCATTCATTATTCAAATCAACAAAATCATGAAATTAGAACTGATTTGTTTGTTGAAAGTAAGACAGATATTGTGCACTTCTCGCCACGTGTTACTTCTGTCCCAGGGCTGTGTTACTGCTGCCACGCCGGCAGGTACAAAAGTAACGTTGTGGTCAATATTCCCTCTAAGCTGCACAGGTGCCCACTCAAAAGTAATATCAGCCTGCACAGAGAAGCACGAGATTGAATTTCACTCAACTTTCTAGAGTTTTCCCCGTTAGTCAACACATATCGTTTCCCTTTACTGTGGGAATTGGGATTGAATCAACGCAATATTAGCGGCCACGTGTGCACATTTGTTCATATCCTTTGCTCGCTAGTGAGTTATTAGCCCAGTTATAGATAATTTGTAGTCAGCAATGGGGGAGTGATTGCTTCCTACAGGGGTACAAAATGTGTGCATTTCTAGTGTCGTGTCTTTACTATCATTAAACTGAAGATTCATCTTTATCAAATGACTCTCTGTAATTATTATTACGCGATTAAACTGATTAATTATGTAACGGTAATTAACTAGGAAGTCGGGGCACCAAGGAAAATATTCAGATTACAAAGTTATAATTTTCGTAATATAACTTTTTCAGATATTTTCATATCTGATCAATAGTCTTCTGGTTAATGAATTCTTCTTTACCTCACGTTAGTCTCATTTCAAACGTCGTAAATTGTTGGTTATCTGCACGAACCCAGTCTTCACTATGAGTCATCCATACATCAATTGTCTGAAAATAATTTATTTACTAACTAAGTAATTCACAGAAATGCATTAACAAACAGTAGATAGTTACAAGGAAATGATAACGGAGTTTCCCTAGTGGGATAAACCGGCATCGCTGCTTGGTGTACAAAAGGGAAGTGGGGGTCGACTGAGATAAGACAACACATAGTTGATAATTATAACAATTGAAATGCTAATCCTTTGCACATGAACGCTCACCCATTCGGGAACAACTGCAATCAATATATATATTTACGCTCAGTGTGTCGTCGGGGTCTCTGTTGAAAAGTTTGTTTCTGTTGGAGAGTTTGTCCGCCTTCTCTGTCGTGGTTAGATTGGATAGTTCAGAGTGACATTCATTCATATCGTTATGGATAGATGTTTTGCCGGTTGTCGGTCTTTGTGTTCAATTATACCGAATTCCTTGCTGCAGAATAGTAATTCATATCAAAGACTTGTTCTTATTCTGTCGGTATCGATAGTCTAAGAGTTTAACCACGTGGGATGGTTAAAAGATTCAGCAGTCTGGTTTCAAACCATGGCCCTCTCGTTATCGAGGTAAGCTGGTCTGCAACCTTTGTCCTCCTGTAATTGAGAGCAACATGGTCTGTTGAGAAATTCTCTAGGTGGGGCTTATATTCGGAATTGCAGAAAAGGGCCTGTTCCAGGATGCCCGACCATAACTGTGCTCATGGGCGGTCCTCTGATTTAGTTAAACTCAAAAGGGAATTGGAGTTTCCTTCATTAAACAGTCCAAAATCACATTACACAATTTTACAAACCGTATCCTCACTCATTCATCTTATACAACAACTAGATGTAAACCTCATATCTGAGGCTATTATATAAACAGCGTTATGGTAATGTGGCCGTATTGTCTCCCATGAGTTTCACAAAATTGTACCAAACGGACCAGTCCGTAGCTGGATTATTCACCGATCTTTTATACCTTCTCCGGAACATAAATGTTGTTCGGACCTCTACTCTCTCTCTCTATACTGTGACCATGAGGAGATAATCTCCTCCAGGAATTTACGACCTCTCTCTGACCACAGCAGCCTGGGTGTAGGAGACAGGGAGAGGGGGATGGGACTTGCTGTACCCAAAGAGGGCAACGTCATGACACTAGCCATATTTGAAAAGTGAGTCGGGTAAAGATATATTTTTTTTAAGGGGCAGTGTGGTATTTTAGACAGGCTTAAATAATATAAGAAGCAAATAGGCAGAAGGTTGCATAATTTGTCTGATTCTCTGTAATAATGCTATGGGAATAATAATGCATTTTATTTTGTAAAGGGGTTTCTTGCATCAAACAACACAAAAACATTTTCAGTCACCTCCTTGTCTGAAGGACAAATGGATAAATAGGTTAATGTCAAGGCTTGCATGTTTTTTTTCATAAGTCTCATTGAATCTAGGCCTAAATTGAACACCACAAATTGGCTGCTACTGTAGGCTGAATGATAGAACAGCCATTTCCATATTAAAATGTTATGGGATATTTTCTCCATTGTTTTTGATGATGGGCCACTCTGTTAGGCTACTGTGGTCAAGTAGGCCTATTTGACCACTGTTAAAACTAACTTAAAGCAGAAAAAATGTAAGCGATCATTGGTTGCGGTAGTTCTTTTCTTGGTCTATTTCATTTAAAATCATTTACCCTAGAAATGAAATTACATTTGTTAATGGTAGATGATATATATAAGTTGTTTGTCATAAAATATGGTGTCTCTAGATCTATCGATCTCTGAGTAGTTAGGAAAAAAACTAAAAGTGTCACTTTCATCCCGGTTCTCCCCTATGTGTGTGTGGGCGGGTGAGGTGAGTTGGCAGTATATTGTATTGCTAACAGCAACATGGGCCGTTCACATCATACTGTCATCAGCACATCTGCTGTGAATCAGTTTGAGACCTTCACACAGAACCTGTCAACATATTCGCTCTGTCTATGTAGCCTACTGTATGTCTTCCCCTTAGAGTGGTTCTTGGTATGTTGCAGAATGCACTTCATGTTGTGTGTCTTTACTAGTTGACCTTGTGTAAAGTATTCCTTTCACTTGGACCCTATAGTATAAGCAATAAAGAACACTATTTCTATGGAAAATCACCACAACGTGGGATGTAATGTAGTCAAGTATTATATCTTCTCTCTGACACAATGTACACTACAGGACCAGTGACGTGTATTCATGGATGCCAAGGGAAGCCAGGCTTCCCCCAAAAAATGTATTTTAAGAATGTATCTTTCGCCTCTCTGTGTTTCACAATTTTACTTCAATTCGCAAGAGGCTTAATGTATCTCACTGGAGAAAGCATCCAAGCGAGCGAAACAGCGCCCTTCTTTCTCAGGATGTGTTGCCCATGTATCTGAGGCTGTCTGGTAATTAAGAGTATGACATTGTTTTCGCCCGTAGCATTGAATGCAAGGGAAGCCATCGAGTATTTGGCCTCCCTTGATAAAAAACAGTTATAATTATAGCCCATCAGCATTGAGCTACACTGAGTGAGCGCAACTGTGAATTGTCATGAACTTTCGTCAGCCGGTGATTGTCAAGCAATTAACTATCTCATGGTAATTGACCGTTAATTAACATAAACACATTTAGCATCTCCTGGCTTCCACACATAGCCTACAAGCCACTGATGCAGACCTTTGGAACGTCTACATTTTAAAAGGTCTAATAAATCCATGTAATATAGTCTACACCTTCACAATAAATCCATTATTTATTTTAGACAGGTCTAAAGAAACATGATATGAAGAAAATGTAGTCTATTTCAGAAGAACAGAATAGCATACTCTGAGTTGTCCTGATGTGGCTGTGCAATATGGCTGTGGGCTACAGTAGTTTATTTAGCAGACAAGATTTGCTTAGAATTCCGTGGAATTATTTTATATAATTTTTTAGTATGAAGAATACAACTGAACAAAGCTGAATAAAATAGAAAGGATATTTTCTCCAAACGACTTCAGGGAGTGCGCACATGCGACGATTCTGTGTTGAGCGGTTTGCAAAAAAATAGGTGCTCCTATATGCTTTACATTTATTGATGTAACTGCAGTTCTACAAACGTTGGGCTATATGTTTTGATTTTTAATATATTGTAACGCTGCATGATGCGACTCTAATGATGATTTGAAAAAAGTTACTTGAAAGGCATGAGGTCTGCTTTGTTTTTTTGCACAGGCTGTACACACTTCATCAGTCTCCCATTCACAATTTGAGGAGCACTTGATAATGCCTCAAATTTCCCAAAGGCTTCTCCCCAAAAATGTATTTTAATAATGTATTTTTCGTCTCTCTGTGTTTCACAATTTTACTTCAATTCGCAAGAGGCTTAATGTATCTCACTGTGTGGCCATAATGCACCCCAAAAAATCCATACCTTTTACAGCCCTTCTCCCTGAGTGCTGCCTGCTCTGAAGCACCTCTCACTCACACAACTCTCCATCAGGTGATTGGGTCTTTCTCACAGGCTATAAGTGAAGACAGACACATAGGAGACTCAACTGCGCACATTCATATCCATATTGGATGAACTGTCCACATTTACTTTTCGTCAGTCAACAAGATGAGTAGGCCTAATGAACAGTGAAAGCACTAGCCTATGTCAATCTACTATCCCCCATAGTACAAAAGTTGACATATTCTGTGCAAAAAATAATTATTCCAAACTTAGTCTGGGACAGTTGTGGGATGCGATAGATCCCAAGTGAATACAACCACTAGTATCAAAAATATTTTTTACGCAATGAGGTTGGCGCAACAGATCGGAACGATTAGCTTAAAATGTTGATAAACTGTTAGGCTATTTCTTCACATTATAAGCACAGCAATTCGCACACACCAGTAGGCTTATAACCGCGAATGTTCCATTTGCGGGATATTTATTTTTTTCTCGCACATTATCAAAAGTGACCACAAATGCGATTATGCATGTAATTATTTTAATATTATTAAGGTGCATTTTTATGGTGAAAATGATCTTCCCCAAAATTGTAACTCACGTGCTGCTTATGTACTGTTGAATTCGGAAGTTTACATACACCTTAGCTAAATACATTTAAACTCAGTTTTTCACAATTCCTGACATTTAATCCAAGTAAAAATGCCCTGTTTTAGGTCAGTTAGGATTACCACTTTTATTTTCAGAATGTGAAATGTCAGAGTAATAGTTGAGAGAATGATTTATTTCAGCTTTTATTTATTTTTCATCACATTCCCAGTGGGTCAGAAGTTTACATACACTCAATTAGTATTTGGTAGCAGTGCCTTTAAATACTTTAACTTGGGTCACACATTTCGGGTAGCTTCCCACAATATGTTGGGTGAATTTTGGCCCATTCCTCCTGACAGAGCTGGTGTAACTGAGTCAGGTTTGTAGGCCTCCTTACTCGCACACGCTTTTTCAGTTCTGCCCACAAATTTTCCATAGGATTGAGGTCAGGGCTTTGTGATGGCCACTCCAATACCTTGACCTTGTTGTCCTTAAGCCATTTTGCCACAACTTTGGAAGTATGCTTGGGGTCATTGTCCATTTGGAAGACCCATTTGCGACCAAGCTTTAACTTCCTGACTGATGTCTTGAGATGTTGCTTCAATATATCCACAAAATGTTCCTCCCTCATGATGCCATATATTTTGTGAAGTGCACCAGTCCCTCCTGCAGCAAAGCATGCCCACAACATGATGCTGCCACCCCCATGCTTCACAGTTGGGTCAGTGTTCCTCGGCTTGCAAGCCTCCCCCTTTTTCCTCGAAACAGAACGATGGTCATTATGGTCACAAACAGTTCTGTTTTTGTTTCATCAGACCAGAGGACATTTCTCCAAAAAGTATGATCTTTGTCCCCATGTGCAGTTGCAAACCGTAGTCAGGCTTTTTTATGGTGGTTTTGGAGCAGTGGCTTCTTCCTTGCTGAGCGGCCATTCAGGTTATGTCGATATAGGACTGGTTTTACTGTGGATATAGATACTTTTGTAGCGGTTTCCTCCAGCATCTTCACAAGGTCCTTTGCTGTTGTTCTGGGATTGATTTGTACTTTTCGCACCAAAGTACGTTCATCTCTAGGAGACAGAACGCGTCTCCTTCCAGAGCGGTATGATGGCTGTGTGGTCCCATGGTGTTTAAACTTGCGTACTATTGTTTGTACAGATGAATGTGATACCTTCAGGTGTTTGGAAATTGCTCCCAAGGATGGACTTGTGGAGATCTACAGTTTTTTTCTGAGGTCTTGGCTGATTTCTTTTGATTTTCCCATGATGTCAAGCAAAGAGGCACTGGGTTTGAAGGTAGGCCTTGAAATACATACACAGGTACACCTTCAATTGACTCAAATTATGTCAATTTGCCTATCAGTAGCTTCTAAAGCCATGACATAATTTTCTGGATTTTTCCAAGTTGTTTAAAGGCACAGTCAACTTAGTGTATGTAAACTTCTGACCTACTGGAATTGTGATACAGTGAATTATAAGTGAAATAATCTGTCTGTAAACAATTGTTGGAAAAATTACTTGTGTCATGCACAAAGTAGATGTCCTAACCGACTTGCCAAAACTATAGTTGGTTAAGAAGAAATTTGTGGAGTGGTTGAAAAATGAGTTTTAATGACTCCAACCTAAGTGTATGTAAACTTTGACTTCAACTGTATTCCAGTTAGGCTCTACAGCCCTTGTAAAGCTGATTATGTCATGTATTGTCATGTTGTGTCTTGTTTCTGTCCTTTCCCTTCACCCTGTCTCCCTCTGCTGGTCGTTATTAGGTTACCTTTTCTCCCCCTCTTTCCTCCAGCTGTTCCTTGTCTCCTCCTAACTACCTCGTCACCCCTTTTCCCACCTGTTCCCTTTTTCCCTCTGATTAGTCCTCTATATCTCTCTCTGTTTTTGTTCCTGTCTTTGTCGGATTCTTGTTTGTGTTTTTCATGCCTGAACCAGACTATCGTCATGTTTGCTGCAACCTTGTCCTGTCCTGTCGGAATCTGCCGGTCCATCTGAGCCTACCTATGTTTTGTTATTAAAGAAGTTCTGTTTACGTTAATTCGCTTTTGGGTCCTCATTCACGCACCGTAACAGATTAATGTGCTTAATTTGAAGAAGTTATTTTTCCACTTTAGTTGTGATACAAAGCTTATCAAAACATATAGACCTATAGGCTATGCTACATGAGGTGTGCGACAATGATTAGAAAAAGTCACAAAAAAAGGCATTGTTGCTTGTCTTACGCTGGGCATCATTCACAAGTGATAATATATCATTCACAAGTGATAGGCTAATGTTGTCCCCCATCAGACTATTCTAAATAATATGAAATATTTTTTATTTTGAATGGAACATTACCATGCACCTGTCTCAATATACATGTCATCTCTGCGCTTAAGTAGCGAATGGAGGACGTTTTTCCCGTGGTTCATTTTCATGCCAGCCAGGTAGACTATACTCCTGTTGTAAAGATAAGCAATGTGCTTAATATTAGGAAAGTTTAGAAACAAATATAGTAGGCCTAGCCTATAGAAAGCTGATGGGATCCTCCTCTTTTTAATAGAGGCCATCACTCTGTTTTCTCGCACATTGCATAGCCTATAGAAATGTTGCACAACATGAGCTCATTGGCTCTCATGAAGTGTTTGATTAGATTTTTTTTAACACATTTGCATTTATGTCAGTGATTAGAGGGACAATAGAGTGATGAGTACCAGGCAGTTAGCAAGTTTGGTAGGCTACTAATGACCATCAGCAGCATCAGACCTTGGAGAAGCCTAATTACCGTGACTAAACAGTCATGTGGAAATTTGACTGCCTTCATGACTCGTGACCGCCGGTGTGGCGGTAATACGGTCACTGCAACAGCCCTAGTCCTGGCACACCTAAAACAATTGTCAAGGGAAGCCAGTTTTGATTTGCCTTCACACCAATCACATCAAAAACAGAACGTAATTTACAGAAAAAAATTGTTGCATCTCGTTGTGTCGTTGTCCTCCAAGGGATAGCTAGCTAAAATCATCCCTTTCCTAAATTAGCCATGGATGGAGGTAGGGATTTGGACTTGCGGTTTTAATTAATTCCCCGCACTTGTCAATGATTATAACGGGGATTCTGATCCAACAATACATTGTGCCCCTGAGAGGATGGAAGTTCAATATGTAGCTAGATGTATTAGGCACATTTTAACTAGGTGGCCTGGCGCATAATTGCCCATGAAAGGTAGTTAGGCTTGCGAGCAAGCATTTTAGCCAGGTAGCCTAGGACAATTTAAAACTAAAAGCCAAACACAAACACACACACACAAATCAGTTCTATGGACAGCAAAATCATATTTAGCTTACTTTGATTGGACTAAATTGTTTTTGGTATCGTTTAGTTGTCACTGTATTAAACTAAGTATACAGTGCATTCGGAAAGTAATAAGACCCTTTGACTTTTTCCACATTTTGTTACGTTACAGCCTTTTTCAAAAAATCTATTAAATTGTTTTTTTGCTCATGAATCTACACACAATACCCCATAATGACATAGAAAACACTGGTTTTTAGATTGTTTTACAAATGTATAAAAAACTGAAATATTACATTTGCATAAGAATTCAGACCCTTTTACTCAGTACTTTGTTGAAGCACCTTTGGCAGCGATTACAGCCTCAAGTCTTCTTGGGAATGACGCTGCAAGCTTGGCACACCTGCATTTGGGGAGCTTCAGTCATTCTTCTCTGCAGATCCTCTCAAGCTCTGTCAGGTTGGATGGGGAGCGTTGCCGCACAGCTATTTTCAGGTCTCTCCAGAGATGTTCAATCGGGTTCAAGTCCGGGCTCTGGCTGGGCCGCTCAAGGACATTTAGAGACTTGTCCCGAAGCCACTCCTGCATTGTCTTGGCTGTGTGCTTAGGGTCGTTGTCCTGTTAGAATGTGAACCTTTGCCCTAGTCAGAGGTCCTCAGCGCTCTGGAGCAGGTTTTCATCAAGGATCTCTCTGTACTTTTCTCTGTTCATCTTTCCCTCGATCCTGACTAGTGTCCCAGTCCCTGCCACTCAATAACATCCCCACAGCATGATGCTGCCAACACCATGCTTCACCGTAGAGATGGTGCCAGGTTTCCTCCAGACATGACCCTTGGCATTCAGGCCGAAGAGTTCAATCTTGATTTCATCAGACCAGAGAATCTTGTTTCTCATGGTCTGACAGTCCTTTAGGTGCCTTTTGGCATGCCTCTGTCATGTGCCTTTTACTGAGGAGTGGCTTCTGTCTGGCCACTCTACCATAAAGGCCTGATTGGTGGAGTGCTGCAGAGATGGTTGTCCTTCTGAAAGGTTCTCCCATCTCCACAGAGGAACTATGGAGCTCTGTCGAAGTGACTATCAGGTTCTTTGTCACCTCTCTGACCAAGGCCCTTCTCCCCCGATTGCCCAGTTTGGCCGGGCGGCCAGCTCTAGAATTAGTTTTGGTTGTTCCAAAATTCTTCCATTTAAGAATGATGGAGGCCACTGTGTTCTTGAGAATCTTCAATGCTGCAGAAATGTTTTGGTATCCTTCCTCAGATCTGTGCCTCGACACAATCCTGGCTCAGAACTCTACGGACAATTCCTTTGACCTCATGGCTTAGTTTTTGCCCTGACATGCACTGGCAACTGTGGGACCTTATATAGACAGGTGTGTGCCTTTCCAAATCATGTCCAATCAATTGAATTTAC
Organism: Oncorhynchus mykiss; assembly: GCF_057628025.1. NCBI lineage: Eukaryota > Metazoa > Chordata > Actinopteri > Salmoniformes > Salmonidae > Oncorhynchus > Oncorhynchus mykiss. The sequence continues at coordinate 31,258,323 of NC_143051.1, forward strand.
CACAAGTGGACTCCAATCAAGTTGTAGAAACATCTAAAGGATGGTCAATGGAAACAGGATGCACTTGAGCTCAATTTCGAGTCTTATAGAAAATAATACTTATGTAAATATTTATTTTTATATAATTTATCAAAAATGTCAAAAAACCTGTTTTCACCTTGTCATTATGTGGTATTATGTGTAGATTGATGAGGAAATCTTACCCAGGCACCGCTACTGTACAGGACTACATAACAATGACTCTATTTCTCTGTAGTGTATTAAAACAGTCATATACAGTGGGGCAAAAAAATAATTTAGTCAGCCACCAATTGTGCAAGTTCTCTCACTTAAAAAGATGAGAGAGGCCTGTAATTTTCATCATAGGTACACTTCAACTATGACAGACAAAATGAGAAAAAAAATCCAGAAAATCACATTGTAGGATTTTTAATGAATTTATTTGCAAATTATGGTGGAAAATAAGTATTTTGCCATATACCGGTATTTATGCACGGACCGGTTTGGGTTTTTACTTTACCTGCTAGAACAGTATTTTAATGTTTGGTTTGTTAATGAGAGACGCCGTGTGTAATGTCCATTTTTATGTTTACTCCACTCCTTGAGTCATCTCTCTCCATGCCGCTTTCCACCCAGACCTAGCCCCGCCCCCTGTCACTCAAGGAGAGCATTTGTTGTTGCTTGACCAGAGACACATTCTTTCAGTCTGCATAGTCAATGCAGCACATGCAACAATGTTGATGACAACGATGTTGTTTCCACTTTGATCCTAATATAAGTCCACAAGCATTTTATAATTACAATATTAGTTTGTGTTTCTTACATCTGCAAACAGCTAGTTTGTATTTTCTTAGCAAGTTAAGCAAATTAGCAAATTTTATTTGTCACATACACATGGTTAGCAGATGTTATTGCGAGTGTATCGAAATGCTTGTGCTTCTAGTTCCGACAATGCAGTAATAACCAACAAGTAATCTAGCTAACAATTCCAAAACTACTACCTTATAGACACAAGTGTAAGGGGATAAATAATATGTACATAAAGATATATGAATGAGTGATGGTACAGAGCGGCATAGGCAAGATACAGTATATGGTATTGAGTGCAGTATATACATATGAGATGAGTATGTAAACAAAGTGGCATAGTTAAAGTGGCTAGTGATACATGTATTACATAACGATGCAGTAGATGATATAGAGTACAGTATATACGTATACATATGAGATGAATAATGTAGGGTATGTAAACATTATATTAGGTAGCATTGTTTAAAGTGGCTAGTGATATATTTGTCACGTGCGCTGAATACAACAGGTGTAGGTAGACGTTACGCTGAAATGCTTACTTACAGGCTCTAACCAATAGTGTAAAAAAATATATTAGGTGAACAATAGGTAAGTAAATAAATAAAACAACAGTAAAAAGACAGGCTATATACAGTAGCGAGGCTATTACAGTAGCGAGGCTACATACAGACACCGGTTAGTCAGATTGAGGTAGAATGTACATGTAGATATGGTTAAAGTGACTATGCATATATGATGAACAGAGAGTAGCGGTAGCGTAAAAGAGGGGTTGGCAGGTGGTGGGTGGCGGGACACAATGCAGATAGCCCGGTTAGCCAATATGCGGGAGCACTGGTTGGTCGGCCCAATTGAGGTAGTATGTACATGAATGTATACAGTGCCTTGCGAAAGTATTCGGCCCCCTTGAACTTTGCGACCTTTTGCCACATTTCAGGCTTCAAACATAAAGATATAAAACTGTATTTTTTTGTGAAGAATCAACAACAAGTGGGACACAATCATGAAGTGGAACGACATTTATTGGATATTTCAAACTTTTTTAACAAATCAAAAACTGAAAAATTGGGCGTGCAAAATTATTCAGCCCCCTTAAGTTAATACTTTGTAGCGCCACCTTTTGCTGCGATTACAGCTGTAAATTGCTTGGGGTATGTCTCTATCAGTTTTGCACATCGAGAGACTGACATTTTTTCCCATTCCTCCTTGCAAAACAGCTCGAGCTCAGTGAGGTTGGATGGAGAGCATTTGTGAACAGCAGTTTTCAGTTCTTTCCACAGATTCTCGATTGGATTCAGGTCTGGACTTTGACTTGGCCATTCTAACACCTGGATATGTTTATTTTTTAACCATTCCATTGTAGATTTTGCTTTATGGTTTGGATCATTGTCTTGTTGGAAGACAAATCTCCGTCCCAGTCTCAGGTCTTTTGCAGACTCCATCAGGTTTTCTTCCAGAATGGTCCTGTATTTGGCTCCATCCATCTTCCCATCAATTTTAACCATCTTCCCTGTCCCTGCTGAAGAAAAGCAGGCCCAAACCATGATGCTGCCACCACCATGTTTGACAGTGGGGATGGTGTGTTCAGCTGTGTTGCTTTTACGCCAAACATAACATTTTGCATTGTTGCCAAAAAGTTCCATTTTGGTTTCATCTGATCAGAGCACCTTCTTCCACATGTTTGGTGTGTCACCCAGGTGGCTTGTGGCAAACTTTAAACAACACTTTTATGGATATCTTTAAGAAATGGCTTTCTTCTTGCCACTCTTCCATAAAGGCCAGATTTGTGCAATATACGACTGATTGTTGTCCTATGGACAGAGTCTCCCACCTCAGCTGTAGATCTCTGCAGTTCATCCAGAGTGATCATGGGCCTCTTGGCTGCATCTCTGATCAGTCTTCTCCTTGTATGAGCTGAAAGTTTAGAGGGACGGCCAGGTCTTGGTAGATTTGCAGTGGTCTGATACTCCTTCCATTTCAATATTATCGCTTGCACAGTGCTCCTTGGGATGTTTAAAGCTTGGGAAATCTTTTTGTATCCAAATCCGGCTTTAAACTTCTTCACAACAGTATCTCGGACCTGCCTGGTGTGTTCCTTGTTCTTCATGATGCTCTCTGCGCTTTTAACGGACCTCTGAGACTATCACAGTGCAGGTGCATTTATACGGAGACTTGATTACACAGGTGGATTGTATTTATCATCATTAGTCATTTAGGTCAACATTGGATCATTCAGAGATCCTCACTGAACTTCTGGAGAGAGTTTGCTGCACTGAAAGTAAAGGGGCTGAATAATTTTGCACGCCCAATTTTTCAGTTTTTGATTTGTTAAAAAAGTTTGAAATATCCAATAAATGTCGTTCCACTTCATGATTGTGTCCCACTTGTTGTTGATTCTTCACAAAAAAATACAGTTTTATATCTTTATGTTTGAAGCCTGAAATGTGGCAAAAGGTAGCAAAGTTCAAGGGGGCCGAATACTTTCGCAAGGCACTGTATATGATAAACAGAGAGTAGCAGCAGCGTAAAAAGAGGGGTTGGGGGGTGGCACACAATGCAAATAGTCCAGGTAGCCATTTGATTACCTGTTCAGGAGTCTTATGGCTTGGGGGTAAAAACTGTTGAGAAGCCTTTTTGTCTTAGACTTGGCACTCCGGTACCGCTTGCCATGCGGTAGTAGAGAGAACAGTCTGACTGGCTCGGGTCTTTGACAATTTTTAGAGCCTTCCTCTGACACCGCCTGGTGTAGAGATCCTGGATGGCAGGCAGCTTAGCCCCAGTGATGTACTGGGCCTGGGCCGTACGCACTATCCTCTGTAGTGCCTTGCGGGCAGAGGCCGAGCCGTTGCCGTACCAGGCAGTGATGCAACCAGTCGATGTTGCAACTGTCAAACCTTTTTGAGGATCTCAGGACCCATGACACATCTTTTTAGTTTCTTGAGCGGGAATAGGCTTTGTCGTGCCCTCTTCACAACTGTCTTTGTGTGTTTGGACCATTCTAGTCTGTTGTTCATGTGGACACCAAGGAACTTGAAGCTCTCAACCTGCTCCACTACAGCCCCGTCGATGAGAATGGGGGCGTGCTCGGTCCTCCTTTTCCTGTAGTCCACAATAATCTCCTTAGTCTTGGTTATGTTGATGGATAGGTTGTTATTCTGGCACCACCCAGCCAGGTCTCTGACTTCCTCCCTATAAGCTGTCTCGTCGTTGTCGGTGGTCAGGCCTACCACTATTGTGTCGTCTGCAAACTTAATGATGGTGTTAGAGTCATGCCTGGCCATGCAGTCGTGGGTGAACAGGGAGTACAGGAGGGGACTGAGCACACACCCCTGAGGAGCTCCAGTGTTGAGGATCAGTGTGGCTTTGAGGGTACTATGTTGTTGAATGCTGAGCAGTAGTCAATGAATAGCATTCTCACGTAGGTGTTCCTTTTGTCCAGGTGGGAAAGGGCAGTGTGGAGTGCAATAGAGAGTGCATCATCTGTGGATCTGTTTGGGCGGTATGTAAATTGGAGTGGGTCTAGGGTTTCTGGGATAATGGGGTTGTGAGCCATTACCAACCTATCAAAGCACTTCCTGGCTAGAGACGTGAGTGGTACGGGTCGATAGTCATTTAGGCAGGTTGCCTTTGTGTTCTTGGGCACAGGGACTATATTGGTCTGCTTGAAACATGTTGGTATTACAGACTTAATCAGGGACATATTGAAAATGTCAGTGAAAACACCTGCCAGTTGGTCAGCACATGTCTGGAGCACATGTCCTGGTAATCCGTCTGGCCATGCAGCCTTGTGTATGTTGACCTGTTTAAAGGTCTTACTCACATCGGCTACGGAGAGCCTGGAACAGCTGATGCTCTCACGCATGCCTCAGTGTTGCTTGCCTCGAAGCGAGCATAGATGTGATTTAGCTCATCTGTAGGCTCGCGTCACTGGGCAACTCGCGGCTGTGCTTCCCTTTGTAGTCTGTAATAGTTTGCAAGCCCTGCCTCATAAGACGAGCGTCGGAGCCGGTGTAGTATGATTCAATTTTAGCCCTGTAGTGACGCTTTGCCTGTTTGATGGTTCGTCGCAGGGCATAGCAGGATTTCTTGTAAGCTTCTGGGTTAGAGTCCCGCATCTTGAAAGCTTCAGCTCTACCCTTTAGCTCACTGCGAATGTTGCCTGTAATGGCTTCTGGTTGGGGCATGTACGTACATTCGCTGTGGAGACGACGCCCTCGATGCACTTATTGATAAAGCCAGTGACTGATGTGGTGTAGTCCTCAATGTCATCGGAAGAATCCCAGAACATGTTCCAGTCTGTGCTTGCAAAACAGTCTTGTAGTTTAGCATCGGCTTCATCTGACCACTTTTTTATAGACCGAGTCACTGGTGCTTCCTGCTTTAATTTTTGCTTGTAAGCAGGAATCAGGAGCATAGAGTTGTGTTTGGATTTACCAAATGGAGGGCGAGGGAGAGCTTTGTACGCGTCTCTGTGTGTGGAGTACAGGTGATCTAGATTTTTTTTCCCTCTGGTTGCACATATAACATGTTGATGGAAATTTGGTAGAACTGATTTAAGTTTCCCTGCATTAAAGTCACCGGCCACTAGGAGCGCCGCCTCTGGGTGAGTGGTTTCCTGTTTGCTTATTTCCTTATACAGCTGACTGAATGCGGTCTTAGTGACAGCATCTGTCTGTGGTGGTAAATAAACAGCCACGAAAAGTATAGCTGAGAACTCTCTAGGCAAGTAGTGTGGCCTGCAATTTATCACAACATACCGTACTTCAGGTGAGCAAAATCTAGAGACTTCGTTAGATTTCTTGCACCAGCTGTTTACAAATATGCACAGACCGCCCTCTCTCGTATTACCGGAGTGTGCTGTTCTATCTTGCCGGTGCAGCGTGTATCCCGCTAGCTGAATATCCATGTCGTCATTCCGTGAAACATAGGATATTGCAGTTTTTGATGTCCTGTTGGTAGGATATTCGTAATCGTACCTCGTCTAGTTTATTGTCCAATGATTGCACGTTGGTGAGTAGTATTAGCTTTCCCACTCGCCTTTTTCGGGTCCTGACCAGGCATCCGGCTCTGGTGTGTGTACAGCAGCAGAGGCTATGTTGTTCTCCAAAGGCTGCACAAGTGTACATTAATTGTGTCTGTCATTCCGCTTTAGTAGTGTACCTAAAGTCTACTATTCATAATCAGTAGATGCTACAGTATTCTGTCTCTCTCTCTCTCTCTCTCTCTTGCTCTCTTGCTCTCTCGCGCTCTCTCTCCTCTCTCTCTCTCCTCTCTCTCTCGCTCTCTCTCTCTCCTCTCTCTCCTCTCTCCTCTCTCTCTCTCTTTAGTAATGCACATAGCACAGTCGTTGCTAAATTCTTTCATCTTTGTCCCTTCAGTGATGCACCTGTATTTCCCATTAACAGTAGTAACCAATTCCCTTTATTGTTTTCTGTCCACCCTCTGTAGTTGCTCACAAACAGTACCACAGGGGTCAAAACTTTTTCCTGGAGTGCTGCAAGTACTGCAGGATTTTATTCCAACATAGTTCAGTTCAGTTCAGTTCAGTTCAGTTCAGTTCAGTGATTGCCTAAATTTAACACACACAGAACATTGGTAAATTCCACTGTGAATCACAAACCGTAGCACATGGGTAAATTCCACTGATATATATGTCTTTGATACATTCTCTCTTCTATGTCTCTTCTTCTTCAGTGGTGTACATGTGCTGCTCATGGGACACTTTCCGGATGCTGATGGTACAGTTTTGGAGGGAGGGCTTGCCCCCGGAGGACTATGCTTTCTTCTTCATCGACCTGTTCGGCCACAGCCTGAGGAAGCGGCCTGCTAGGCCCTGGTACAGAGGAGACGCAGACGACCATGCCGCTAAGAAGGCCTTCAGGGTGAGAGGGGGATGACAGAGGGATGGATGAGGGAGGTCTGTAGGAACGAAGGGAGGGGTAGATTGAGTAGGGGGTATAGGAGATGGATTTAATGGGATTTAGTGGGGACTGCATCTTTGGGTCTGAGAAAAGTGCTTTAATCGGATGTATTACTGTCATTACACTGCAGTTATGAGTGAGATTTGACTGGTATGAAGGAGGGATGAGAGAATTGTTTCATTTGATTTAACTCTACTTTTACCAGATAGCATAATAAAGAGGAATGTAGGGGGTATATCATGAGTAGGGGATAGAGGAGAGGAATTTAGTTGGATGCTGTACTGTCGTTATAAGTGATATTACAAAGGCAGGGAGGGTAAATGAGTGATGACTCAGCAGCAGATAAGAGAAAAAAGGCATCAGTCATGCAGCTGTATTGGTAGGTAATGAGAGGTACATGATACATTTTGAGAATATTGTGAAATAGGACGTTTTATCGCAAGTTCAAGGAAATAGCACAGTGAAATAGCACAGTGAAAAATTGGAGAGTGGTTGGCTAAACATGCATCTTTTTTTCTGCGATATATGTACCTTTTTCAAGAGAGAAATGGATGAGAGACGAAGGAATGAGGAAAAGGAATGACTATGGCAAAAATGGAACAAAGGACTATGGCAAAAATGGAACCAAACATATCCAGTTGTAGCATATCTCCCATTACACTGTCAGATAGAGTAACACTGAGTGAGGAATATAGGGTGTTAAGCATTCAGATGACTCGACTTGATGACAGTACCCAGACAGCAAAACTGTTACGGCCCAAATCCAGTCCACATCTACAATGTTACAGCCAGTTATAACTTGGTATTACGGTCAATTAACCCAAGCTACTCCATTTTCCCGGCATACTAAACCATTTGACAAAACAAACTTACACAGTGAATTGAAGTTATGTTTGTCTCTCTGGCGGACAGTTTAAATAGATGCAAGCAGCACCACACTACTGGGGGAAAAAACGTGCATCTCAAGGGGGAAGGCCAGCTTTGTACAGCGCTGTCAGCATGTTTTCTCACCCTAAATAGCCATGTACTGCAGTCTGTACTGTAAATCAAATATTTTTCACTCCTTCACAAATAAAGTCTAGAGCACATATGTCAGAGTCAAGGCCCGCGGGCCACATTCGGCCCGCAAGAAGGTTTTTTACGGCCCCTGGGATGATCTTGATTTATTATTAGAACCGGCCCGCAGCAAGCCGGCAGCCCGCAGATCTTTTACACGCACCAATACTACATTTCCCACAATGCAAAGGTGACGCACCGAGCAGTAGGCTGCTTCATTTCAATATTTATTGGCACAGCAGTCGTCAGCATCACAGTAAAATTAACTTTCAGATACCCATCAAAAATGGCAAAACGGAAGGTGGATACTGAGAACCGGGGGTTTCAAACAAGGTGGGAGTCGGAGTATATGTTCACGAAGGTAGCTGGAAAACCTGTGTGTCTTCTGTGTGGAGAAAGTGTGGCGGTACTGAAAGAGTATAATCTGAGACGACATTATGAAACGAAACACGCGGACAAAAACAAGAATATGGACATGGAACAAAGGCTACAAAAGGCAGAGGAATTAAAACGAGGCCTCAAATCTCGACAGGCTCTGTTCAAAAAAGCCAAATCACAAGGCCAGGCTGCTGTCAAGGCCAGTTTTATTTTGGCAGAAGAGATCGCTAAATCAGCCCGGCCATTTACGGAGGGGGATTTCATCAAAAACTGCATGATTAAAGTTTGTGACGAAGTTTGCCCAGAAAAAAGGCAACTCTTTTTAAATGTGAGTCTGAGCAGAAACACCATTTCCGAGAGAGTAGACCAGTTGTCCATCAATCTAAAAGAGCAGCTTGTGAAAAAGGGAAAAGATTTTATTGCATATTCCTTGGCTGTGGATGAGAGCACCGACATTTCTGACATTGCCCAGTTGTCAATTTTCATCCGCGGAGTGGACTCCAACCTAAGCGTGACAGAGGAGTTTTTGGCTTTACGTCCTATGCATGGCACAACTACGGGGCATGATTTGTATGAAGAGGTGTCAAGATGTGTAAATGAGATGGAGCTGCCTTGGGAAAAACTCGTGGGTTTGACAACCGACGGAGCACCTGCGATGTGTGGACACAGGAGCGGACTGGTGGCGAAGATACGGGAAAAGATGCAAGAGGAAAACGCGACAGGTGAGCTGACAGCTTATCATTGTATCATACACCAGGAAGCGTTGTGCGGTAAAGCCTTGAAAATGGAGCATGTAATGAGCATCATCACGCGCACAGTTAACTTTATCAGAGCCAAAGGTTTGAATCACCGCCAGTTCAAGGCATTTCTGACGGAGTTAGAAACGGAGCATGGTGATTTGCCTTATCACACAGAGGTGCGATGGCTAAGCCAGGGAAAGGTGCTTCAAAGATGTTTCGAGCTTCGTGAGGAGATTTGTCTGTTCTTGGACAGCAAAGGGAAAGACACAACACAACTCCGAGACGAAATGTTTCTGTGTGAAATGGCTTTTCTGTGTGACATTACGAGTCATCTGAATGCAATAAACTTGCAGCTGCAGGGTCGGGATCGTGTCATCTCTGATATGTACAGTACAGTGAAGGCATTTAAAACCAAACTGACTCTGTGGGAGACGCAGATGCGGAAAGAAAATTTGAGCCACTTTCCCAGCTGCCAGACCATGAAAGAGAAGCTCTCTACCAGTGCGTTCGCGAGCACACAGTTGGCTGATAAAATAGGTATGCTTGCCGCTGACTTTCGACGCCGATTTGCTGACTTTGAAGCACAAAAAAGCAGGTTGGAACTGCTCGGTAACCCATTTGCTGTTGACGTGGAAAGCTCACCACCAAACCTCCAAATGGAGTTGATTGACCTCCAATGCAATGATGCACTGAGGGCAAAATATGCGGCAGTGGGTGCTGCGGAGTTCGCCCGTTTCCTCCCCGGCACAATGCCCCAGCTGCGCATCCAGGCTGCTCAAACGTTGTCTATGTTTGGCAGCACATACCTGTGTGAACAACTGTTTTCTTTGATGAACCTGAACAAAACATCACACAGAAGTCGACTTACTGCTGAACACCTCCACTCAATTCTGAGGATTTCTTCAGCTCAGAGCCTTACCCCGAACATTGATGAACTTGTGGAAAAGATGGGACACCACCAAGTATCACCCTCAACCTAAAACAAGTGAACATTACTGTGCAATCACATATTTAGAGTTTTTACTCAGTTCAAGTTTAAAAGTTAAAATTTAATATTTGTTTTCACTGCATGTTACTTCTCCTTAAACAAAGTGTTGTTTTTGATTAATAGATTTTTGCACTTTATTTTTTTGTATTTCAATCCAATTATATTTTAAAAATATTTCAGTTGAGTGGATGATAGAAAATTGCTATTATTGTTTTTTCTTTGAAGTAAATTTAGCCCACTTTTGCTAAAATAGAAAATATAGTCTACTGATGGTGCCTTGAATACCGGTTTCTTTCATTTAATGTTCATGTTATGGGGATATTTATATAAAGGAAATTTGTCTTTTGTGTCTGTTGAAAATTAAAGATTACTGACAGAGCCATAAGAAAATATTGCTTTATTTATCTGATCATATTGTAATATATTTGTTAGGTTTTCAGTAGGTTCAATTAGGTTCACTAGACTATATGCGTCATTTAAAATTTTTTCAATGAACATTCGAACAGTCCGGCCCTCGTCTTGTAGCTGATTTTTTTATTTGGCCCTCCGTCCATTTGACTTTGACACCCCTGGTCTAGAGCTTCGTTAGCATACTTACTGTGTAGTACATGCTTACAAAAAAGGTGCTATCTGGAACCTAAAAGTGTTCTTCAGCTGTCCCCATAGGATAACCCTTTGAAGAACCCTTTTTGGTTCTAGGTAGAAACCTTTTGGCTTTAGCTGGAACCAAAAAGGGTTCTCCTATGGGGACAGCCGAATAACCTTTTGGAACCCTTTTTCTAAGAGTGTACAGCATAAAGTTTGGTAGGATTGTTAGATTTTTGCAGAATGCATGCTCTGAACATTATCGCCACATTCCTAAATTACAGCCATGTTTTTACTCACAAGCTCGTGGGAGATCGGGCCCATCGTCTTAAAAGTGTTATATGTAGCACAGAGCCCATTTGTCATACATTCCTAATTATTATATCGATAGAATGTGTCTCACGTCCTGAGCATTATAGATTGCCTAAATGTATACAGTCATGTTAAATGACTAATTACTTGGTCTATGGACAGTATGTACAGTTCAGCGGGTAATCTTTAGAAAGTGCATCGGCGATGTTATACCCACAGCAATGATTAAAACATTCCCATACCAGAAACCGTGGATTGATGGCAATCAAGGCAATCAAACAAGCTAAGCGTCAGTATAGAGACAAAGTAGAGTCGCAATTCAACGGCTCCGACGCAAGAGGTATGTGGCATGGTCTACAGTCAATCACGTATTACAAAAAGAAAACCAGCCCCGTCGCGGACCAGGATGTCTTGCTCCCAGACAGACTAAATAACTTCTTTGCTCGCTTTGAGGACAATACAGTGCCACTGACACGGCCCGCTACCAAAACCTGCGGACTCTCCTTCACTGCAGCCGACGTGAGAAAAACATTTAAACGTGTTAACCCTCGCTAGGCTGCAGGCCCAGACGGCATCCCCAGCCGCGTCCTCAGCGCATGCGCAGACCAGCTGGCTTGGTGTGTTTACGGACATATTCAATCAATCCTTTTTCCAGTCTGCTGTTCCCACATGCTTCAAGAGGGCCACCATTGTTCCTGTTCCCAAGAAAGCTAAGGTAACTGAGCTAAACGACTACCGCCCAGTAGCACTCACTTCCGTCATCATGAAGTGCTTTGTGAGACTAGTCAAGGACCATATCACGTCCACCCTAGACTCACTCCAATTTGCTTACCGCCCCAATAGGTCCACAGACGACGCAATCGCAACCACACTGCACATTGCCATAACCCATCTGGACAAGAGGAATACCTATGTGAGAATGCTGTTCATCAACTACAGCTCAGCAAATAACACCATAGTACCCTCCAAACTCTGGGTCTCGACCCTGCCCTGTGCAACTGGGTACTGGACTCCCTGACGGGTCGCCCCCAGGTGGTGAGGGTAGGTGACAACATCTCCACCCCGCTGATCCTCAACACTGGGGCCCCACAAGGGTGCGTTCTGAGCCCTCTCCTGTACTCCCTGTTCACCCACGACTGCGTGGCCATGCACGCCTCCAACTCAATCATCAAGTTTGCGGACGACACTACAGTGGTAGGCTTGATTACCAACAACGACGAGACGGCCTACAGGGAGGAAGTGAGGGCCCTCAGTGTGGTGTCAGGAAAATAACCTCACACTCAACGTCAACAAAACTAAGGAGATGATTGTGGACTTCAGGAAACAGCAGAGGGAGCACCCCCCTATCCACATCGACGGGACAGTAGTGGAGAGGGTAGTAAGTTTTAAGTTCCAAAGGCGTACACATCACGGACAAACTGAATTGGTCCACCCACACAGACAGTGTTGTGAAGAAGGCGCAGCAGCGCCTCTTCAACCTCAGGAGGCTGAAGAAATTCGTCTTGTCACCAAAATGACTCACAAACTTCTACAGATGCACAATCGAGAGCATCCTGTCGGGCAGTATCACCACCTGGTACGGCAACTGCTCCGCCCACAACCGTAAGGCTCTCCAGAGGGTAGTTAGGTCTGCACAACACATCACCGGGGGCAAACTACATGCCCTCCAGGACACCTACACCACCCGATGTCACAGGAAGGCCATGAAGATCATGAAGGACAACAACCACCCGAGCCACTGCCTGTTCACCCCGCTATCATCCAGAAGGCGAGGTCAGTACAGGTGCATCAAAGCAGGGACCGAGAGACTGAAAAACAGCTTCTATCTCAAGGCCAGCAGACTGTTAAACAGCCATCACTAACATTGAGTGGCTGCTGCCAACATACTGACTCAACTCCAACCACTTTAATAATGGAAATTGATGTAAAAAATGTATCACTAGCCACTTTAAACAATGCCACTTAATATAATGTTTACATACCCTACATTACTCATCTCATATGTATATGTATATACTGTACTCTCTATCTATTGCATCTTGCCATCTTTATGTAATACATGTATCACTAGCCACTTTAAACTATGCCACTTTTATGTTTACATACCCTTCATCACTCATCTCATATGTATATACTGTACTCGATACCATCTACTGCATCTTGCCTATGTCGTTCTGTACCATCACTCATTCATATATCTTTATGTACATATTCTTTATCCCTATACACTTGTGTGTATAAGGTAGCAGTTGTGGAATTGTTAGGCTAGATTACTCGTTGGTTATTACTGCATTGTCGGAACTAGAAGCACAAGCATTTCGCTATACTCGCATTAACATCTGCTAACCATGTGTATGTCACAAATACAATTTGATTTGATTTCCATCTACACTACAATAAGAAGAGTGAACAAGAAAAATGAATAAAAATAGATTGGAAAATGTAAATAAGGCAGCATATCACAAAGATGTAGCTTTGCTTTGAACATATAAAAATACAGGAAAAAAAGAGGAAAGGATGATGAGTCGGAGGTAGGGAAGGGAAACAGAGGGTTTGGTCCAATATCCACACTAGCATACAACTTAACTTCCTAGACTAGAGTCTAAGCCTCTAGATGGCGACATGTACTAACTTATGGAATTGTTTTACGATGGTAATTTACCTACCCAGACTCCTTGCTCTGGCTAAACGCTACGCCACACCCACGGACGTTAGTTTCTTTTCCTCGATGACTTCCTAACGATTTCTAGATTGAAAACGCATTCTAGTCCCAAAAACCGATGGGTTGGGCCAACTATATTGATTTGGGGACAGGTCGAAACACACATGAAACATTTATGGACATTTAGCTAGCTTGCTGTTGCTAGCTAATTTGTCCTGGAAAATAAACATTTGGTTGTTATTTTACCTGAAATGCATATAGTCCTTCTTTGTCGAAATTTGACCCATGTCGAGTCATACAAACAATGTTCTAGTTGGTTTTTCTCCTTGTTCATTCTTTTTTTTTGTTCATTCAAAATTTTCTTTGGATTTTTACAATTTTAAAATATATCTGTCAGCAGCAATGAAAGAAGTTCATAGGATGTCAGAAAGGACACTATCAGTTGGATAACAAAGCAGGCCCTCTATCGTGTAGGAACTACCTTCCTTTATGTGCCATTATGAGACAAATACAACATTTGGAGTGAATCTGACTATGGTTCATGAAGAGAGAATTATTTTGAGAATTAGCATTACATATGCAAAGAATGAGTTGCTAATAGTTTCCTTGTTTTTCAAGATGGCAATACCAAATTCAGTGTGGTTTTTGAAGTATTTGTAGCATATCTTAGCATATGTACTAATATGCATCTACTAGAATAGTGTGGCCATCAACGTTATTTTCACAATCTCCTTAGGGATAATTGTGATGAGTTCAAAGACTACATTTGGAGTGAATCTGACTTCTAGTCTAAGAGAAGATTTTTACATAATCAAAAGTGAATTGTTTCCTTATTTTTAAAGATATCAGTGCCGAACATGGTTCATCATGGTAATGTCTTTGACGGTCCTAAAAAGTTGATTTACAAAGGAGTGGATTTACAAAGGATTTTAATGGACATGTAAAATCCGATTTCCTGATTGTATCAATAACTCAGCTATCTCTTAACCAATCCCATAGCTCAAACTAAGTTAAGAGATTTAGCATGGTCATACATACTGAATTTGGTGTTATTTCAAAGATTTTGTGTTTTTCAAAGATTTTCAAAAAGTTCCAAGATGGAGGAAAGTCTGTCCTGATGGACCTTATTTGTTATTGCGTTTTTCTGACTGGTTGTCATTCATTTTTCTTGACAGAGTGTGAAGATTCTGACCTACAAAGAGCCACAGAACCCAGAGTACCTGGAGTTTGTGTCCAACCTGAAGACGGACGCATTGAACATGTTCAACTTCACCGTAGAAGACTCGCTGGTAAGTGGGGATGGCTGATTGGTTGCTTGACTGGTTTGTTGGTTGATTGACAGGCATTGAGAGGTCAGAATAGAAAGCAGGTAGAAATAAGTCAGTAAGAGTGGTAGAGACAAAAAATCGAGGACGTCTCTCTTACTCACAGGATGAACACTCAAGGAAATCCAACTTTGAAAAGTTTGACACATACAACAACACAGAGTTACACATGGAATAAACAAAACACACAATGAATAATACGGTAGAAAAATCTATATACAGCATGTGCAAGAGAGGTAAGGCAATAAATAGGCCGTTGCGGCGAAGTAATTGCATTATAGCAATTAAACTCTGGAATGGTAGAATGTGCAGAAGATGAATGTGCAAGTAGAGATACTGGGGTGAATAGGAGCACGATAAATAAAAAAAAATACAGTATGTGGATGAGGTAGATTGGATGGGCTATTTACAGTTGAGCTATGTACAGGTGCAGTGATCTGTGAGCTGCTCTGATAACTGGTGCTTAAAGCTAGTGAGGGAGATATGAGTCTCCAGCTTCAGAGATTTTTTTGCAGTTCGTTCCAGTCATTTGCAGCAGAGAACTGGAAGGAGAGGCGGCCAAAGGAGGAATTGGCTTTGGGGGTGACCAGTGAGAAATACCTGCTGCAGCGCGTGCTACGTGTGGGTGCTACTATGTTGACCAGTGAGCTGAGATAAGGCGGGGCTTTACCTAGCAGAGACTTGTAGATGACCTGGAGCCAGTGGGTTTGGCAACGAGTATGAAGCGAGGGCCAGTCAACGAGAGCATACAGGTCGCAGTGGTGGGTAGTATATGGGGCTTTGGTGACAAAATGGATGGCACTGTGGTAGACTGCATCCAATTTGTTGAGTAGAGTGTTGGAGGCTATTTTGTAAATGACATCGGCGAAGTCGAGGATTGGTAGGATGGTCAGTTTTATGAGGGTATGTTTGGCAGCATGAGTGAAGGATGCTTTGTTGCGGAATAGTAAACCGCCTATTTCTCAGGACCAGATGCTAGAATATGCATATAATTGACAGCTTAGGATAGAAAACACTCTAAAGTTTCCAAAACTGTAAAAATATTGTCTGTGAGTATAACAGAACTGATATTGCAGGCGAAATCCTGAGAAAAATCCAATCAGGAAGTGGCTCTTATTTTGAAACCTCTGTCTTTCTATGCATCCCTATTGCCCATTGAAAGGGATATCAACCAGATTCCTTTTTTCTGTGGCTTCGCTATGGTGTCTACAGCCTTTAGACGTAGTTTCAGGCCTTTATTTTGAAGAATGAGCGTAAACGACTACATTGCGTCAGTGGCCAACTGAGGGCTCTCAGAATGATTATTGCGTAAAAGACAGAGGTAGTCATTTTTCCTCTCACTCCTACTGAAAAGCCAATTGTCCCGGTTGATATATTATCGAATAGATATTTGAAAAACACCTTGAGGATTGATTATAAAAACGTTTGCCATGTTTCTGTCGATATTATGGACATAATTTGGCGTTGTTGTGACTGCTATTTCCAGTGGATTTCTCAACACAACGTGACCAACAAAAGGAGGTATTTTGGGTATAAAAATAATCTTTATGGAACAAAAGGAACATTTGCTGTCTAACTGGGAGTCCCGTCAGTGAAAACATCCGAAGATCATCAAAGGTAAACGGTTAATTGGATTGCTTTTCTGATTTTCGTGACCAAGCTTCATGCTGCTAGCTGGACATAATGCTATGCTAGGCTATCGATAAACGTACACAAACGCTTCTCTTGCTTTGGCTGTAAAGCATAATTTCAAAATCTGAGATGACAGGGTGATTAACAAAAGGCTAAGCTGTGTTTCACTATATTTCACTTGTGATTTCATGAATATGAATATTTTCTAGTAATATATTTTGACCGTTGCGCTATGCTAATTAGTGTAGTTGATGACAATTCTCCCGGATCCGGGATGGGTAGTTCCAAGAGGTTTTAAGAGCCGTTGGAGGCCATGGAAGGAGAGTTGTATGGCATTGAAGCTCATATGGAGGTTAGTTAACACAGTGTATTAAGAAGGGCCAGAGATATACAGAATGGTGTTGTCTGCGTAGAGGTGGATCAAAGAATCACCATCAGCAGGAGCGACATCATTGATGTATACAGAGAAGAGAGTTGGCCCGAGGATTGAACCCTGTGGCACACCCATAGAGACTGCCAGGGATGGGCAACCCCCTTTTGTAGGCCCGCTGACCAATAAAAAAAATCTAACCAAAGAATATTTTGGAACTCAGTCCTGGCCTCAACTTACTGTTGAAAGTTATAACAATGTAATACAATAAAATGTTAGAATAATAGAAGGTGCAATTTAAAAATTTGGTTGTGCATCAGCAGTCACTCAATTATCCCATGACAGCAAATTATTTTTTAGATTGATACGGTAGTCTAGCGGCCAGCTATCTAAACGTGTAGTAATCATGGTCAAATCCCCAACCGGGGTCGGGCCAATTGATCATCAGTTATCATATTAAAAACAGCGAAATCTTTCCCTCAGCCGCATGGCAAAATGTGTAGAATTACAGGAAATGAACTTTGTTTTAGTCTTCGCTGTCATGAAGGGGATTGCTAAAATGTTTTGCTCGCAAGGTGGGTAACTGGCTCACTGTTACCGATGTGAGCCCAAACTGTACCACCTCTACCTGCCTTCACAATGCATGACCTTTCAAAGGCTGCTGGGACCAAGAGAGGACATCCAAGAGGCTGTAGAATTTTCATGATATCCCCTCAGTGCTAATGGATCTCATGGTAAAAAAACGTAGGTAGGTTTATTCTTCACCAATACGGATGTTCTGCAATGGGATGTGTGCAACACTAGTCCTTAAATGGTATTTGAATCGCAACCGTAGATATGGAATATTGTCATTTGATGCACCATTGTCAACGATTTAATTATGTCCTATGAGGAGTGGATGGAAAATTGTACGATATACTGCTATAGTAATTCCTCATTGTCCCCACTACAGATCCTTGGGTTGTCCCATTCCATCAACAGGGTTTACTGGATAAATGTTGCTTGTATGAGTTATTCATGGCAGAGCATGCCAGTTAAGCTTCTGGTGACATAAATGGGGTGGTTAAGACTCTGGCCCCTCATATATCAAAAAACACCTTCACAATTTCCTCTACCCTCTCTTTTCTCCTCTCCCACTCTTTCTCTTTATTTAGATAGTTTTGTTCTCTCTGTCTCTCTGTCTCTCTCTCCTTTCCTGTTCTGAAACCAGCTGTAATTATTTATATAAAGGTGAAGATTGGAGTCTATGCTTTGAATCTACACCCTTAGAAAAAAACAAAATGTTTTTTGGGGTTGAACCCTTTGAAGAACCCTTTTTGGTTCCAGGTAGAACACTTCTACCTGGAACCAAAAAGGGTCCTCCTATGTGGACAGCCGAAGAACCCTTTTGGAACCCTTTTTGTGTAGAGAATTAACATTCTGGCATTTTGCCTTCTGGCTCTGGCTGGATTTGCTAGTATAGAATTACCTTAATTACCAGTATGCAATTATCGAACTGTAAGTATAGGTGTTGCATTTAAATTCCACTATTTTAAAGTCTGTCAGTGATCGCTGTGGGACATCTAGAAATGGTAATTTCCTTGCACTTGGTTTGCACAATCCCTAAGTATGAATGTCAAGTAAAATGACAACTTAATTAGACTGTTGTCTGGCAACAGATTTAGATGTTCCACTTAAATGCTAAATTCTGCATGTTGGGACATGCAGTTCTGGTAACCATTGCTATAATAAATGGTTAGCTATGCATTCATAAAAAATAAAAAAAATGCTATTTTTGGCTATGCTAATATAGTATAGGTTATAGAACCGATAACAAGCTCACAATGTGATATACTGTACAGAAGCATCTTACAGAAATTAAAATAGGCCGAGTGCCAGTGGCTTACTGCTTTTTCTGTCTCTGAGAATCCTGGTGTTGAAACATACAGTAGTAGCATTCATGAATCTCATGCGTCACCCTGTTTTCTAAGTGGATTATTGGGCTTGCTAGAGTGTATATTTTCCACACAAACCTGGCTTTCGATGGATGAAGTTATGCCACAGGTCTTTTTACACTGCAAACAGGGATTTATCTGTCAAATAGAGCATATTGAGTTACATATCTCCCCTTGGGAAGATTTTGGGCGTCTTTTTGGTGTGTGGCATCATGTTGTTTATGGAAAATAACAAACTGTTGCTTCATAGCCACTGCTGGGTTCAATGTCAGTGAGCTAAGGTTGTTGGAAAGTCTCTCACAGACTCTCATAAGCATGGTGGGGCTGACCTAAATTCGAGTGATAGGGCTGTGTGTCACACTCCAGTGTCTCTAGTCTCAGCCCAATCAATGGCCCCTCAGTTAGGAAGCTAGCGAGCTGGTCACTAATTAGCGCAGCAGCAGTCCAGGAAAGGTAGAAAGTTACGCTTCCCCTCTCATTTGGCACTTAGGAAAACGTGATGATATCCTAATTGCCATAGCAACACAGATCCAATGTAGAAATGGCAGCCATTATTGCACAGTATACTTGAGCAGCCCTGCTTATTACACTAGGAGACGGGCTAAAGTTCAGGCTAAACATCTATGTGGATTTGTCAGCTCGTGAAAGCAGTTCCATGCATCTTTAGATCACATTGCATTTGTGTGGTAGACATAGTAAGTTTCACCTAAATACACAAATGAAAATGTCTCTGAACATTTTGTAAATTACACGGTTTGTGCAAGACTTTAAATGTGTGAAACCATGTCAAGGTATATAAATGATGTTATTATGTTTGAGTTGTGGGTGGTAATAGAGTGAGGTGTAGGGCGAGTGTGGGTGTAGAGAGCTGCCTGGCTAAAATTCAGGGCTTTCCTCTGTAAGAGAGCTTAAATTGGTACTCAACGTCCTTAGGTGGTGCCTGCTAAAGTGCTGAACGAGAGATGTGGGGGGCAGGCGCTCCACCTTTATTAGAGCCAACAAGGGATGGAGTGTGGGGAATGTTGTTCGCTCAGGGGCCAGCTCATGTACCTGTGTCTGCCTGCCTGCCTGCCTGTTAAAGGTCCAATGCAGCCATTTTTATCTTAATATCAAATCCTTTCTGGATACAATTAAGTACCTAACTGTGATTGTTTTCAATTAAAATTGTAAAAATAATAGCTTCTTAGCAAGAGCAATTTCTCAAGCAAGAATTTTACTAGGACTGTCTGGGAGTGGCCTGCAAACTAGCTGTTATTGGCAGAGCAGAGAGGTTTGGAACTCTTTTTCTTATTGGTTTATTTACCAATTTACAGTGATGTCACCAGACAGGCCAAAACTCCATCCCACCAAACAGCTCCTACACTAAAAGGGCATTATCATAATTTTCACAATTTCACAGTATTATTCCAACTTCATAGTGTGGAAGAATATATAAAGCACAGAGAAATCACGTTTTTGACTGCACTGGGCCTTTAAGCCACATTTATGGTAGAAAGGTGGCGTCCTGGTGAGTCACAGACACAATTCTGTGCGACTCCACTGTGGCCAACACCTACTTAATTTTGTCTGCTTTGCCGTCACATCGGTCTGCGACTCACCAGGACGAAACTTGCCTTTTCGAACATAAATTTGGCTTTTTGTCTGTCTGTCCGCCCGTTAGTCCGTCCGTCTGTCCTTCCTTCTGTCTTTTGCCAGTGAACAGCTCTCTCCACACACCAAGCTTTATTTTTCTCTCTTCTATGTGTCTGTACTGGGCTTGAATCAGTCCACCTGGCCACTGTTTTTGACATAGTAAGTCTTTCAGCCGCCCAACACTTTAAATGCCCATATTGGAAGTTTATTTTTCTCACCCCTACAACTACTTCTGCATGCTTTGGAGATTCATTATAGACTCATAGTTTCATTATTAAACTCCTTCATATCTTAATCTCTTGTTACCTGTGGGCAACAACGACAGCATCTGTCAAAATACCTAACACAGCACAAGTCACTAAAATCCAATCACTACTGATAACACACACTGAATCCCACATGTACAGAGTAAAAGGTCAATTTAAATAGAAACAGACAGAGAAGAGAACTGGCTAAATACGCATAATGTTTGTTTATATTAAGCTTATGTTTGATTAATGTATGAAGGAATAGTTGGTTGGATGGGTGGGTGTATAGTTTGTCGACAATGTTTCAGCTAACATTGCTTGGATTTTAAGGTTTGCTGGTGGATGGGTGGGAGGATGGATAGATGGATGGCTGGACGACAGGTAGCCTAGTGGTTAGAGCGTTGGACTAGTAACCGAAAGGTTGCAAGATCAAATCCCTGAGCTGACAAAGTAAAAATCTGTCATTCTGCTCCTGTACAAGGTACCCACTGTTCCTAGGCTGACATTGTAAATAAGAATTTGTTCTTAACTGACTTTCCTAGTTAAATAAAGGTAGAATAAATGGACATACAGTCAAGTCCAGAATTATTGGCACCCTTGATAAAGATGAACAAAAATACTGAATAAAATAAATAATACAAATACTGAGCGATTATTATTGTATCCTCCCAAAAACATTTTTATTTTAAACTAATACAATTGCTCAGAGAAAGGTCCTGGGACTCTTCTTGAGGTCAATGGCATCATGAACCTTACCCAGTACCTGGACATTTTAGCCAAAAACCTGTTTGCCTCGGCCAGAGGGCTGAACATTGTAGGCAAGTGGATCTTCCAGCAAGACGATAACACATACAAATCCACAAAGAAATGGTTAATTGGGCAGAAAATCAACATTTTGCAATGGGCATGTCAGTCTCCCGACTTGATCTGAAAAGATTGTGGAGGAATGGTCTAAGATCCCTCCCAAAGTGTTCTGCAGTCTTATAAAACATTTTAGAAAAAGTCTCAGTGCCGTTATCGTCACAAGGTGAGGTATTGAAAACAGGGGTGCCAATACCCCTATCTTTTTAAGATAAAGAATTATTACTTGTTTAACAAAATCTCTTTCTCTGAGATTTTTTTTTTTTAGCATACTCTATAGCTCAGTATTTGTATTATTTATTTTATGCAATCTTTTTTTCTCATCTTTTATCAAGGGTGCCAATAATTCTGGACCTGACTGTAGATGGCTTGAATTATGATTTAGTGAAAGATACGAAGCTACTCCGAGGATGTTCCAGTGGACTGTGCCATTTACAGCATCGTCAAGGTTCATTTACAGGGCTTCTCCAGCTGTCCCAAGTCCGCAGTGGGAGGTTAGACATATTTCTAACCTCAGGGGAATAGGATCTATTTCTCCATGTCTGAGTGATGTGGAGATATGGCCAGTTTTGGCACAAGTGTAAATCCAAGCTCCTAGTCTGGGCTCTAACTCAAACAAATACAGGTTTTTACTTATGAGCCTGTGTTAGGCATTCTATAATAGTTCATATTTATAGTTACACAGTTACATTCGGGGCCAGTAAATAATCCCTATGTCAGCGTGAACTCTTTCGAGGGCTATTCAAGACACCCAGTCGTGCTTACAAACACTGAGTAACATACAGGCTTGACTCTGGCTCACACGCACACACCCTTACACGCACAAACAAACACACTGTTATGCATACTCTCAGACGTGAGACGTGTGTCAGAGAGGTAGAGGACTAAAAAGTGACTGAAAAGATAGACAGGTGGAAAAGTAACAATAAACAGATGAAGAGGAGAGAACCACAGATGGTATGAGAGTGGATATAACCAGATTTGATGACGGTCCTCCTCCCTCCATCTTTCTAGACGAACCTGATAGCAGGAGGCTTCTATGACGGGGTAATGCTGTACTCTCAGGCCCTGAACGAGACCATGGCCGAGGGAGGGGGCCGGCCGCGAGGGGACATCGTCACCAAGAGGATGTGGAACCGCACGTACCATGGTGAGTCAATGCAGATACACACACACACACACACACACACAATGCCCGTATCAATACAATATTCCAAACTTATTTTGCAGTAGTGCCATACCATCCATTTGAAATGATATGGTTGTTTTTGGTAAGATCACTATTTAGCTCACTTTAAGGCCTGTGCGTTGGACAGAAAATGTCACCCATCATCTGTACACTTTTGGGAAAAAAGGTGCTATCTAGAACCTAAAGAGTTCTACCTGGAACCAAAAAGGGTTCTCCTATGGGGACAGCCGAAGAACCCTTTTGGAGCCCTTTTTTCTAAGAAGTGTACATATAGCTTACACAATGAGATAGATGCCACAATATGCTGTACAAAATATTACAATAACAATCCCACATAAAAAATACTATGGTATATAATGGTATAAATACTATAGTATTCACTGTAGTGTTTTTGAGAACTTTACTGTAGTATTTACTGTAGCATTTATAGTTAACTATAGTATAAATAATGTAGTAAAATAAAACTGAAGTATATACTATATTATAAACTGGGTGGTTCAAGTCCTGAATGCTGATTGGCTGACAGCCGTGTTATATAATGGCAATAAGGCACTTCGGGGGTTTGTGGTATATGGCCAATATACAACGACTAAGGGCTGTATCCAGGCACTCCGCATTGACCATACACCACACCCACTCAGGCATTATTGCTTAAGTAATTAATGTAGTGTTTTTGCAGATTGTGGTATACTGCAGACTGTAGTATATACCGTAGTTTTTGCAGACTGTAGTATATACCGTAGTTTTTGCAGACTGTAGTATATACCGTAGTTTTTGCAGACTGTAGTATATACCGTAGTTTTTGCAGACTGTAGTATATACCGTAGTTTTTGCAGACTGTAGTATATACCGTAGTTTTTGCAGACTAGTATATTGTAGTGTTTGCAGACATTAATCTATTATTTACCATAGTGTTAATGTCTTTGACTTATAAATGGAGTCTTTCTCCTTTTATTTATTTTTACAATGACAGCATAGGAACAGTTGGTTATCTGCCTTGTTCAGGGGCAGAACAACACATATTTACCTTGGGGATTCGATCTAGCAACCTTTCGGTTAATGGCCCTACTCTCTAACCACTAGGCTACCTGCTTCCCCAAATTCCTCCTTGAGAAATTAGTTGTATTATTATTATTTTAATTGAACCTTTATTTAACTAGGCAAGTCAGTTAAGAACACATTTTTATTTACAATGATGGCCTACCAAAAGGCAAAATGCCTCCTGTGGAGACGGAGGCTGAGATTAAACATTTAAAATAAAATAATAAATATAGGACAAAACACACATCACGACAAGAGAGACACCACAACACTACATAAAGAGAGAACTAAGACAACACAGCATGGCAGCAACACATAACACAGCATGGTAGCAACACATAACACAGCATGGTAGCAACACATAACACAGCATGGTAGCAACACATAACACAGCATGGTAGCAACACATAACACAGCATGGTAGCAACACATAACACAGCATGGTAGCAACACATAACACAGCATGGTAGCAACACATAACACAGCATGGTAGCAACACATAACACAGCATAGTAGCAACACATAACACAGCATGGTAGCAACACATAACACAGCATGGTAGCAACACATAACACAGCATGGTAGCAACACATAACACAGCATGGCAGCAACACATAACACAGCATGGCAGCAACACATAACACAGCATGGCAGCAACACATAACACAGCATGGCAGCAACACATAACACAGCATGGCAGCAACACATAACACAGCATGGCAGCAACACATAACACAGCATGGCAGCAACACATAACACAGCATGGCAGCAACACATAACACAGCATGGCAGCAACACATAACACAGCATGGCAGCAACACATAACACAGCATGGCAGCAACACATAACACAGCATGGCAGCAACACATAACACAGCATGGTAGCAACACATAACACAGCATGGTAGCAACACATAACACAGCATGGCAGCAACACATAACACAGCATGGCAGCAACACATAACACAGCATGGCAGCAACACATAACACAGCATGGCAGCAACACATAACACAGCATGGCAGCAACACATAACACAGCATGGCAGCAACACATAACACAGCATGGCAGCAACACATAACACAGCATGGCAGCAACACATAACACAGCATGGCAGCAACACATAACACAGCATGGCAGCAACACATAATGGAGAAATAATAAAATAGCACATTTTCCATAACCTGTAAATCAAATCAATCAAAATCCAATAAAATTGAATGTTATTGGGTCACATGATTCATAGAAAACAGGTGTAGACTAACAGTGAAATGCTTACTTACGGGCCCTTCCCAACAATGCAGAGAGAAAGAGAAATAATATCACAAGGAATAAATAGCCAAGGAGTAACGATAACTTGGCTATGTACACGGGGTACCAGTACCGAGTTGACGTGCAGGCTGCGAGGTATTTGAGGTAGATGCAGTATGTACAGTGCCGTCAAAGTTTTCACACCCCTTGACTTTTTCCACATCGTGTTGCGTTATAGCCTACATTTTTAAATCACTGGCCTACTCACAATACCCCATAATGTCAAAGCGGAATGATATTATTAGAAATGTTTAGACATTTTTCTGAAAAGCAGAAATGTCTTGAGTCAATAAGTATTCAACCCCTTTGTTATGGCAAGTCGAAATAATTTCAGAAGTAAAACATTTCCTTAACAATTTGCATGCTCACTCTGCAATAATAGTGTTTAACATAATTATTTTATAACTACCTCATCTCTTGTACGCCACACATACAATTATCTCTAAGGTCCCTCAGTCGAGCAGTGAATTTCAAACATTGATTCAGCTACAATGACCAGGGAGGTTTTCCAATGCCTTGCAAAGGATGGCACCTATTGGTATATGGGTAAAAGAAAAAGCAGACATTGAGTATTGAGCATGGTAAAGTTATTAAAAACCCTTTTGATCAATACACAATACACCCAGTCACTACAAAGAAGCAGGCGTCCTTCATAAATATTGCAAAACATGCATTCTGTTTTCAACAAGGCACTAAAGTAATGATGTAATTAATTGTTTGTCCTGAATACAAAGTGCTCTGTGTTGTATTAGATTTGCATCCCTAACATTACTGAGTACCACTCTCCATATTTTCAAGCATAGTGGTGTCTGCATCATGTTATGGGTATTGTAATCGTTAATAACTGGGGAGTTTTTCAGAATAAAAAGTAAATGTCACAGGCAAAATCCTATAAGAAAACCTGGTTCAGTCTGCTTTCCACCAGACACTGGGCGATGAATTCACCTTTCAGCAGGACAATAACCTAAAATACAAGGCCAACTCTACACTGGAGTTGCTTACCAAGAAGACAGGGAATGTTCGTGAGTGGCCGAGTTACAGTTTTGACTTAAATCTACTTTAAAATCTGTGTTGGTGGCTAATAATGATCAACAACCAATTTGATGGAGCTTGAAGAATTTTGAAAGGAATAATGGGTAAATGTTGCACAATCCGTTCCCTGAAAGTGGCAGCTCTAGCCTTTACTACAGTGCGAATGGTACCTGTATTTTGTGGCTTCTGGTTGGGATATGTACATGCCAAGGTTTCCCTTAGGAAAATGTGGCACCGGACAGCTTTACCGGGAAGATTTTAAATTAGGGCGTCCACCCACTGTGCTCAAAATGACAGAAATCACATTTAAATTATGGTAATGCGTCTTAACAGAACATGCAACTAATGTAATGAAGCAGCCAATAAAATGTCATTTTCAAACATTTGCCAAAATGCAATTCACAGGAAAAGACCCGTTCTAAACAGCACACCTGATAGCGGTTCCATATGTGACAGATGAAAATCTCTTTTAGAAACTTAGAAAGAGGGGTAATCTAAAAATTCAACAACTAGGATGGATTGCTAATATGACTAGGATTGTGCCTTTGGCTTCATGGAAAACTAAATAAAGTTGATATGAAAATCAATAGAACGGGAGAGAGAAAGCATAGCGGATCCAATAGGGAAGTAAACAGAAATCAATTTGCCAAAATTATATTATTACTCCTGTCTTTACAGAAATAAACAAAATAATTCAAAATACTTCACCAGAAAGCATGACTTAGCCACAGAGGAAATGAGGATCATAAGCTTCTTTAAAAAAAATATCTGTGGATTGTTTCAAATCCCAAGCTCGTAGGCCTATGCCTATTTTGGAAGCCTGCAATTTGGGCAGCGTGACGATAGGCCTAGCTGATTACTGAGTGGTGGCTGTCAGTGAAAAGCATCTAAAATATGTGTGAAGATAATGTGTCTTGAGTATAATTTTAAATGTTGAGGCAAGAAGGGAGGGATGTGTGGCGAAGATACAGTGCATCTCAAAAGTATTCAGACCCCTTGACTTTTTTCATATTTTGTTACATTACAGCCTTACTCTAAAATATATATATATTTTTATCCCTCATAAATCAACACACAATACCCCATAATGACAAACCAAAAACTATGTTTCAGAAATTTTAGCTAAAGTATTAAAAAACGGAAATATCACATTTACATAAGTATTCAGAACCTTTACTCAGTACTTTGTTGAAGTACCTTTGATAGCAATTACTGCCTCGAGTTTTCTTGGGTATGACACTATAATCTTGGGGCACCTGTATTTGGGGAGTTTCTCCCATTCTTCTCTGCAGATCCTCTCAAGCTCTGTCAGGTTGGATTTGGAGCGTCGCTGCACAGCTATTTTCGGTCTCTCCAGAGATGTTCGATCAGGTTCAAGTCTGGGCTCTGGCTGGGCCACTCAAAGACATTCAGAGACTTGTCCCGAAGCCACTCCTGCGTTGTCTTGGCTATGTGCTTATGGTCGTTGTCCTGTTGGAAGGTGAACCTTCGCCTCAGTCTGAGGTCCTGTGTGCTCTGGAGCAGGTTTTCATCAAGGATCTCTCTGTACTTTGCTCTGTTCGATCCTGACTAGCCTCCCAGTCCCTGCCGCTGAAAAACATCCCCACAGCATGATGCTGCCACCACCATGCTTCACCGTAGAGATGGTGCCAGGTTTCCTCCAGACATGACGCTTGGCATTCAGACCAAAGAGTTCAATCTTCTTTTCATCAGACCAGAGAATCTTGTTTTTCATGGTCTGACAGTCCTTTAGGTGCCCTCTGTAAAACTCCAAGCGGGCTGTCATGTGCCTTTTACTGAGGAGTTGCTTCCATCTGGCAACTCTACCATAAATACCTGATTGGTGGAGTGCTGAAGAGATGGTTGTCCTTCTGGAAGGTTCTCCCACCTCCACAGGGGAACTCTGGAGCTCTGTCAGAGTGACTATCAGGTTCTTTGTCAACTTCCTGACCTAGGCCCTTCTCCCCTGACTGCTCAGTTTGGCCGGGCGGTCATCTCTAGGAAGGTGGGTCCAAACTTATTCCATTTATGAATGATGGAGGTCACTGTGTTCATGAGAACCTCCAATGCTGCAGATATTTTTTGGTACCCTTCCCCAGATCTGTGCCTCGACACAATCCTGGCTCGGAGGTCTATGGACAATTCCTGAGACCTCATGGTTTGGTTTTTGCTCTGACATGCACTGTCAACCGTGGGACCTTATATAGACAGGTGTGTGCCTTTCCAAATCATGTCCAATCAATTTTGAGTATCATAGCAAAGGGTATGAATACTTATGTAAATAAGATATATCTGTTTTTTATTTGTAATACGTTTGCTAAAAAAATCTAAAAACCTGTTTTCGCTTTATCATTATGGGGTATTGTGTGTAGATTGATGAGGATTTTTATTTATTTAATCCATTTAGAATAAGACAAAATGTGGAAAAAGGGGTTTTAATACTTTCCAAATGCACTTTATAGGCAAATCTCTCTCCAGAATGTCTCAGCTGTCCCCCGCCAATTCTTGCGCATTCATTGTTCCATTGTGTGAATTATTTTCCCTTTGTTTTTTGTTTTCAATCAATTCCCCATTACATATGTCACCAGTAGTCAATGTACCCTTAATCCCTGTCATTCGGTTACATCAATTTCTGTTAATGCATGTATTAATCACAGTCATTTACTGTTCTCATTCTCGGAGTGGAAACGTTGTTACAACCTGTTACCCTTGTGAGAAACAAGTTTTGAATTATTTCATAACCAACATATATGAGATTTGTACATTTTTTTCTGTTGTCTTTTGTTTGGAGTGCACCATATGAGCATGTGTCTGGTTTCTCCTTCCTGATAATGTTTAGTCACTGGAAATGTAGGAAAGTGTTGTTGTTTTTTTTACATCCATTACAAATGATAATATATTAACCCTATAAGTTCCTCACATTAAGATATTTGAAAAATCTTTCCAACAATCTCCACCTCGATAATCACCAATCCTCAGTGTGAAAGAGACATGGAAGTTAAAGGCCTAGTGCTGCATTTGGCCTATAGGCTATGAGTTCCATGCACTCATTTATTTAGCTGCCAATGGATCACGATGTATCAATGCGTCCATATGGCAGAGACAGAAATGCATATGTGAAAATCATAACTGGCATGCCGAATGGTAGAAATGGCAGGCAAGTATT
Organism: Oncorhynchus mykiss; assembly: GCF_057628025.1. NCBI lineage: Eukaryota > Metazoa > Chordata > Actinopteri > Salmoniformes > Salmonidae > Oncorhynchus > Oncorhynchus mykiss. Next base: position 31,287,510 of record NC_143051.1, read on the forward strand.
CTAGCGGTTAAGAGCGTTGGGCCAGTAACGAAAAGTTTGCTGGCTTGAATCCACGAGCTGACTAGGTGAAAGATCTGTCCATGTGCCCTTGAGCAAGGCACTTAACCCTAATTGCTCTTGTAAGTCGATCTGGATAAGAGCATCTGCTAAATGATGTAAATGTAGGATGAATTGTAAGCTTCCCCAAACTTGAAAGTCTTTATAAAATAATTGCCTCCACGTCCATGGTCAGATTTAGCCTAAAAGCTACTTTGAAGTAAGATAATAATATTCAGAGTTCAAATAATGAATTATGTTTTCAAAATGCATACTGCCTCCAGCTCACATTGTAAAGTGGTTGGTGACACACTGATAGCTTGTTGCCTGCGCTTAATTGGTGAATGGGAGACGTGCTTCAATTACCAGTTGAGAAATAAAAATAGCAGTTATTTTTACCCGTGCCCCAAAAGTTTTTTAACATGCGATTGCATTTAGAGTTGTTGCGTATTGAATTGGCTTTGAAAAGCACATTTTTTACTACAGTAAAAATCCAGTTCAAAATAGTCTCTGTATACAGTACTGTCACGTTGGTATGAAGGGTCAGGAGACAGGCGCAGGAATGGGTAATAGTTTTTTTTTATTAAGCCCAAATTACGGCGTGCCTTTCGTGTAAAGGCACGGGGACGGGCCAGTTGCCGCTACCGAAGTTGCGTCATCGGACGGACCCGTTGTGGCAACGTTGGACGGGCCAGTTGTGGCAACGTTGGACGGGCCAGTTGTGGCAACGTTGGACGGGCCAGTTGTGGCAACGTTGGACGGGCCAGTTGTGGCAACGTTGGACGGGCCAGTTGTGGCAACGTTGGACGGGTCAGTTGTGGCAACGTTGGACGGGCCAGTTGTGGCAACGTTGGACGGGCCAGTTGTGGCAACGTTGGACGGGCCAGTTGTGGCAACGTTGGACGGGCCAGTTGTGGCAACGTTGGACGGGCCAGTTGTGGCAACGTTGGACGGGCCAGTTGCAGCTGCTGAAGTTGCGTTGTTTAAAAAAATATAAATATTAAGCCCAAATGACGGCGTGTAAAGGCACGGTGACGAAGACCAAATAAACACTATACAAAAACACAGGGTTGAAACCCAAACAAAAGAGCGAGGAGTACCTTGAATAAATAACACACGCCCGCAATGATTAACACACGGGACGAGACCCATAATCATCTGCGCAATCCACAATGGCACGAAAGCCCAAAACAAACAGCACTGGTACTCACACAACGGACATAGTAAAAATAATCGACAACAAAGGGCACATATAAACAAATACAATCAGTGGTAATAGGGGCCAGTGCGAAATGAAAGTTCTGAAGGGATCTGTGACAAGTAGTACGCATGTAATAGTTATGTTGGATAAATTAGATAGGTACATGATGACTAATGAAAATACACACAGGCCAATTTAATTCCACAGAATTATGCAAACTAACCTACAGACCAATTAGCAAATCTATTAACATCGACTGGTATTTCCATCAATGAATAAACAGCATTATTTTGCAACAGGATTTTCTTCTCCCTGTCATTTTGGTTGGCAACAATTTTAATTATCTGCTTTTTTTTCTTTCAATTACCAGTTAACGGAAACCCTGGTATGTATGGTCACTGTGGGGATGACGTTGTCGATGCACTGATGTGGTAAACTGCTCAATGTTATCTGATCAATCCCAGAACATATTCCAGTCTGTGCTAGCGAAACAGTCATGTAGCTTAGCATGCACTTCATCGGACCACTTCCGTATTGAAGGGCGTGCGTCACTGGTACTTCCTGTTTTCAGTTTTTGCTTATAAGCAGGAATCAGGAGGATATAGTTATGGTCAGATTTGCCAAAGGGAGGGTGAGGGAGAGCCTTGTATGCGCTTCTGTGGGTGGAGTAAAGGTGACCGAGTTTTGTTGCACAGGTGGTACAGCTGGTAAGAAATAGGTCAAATGGATTTCAGTTTCCCTGCGTTAAAATCCCTGGCCACGAGAAGTGGCTGCTCTAGATGTGCATTTTCTTCTATGCTTATGGCCCTATACAGCTCGTTGAGTGCGTTCTTAGTGCCAGCATCAGTTTGTGGTGGTAAATAGATAGCTACAAAAAATAGTATAGTCTGTAGCTTATCATGAGGCATTCTAACTCGGCAAGCAAAAACATGAGACTTCTTTTAACATTCTTTAACATTCGAGAGCACCAGCTGTTGTTAACAAAGAGACACCCCTCCCTCGTTCATCTTACCCAAGGCTGCCGTCCGGACTTGATGATGCATGGAAAAACCAGCGAGATGTAAATTAGGAGCCCGTCAGAAGCCCGTAAAAAGGCTGCTGTCCACTGCGGCGCCATTTTCATAGGTCGGTTGGATTGAGGTCTTAACAGATAGTCCAGGGCTTCTGTTCTTTTCTATAACCTGTAGGGAAGGTAATACAGTATATGATCTATACTTGGCATGTTCAGTAGGTTTCTCACTTATGGGTGGCAGAAATTGGGATAGAGGGGAATGGGCAGGGTATATGCAATTTGTATACTCTAGTATTTACTATAGTTAAAAAGGTGTCATATTTTTGCGGAATGTAGTGTTTTTGCGGGCATTACTGTAGTATTTACTACAGTGTTTTTTTCCAGATAGTACTGTAGTATTTTCTATAAACTGTAGTATTTTTTCATGTGGGTAGCGAACTGGGCTGTAATTCGGTACATTTTCTAAATAGACTAATCCAGTTACCTAGGCATTATCTGTGTGGAAAAAAAATCTAATGACACACTTCAAAGTGCTTAAATGTGCATAAAATCTGATAAAATCATTTAAAGTGGTGCAGTAATTGGAGGCCTGCAGTGACCACACACTGTCAGAGCTTTCAAACGTTGAAATGTTAGTATACTTCTCACAGTCAGTCTCAAAGCGCTACTTCACTCTGCACCCTGCACAGCATGGAATACAACCCCTTGCCATTCCCTGTCTCCATAACAACAGTCTAACCCCCACACACCCCGACTACCCATCCCCCACCCCACCTCTAAAACTGATTACGCTGATGACTGTAGAGCACACATAAGCTCCTCTCGCTGTCCCCAATAAGCACTAACCAGCCAATCAAAGGGTCAAAAGGCAATTTAAGCATTTCTAGAACGTTCAATATCAAAGATGTCAGTGCAGGCACACACACACAGAATGTATAAATCACCTGTATTTGTGAAGAGTTGACCGAGGAAGGGAGAATATTGAACTAATGCATTCATGTGTGTGCTGGCGACTAACTGAATCTCAACTTGTAGAACAAATCATCAGGGCCGGCCCTAGAGTTTTGGAGGCCTTAAGTGACGTTTTATCCCTCCAGGATACTGCAATTCTGTGATCGCACGTCAACAATTTCCTACATATTATGCAAGGGATTGCAAATTTGGGTAACACTTTACTTAACACCTAGCGTCATAACACGTTATGGCACTGTCATAACCATGTCACAACTTGTCAAAACCTTACCATAATATGGTCATAACACTGTCATGACCAATATATTCAAACCTGTTGTGACACCTTCATTATCGTTTCAAAACCCACATTTATTGAAATGTGTTTTTTCCCTGCCAAGAAGTTTCCTTTCATTTGAACGTTTGTTTATTAAATCCTTTGTTGTTGTTGCTGTTGTAATAAATCCTTTGTTGTTGCTGTTGTATTAAATTCTTTTTTTTTTCATCCTATTTTAAGTAACTTGTAGAAAATACACTTTATGACACTGTCATGATGCATTATGAACGTCATAATCATATAAGCCAGATAGGCCTGCCCTTGTCAGCCCCTTTCAGAAAATTTTAAAAACAACAAAAAATATACTGTTGACAGGCTATGGTGTAATGGAATGTTTTGTGGGTTTCGACACTCCTATGTAGGTTTCATAACCAGCCATAAAATAATGCAATACTGTATACAGTATGTCACAGCGTGTCTAAATATATTTTTCATGACAGTGTTATGACATGTTATAACAAGTTATGTCAGCTTTTTTAAAGAATGACTACCTGCCTAAATGACTACTGCCCTGTAGTAGCACTCACTTCGGTAGCCATGAAGTGCTTTGAAAAGCTGGTCATGGCTCACATCAACACCCTCATCCCAGAATCCCTAGACCCACTCAAATTCGCATACCGCCCCAACAGATCCACAGATCAATCGCACCACACACTGCCCTTTCCGACCTGGACAAAAGGAACACCTATGTGAGCATGCTGTTCATTGACTACAGCTCAGCGTTCAACACCATAGTGCCTTTTAAAATGATAAACTTGGATAAATTAACACAACGTGCCATTGGAACAAAGGATTGATGGTTGCTGATAATGGGCCTCTGTTCGCCTATGTAGATATTCCATAAAAAAATCTGACGTTTCCAGCTACAATAGTCGTTTACAACATTAACAATGTCTGCACTGTATTTCTGATCAATTTGATGTTATTTTAATGGACAAAAATGGTGCTTTTCTTTCATAAACAAGGACATTTCTAAGTGACCCCAAAGTTTTGAACGGTAGTGTATATACTAGGCGTGTCAGAGGAAGGCTCCAAAAATGGTCAAAGACTCCAGTCACCCAAGTCATAGACTGTTTTCTCTGCTACCATACAGCAAGCGGTACCTGAGTGCCAAGTCTATGTGCAAAAGGCTCCTGAACAGCTTCTACCCCCCAGCCATAAGACTGCTGAACAATTAGTCAAATGGCCGCCCGGATTATTTGCATTTTTTTTTACACTGCTGCTACTCGCTGTTTATTATCTATGCATAGTCACTTTACAGTTGAAGTCGGAAGTTTACTTGCAACTTAGCCAATTACATTTAAACTTAGCTTTTCACAATCCTGACATTTTAATCCTAGTAAAAATTCACTGTTTTAGGTCAGTTAGGCACCACTGTATTTTAAGATTGTCAAATGTCAGAATAATAGTAGAGCGATTTATTTCAGCTTTTATTTCTTTCATCGCATTCCCAGTGGGTCAGAAGTTTACATACACTCAATTAGTATTTGGTAGCATTGCCTTTAAATTGTTTAACTTGGGTCAAACGTTTCAGGTAGCCTTCCACAAGCTTCCCACAATAAGTTGGGTGAATTTTGGCCCATTCCTCCTGACAGAGCTGGTGTAACTGAGTCAGGTTTGTAGGCCTCCTTGCTCGCACATGCTTTTTCAGTTCTGCCCACAAAATTTCTATGGGATTGAGGTCAGGGCTTTGTGATGGCCACTCCAATACTTTATGCCATTATGTCCTTATGCCATTTTGCCACAATTTTGGAAGTATGTTTGATGTCATTGTCCATTTGGAAGACCCATTTGCGACCAAGCTTTAACTTCCTGACGGATGTCTTGAGATGTTGCTTCAATATATCCACATAATTTTCCTACCTCATGATGCCATATATTTTGTGAAGTGCACCAGTCCCTCCTGCAGTAAAGCACGTCCACAACATGATGCTGCCACCCCCGTGCTTCACGGTTGGGATGGTGTTCTTCGGCTTGCAAGCCTCCCCCTTTTTCCTCCAAACATAACGATGGTCATTATGGCCAAACAGTTTTATTTTTGTTTCATCAGACCAGAGGACATTTCTCCAAAAAGTACAATCTTTGTCCCCATGTGCAGTTGCAAACCGTAGTCTGGCTTTTTTATGGCGGTTTTGGAGCAGTGGTTTCTTCCTTGCTGAGCGACCTTTAAGGTTATGTCGATATCGGACTCGTTTTCCTGTGGCTATAGATATTTGTATACCTGTTTCCTCCATTCATCTTCACAAGGTCCTTTGCTGTTGTTCTGGGATTGATTTTCACTTTTCGCACCAAAGTACGTTCATCTCTAGGAGACAACGCGTCTTAATTCCTGAGCGATATGAGAGCTGCGTGGTCCCATGGTGTTTATACTTGCGTACTATTGTTTGTACAGATGAACGTGGTACCTTCAGGCATTTGGATTTTGCTCCCAAGGATAAACCAGACTTGTGGAGGCCTTGAAATACATCCACAGGTACACCTCCAATTGACTCAAATTATGTCATTTAGCCAATCAGAAGCTTCTAAAGCCATGACAAAATTTTCTGAAATTTTCCAAGCTGTTTAAAGGCACAGTCAACTTAGTGTATGTTAACTTTTGACCCACTGAAATTGTGATGTGAATTATAAGTGAAATAATGTCTGTTAACAATTGTTGGAAAAATTACGTGTGTCATGCACAAAGTAGATGTCCTAACCGACTCGAGTTTTAATGACTCCAACCTAAGTGTATGTAAACTTCGGAGCGAAAAAGAGCCCCTCTGTCTCTGTGTGTGTAGGCCATCTATCTATAAACTGAGTGAGCTCAACTATGAATGGTCCTGGTGCAGAACAAAAAGTGTCAAAGGAAGCCAGTTTGGATTTGGCTTCACCCCATCACTGAGAAATGTGTCACTGTTAGAAACAACTTGAATTGTTGCATCTCATTGTATTGTTGTCCTCCGGTGGCTAGCTAGCTAAAATTGTCCCTTTCCTAAATTAGCCATGGATGGAGATAGGGATTTGGACTGGTTGTTTTTCTTAATTCTCTGTTCTGGCCAATGATTATAACGGTGAATCTGATCCAACCATAAAATACATTGTGCCCCTGGACTGAGAAGATGGAAGTTTCATATGTAGCTAGATGTAGAAGGCTAATATTAACTAGAAAACATTTGCCATGAAAGGAAATTAGGCTAGCCAGCATGCATTTTAGCCAGGTAGCCAAGGACAAGAAGAAATAAAAGAGTGTAGGTCATGTACCTGTTTGTTACATGCAATATGCTTTGTGGACTTCACCGGACAGATGTTGCTCTCCAGTTTTGTGATGAAACAAAGGTGTGGTTGAATTTATTCTGCCGCTGTGTTTTCTTATTGTGTTGGCCTTAGGCAAAAAACACAGTCACAAGGCATATGAACTAACAGGTTATAGAGTAAACGACACAATTATCACAATACCTATGTTGTAATATGGCATTTTTTTCTGGCTTGACTTCCCCAATGATTTTACCCACACACCGCGACTGACTATTTCCTCAAAAAACAATCAAAGCATTGCAATATTATCGCATAAAACTAACCCATCAACACAGTACAAAAAAACAATTTTTGCTCTCAATTTCAACCATTCACCGCACATTTACTGCATAACATGGTTCAATCGAGCCACACATCAACAAAATGTTTCCCTCGTCAGTGCATATTGTCATGTGAAATGTCAGTTGCCAGAGCAAAATCAAGCATTTTTGGCCACAAATATCACAAAGAAATCTCTCTGAGAGATCCTGGAGGGACTGAAATCATAAGTGGCCCCCGTATCGATGGCTGATTTGAGGTGTAGAGAAAATGATGCAGTTTTAAAGCGAGTTTGCAGCAATTCTACACATTTTGCCATGGGGTGGCGAGACATTCTTGCTGTTTTAAAGCTAATTTCCTGCAATTCTACACATTTTATCATGACTTATGCCATGTTCATATGATATCTGAGTGAGAGTGACTAACTAAATCAATGGGGGCCCTCTAGATAGCTGATAGCTGGCTAGACTAACTTACAATCAAAATTGAGTGACTTTCAGTGACAGACATAAGAGATGCACTGCCAATGCACAGCCACATTTCGAAATGGCACCTTGTGTATTCTACTATTCTAACGCTCAACAGGAAGTTGAGACGCCAACAGAGTTCCTATAAAATACCACTTATGTCGCTTATGCCCTGCCTATCATCACCTCGCAGCTAAACCTTAACTTGATTGCACTGATTAAAAAAAAATACAATTATAAGATTACAAATGATCCTCAGGGGTTTCTCATTCTAACCACAGAACGATTAGCTTGTCGTGCCGAAGTCCATACTTCTCACTTGAGGCCTTTCCGAGCTCTTATCTCTGGTTTTGTTGTTGATGTCATCGTGCTAACGAGTTAGCTGACTGGGCACCGTTTGCGTCGCTACACCAGCGGGCCTTCTTTTCATCATGAAGATAAGCTCACAGCGGCCGATGGTCACATTCAGCGACAGCCTGTTACAGCACCATCGATTCGTATCTGTGTTTGATAGGATTGCACTGTAAGATGTTGTATGGGTACATTGTCATATTGACGGTTTGCCTCGAAGGATTTATATTGGGCACATTGTGTTTGGTGGCTGACAGGGAATAGCATAATGTAGGGAGAGAAAGCATGTGAGAGAGAGAGCGGGGAGAAGAGATATGTAGAGGAAAGAAAGAGACAGATGGATAGAAAATGATGAGAGAGATGGAGACGGACACTGATTAATACAATAAATGTTGATGAAGGGTCTATCAGGTGTCTTAACTGTCGGCGCTATTAGGGAGAGCACCAACTTCAGCTCTATTCTGTTCTCAGTTAGTCCCTCAGGGTTTTTGTGTCTGCTCCGACCAAGGCACACAAGAGCCAGTCACCTACCACAGTCATCCCACGCGTGTGTGCGTGTGTGTGTGTGTGTGTGAAAGAGAGAGTCTGTGTGTATTTGGTATTTACTATTTTAATAGGATCTCCATTCACTACTAAAGCATCAGCTACTCTTCCTGGAGTGCCGTGCGTGCGTTTATTGAGACTACTTAGTGGGAGGAAAGCTTTCTGTTCTACAGTTGGTTATTTTAAGCCATCTCTGCTGGGTTGTCTTCATGTGTCGGCAGATAGGAGTAAACACACTGTGACATGAGATAGATAATACGTAGAGGGTAGAGGTGAACTCCTCCGAGACAGCACGCCGACACTGGAATGTTTGTGTATATTATACAGTATAAACACCCAGGTCTGTGCACCTTCTTGACTGGAATCAAGTGTGATACTTGTGCGTGAATCTGTATTAACAGGACTGCTGATGGTCAGCACAAGTTCATCGCTCTCCATGTTTATGTTTGTACCTACTGTACCTGGATCACTAACCGGGGTTGGGGCCTTGTGGTGGCACGAGCAGCACCATGAAAGGTACTGCTGGCAAGTACAGCATAAATACTATGTTTTGAAGCTTTCTAAAGCTGCCCTGATCCCTTTACATTACATTGAGGAGCCCTGCGTGATCCAGGGGCACTGCTCTGCCGCACACCTCTCCAAAGTGTGCACAGTTCCTAAGTCATTTCAATGCACTTTAATGACTCAAGGAAAGAGCCTTTAACTACTAGGTGCTCTTTTAAGCACTCGAAGCTGTGCCGTTGAAGGACTGATGCCAGCACACTTGTAGTTTTTGGTTTGGAACACAGCCGTGCATCCCCCAACCTCACACGATGACCATTGTTGTTTATTCGTTCCATTACAAATCGCAAACTGGGTCCCGAGGGCATCATTTGAAAGCTTATTCGATTGCCAACATGACTAGCTAAGTTCTAAAGTAAGATCTTACAGTGTTAGGTTCTCACAAAGCACAGAGAAACACATTGTAACTGTTGGTGCGTAGAGAATTGCATTCCGTGGCTACGTTTCTTCAGAATACGGCGAACAGAGGCTGATTCTTTTCAGAACAACCGGGGGTGTGACACCATGTCATCTTCGTAACGGTACATACTGTGACACTTAGCAGTTCTGAATGTCGATACTGTAAATGAAATGAGTTTTGTTGCATATGCGTTTCAAGAGCACATTTGGACTCATGGGTGTGTGGTTTGCTTGTGTGACATCAAAGTCTTATTCATTATAATCCTCAAGGTTTCATCTCGAATTTACTGCATTCCCTTCACTTTACTCAGACAACACCAACGTGTGCAAAAGTAACCCCATTGGCAGGTCCTGCTCCCGCTTGGAACATATTTCAGTTGAATCGCATACAGCTCTGTAAAGCAGAGACCCTGAGCTCTGACATCATGTATAGCATGTTACTGTACAGCAACTGTTCCTATTTACACGCTTATCAGTGGACAGAATCTGCTACAGCAAGCACTTGTTGAACTTGTTTCAAACAAACAGAACTTAACAGGAGTTAAATAGGGTTACACTTGATCAGGGCGCAGGATGCAGCACGGTTGTGTTGTCAGTACCAGAATAAAAGCAATCTTATTTAAGAAGTGCAAAACACTTGCTTTCCTAATATTAAGCGTCATTTATTGCACTTACCTTTCGACAAACAACACTTTAACTGACGTTTTAGAGGGTTGCTTTTGAGATCGCTTTAATGTGCCATCTCTTCATTCTGGCCTTCTATGGCACTGATAATGTCATCCTTATATCAAGCTTCATCCTTCAATGAAAGACACGTACTGTACTGATGCCAGCCCTTGATTAGCTGAAACCACCTTCAGCTGGGGCTGAAGATGCAAGGTTCCAAAAGGGTTCTTCGGCTGTCCCCATAGGAGAACGCTTTTTGGTATCCAAGTAGAACTCTTTTGGGTTCCCTCTGGGTTCTACAATGGAACCCAGTAGGGCTCTACCTGGAACTCAAAAGGGTTCTTCAAAGGGTTCTTCTATGGGGATAGCCAAAGAACCCTTTTAGGTTATTGATATAACCTTTCTTTCTAAGAGTGTAGGTTGTGTGTGCTCATGGGACGTGTAGTCTTTGTGGGCAGAACAATGACTGACATCTTCACGAGATATACCACAAAATGCCACTCCGTAGTAAACCTCATTCTGGCTTAATCCCTTCTCCTCTACACTGACAGACCCAATCTGTTGACCATTTAAAAAAAAACAGATGCTCAGCCCGCTGCCTAAATGACCTGTCTGCTCTACTCTCCTCCATGTCCATTATCACCATCCCTCCATCCTTTCACCTCTTCATCTCCATCCTCTCCTCACCACCACCACCGCTTGATACTTATTATCTCACCTAAAGATCAGCCTCCCTTTTGATAGGCGCCTTAATTCCATCTAAAATATTCAGCCACCACATCTAGCTAGAATTGAATCTTGCTCTCTTTGTATTGCTGCTGTTCTGAAGATGGACAAGCCATCAGAAATCAGTAATAAAGCCTTTAGGCCTGAGAGAATGAAAGGGAGATAGAAGGGAGAGTGAGAAATAGAGATCGGAGAGTGAGAAATAGAGATTGGAGAGTGAGAAATAGAGATCGGAGAGTGAGAAATAGAGAGGGGAGAGTGAGAAATAGAGAGTGGAGAGTGAGAAATAGAGAGTGAGATATAGAGAGGGGAGAGTGAGATATAGAGAGGGGAGAGTGAGATATAGAGAGGGGAGAGTGAGATATAGAGAGGAGGGAGAGTGAGGAGGGAGATTGAGGGAGAGTGAGGAGGGAGATTGAGGGAGATTGAGATATAGAGAGGAGGGAGAGTGAGATAAAGAGAGGAGGGAGAGTGAGATAAAGAGAGGAGGGAGAGTGAGATATAGAGAGGAGGGAGAGTGAGATATAGAGAGGAGTGAGATATAGAGAGGAGGGAGAGAGAGTGAGATATGGAGAGGAGGGAGAGAGAGTGAGATATGGAGAGGAGTGAGATATGGAGAGGAGGGAGAGAGAGTGAGATATGGAGAGGAGGGAGAGTGAGTGAGATATGGAGAGGGGAAAGGGAGAGTGAGATATAGAGAGGGGAAAGGGAGAGTGAGATATAGAGAGGGGAAAGGGAGAGTGAGATATAGAGAGGGGAAAGAGAGTGGAAAAACTGAGAAAGCAGAGGCCCAGAGGGTCCCTCCACATAAAGAGTAACTTTATATATATAATTATTTTTATTGTCACATAGATGCAGTGAAATGTTTTGTATTACAGGGTCAGCCATAGTAGTAAATCAGGGTTATGTGCCTTGCTCAAGGACACATTGACAGATTTTCCACCTTGACGGCTCAAGTATTCGAACCAGCAACCTGTCGGTTACTGGTCTAACACTCTAACCGCTAGGCTACCTGCCGCCCTATAAACTGGTCTCTCAGTCCTGAGCAAACTGTCCCTCAGTATATTTATTGTCTAAAGTGGGGATCTGGGGGAGTTTGCCCTGGATTTGCGTCATGAGAGGCCGCGCGGTCAGCTAATCGCTCCTCTGTGGCTAGCGGGTGTAAACGGCCAGGGGAGAGATGGAGACAGATGTGGTGTAGAATTGGAGCGAGCCCCGCTTATCACATTAGTTGATGGGGCCTGATTGAATCTGAACTGGGTGATATAGCATGGTTTTTATGTTGGGAATGGTTACAAAGTTTTCAACACAACAAAATACAATCATATTCACCACCCCTGTAGATAAAGCAAGCAATGACCATAATCATTTTCATTCCTTTGAATTAGACATTTCTGCTGTTATGCTGAAACCCCTCCAAAAGATCATCCTACCAAGTGCTGATGTCCTGAAGAGCTCAAGTTACCCTAATGAGCACAAAGATGATGAAGTTTTTTTTTTAAAATCAGGAATGTTACCTTTTCCCAGGAGCAATGTACTGTAGTTTCAATTACTTGAAATGATGTGTCGGAGTAATGGCCTATGGGAGGAATTTGGCTCAGTTCTGCTGAACTAGGTTGTCCTGCTGGGTTGTCTTCATGTGTCGGCAGATGGAAGTAAACACACTGGGACATGAGAGAGATAATACGTAGAGGGTAGAGGTGAACTCCGACCAGACAGCACACAGACACTGGAATGTGTGTTTATGCTCATGCTGATATGCATATGTGTGTGCGTGACTAGAGAAATGCGCGTGTGTGTGTGTGTGTGTGCGCGTGATGAGGATACATACAGTAAGTCCACACCTCAGTGAGTCAGTCAGTGGAGGGAGTATCCATGCGTTGCATATCCCCCCCCCCCCTCTGTCCAGTCCAGTCCAGTCCAGTCCTGCAAAACACCCGTGTGGGTTCTGTCAGGACACACGGCGCTGCAGGACCTCAATAATAAATGGGAGGGAATCTAATAAAGGGGAAACAGAGTGTCCTGTTTATCTCTCCCATCTGGGTCCCGTCTCGCTCTGCCTCCGTCATACAGAGAACAGCACAGCAGAGCAGCACCCTCCCCTCTGAAATCAGTTTTACCCTCACACTTTGTCTCTGTCTTGTTGCTAGTCCTACCCAGTGTGCTGGTGGCGGTAAAGTTATTATGGAGTGTTTTGGGACGTCACGTTCAGGTCGTTTACTAGTTATAGAAGGACGTTTTCTAGACATCTTTTTAGTGATCAGAAAAATACATCTTTCACTGGTTGTAATCTGGTAATCTGACCAGAATAATGTATTTAAGTAACGTCTGGATGACGTCATGAAAAAAGCCGTCTCGACATGGTTCACACAATAATCTGACGTCTCTACAACCACGAAGCTTGTTTTCAACTAGATAATGACATCATTATACAAAATGTTGCCTTTATTTTTTCCCTCCTCAAAACTGCTGTGTCCTTTTAAATTGGTCTCATTCTGTCCATGCTCTCGATTTTGTGGTTTATTTCACCCTCTTTTTATTACCCCTTTACCTGTCTAACTTCTTTATCCTGTTCATCTTGTACTCTTGTTACTATCTTTCTACTTTACTTTTACGGTCTGTCTGGCTACTTTGTCTTGTTTATCTTCTCTTTTCATTACCCCATCTGTTTATCCTTTCTTCTCTCCCTTGGTCTGTCTCTTGAAGCCAGGATTCCACAACTGGCGGCCCGCCGGCCAAAATTTGGCCCACAATATTTTTATTTGGCCCTCCATGTGATATGAAGAAAACAAATTAAGGCTGTTCTGAGGGCAGAACTGGGTGTGCAACTCAATATTAGGAAGGTGTTCTCAATGTTGGTTACAGTATGCTCAGTGTATGTGACCGTATACAAATGTAAGCAAGGTTTGAAATTATTATGTTTTGGTCAAATATGATATCTTCTTGCGCTGAATTTGCAGTCTACAAATTATTTGTATTTCAGCCTGCAGCTGAATCTATTGATGATTGCTGCTCTAAGCTCTCTTTCCCTTTCTTGATGCTCCCTGACTTCTGAGGTCTCTTCAAAGTTGTTTTTGCTATCCATCCCTCTCCACACTCTATTTCTCCTTCTTTCTTCTCCTTTTCCTTTCTAATTTTACACAGTGGGCTCACTCTCTCTGACCCGCCACCCCCAACCGAATACTTTCTCTAACTTTGCTATTACCTCCTGAACATGTATTTTAAACTTTCGTTGCTTCAAACACCCCAGTCTCCCCCCTCCTTTCTCCCCCTCTTCTTTCTTTCCTCATTATCAGAAAGTATTCAGACCCGTTTACTTTTCCCACATGTAGTTCGGTTACAGCCTTATTGTAAAATGGATGAAATTGTTTTTCTCCCTCATCATAATCCACACACACTACCCCATAATGACAAAACAAAAACGTTTTTGTGAAATTTGTGCTAATAAAAAATGGAAAAAATGGAAATATCACATTTTACGTAAGTATTCAGACCCTTTACTCAGTACTTTGACACTTTTGGTAGCGATTACAGCCTAGAGTCCTCTTGGGGGTGACGCTACAACCTTGGCACACCTGTATTTGAGGAGTTTCTCCCATTCTTCTCTGCAGATCCTCTCAAGCTAAGTCAGGTTGGATGGGAATCGTTGCTGCACAGCTATTTTTGGGTCTCTCCCTAGATGTTCAATCGGGTTCAAGTCCTGGCTCTGGCTGGGCCACTCAAGGACATTCAGAGACTTGAGCCACTCCAGCATTGTCTGTGCCTCGACACAATCCTGTCTCAGAGCTCTACGGATAATTCCTTCGGCCTCACTGCTTGGTTTTTGCTCTGACTTGCACTGTCAACTGTGGGACCTTATATAGACAGGTGTGTGCCTTTCCAAATCATATCCAATCAATTAAATTTACCACAGGTGGACTCAAATCAAGTTGTAGAAACACATAAAGGATGATCAATGGAAACCAGATGCACCTGAACACAATTTTGAGTGATAGCAAAATGTCTGAATTTCTATTTATTTTTTACCTTTTATTTAACTAGGCAAGTCAAATTAAGAACCAATTCTTATTTACAATGACGGCCTAGGAACAGTGGGATAACTGCTTTTTCAGGGGCAGAACCACAGATTTTTACCATGTCAGCTCGTGGATTTGAGCCACCAACCTTTCGGTTATTGTCCCAACGTTCTAACCACTAAGCTACCTGCCACCCCAATACTTATATAAATAAGGTATTTCTATTTTTATTTTTAAATTAGCAAACATTTCTAAGCACCTGTTTTCGCTTTGTCATTGTGGGGTGTTGTGAGTAGATTGCTGAGGATAAAAAAAAAAGCCATTTCAGAATAAGACTACAACATAACAAAATGTGAAAAATGTCAAGGGGTCTGAATACTTTCCGAAGGCACTGTAAAAGACAGTCTAGACAAAGAGCAGAGACACATCATCACACCACCAGAGCCGTGTCAGCTGACCCTGACCGGCACAAAATGGACGCTGGTCGCCCAGTCACCCTTATGAGTGGGAAGGGAAACCAAGGCAGCCGCTCGCCTGATGTCAGTCTATGCCTTTCGCTTGGTCATTATTCTTGTACTGTAGTTCTGACGGACAATGTACAGTGTTGGACTGTCATAGCCACATGCTGTGTTGGTATAGTGCCCTTCTTATCCCAGTTTGGTCAATATGACTCACTATATGTATAATTATTTGGTGTTCTTAACATAAAGTATTCCTTAGCTAATTTGAGTCAAACGTATGCTTATTGGTTTGCTTTAGCTATCATGGATGTTTTATATGCTAGTCAATTGTGTAAATAAAATGACAGAATATGCGTTATTTACATGCAGTAGGTCACTTGGTGAACTCATACGCTTCCTAACTCATACACTGCATGGGTAGATCATTCAGTAATTGATTGGTTGAACTTATGGGCATCAAGTAGCCTCAAGGTTAGTGCATTGGCCAGTAACCGAAAGGTTGCTGGATGGAATACCGGAGCCAACAAGCTAAAAATAAATAAATAAATCCTATCGCTGTACCATTTGAGCAAGGCACTTAATCCTAATTGTTCCAGGGGCACTGTACAATTGTGACCCCACTCCCTGCGGGTGTCTTGGGGAGGGTTGGGATATGCAACAACAACAAAAATATATTATACACTTGTGTGTAACAGGACCAATATAAGCACCCCCCAACTGATATTATTATCTTGATAGTGCCGGTCAGAGGTCACATTACTCTAAGTGGTCTGAGCCTGACGTCTATCTTCTTCAGCTATGACCAAACAGGTCCGAGGTCAGTGGATCATGGCTTTGAGCGTCTGTTCGGAATGGAGTGACAGTCCAATGTGACTGTTTCTGCACCTTTATACTACTTAACCAATTTACTCAGACTAATGTGTGTTTTACTGTACCTCCAAAACCATTTATTTTACTAAGTTCTAAATGGTTCTAAACTGTGTTGTGGAATGACGGCTCCTGTGTGTACGTAAAATAGTTTACAGGTGCACATCGGTAGAGTTGTGCTTCAGAAAAGGAAACATTCGGTTGCAGTTCATTGCAGCACAGCTTAGAATGTGATCGTTCAGCTGACTTCAGGGTTTGTTTTGGATCCAGTGTGGTTCGTTTCTATTGAGAGCAAGTGTCAAAAGTTTTGCTAACAAAGTGAAACAAACTGCACAAGGTCCACATGACTTCAGAACCTGACAACGGTTCAACCCCTGGATTGATTCGATAAATCGCCCTTGACGCTTATGTATTATGTTTTATTAAGTCTGGTTACAAATGGTTATTCAATCTATTCAGCCCTGGGGGATGTAGAGCTAAACCCTAAACAGCCATAATGTTGCCAGAGGCTGCCTGTGGGTAATGTGAGCTCTGTGGTGTGCTGCTGACTACTGAATCATCATGGCCTCCTGTTACACTGAGGTCAGCCTGCTTCCCTGTGTACCTCTATCCCCACTGTACTGACCTGTGTGTGTGTGTGTGTGTGTGTCCACCCCCACTGTGCTGACCTGTGTGCTACTGAGCCTTTTCACCCATCTGGACTACCTGGAGGAGGGAGTTTGTCATGAAGGCCTAAGTGAAGTCTTCTTTGCATAGGGGTTCATTTAAACAAAAAATATATGAAATGTAACCTTCATAGGACTAGGCAAGTCAATTAAGAACGCATTCTTATTTACAATGACGGCGAAACCCAGACGACGCTGGGCCAATAGTGCGCCACTCTATGGGACTCCCAATCACGGCAGGTTGTGATACAGCCTGGAATCAAACCAGGGTGTCTGTAGTGACGCCACTAGCACTGAGATGCAGTGTCTTAGACCGCTGTGCCACTCGGGAGCCTCAAAATTGCAGGTAGCTCTTTGATGACTGTTGGTTTCTCTCTCTCTCAGTCCCCCTTCTCCCTCTCTCTTTATTTTTCAGTGTCCTCTCTCTCTCTGTCGCATGCTCCCTCTCTCTTTGTCTCTTTCTATCTTTTTATTTTTCTCTCATAAAAGTTGTTTTGATTGACCAAAAAATCTGTTTTGGGAATTAGAAGATCTTTCCAGCTCCCAATTGTTAAATGTAAGTACCTCTTTGAATTATGGCCCTCTCCCCTGAATGAATACCCTCTCCCCTGAATGAATACCCTCTCCCCTGAATGAATACCCTCTCCCCTGAATTAAAACCCTCTCCCCTGAATTAAAACCCTCTCCCCTGAATGAATACCCTCTCACCTGAATGAATACCCTCTCCCCTGAATGAATACCCTTTCCCCTGAATGAATACCCTTTCCCCTGAATGAATACCCTCTCCCCTGAATGAATACCCTCTCCCCTGTTTTTCCCCATCTCTCCTCTCACTGATTAGATTAGCTGCCAGCTGCAGCTGGGCCCAGCCTGTCAATTCCCTTGATGGACACACTTCCTGTGTCCATGTGTGCTTCCAAATGGCACCTATTCCCTATACAGTGCACTACTTTTGACCAGAGCCCTATGGGCCATTTGGGAAGCACCCATATGTTTTGAATAAGAGAAAGTGGAGTCCCTCTTTTCTGTGGTTGGTTTCCAGGCACTGGTGGTACTTCTGTTTTGGATTTCACACAATGTTGATTGGACAAATGTTTTATATATGGTAATATACTTAATGGTTTTATTACGGTATAGGACAGCTGGTATGAGTTGTATTTTGAATGGGAGAAAGTCCCTTGCTGCTGGTGGCACTGTACTTTTCCCTCGCATCTGGATCGATGTTTCTATCACACTGTTGATTTTGAGTTGGACTAATATTTTAGTGTCATAAACCTGTAAACCTTTATATTTGTACAGGACACAAACATAAATGTTTTGATGATCAGATTGCCTGTTCTTGTTACAACCACCGAAGAAGCATTGGAATGATTGGGACTGGAGTAACACTGACACGTCAACAGTGTGATAATCGCTCTTGCTACTAATCATTGCCAGTCTGCCTTCCCTCCTTTTCCTGACGTGTGACATCAACCAGTGCAGAATTTCATTAGGGCTCTAATCAGTAGTAATCAGCAGTAAATATAGTCCATTCAGCGCCGGGGGCCTAATTGACAAAGCACTTCTATACTGAACAAAAATATAAACGCAACATGTAAAGTGTTGGACCAATGTTTCATGAACTGAAATAAAAGATCCCCCAAAAATTAAGTCGACAAAAAGCTTTTTTCTCTCAAATTCTGTGCACAAATTTGTTTACATCCCTGTTAGTGAGCCTTTCTCCTTTGCCAGGATAATCCATCCACCTGACGGGTGTGAGGGATCAAGAAACTAATTAAACAGCCTGATCATTTTTGAGGGAGTGTGCAATTGGCATGCTGACTGCAGGAAAGTCTACCAGAGCTGTTGCCAGAGAATTGAATGTTCATTTCAACATAAGCCACCTCCAACGTTGTTTTAGAGAATTTGGCAGTACATCCAACTGGCCTCACAACCGCAGACCACATGTAACCACGTTATTGTTGTCTCTACCTACTTGACCTTTGTGCTGATGACCTTGCTCAATAATGTTTGTACCATGTATTTGTGACGCTACCATGTTGTGCAGCTACCATGTTGTTGTTGTGTTGCTAGCATGCTGTGTTATGTTTTGCTGTTATGTTGTTGTCTTAGGTATCTCTTTATGTAGTGTTGTGTCTCCCTTGTTGTGATGTGTGTTTTGTCCTATATTTATATTGTATTTATTTAATCCCGGGCCCCCGTCCCCACAGGAGACCTTTTGGTAGACCGTCATTGTAAATAAGAATTTGTTCTTAACTGACTTGCCTAGTTAAATAAAGGTTAAATAAAGATTAAATAAATAAAACCACACCAGTCAGGACCACCACATCCGGCTTCTTTACCTGCGGGATCGTCTGAGACCATCCCCCCGGATAGCTGATGGAACTGTGGGTTTCCACAACCAAAGAAATTCTCAACAGTCAGAAACCATCTTAGGGAAGCTCATTTGCGTGCTTGTCATCCTCACCAGGGTCTTGACCTGACTGCTGTTCGGCGTCTTGACCGAATTCGGTGGGCAAATGCTCACCTTCGATGGCCACTGGCATGTTGGAGAAGTGTCCTCTTCACAGATGAATCCCAGTTTCAACTGTACCGGGCAGATAGCAGATGGCTATCGAGGCTATGGCGTCGAGTGCCCATGGTGTCAGTGTGGTTATGGTATGAGTAGGCATAAGTTACAGACTACAAACACAATTGCATTTTATCAATAGCAATTTGATGCACAGAGATACTGTGATGAGATCCTGAGGTCCGTTGTTGTGCCATTCTTCCGCTGCCATCACCTCATGTTTCAGCATGATAATGCATGGCCCCATGTTGCAAGGATCTGTACACAATTCCTTGAAGCTGAAAATGGCCCAGTTCTTCCATGGCCTGCATACTCACCAGACATGTCATCCATTGAAAATGTTTGGGATGCTCTGGATCGACGTGTACGACAGTGGGTTCCAGTTCCCGCCAATATCCAGCAGCTTCGCATAGCCATTGAAGAGGAGTGGGACAACAATCAACAGCCTGATCAAGATATGTGAAGGAGATGTGTCTCACTACATGACACAAATGGTGGTCACACCAGATACTGACTGGTTTTCTGATCCACGCCCTTACTTTAAAAAAAAAAAGGTATTTGTGACCAACATATGCATATCTGTATTCCCAGTGATGTGAAATCCATAGATTAGAGGGCCTCCCAAGTGGAGCAGCAGTCTACGGCACTGCATCGCTGTGCTTGAAGCGTCACTACAGACCCGAGTTCGATCCCAGGCTATGTCACAACTGACTGTGACCGGGAGTCCCACACAACTGGCCAGGCGTCGTCCGGGTAAGGGGAGGGTTTGGCAGGGGGGGCTTTACTTAGCTCATCGTGCTTTAGCGACTCCTTGTGGCTGGGCGCCTGCAAGCTGACTTCGGTCGTCAGTTAAACAGTGTTTCCTCCGACACATTGGTTCGGCTGGCTTCCAGGTTAAGCGGGCAGTGTGTTAAGAAGCACGGTTTGACAGGTCATGTTTCGTAGGATGCATGACACCTCTCCCGACAAAAAAGAAATGATCCATAGATTAGGGCCTAATGAATATATATATCAATTGACTGATTTCCTTATATGAAATGTAACGTTTAGATTTTTGTTCAGTGTAATATAGATAGAAATAGAAGGCCTGAAATACACACATACAAACACAAACAGACAGGCTAGCTTGGATGATTAATGAATAAACAAATCTTACATTTGAATCCCCTACGTGGAGAAATCTCAATGACTGAACCAAAATGACAATAATAGGCGAGACTGGAAATGAAAGGCACAATCCCAGTTATCTGATGGTAGTTATTTAGATGATTACCTTAAATTAGTTTAATAGTATCATGTAATATATTCCAACCAAATAACCACCTACCACATCAAAGCTCACAATACACCTTTACCTGATGCACATAGTGGCTCCATGGCCTCTGTACTTCAATGAGCAGTTAAATAATACACACTCTGAAAGCTCAGGGCTCTTGAGAAAAACAAGGACATTATCGTCTTTCAAGATATGATTTTACCCAGCTAAATGGGTGCCAAGAAACATCCAGAACTACAAAATGTCAATAAATCTGTTGAAAATCAACCACTCTGCCTTACACTGTACAATACCACATCCTTGAATCATTCTGAGAGTACATTTTTAGAGGAGTTGTATCGATTGAGCACATACAGATGTAGAATCGTAATTTGAGACAGTTTTCTACAGCACGAAAATGATCCTGCAGGAACAGGAAATGTGCATTTTTATGTGGATTATAATTATTGGACATTTTTTGTAGGGGTTGATAAAAATGAATTAAGTTGAAAATACAAACTGGAAGCCTTTTTAAACCTCAATACACTACGTTTGCATGTCCTGCTATGCAGGGAAATTCTCAGCAACAAAAGAGTGATCAAATTAAGGTCCTACATCTGTTCAACTCTTATCGACAGAAATCAGGACCCACTAGCTCCTGAAGCAAAAGACGCTCAACCAAAAAAATCCCCCTCTTTACTCCATAAATTAAGCCTCGTCAACCAATCACCTCAGAGATAGGAAGGCATCTACCCAGTGGGGGTCCATGGAGGCTGGAGGTTGATGTTGTTCTCTTGTGATTTCCATCTTTCGTCTTTTCCTAATCCCAACCTGCGAGTGGGATCACTCGCTCTCTCCTATTCCCACAGCCCACACTCTGAACTCCACAAGCCTCTTCTCATAGCTCTTCAGTTACCCACAACCCCCTCGGTGACGATACGGGGCGGCACTGTTGCATATCGTAAGGGAAAGCCTGTATTATTGCATGATGAATCCATATGTGGTCATATTTGTGTGGTTGATCATTGAGCAGTGGTTGACGTTCCTCTGTGACTTCTTGGCTGGTTTCTTCTGTGTTGACCATTATAAGAGGCCCCCGTTAGATTGAGACATGCATGTTTTGGGTTATCTAACAGCCGTGGGTTCCTATGTGTTTCCTTGCTGATTGTTTCAATGTGACATGGAAGATGCCACTACATTGGAATGTATTGCTTTTAAACATACAGGGAAAAGAAAGGCTTGTGAATTGAATTAAAATATGTGAGAGATGGCCTTCATAATTGACATTTCTAATGCAAACACGCATCTTCACAGTGAAAATTACAAAGGAAATGTCAACTTAGCTCGTTATCGAGTGACCTTCCTTTGCCATTTATTAATCATTTATAATATATTAATAAGGCATGAATAAAACATGAGTACGGCATGAATAAGCTATATTAACAAGAGGGACCTACGCTGAAAGGGACTCGATTAATGGAGGTTTCAAAGAACAGGGGTAAGACAGGTACTTCTTCATTGACCTGAGCAGCAAGTGACAGATGGGTAGAGTGCTCTGCTCTCATCACAAAGGGACAGATTGGTGGAGGAGAGGGAGCTGTTAGTGGATTGGGCTATGTAATCACCACAATGGGTTAACCAGGTCTCTTATAGAGACCTATACTGAAATCCACTGAGCCTGGCAACTCAGGCAGATTGGCAACAGATAGATGGAGAGATTGGAGGAGGTTACGAAAGTGTGGATGAGATGGGAAGAGGAGAGATGGATAGAGAAGGGAAGAGGAGAGATGGATAGAAGAGAAGGGAAGAGGAGAGATGGATAGAGGAGATGGGAAGAGGAGAGCTGGATAGAGGAGAAGGTAGGGTGATGGACTGAGGTGGTTACAGAGAGGGAAAGGAGAGATGTGGAAAGAAGGAGAGAGGGAAAGAGAGGAGGAGAAGAGAAAAGGTTGATAGAGTGCTTTTAGAACGAGTGGGTAAATAAGATGGGGAGTGGAGCAGAGAGGGGAAGGAGAGGTGAGAGAGATGAAAACAACATTGAACGACACAGAAATAGGAAAATAGTGAAGGGAATTAAAAGATACAGTAAAGAGGTCAGGTCAACATTTATTGGCACCCTTGATAAAAAATAAAAAAAACACTGTTTAATAAATAATCCAAATGCTGTGCTATATTGAATGCTCAGATTTGTTTACAAATTATATTATTTTATACTATTAACCTTACTGTACATAGCAAAAATAGAGGGAGAATGAGGCAGAGTTGTCCTGTGAAGTGAATGACAGTGTTCAGTTAGGACTTGTCCTGCCAATGGAGCAGCACAGGCACCAGGGGCCAGAGCATTGAGTTTCAGCTTCTACACAGAGGAGCTCCTATTACAATGACTAATGGACCAGGGGTTGATGTGTGTGTGTTTTTTCAACATATGAGACTGAAAGCCAGAAAGAACGCTTTTTTCATCTTGTTTTTGTCAAATCACCCTGTGTGAAATTAAAAGCAGCATCACTGTTATCATTCAGTTAAATGCAAATTCTCTTCTTTCTTTTTTGTGGTGGTGCATGACCCTCCTCAGGTTCTGCCTGTCTAAGAGCTGGGAAAACATGTCAGACGAGATCTGCTTCTCTTCCTCTCTCTCTCTCTATAAACACACACACACACACACACACACACACACACACACACATGCTTTACTTGCTTTAATTACAGTTCTGTTTTCAATGCACCCCTCGACCACTCCCCTGTTCACCCGTCAAGTTGAAAGCACATGCCACTGCTACCACGATTAGTCTTGTCAGAGATGAGCGCTGCTGCCACTGTGCTTTTTACTCCCACGCTAATTAGCCGGGTATTTTACAACACAATGGATGTAGATTTTAGAACAAGGACAGTTTAACCACCTGGCGAAGAGACGAAAGATGATTCCCTTTTTTGTGGAGAAAGAAAGAGCGATTATATTTTACATTTAGACAGGGCCCTGCTAGAATACTTTTCAAATGCATCCTTCCTTCCTTCAGTCCTTCCCTTCTTCCTTCCTTTCTTCCTTCTTTGAAGTAATCCTAGATCTGACATTTTTGGACTAGGTTCAATTATGTAGTGGAACCCTTGCTTTCACCTTTCCAGTTGTGTACGATTAGTGATAATTACTTCAAGGCAGGGAGCGGAGGGATACATTTCACAACTATTCAAAACGGTTTTAGTCAGATTTACAAGTGATAGATATCTGTCCTGGAGATTCGAAGTTGGGTAGCTGCTCAAATCAAATCACGTAGTTAGCAGATATGCAGTTAATGCGAGTGTAGCGAAATGCTTGTGCTTCTAGTTCTGACAGTGCAGTAATATCTAACAAGTAATCTAACAATTCCCCAACAACTACCTAATACACACAAATATAAAGGGGGAATGAGATAATGTACCTGTAAGTATATGGATGAGCGATGGCTGAGCGGCATAGGCAAGGTGCAATAGAAGGTGCAATAGATGGTATAAAATACAGTATATACATGTGATATGAGTAATGTAAGATATGTAAGCATTATTAAAGTGGCATTATTTAGAGTGGCATTGTTTAAAGTGACGAGTGATTCATTTATTAAAGTGGCCAGTGATTGGGTCTCAATGTAGGCAGCAGCCTCTCTGAGTTAGTGATTGCTGTTTAGCAGTCTGATGACCTTGAGATAGAAGCTGTTTTTCAGTCTCTCGGTCCCAGCTTAGATGCACCTGTACTGACCTCGCCTATATAGTTTGACATTGAGAAGCCATAAATTGCCAGTATCATCATGATTCCTTATAGATGGACATCATGTATTGTAGAAACAAATTAGATCCTTTTTAGGGAACGCGTTTACTGTACATTATGTCCTTGGGGGTCTGTCATATGTATGTCAGAATAGACTGTGTCTGTTGAAATGATGACTTTGAAAGAACCATAGCCATCTGTGCCAAATACCTTTGGAAATAGGAACGCAGATGAATTATACGATGACTAACCCCCATACAATGTAAAGTACTTTGAGACCTAGGCCTATAACGTTATACGTTATATAAATGCATTCCATCCGTGATTCACCCTGTTAACCTTAGAGATCTTGTAATATAAGCAGTAATTTGGTAGAGTGAGCTGTACTACCTCAGTCAACTATGAGCCTTATAGACTCAGGTCAGGGACAGCCACTGTATGATACCTTGCATATCTGATCTGAGGTCAGAGCAGTAGAACATGTAGGAGGCAGCATGTTGGACACAGAGATACATAAATGTATGAAATGAAATATGATTATGCAATGATTCATTTCTGATGGCGTTGAGCAAGGTAGAGACTCAATCATAGAAGTAGTAAATATAACATAATAAAGTGATTGTCGCGACTTCCGCCGAAGTCGGTTCCTCTCCTTGTTCGGGTGGCGTTCTGCGGTCGACGTCACCGGGCTTCTAGCCATCGCCGATCCACCTTTCATTTTCCATTTGTTTTGTCTTATTTTCCCACACCTGGTTTACATTCCCTCATTACTTGTCGTGTATTGAACTCTCTGTTCCCCCCCATGTCTTTGTGTGAGATTGTTTGTTGTAAGTGCATGTGCACTTCTGACTGGTTTTGCGGCGGGTTATTTTACCCGTATTTTGTTCTTGTGGGTACAGCTTGTTTTTGCATTATTAAAGTGCTCCAGTTGTTACCCATTTCTGCTTTCCTTCGCCTGACTTCCTGCAGTCAGTTACGCACCACTTACAGGGATCTTATTTCTATGGGCTCAAATCAAATCTGTTCAACTCTGACTCAAGAAGATAGAGGAATTTGAGAGTGCCGAAGGAGAGAGATTTTTTTTCCCAAACTTTATTACTACACTCTTCCAGCACAGTGGTGTGAAGAAGTGGGAGGTTTGGGTTAGGAGGCTTTTCACTGTGAGGTTGCAGGTTCAGGTTCCAGATACTGTGTGTCTCTGTCATTGATCAAATAAGCCTAAGAGGTGAAGTATGGGAAATGCCTAGTTGCCTGTGAAGTTCTAAAAACTTCCAAACTAAAAGTCAGCTCACGCCACTTTATTTGGCAGAATTATTGCTGCAGTGCATGTGCAACACAGTGCTATAACATCTTCTAGTACAAGTTTTAGTTTTTTTTTGTAACAAGCTAACTTTTTAGGTCAACTGTAGGGCCAAGAGCCAAACTAAGAGATGGCATGAGTTTGAATCAACTCATATGTTTTCCTTGGTTTCCCCTAAACCCTATTGATATTTTAAACCATGTCCGTCTCAAGTGTGCACGGTGTAGGTGAAGTTTTTTTTATAAGCGAGCTTGATAAATGTGCCGTATGGATTATTTAACCAAAGACTTGATTCAAGAGAGGGGCTTTACATCACGCGCCTATTTCCCATTACCCCCTCCACAACATTAAAGACGGTGTACGGAAGTTAAGTTGTTAATTTACCTCAAATTTTGACTTGAGGTGTAGGATCTTCATTTTAAATCTGAAACTTGTTGTGTATTTCAGGGTTAAAAAAGGTTTCTGAAGTTTGATATTCCCTTACGAAAAATGTATCAATCCCTACAAAAATGTCAATTTCTAATCCAGATAATAATTCACATTTCCTGTTGCTGCGGTATCATTTTCCTGCTGTAGCAAACTGGCTCAAATGAAGATCCTACATCTGTACTTGTGACATGGCAAGGCTAACTTTCTGCATCCTGTTGGTTTGTTTTACTGCGGGGGACAGGATATAACAGCACACAGGGACTGGCAACAGGTGGTGCTACACAATATGGACCCAGCTGGCTAGTTTGTTCATTTATTTTGTGAAGGGCAACCAAATCAACTAACGGGATTGAACAAAGGGCCCATCTCTCAATCTTGAAAGCAATGAGGAAAAAGCACAGCTTGCGCCCAGATTGTGCACCTGAATCCTTTGTGTTAATCCCTCTGTTCTCTCTCTCTCTCTCTCCTCTTCTGTGGCAGGTGTTACTGGCTTGGTTCAAATTGATGGAGAAGGCGATCGGGAGATTGACTTTGCCTTGTGGGACATGACCGATCTTGACTCTGGGGTCTTTCAGGTAGGCATTGACTGCTCCTCTAGCAAAATGGTGGTTAGGCACAAACACACACATAAATACACGCTCACACTCTGTAGCTGTGTTCTTTGTCCTCTTCCAGTGTAGCAGCTACAAAACCTGCAATGACATGCACTTTCATTCAACACCCAAAGTTAGGCTAACCATCTATCCTGTGTATCTCCAGATCGTATCCGTCTACAACAGCACCCTGAAGGACTTGGTTCCAGTGCCGGGCATGAAGGTCCAGTGGCCGGGGGGCGCCCCGCCCCAAGACATCCCCGACTGTGGCTTCAAGAATGACAAGCCCGCTTGCTTAGCACGTATGCACTGAGGAACCCCTGGGGCCTCATTTATCAATATAAAAATACAGTGGGGAGAACAAGTATTTGATACACTGCCGATTTTGCAGGTTTTCCTACTTACAAAGCATGTAGAGGTCTGTCATTTTTATCAAAGGTACACTTCAACTGTGAGAGACGGAATCTAAAACAAAAATCCAGAAAATCACATTGTATGATTTTTAAGTAAGTAATTAGCATTTTATTGCATGACATAAGTATTTGATACATCAGAAAAGCAGAACTTAATATTTGGTACAGAAACCTTTGTTTGCAATTACAGAGATCATATGTTTCCTGTAGTTCTTGACCAGGTTTGCACACACTGCAGCAGGGATTTTGACCCACTCTACAGACCTTCTCCAGATCCTTCAGGTTTCGGGGCTGTCGCTGGGCAATACGGACTTTCAGCTCCCTCCAAAGATTTTCTATTGGGTTCAGGTCTGGAGACTGACTAGGTCACTCCAGGACCTTGAGATGCTTAAGGAGCCACTCCTTAGTTGCCCTGGATGGGGGTTTTGGGTCGTGGTCATGCTGGAAGACCCAGCCATGACCCATCTTCAATGGTCTTACTGAGGGAAGGAGGTTGTTGGCCAAGATCTCGCGATACATGGCCCCATCCATCCTCCCCTCAATATGGTGCAGTCGTCCTGTCTCCTTTGCAGAAAAGCATCCCCAAAGAATGATGTTTCCACCTCCATGCTTCACGATTGGGATGGTGTTCTTGGGGTTGTACTCATCCTTCTTCTTCTTCCAAACACGGCGAGTGGAGTTTAGACCAAAAAGCTCTATTTTTGTCTCATCAGACCACATGACCTTCTCCCATTCCTCCTCTGGATCATCCAGATGGTCATTGGCAAACTTCAGACGGGTCTGGACATGCGCTGGCTTGAGCAGGGGGACCTTGCGTGCACTGCAGGATTTTAATCCATGACAGCGTAGTGTGTTACTAATGGTTTTCTTTGAGACTGTGGTCCCAGCTCTCTTCAGGTCATTGACCAGGTCCTGCCGTGTAGTTCTGGGCTGATCCCTCATCTTCCTCATGATCATTGATGCCCCACGGCGTGAGATCTTGCATGGAGCCCCGGAACGAGGGTGATTGACCATCATCTTGAACTTCTTCCATTTTCTAATAATTGTGCCATCAGTTGTTGCCTTCTCACCAAGCTGCTTGCCTATTGTCCTGTAGCCCATCCCAGCCTTGTGCAGGTCTACAATTTTATCCCTGATGTCCTTACACAGCTCTCTGGTCTTGGCCATTGTGGAGAGGTTGGAGTCTGTTTGATTGAGTGTGGGGACAGGTGTCTTTTATACAGGTAACGAGTTCAAACAGGTGCAGTTAATACAGGTAATTTGTGGAGAACAGGAGGGCTTCTTAAAGAAAAACTAACAGGTCTGTGAGAGCCGGAATTCTTACTGGTTGGTAGGTGATCAAATACTTATGTCATGCAATAAATCGCTAATTAATTACTTGAAAATCATACAATGTGATTTTCTGGATTTTTGTTTTAGATTCCGTCTCTCACAGTTGAAGTGTACCTATGATAAAAATGACAGACCTCTACATGCTTTGTAAGTAGGAAACACTGCCGATTTTGCAGGTTATCAAATACCTATTCTCCCCACTGTATGTATATTTGCATATGAATTAACAAAACCCCTGTAGATTTTATAAACACTGAGAGAAACATTAAAATGTTGTGCTGCTCACAATTATGGCTGTTGCGGTGGCCATATTAACACCACACCGGCAGTCATGATAATAGGAGACAAATTTCCTGTGACCGTTGATCACGGTAATCTCAATCCAAAACTATGCAAATTAATGGCGCTGATGGGTAGCCTACCAAACTTGCTAATGGCCCTTGCTGGTACTCAGCGCTCAGCATGCTTTTTGCAGTTTGGAAGAGTTTGTGCAAATATTATGATGACATTTTGACATTTTTTGTTAATTTTGGACTCCGCTAAGGATTTTTACGTCAAAATTATTGACAGATTTCTTCAGTTATCTTAGACTAATTCTGCCTATTTTGAGGAAGTGTATGCTGGCTATGGCATCTTAAAATGGTCAAACAGTACTACTGCCGATTTAGTTTCTCATTCAGTTCGACTAGCCAACTTTGGTTAGCCACCAGCCGAACTGAAGCGTTCTGACTCCTTTAGAGTGCTGTTATGAAATGGACACGGTAAAGCCTGACCCGGACCCATTATGCAGACATTTTTTAAACCTGTTCCGAAAGGACCAAAAGGACAAACTGTCCAATACAAGTGAAGGAAGCAGCAGAAATTGTTTTGCCAATTGCCAAATGTTTTTCTACTTTATTCAACCGGAGCCATGGAGAAAGGGGGAGAGAGAGAGAGGCAAAGAGCGAGCAGCTGTAGGCTATTAGGAGGAGTGGAGGCTGTTTGGTGTGTGTGTGTGTGTGTAACACATGGAAAGCTCAGAGCACCATAAGGCACAGAGGGAGAGACCACAACCACTTATCTCATGCTAGACTAACTTCTTGCTAGTTATTTATCATCCCATCTGGTTACATAGTAGCTGTCTTCAAATCAAATGTATTTATATAGCCCTTCTTACATCAGCTGATATATCAAAGTGCTGTACAGAAACTCAGCCTAAAACCCCAAACAGCAAGCTATGCAGGTGTAGAAGCACGGTGCTCGGAAAAACTCCCTAGAAAGGCCAAAACCTAGAGAGGAACCAGGCTATGAGGGGTGGCCATTCCTCTTCTGGCTGTGCCTGGTGGAGATTATAACAGAACATGGTCAAGCTGTTCAAATGTTCATAAATTACCAGCATGGTCAAATAATAATAATCACAGTAGTTGTCGAGGGTGCAACAAGTCAGCACGTCAGGAGTAAATGTCAGTTGGCTTTTCATAGCTGATCATTGAGAGTATCTCTACCGCTCCTGCTGTCTCTAGAGAGTTGAAAACAGCAGGTCTGGGACAGGTAGCACGTCCGGTGAACAGGTCAGGGTTCCATAGCCGCAGGCAGAACAGTTGAAACTGGAGTAGCACGGCCAGGTGGACTGGGGACAGCAAGGAGTCATCGTGCCAGGTAGTCCTGAGGCATGGTCATAGGGCTCAGGTCCTCCAAGAGAGAGAAAGAAAGAGAGACAGAGAGAGAGAATTAGAGGGAGCATACTTAAATTCACACAGGACATTCGATAAGACAGGAGAAATACTCCAGATATAACAGACTGACCCTAGCCCCCTGAAACATAAACTACTGCAGCATAAATACTGGAGGCTGAGACAGGAGGTGTCAGGAGACACTGGGGCCCCATCTGATGATACCCCCGGACAGGGCCAAACAGGCAGGATATTACCACAGCCCCCACACCACTAGAGGGATATCTTCAACCACCAACTTACCATCCTGAGACCGAGTATAGCCCACAAAGATCTCCGCCATGGCACAACCCAAGGGGGGACGCCAACCCAGACAGGAAGACCGCGTCAGTGACTCAACCCACTCAAGTGACGCGCCCCTCCTAGGGATGGCATGGAAGAGCACCAGTAAGCCAGTGACTCAGCCCCTGTAATAGGGTTAGAGGCAGAGAATCCCAGTGGAAAGAGGGGAACCGACCAGGCAGAGACAGCAAGGGCGGTTCGTTGCTCCAGAGCCTTTCCGTTTCTCCTTCACACTCCTGGGCCAGACTACACTCAATCATATGACCTACTGAAGAGATGAGTCTTCAATAAAGACTTAAAGGTTGAGACCGAGTCTGCGTCTCTCACGTGGGTAGGCAGACCATTCCATAGAAATTGAGCTCTATAGGAGAAAGCCCTGCCTCCAGCTGTTTGCTTAGAAATTCTATGGACAATTAGGAGGCCTGCATCTTGTGACCGTGTACGTGTAGGTATGTACGGCAGGACCAAATCGGAAAGATAGGTAGGAGCAAGCCCATGTAATGCTTTGTAGGTTAGCGGTGAAACCTTGAAATCAGCCCTTGCCTTAACAGTAAGCCAGTGTAGGGAGGCTATCACTGGAGTAATATGATTAAAAAAATAAATAATTTGTTCTACTCAGGATTCTAGCAGCCGTATTTAGCACTAACTGAAGTTTATTTAGTGCTTTATCCGGGTAGCCGGAAAGTAGAGCATTGCAGTCGTCTAACCTAGAACAGGTAATAAAAGCATGGATTCATTTTACTGCATAATTTTTGGACAGAAAGTTCTGGATTTTTGCAATGTTACGTAGATGGAAAAAAGCTGTCTTTGAAACAGTCTTGATATGTCAAAATAGAGATTGGGGTCCAGAGTAACGCCGAGGTCCTTCACAGTTTTATTTGAGACGACTGTACAACCATCAAGATTAATTGTCAGATTCAACAGAAGATCTCTTTGTTTCTTGGGACCGAGAACAAGCATCTCTGTTTTGTCCAGTTTAAATGCAGAAAGTTTGCAGCCATCCACTTCCTTATGTCTGAAACACAGGCTTCTAGCGAGGGCAATTTTGGGGCTTCACCATGTTTCACTGAAATGTGAAACAGCTGTGTGTCATCCGCATAGCAGTGAAAGTTAACATTATGTTTTCGACTGCATCAAACCGAAATAAGCTAGCTAACTAGGCTAATTGAGCCTAGCCATAACATTACTGAGCTTTTCACTGTCCTACAGTTAGCCTACACATTTTAGTATTTTTTATTTCACCTTTATTTAACCAGGTAGGAGGGTTGAGAACGAGTTCTCATTTACAACTGCAACCTGGCCAAGATAAAGCAGTGCAAAGCAGTGCGACAAAAAAACAGAGTTACACATGGGATACATAAATGTACAGTCAATAACGCAATAGAAAAATCTGTATACAGTGTGTGCAAATGAAGTAAGGAGGTAAGGCAATAAATAGGCCAAAAGTGGTGATGTAATTACAATTTAGCCATTTACACTGGAGTGATATATGTGCAGATGAGGATGTGCAAGTAGAAATACTGATGTGCAAAAGAGCAGAAAAACAAATATGGGGATGAGGTAGGTAGTTGGTTGGATGGGCTCTTTACAGATGGGCTGTGTACAGCTGCAGCAATCGGTAAGCTGATCTGAAAGCTGACACTTAAAGTTAGTTGGAGAGATATGTCTCCAACTTCAGTGATTTTTGCAATTTGTTCCAGTCATTGGCAGCAGAGAACTGGAAGGAAAGGCTGCCAAAAGAGGTGTTGGATGACCAGTGAAATATACCTTCTGGAGCGTGTGCTACTGGTGGGTGTTGCTATGGTGACCAGTGAGCTGAGATAAGGTGGAGCTTTACCAAGCAAAGACTTATAGATGACCTGGAGCCAGTGGGTTTAGCAACAAATATGTAGTGAGGTCCGGCCAACGAGTGCATACAGGTCGCAGTGGTGGGTAGTATATGGGGCTTTGGTGACAAAACGGATGGCACTGTGAAAGACTGCATCCAATTTGCTGAGTAGAGTGTTGGAGACTATTTTGTAAATGACATCGCCGAAGTCAAGGATCGGTAGGATAGTCGGTTTTACGAGGGTATGTTTGGCAGCATAAGTGAAGGAGGCTTTGTTGCGAAATAGAAAGCAGATTCTAGATTTAACTTTGATTGGAGATGCTTAATGTGAGTCTAGAAGGAGAGTTTACAGTCTAGCCAGACACCTAGGTATTTATAGTTGTCCACATATTCTAAGTCAGAGCCGTCCAGAGTAGTGATGTTGGACAGGCGGGCAGGTGCAGGTAGCGATCGGTTGAAGAGCATGCATTTAGTTTTACTTGTATTTAAGAGCAATTGGAGGCCACGGAAGGAGAGTTGTATGGCATTGAAGCTTGCCTGGAGGGTTGTTAACACAGTGTCCAAAGAAGGGCCAGAAGTATACAGAATGGTGTCGTCTGCGTAGAGGTGGATCAGAGACTCACCAGCAGCAAGAGCAACCTCATTGATGTATACAGAGAAGAGAGTCGGTCCAAGAATTGAACCCTGTGGCACCCCCATAGAGACTGCCAGAGGTCCGGACAGCAGACCCTCCGATTTTACACACTGAACTCTAACAGAGAAGTAGTTGGTGAACCAGGCGAGGCAATCATTTGAGAAACCAAGGCTGTCGAGTCTGCCGATGAGGATGTGGTGATTGACAGAGTCGAAAGCCTTGGCCAGATCAATGAATACGGCTGCACAGTAATGTTTCTTATCGATGGCGGTTAAGATATCGTTTAGGACCTTGAGCGTGGCTGAGGTGCACCCATGACCAGCTCTGAAACCAGATTGCATTGCAGAGAAGGTATGTTGAGATTCGAAATGGTCGGTAATCCGTTTGTTGACTTGGCTTTCGAAGACCTTAGAAAGGCATGGTAGGATAGATATAGGTCTGTAGCAGTTTGGGTCAAGAGTGTCCCCCCACTTTGAAGAGGGGGATGACCGCAGTTGCTTTCCAATCTTTGGGAATCTCAGAAAGAGAGGTTGAACAGGCTAGTAATAGGGGTGGCAACAATTTCAGCAGATACTTTTAGAAAGAAAGGGTCCAGATTGTCTAGCCCAGCTGATTTGTAGGGGTCCAGATTTTGCAGCTATTTCAGAACATCAGCTGAACCGATTTGGGAGAAGGAGAAATGGGGAAGGCTTGGGCGAGTTGCTGTGGGGGATGCAGTGCTGTTGACCGGGGTAGGAGTAGCCAGGTGGAAAGCATGGCCAGCCGTAGAAAAATGCTTATTGAAATTCTCAATTATGGTGGATTTATCAGTGGTGACAGTGTTTCCTATCTTCAGTGCAGTGGGCAGCTGGGAGGAGGTGTTCTTATTGTAAGCCAGGATTCAGACACAGCTAGAACATCCGGGTTGGCAAACTTAGGGAGGAGGCTTCTGATGTTAACACGCATGAAACCAAGGCTATTACGGTTACAGAAGTCGGCAAAAGAGAGCGCCTGGGGAATAGGAGTGGAGCTAGGCACTGCAGGGCCTGGATTCACCTCTACATCGCCAGAGGAACAGAGGGGGAGTAAAATAAGGGTACGGCTAAAAGCAATAAGAATTGGTCGTCTAGAACGTCTGGAACAGAGAGTAAAAGGAGGTTTCTGGGGGCGATAAAATAGCATCAAGGTATAATGTACAGACAAAGGTATGGTAGGATGTGAATACAGTGGAGGTAAACCTAGGTATTGAGTGATGAAGAGAGAGATATTGTCTCTAGAAACATCATTGAAACCAGGAGATGTCATTGCATGTGTGGGTGGTGGAACTAATAGGTTGGATAAGGTATAGTGAGCAGGACTAGAGGCTCTACAGTGAAATAAGCCAATAAACACTAACCAGAACAGCAATGGACAAGGCATATTGACATTAAGGAGAGGCATGCTTAGTCGAGTGATCAAAAGGGTCCAGTG
The DNA here is from genome assembly GCF_057628025.1 of Oncorhynchus mykiss. NCBI lineage: Eukaryota > Metazoa > Chordata > Actinopteri > Salmoniformes > Salmonidae > Oncorhynchus > Oncorhynchus mykiss. The sequence continues at coordinate 31,321,853 of NC_143051.1, forward strand.
AGTAGAGAGGTTGGTTGGGGGTCACGGCGATTTAGACAGCTAGCCAGGCCATCGGTAGCAAGCTAGCATAGGATGGAGGTCTGTTATTAGCCACCTCTTGCGTTCCGTCAGTAGATTAGTGGGGTTCCGTGTGGTAGAGGGGATTAATCCAAATCACAAAAAAAACAATAAAAAACAATAGATATAGTTATAGAGGCCCAAGAAGAAAAATAAATAAATAAATAAATAAATTGTCCGATTGTCTATTCAGATAGCAGCCGATAAGACAGCTAACGGTTAGCGTGCCGCATATGGGCGTTCAGGTAACGTCGCGACGGAGGAGCCAGCCGGATAACTCCTTCGGGTAGATAACGTCGGCAGTCCAGTTGTGAAGGCCCGGTGGGGCTCCGCGTAGGCAGTAAAACGGGTCCGGATAGGTGATTGTAGCCCAGGAGTGATTGATGGAACTCTTCAGCTGGCTAGCTCCGGAATAATTGATGTTTGCTCCGGAATCGACGAAAGCCGATAGTCACACGGATAGCAGCTAGCTAGCTGTGAGATCCAGGTATGAATGTCCAGAGTTAGCGGTTGAAATCCAGGGACATGGAGAGAAAAATTGGTCCGGTATGTTCTGTCCCGTGCCGCGCTGCGCCTTACAAAACTGGCGATAGATTTTCGAGCTAAAGGATAGCTGATGACCACAAACCGTGGTTAGCTGAATACTAACGATTAGCCAGTAAAGAAGCTAACTAGCTTCTGGATTAGCTTCTGGCTAGCTTCTGGCTAGCTCCTTGCTAGCTTCTGGCTAATTTCTGGCTAGCTTCTTGGAGGATTACAGATTTGAGGTAAATAATACTTTTTTATAAATATAAATTGGTGAGGCGGGTTGCAGGAGAGTGTTTTGAAGATGAGTTTATGGAAAATTAAAAAATATATATAAAAAGGTATGTGAAAAAAGTTTATTTATATATATATATATATATATATATATATATATATATATATATATATATATATATATACGGGACACGACAAGACGAGGACAAAAGACGTCTGAACTGCTATGCCATCTTGGAATAAAAAAATAAAAAAAGTATTTCAAGGCCTACCTTCAAACCCAGTGCCTCTTTGCTTGACATCATGGGAAAATCAAAAGAAATCAGCCAAGACCCTAGAAAACAATTGTAGACCTCTACAAGTCTGGTTCATCCTTGGGAGCAATTTCCAAACGCCTGAAGGTACCACGTTCATCTGTACAAACAGTAGTATGCAAGTATAAACACCATGGGACCACGCAGCCATCATATCGCTTAGGAAGGAGACGTGTTCTGTCTCCTAGAGATGAACGTACTTTGGTGCAAAAAGTGGAAATCAATTCTAGAACAACAGCAAAGGACCTTGTGAAGATGCTGGAGGAAACAGGTACAAAAGTATCTATATCCACAGTTAAACCAGTATTATATCAACATAACCTGAAAGGCCACTCAGCAAGGAAGAAGCCACTGGTCCAAAACCGCCATAAATAGCCAGACAACTGTCTGCAACTGCACATGGGGACAAAGATACTTTTTGGAGAAATGTCCTTTGGTCCGATGAAACAAAAATGGAACTGTTTGGCCATAATGAACATTGTTATGATTGGAGGAAGAAGGGGGAGGCTTGCAAGCCGAAGAACACCATCCCACCTTGAAGTACGGGGTTGGCAACATCATGTTGTGGGGGTGCTTTGCTGCTGGAGGGACTGGTGCACTTCACAAAATATATGGCATCATGAGGCGTGAAAATTATGTGGATATATTGAAGCAACATCTCAAGACATCAGTCAGGGACTTAACCTCTCTGGGATCGTTAGGGACGCTAGCGTCCCACCTCGCCAACAGCCAGTGAAATTGCAGGGTGCCAAATTCAAAAGAATAGAAATCTCTTAATTAAAATTCCTCAGCCATACAAGAATTTTACACCATTTTAAAGATACACTTCTCGTTAATCCAACCACAGTGTCCGATTTCAAAAAGGCTTTTCGGCGGAAGCAGAACGTATCATTATGTTAGGTCAGCAACTAGTCACAGAAAGCATTCAGCCATTTTCCAACCAAAGAGAGGTGTCACAAAAAGCAGAAATATAGATACAATTAATCACTAACCTTTGACGATCTTCATCAGATGACACTCCCAGGACTCAATGTTACACAATACATGTATGTTTTGTTCGATCAAGTTCATATATATATCCAAAAACCTTAGTTTACATTGGCACCATGTTCAGAAATGTCTCCAAAACATCCGGAGAAATTGCAGAGAGCCACATCAAATAACATAAATACTCATCATAAACTTTGATGAAAGATACATGTTTTACATGGAATTAAAGATAAACTTGTTTTTAATGCAACCGCTGTGTTAGATTTCAAAAAAGCTTTACGGCAAAAGCACAATATTCAATAATCTGAGAACAGCGTTCAGCCACAAAAGCAAGCCATACAGTTACCCGCCAAATTGTGGAGTCAACAAAAGTCATAAATAGCATTATAAATCTTCACTTACCTTTGCTGATCTTCGTCGGAATGCACCCCCAGGACTCCCACTTCCACAAGAAATGTTTGTTTTGTTCGATTACGTCCCTATTTATGTCCAAATACCTCCATTTTGTTCGCGCGTTTACTTCACGATTCCAAAGGCACAATGCGCGATCGAAAAATCAAGACGAAAAGTCAAGAGTTCCATTACAGTTTGTAGAAACATGTCAAACAATGTTTACAAGCAATCTTTATGGTCTTTTTATAGTAAATCTTCAATAATATTCCAACCGGACAATAGTGTATTCATTACAGAGGAAAAATAAGGGATGGCGCGCCCGCGTGACCGCACAGTAAACAACTGATTGGCCTCAGCCTAGTCCACTTGTTGAAACAGCTCTTATTCGACACCCTTCCACAATAGAAGCCTCAAACGACTTTCTAAAGACTGTTGACGTCTGCCATTTAGCCTTGGGAAGTGCAATCTGGCCCCATAGACACAGCATATTGGATAGGCAATGACTTAAATGAAACTACAAACCTCAGATTTCCCACTTCCTGGATGGATTTGTCTCAGGTTTTCGCCTGCCATATGATTTCTGTTATACTCAGACATCATTCAAACAGTTTTAGAAACTTCAGTGTTTTCTATCCAATACTACTAATAATATGCATATATTAGCATCTGGGACGGAGTAGCAGGCAGTTTACTCTGGGCACCTTATTCATCCAAGCTACTCAATACTGCCCCCCTGTCACCAAGAAGTTAACGCTTGGTCGCAAATGGTTCTTCCAAATGGACAATGACCCCAAGCATACTTCCAAAGTTGTGGAAAAATGGCTTAAGGACAACAAAGTCAAGGTATTGGAGTGGCCATCACAAAGCCCTGACCTCAATCCTATAGAAAATGTGTGGGCAGAACTGAAAAGGCGTGAGCGAGCAAGGAGGCCTACAGACCTGACTCAGTTACACCAGTTCTGTCAGGAGGAATGGGACAAAATTCAAGCTTGTGGAAGGCTACCCAAAACATTTGACCCAAGTTAAACAATTTAAAGGCAATGCTCCCAATTACTAATTGAGTGTATGTACACTTCTGACCCACTAGGAATTCTCTACTATTATTTGAAATTCTTAAAATAAAGTGGTGATCCTAACTGACCTAAATGTCAGGAATTGTGGAAAAACTGAGTTTAAATGTATTTGGCATATTTGGTGCATGTAAACTTCCGACTTCAACTGTATATAGAATGGTGTCGTCTGCATAGAGGTGGATCAAAGAATCACCCGCAGCAAGAGCGACATCATTGATATATACAGAGAAAAGAGTGGGACCGAGAATGGGGGCCCTGTGGCACCACCATAGAGGACAGCCCGAGGTCCGGACAACAGGCCCTGCGATTTGACACACTGAACTCTATCTGAGAAGTAGTTAGTGAACCAGGCGAGGCAGTCATTAGAGAAACCAGACTCTGATTGACAGAGTCGAAAGCCTTGGCCAGGTCGATAAAGATGGCTGCACAGTACTGTCTTTTATCGATGGCGGTTATGATAACATTCAGGACCTTGAGCGTGACTGAGGTGCAGCCGTGACCAGCTCGGAAAACCATAGAGGAGAAGGTATGGTGGGATTACGGAAGGTACGGTGGGATTCGATCATGGTCGGTGATCTGTTTGTTAACTTGGCTTTCGAAGATTTTAGAAAGGCACGGCAGGACTGATATAGGTCTATAACAGTTTGGGTCTAGAGTGTCTGACTGCGGCCGCTTTCCATTCTTTAGGAACCTCAGACGATACGAAAGAGAGGTTGTACAGACTAGTTTTAGGGTTTGGCGGCGGATGATGGCGGCAGATAATTTTAGGAAGAGAGGGTCCAGATTGTCTATCCCAGATGATTTGTAGGGATCCAGATTTTGCCGCTCTTTCAGAATATCAGCTGTCTGGATTTGGGTGAAGGAGAAGCGGGGGGGCTTGGGCCAATTGCTGCGGGGGGTGCGGAGCTGTTGGCCGGGGTTGGGGTATACAGGTGGATTGCAGCCTACCTGTTGGCTTTTGGTCGTTGTAACTTTTCTTTCTCATTTCTGTAATTTAAATTCCATCTTTCATTGATTAGATATCCCCTGCCTTTATTGCTACAACGCATAGCAGCAATGCAGTTGTCTCTCTCTCCCTGCTGGAAGGGAAAGGATCAGAGCCCATGTATAGAGTTGCATCAAATCAAATACATTTGCATTTGTCATGTGTGTTGAATACAACAGGTGTAGTAGACCTTACGGTGAAATGCTTACTTTACAAGCCCTTAACCAACAATGCAGTTCAAGAAATAGAGTTAAGAAAATATGTACTAAAAATCTTTATTTAGTAAAGTTCTAAATAACCTTATAAAGTAAAGTAAAAAAAAAAAAAAGTAAAAATAAGTAACACAATAAAATAACAATAACGAGACTATATTCAGGGGGTACCGATACTGAGTCAATGTGCGAGGGTACAGGTTAGTCGAGGTAATTTGTACATGTAGGTACGGGTAAAGTGACTATAAATAGATGATAAACAGCGGGTAGCAGCAGCGTAAAAAAATTACGGGGGGGGGTCAATGTAAATAGTCTGGGTGGCCATTTTATGAATTGTTCAGCAGTTTTATGGCTTGGGGGTAGAAGCTGTTAAGGAGCCTTTTGGCGCTCTGGTAATGCTTGCCGTGCGGTAGCAGAGAGAACAGTCTATGACTTGGGTGACTGGAGTCTTTGACCATTTTTTGAGCCTTCCTCTGACACCGCCTAGTATATAGGTCCTGGATGTCAGGAAGCTTGTCCCCAGTGATGTACTGGGACATACGCACTCCCCTCTGTAGCGCCTCATGGTCAGATGCAGAGCAGTTTCCATACCAGACGGTGATGCAACAGATCAGGATGCTCTCGATGGTGCAGCTGTATAACTTTTTGAGGATCTGGGGACCCATGCCGAATCTTTTCAGTCTCCTGATGGGGAAAAAGGTGTTATCGTGTCCTCTTCACGAATGTCTTGGTGTGTTTGGACCATGATAGTTTGTTGGTGATGTGGACACCAAGGAACTTCAAACTCTTGAACCGTTGCACTACAGCCCAGTCGATGTTAATGGGGGCCTGTTTTGCCCGCCTTCTCCTATAGTCCACAATCAGCTCCTTTGTCTTGCTCACATTGAGGAAGAGGTTGTTGTCCTGGCACCACACTGCCAGGTCTCTGACCTCCTCGCTATAGGCTCATCGTTGTCGGTGATCAGGCCTACCACTGTTGTGTTGTCAGCAAACTTAATGATGGCGTTAGAGTCGTGTTTGGCCATGCAGTCATGGTTGAACAGGGAGGACAGGACGGGACTAAGCACGCACCCCTGAGCGGCCCCAGTGTTGAGGTTCAGCATGGCATATGTGTTGTTGCCTACCCTTACCACCTGGGGGCGGCCTGTCAGGAAGTCCAGGATCCAGTTGCAGAGAGAGGTGTTTAGTCCCAGGGTCCAGAGCTTAGTGATGAGCTTTGTGTGCACTATTGTGTTGAACGCTCAGCTGTAGTCAATGAACAGCATTCTCACATAGGTGTGTGTTCCTTTTGTCCAGGTGGGAAAGGTCAGTGTGGAGCGCGATTGAGATTGAGTCATCTGTGGATCTGTTGGGGCGTTATGCGAATTGGGGTGGGACTAGGGTTTCCGGAATGATGGTGTTGATGTGAGCCATGACCAGCCTTTCAAAGCACTTCATGGCTACCAACATGAGTGCTATGGCGTGGTGATCATTTAGGCATGTTACCTTCGCTTCCTTGGGCACAGGGACTATGGTGGTCTGCTTGAAACATCAAATTGTATTGGTCACATGAAATATTTCGCAGATGTAGTGAAATGCTTGTTTTCCTAGTTCCAACAGTGCAGTAGTGTTTAAAAACGATTCACAATACACGCAATCTAAAAGTAAAAGAGTGGATTTAAGAAATATATAAATATTAGATCAAGCCATGTCGGAGTGGCAGCGACTAAAAAACAGTAGAATAGAATACAGTATACACATGAGTTGAGTAAAGCAGTATTTAAACATTATTTAAACATTATTAATGTGACCAGTGTTCCATTATTAAAGTGGCCAGTGATTCCATGTATATAGGGCAGCAGCCTCAAAGGTGCAGGGTTGCGTAACCGGGTGGAAGCCGGCTAGTGATGGCTATTTAACAAACTGATGGCCTTAAGATAGAAGCTGTTTTTCAGTCTCTCGGTCCCATCTTGGATGCACCTGTACTGACCTCGCCTTCTGGATGATAGCGGGGTGAACAGGCCATGGCTCGGGTGGTTGATGTCCTTGATATCTTTTTACCCTTCCTGTGACATCTGGTGCTGTAGGTGTACTGGAGGGCAGTTAGTTTGCCCCCGGTGATGCGTTGTGCAGACCGCACCACCCTCTGGAGATCCCTGCGGTTGTGGGTGGTGCAGTTGCCGTACCAGGCGGTGATACAGCCCAACAGGATGCCCTCAATTGCGCATCTGTAAAAGTTTGTGAGGGATTTAGGGGCCAAGCCAAAAACATGTACGTATTACAGACTCGTTCAGGGAGCGGTTGACAATGTCAGTGAAGTCCTGTAGCGTAGCATCAACGTTATCTGACCACTTCCGTATTGAGGAAGTCACTGGTACTTTCTGCTTTAGTTTTTGCTTGTAAGCAGGAATCAGGACGATATAATTATGGTCAGATTTGCCAAGTGGAGGGCTAGGGAGAGCTTTGTATGCGTCTCTGTGTGTGGTGTAAAGGTAGTCTAGAGTTTTTTTTTTTTTACTCTGGCTGCACATGTGACATGCTGGTAGAAATTAGGTAAAACGGATTTAGGTTTGCCTGCATTAAAGTCCCTGGCCACTAGGAGTGCCGCGTCTGGATGAGCATTTTCTTGTTTGCTTATGGCCGTATACTTCTCATAGATATGGCTTTATACAGCTGCGTCATGCAGCCCTTATGTTTTGATTTCTAAGACATTCTCAGGTTTAGAAGCCTATCACAACTAATTAAATAATAGATTTTATTGTGATGGCTATATTAAATTGATTTATTTACTTGTTTAAGCAACTTATATTATTTGGTTATTTTTACCTACCTTAGCTGAATGCACATGCTATAAGTGGCTATGGATAAGAGGGTCTGCTCTGTATATGACTCAAATGTTAATGTATTTATTTGATTTATTTAACCTTTATTTAACTTGGCAAGTCAGTTAAGAACAAATTCTTATTTGCAATGACGGCCTACTCCGGCCAAACACGGACCAAGCTAGGTCAATGCTCCTCCCTATGGGACTGTAGTAGCTATATGAACAAAACATTGCCATATGCTACACATACTATGACAGATGTTATTGAATTTGCCCTGGGTATAACTTCATAGAATTCAATAACATAAGTTTGTTCTTTCGTCCCAGGGACTGTCACTATGCACCAGATGGTGGCCATCGTTGTGTGCTTCATCTTCATCATCATCGCCACCGTCACCGTCTTCATCTACAGGTCAGTGGTACCCCTTTTTTTACCGTACAGTGTACCCCTTCCCTGAGCAAGACACTGGTCAATGGTTATGGGTTCTTATGCCACCCCTCCACTCCCGACCCCTCCTCCACCCATCCTCTATTGCTCTCGCCATTCTGTTCACTCTCTTCCCATACTCTGCACATCTTTCCTTTTCTCTATTTTATCCCCCCCATCTCTTCCTCTTCTGTTTGTTTTTCTACCTTCTACAATCATGGTATGCTTTTGCCTCCCTGTTTAACTTTCTTACCCACATTGTTACTCTGTCTATCTCTCTCTTGTCCTCTTCACCCTGTGACGCTCCTCTTTTCACTATCTTTCTTCCTCTGCCCTCTTTTTCCTTACTCTTTCTTCACACATTACAGGGAGATCACTGCCAGGCCAAGAAGGAACGAATAAAAGTGTTTCTGTCTCCTCTTCAGTGATGACTCACCACCAGGGTCATGTTCATTAGGCACCACACAGAAATAAACAGACAGAAACAGTGAGGGACTACCTGGACCTGTTTTAGTAAAAAACATTCATTTTCGTTTTCCATTGAAAAGTGTTTTTATTTACCTCCAGCCCCGTGTTTGCCCTTTGACCCTGCTCTCTGGCCTGTTTCCAGCTCCATCAGTCTTGCAGCTGAAAAGGTCACTTGCTTTATAGCTTGTCATGTCTTGTGATAAAATTGTTTAACATTGAGTGCAACTCCAGGTGAAAGTATACCTTGCTTTCTAAATAATAGTTTTCTCTAGAGGAATATCAGGCCTAAGGTCAAAGTATATTATGTCCTGTATCAAATATAAAAAAGCAATATGTTTTTACATTTTATAGAGATTTATGTTAACTTTGAAAGGTGAAAAGTGAAATAGTTCAAGTTCAGTGACATATTCTAGCCAATAATTATGCTGAAGTCACTTTGTGTTTGATATAACTTATCCTCAATCTTTACTTTTGTCTGATAATTCCGATATTTCACATTTTATTAAAGGAATACTTCAAAATGTTGTCAATGAGACCCTTATCTACTTCCCCAGAGTCAGGTGAACTTGTGGATACCATTTTTATGTTTCTAGCGCTAGCACAATTGCTAACTAGCGTTAGCGCAATGACTGGCACTCTATGGGTATCTGCTAGTGTGCTATGGGTATCTACTAGCACTCGAGCAGATAACCATAGACTTCCAGTTATTGTGCTAATGCTAGCTAGCATTGGCTCATGAAAGTAACTTCCTTTTTAAATGGATACACATTTTATCCACAAGTTAATCTGACTCTGAGGAAGTAGATAAAGGGCCTCATTGCCAAAATCCCAAAGAATCCCTTTAAATGTGCTGTAAAATTACAGACCCTTTTTTCCACTTTTTTTTCACGTTATAAAATAGAGCAACGTGTAGTACATTTGAATAGCACATAGCAGTAGGCGAATACAGTTATGAATGTTTATTTTCATATTCTTGTAAAATAAGTGCTTATTATATGAATGACTTAATCTATGGATTACTTAGTCTATCTGTAAAATGTATTGCTTAAAATAAATGGAAGCTACTGTATGATGTGTTTTTATGTTCATAGATTTTTTTTTAAACAACATAAATGTGTTATTACTACACATGAATAGTGACTTTTTGACCTTTTCTTACATAATGTTCCATTACAGTAAAGAATGTTAGATCAAGCAGAGGAGGCTACTGAGGGGAGGACGGCTCATAATAATGACTGGAATGGAGTGAAAGGAATAGTATTGAACACATGGAAACCATGTGTGTGACGTGTTTGATACCATTCCATTGATTCCGTTCCAGCCATTACTATGAGCCTGTCCTCCTCAATTAAGGTGCAACCAGCCGCCTGTGATATCAAGGTACTTGTCTGAACAACTTCACACAGGCAGCACTGTTGGTGAATGATGACTCAATTAAGTTGTATTCACAAATTGAGGGGCGACACTCCAATCAGGTCACCCACTATAATAGAGCTCAGATATACATTTCTATCCAAACTCAATTAATTAATCCCTTCCCCAATGCTATAGTTAGGTTGCATTTGTTTCTGAGAAATGTGTGTGTGAATACAGTTTGGTGGTGGGTGATAGAGGTTCTGATTTTGGAGTGTTGATGGCCTGTGTGGGTAGAGGTTCAGTCCTACACAGTGTACACTCACGCTGAAACACATCCATCCCTCTCCTTAATCTCTCTGTCCTTTATTCTGGATTCTCATTCTCTTTCTCTTTATTGATTTCTCTTTCTCCGTCGCCCTCACACAATTTTGTCTTCCACCATCCTCACCTCCTTTCTATACTCTATCCTTCTACCTATTTCTCTCTCTCTCTCTCCCTCTCTCTCTCTCTCTCTGAACCTCTCTCAAGCCTCCTCTTTCCATCACTCTTTGTCTCCCTTTCTCTCACCTTCCACCTTCTCTCCCTGTTTGTCCCTCTCTCATCCCCCCCCCCTACACCCTCTCCATCAGGAAACTGAAGTTGGAGAATGAGTTGGCCGCTCAGCTCTGGCGGGTGCAGTGGGAGGATGTGCAGATGAGCGACCTGGAGAAAGTGATGCGCAGGGCCTGCAGCAGACTCACCCTGTCTCTGGTACTGCACGGAGAAACACACACGTACAGCATATAGAGGCTTGAAATACAGTGCACCTACACAATTACACAGGGAAACACACTGTTGAAAAGGACACATGTCTATGTCTCTATATGGTCCACAGAGAGGCTCCAACTATGGTTCCCTCCTGACCATGGACGGAAACTTCCAGATCTACGCCAAGACTGGCTACTACAAGGTCTGTCCTTTTACACAGGGATTGTTGTAATAGACTGACAATGCTTATGATGTTTGCTTTATTAAGGATTTGTGTAGTGATACCTACAGTAGTTGGATACATAAAGGCTTCATAAGCACTACATAAATGCTTCACAAATCATCTATAAGCGTATGACATACTCTATAAATCAGGGGTTCTCAAACTTTTGGGGGGGCTGGGGATCCCTTTTATGATAGCAAATTCATCAGGGACCCCTCATAATCAGAACACAACTGGAGTGAGATACAAATATCATAAAAGGAGTATGATTATGACTCTGGCAGTGCCGGACGAACCAAGTCTCGGGCCTTGGGGATGACATTTAAATCCCGCCTCTTAAGAATCTGAGAGAAAATGTTGCCGTTTTCAAGCTAATTTCCTGCAGTTTGACACATTTTGTCATGGGGCAGAGATTTTTTTTTTTGATTCAGCTTTAAAGGATATTTATAGGTAATATCCTGCAATTCCATGTATTTTGCCATGAGGCAGAGAGAAAACTTTATAGTTTTGAAGTTTAAATTACAGTGCATTTATGTTTTAAAAACAATTTTTGGGGAATACAAGAAGTATTCAGTTAAAACCTTGATAATTGGTTGAGAACCGTGGATACTAATAACCCGGTGACCCTCCCAGGTTCCATGTTGCCTTGGGTTAATAACATACATTGTAGATGAATAATATTACATTGTATTGCAGTACGCCCTCTAAACGTATTCCACAGATCCCTTTGCCAAAATGAGTTCAATCTGTTGTCGTTAGTAATATTCACACAAAAAATATCTGTCCACGGACCCCCCTGCAGTACCTGGAACACACTTTGAGAACCCCTGCTATAAACAGTGTATAAACATACATAGTGTGTTATGTCACATTTGGCGATTTGCTCTACAGTAGGAATGATTGTCACCTTTTATTAACCATTTATAGTGTATGACATACGCTTACAGATTATTTGTGATGCATTTATGTAGTGCTTATGAAGCCTTTATGAATGCTATATAAAGCCTTTATATTGGGACCCAATATTTGCCAGTGAGAAGTGTTCGTCCCGGGATTCTGATAGGCTTCACCTGGGCATTTGCATAGTTTACATCCTTGGAGTCGGGATTACAAGTGAATTACAATCATTTTACATCACCCCATATTACCGACGGACACAGATAGTAAAATCATGGTGAAATATTGTGTTAATTAATGTGTCCTCCTTTCCAGGGAAACATTGCGGCCATTAAGTACGTCACTAACAAGAAGCGCATCGAGCTCACCAGGATGGTGCTCTTTGAGCTTAAACATGTGAGGGTTTTATTCAGTAGGCTTGTAAACATGTTGCCAGAGCAACAATGTCATTTCTAGTATTCTGTCTACTCATTATGTTGTAAGGTGTATACTTGTCTCAGGTGTAAATGCTTTTGTATGTTGGTGATTATATATGCAGTTGCTAGTATGTTGGTATTGATGTTAATCTTCTTTCCTCCAGATCCGTGATGTTCAAAACGAGCACCTGACTCGCTTTATCGGAGCCTGTATTGATCCTCCCAACATCTGTATCATCACAGAGTACTGCCCCCGGGGCAGCCTGCAGGTACTTCACACAGCCTATAGGATCTAATTGTTCTATTCTATATTATTCCATTCTATTCTTTAACTTTATCTAACCTTAGGGTTGTGAACCAAAACCCCTATTGGTCTCTTATCTCCCTCATCACACATTCTCACAATGAATTCATGAACCATCTAGCCTACAATTACAACCCTTGGGTCTTGAGATGGTTGGTTCATCCTCTAGGCTACATGTGTTGAATACCGACAGCCTGTGTGAAAGGAGTATGACATGTCATGTATATTCTGATGTTAGCATTGTGGACTGGGATTATTAACCTCTGGGTGACTTTCATGTCTGGCTGATTGGAAATATGTTCTGAATATTTGTGTGTGTGTGTCTGTGTAAATTGTCATGTTTATGTTCATGTGCTGTGCTGTGCAGGATCTTATGGAGAGCGAGACCATCACCTTGGACTGGATGTTCAGATACTCTCTCATCAACGACATTGTTAAGGTGTTTCTCCATCCTTCATCCTCCATTCAGAGGTTTTAAACAAAGACATAAGACACTGTAGGAGGACAGAGAGGAGGAGGTTTGTGATTAAGTTGCGATTGGTCCAGGATTCTCAACCAACGGGGTCACGGGCATATATGTATTGATTGTACTGATACTTAATGTTATATTCACAGTATGGGGGCTAACGTTGTGCTAGGGGAGAGGTAGAAAATATTCAAATAATATTTATTCTATCATACTACTTCAGGTTTTTTTATTTATTGTCAATACAAAAAGTTATGCCAAGCATGTTACCTCTCACTTTATTTCATGCTCTTACGCTGATTTGTATCATATATTTTGGGATACAAATATAGATGTTTGGGATTACACCAGATCCAACCAACCCGTCATGTGTATTGCCTGCAGCAGGAGTTGGGATTGTCCAGGCTTTGTAGATGCATGCAGCCAGGCTTGTGCGATGCTTATAACGAAGGGTAGACGGATGGTGTCTGACACCTCCTGGTGTCCTGGTTAGAATGATGAACGACGAGTTCACGGCTTTTACTTGAGTTAGCCTCGATTTAATGCCCCTCAATGTGCATTCTAGCAGAGATAGCTGTCGTGAGAAGGCTACCTCCGTACTTTGCAAAGGAAGCTATGCACATCTTCAATGGAAGTTAATGGGAGGGTACATAATTGTTGGTTATTTACTTACAATGCATACTGTAGATTGTTCAGCAAATGCAATTTCGTTGGCCTAAAGCATGTGTGACAGTTCCCGAAACATTTTACACAGGGTCATCCACTGGTTGCATACCTTGTGAATCACACTGTCTTTGATTCTAGGGGATGGCCTTCCTTCACAACAGCGTCATCGTCTCCCATGGTAACCTGAAGTCCTCCAACTGTGTGGTGGACAGTCGCTTTGTTCTGAAGATTACTGACTACGGGCTGGCCAGCTTCCGCGAAAAGTCCAATATGGAGGACACACACGCCTACTATGCCCGTGAGTTACCTGAGCTGCAGAAACACACTCACTCGTAGACAAAGACACACAGATTCGAACCCACGAGTAAACACACACACACACTCTAAATAACTCAAACCAAGTGATTTCCCTGCCATTGTTGTTATTCAAAAACCAAACATGCCCATTTTCTGATACAATTGGCTGTTTGTTTTACACAATAGATTTCTGTCTAAATGTTGTGTAACAATGTCCCTTCCTGAGAGAAAGCCCTTGCTGGCTCCATTGAAATACATGTCATTGATGTGGCGCAACAGTCAAATCACCTGGCTGAAAAAGTCTTGACTAGTTGCTGATTGAAAAGGTGGGTATTAAAACTCAGTTAATCTGGCTCTTTCTCTCTCTAAGTACATCTTTGGCTAAAGAAAACTCATAATACATCTTGAAATGGCCTTTTATTCTTATGTCACGTTAAATTTGTAAATATATATTTTGTGTATTTAAGTTGTGTTATACAAGGCGGATTTGAAAAAGAGACCTAGGTCTCAATACGTCTTCCCTGTTAAAACAAAGGTTCAATTAAAACAATTAAGGAAACTGTATCCACCTCTTCTCTCTCCCTCTTTCCCCCTCTACCTCCCTCTCCAATCCCCCTTTACAGGGAAATTGTGGGCAGCTCCAGAGCTGCTGAGGGCAGAGTGTCCCCCACCATGTGGCACTCAGAAAGGGGACATCTACAGCTTCGGCATCATCCTGCAGGAGCTGGCCCTGCTCCGAGGGGTCTTCCACATCGAGGGGGACACCTTCAGCCCCAAAGGTGTGTGTGTCAAATCAAATTAAGTGTTATTTGTCACATGCGCCGAATACAACAGGTATTTTCAACCTGACCGCGAAATGCTTACTTGCAAGTTCTGAATCTCTTGGCGCACCGATCCCTTTAGCGGGATCATTTTCGTCAACATCAGTTTAAGAAATAGAGTTAACTAAACTAAAACTTAAAGTTTAAAAAATTACATCAAAAAGTAACACAATAAAATTACATAACAATAAAGAGGCTATACACAGGTATAGGTTAGTTGAGGTCATTTGTAAAGTGACTATGCATAAATAATAAACAGCGAGTAGCAGCAGTGTAAAAACAAAGGGGAGGGGGGGGTCAATGTAAAGTCCAGGTGGTCATTTGATTAATTGTTCAGCAGTTTTATGGCTTGGGGGTAGATGCTGTTAAGGAGCCTTTTGGTCCTAGACTTGGTGCTCTGGTACTGCTTTCCGTGCGGTAGCAGAGAGAAGAGTCTATGACTTGGGTGACTGGAGTCTTTGACAACTTTTTGGGCCTTCCTCTGACACCACCTAGTATACAGGTCCTGGATGTCAGGGAGTTCGACCCCAGTGATGCATTGGGCCATACGCACTGCCCTCTGTATCGCCTTACAGTCAGATGCCGAGCAGTTGCCATACCAGGCGGTGATGCAACCGGTCAGGATGCTCTCGATGGTTGCAGCTGTATAACTTTTTGAGAATCTGGGGACCCATGCCAAATCCTTTCAGTCTCCTGAAAATATTTGTGTGTCTGTGCGTGTTCTTCAGGCAAGGACAGGCATGTACAGTGCCTTCCGAAAGTATTTACACCCCTTGACTTTTTCCACATGTTTTTGTATTGCAGCCTGAATTTAAAATTGATTCAATTGAGATTTTTTTGTCGTCACTGGCCTACACACAGTACTCCATAACGCCAAAGTGGAATTATATTTTTAAAAATGTTTACCAATTATTTAAAAATGTCAATAAGTAAGCCTAAATATGTTCAGGAGGAAACATTTAAGTTGCATGGACTCACTCTGTGTGCAATAATAGTGTTTAACATGATTTTTGAATGACTACCTCATCTCTGCACCCCACACCATTATCCCTCAGTCAAGCAGTGAATTTCAAACACAGATTCAACCACAAAGACCAGGGAGGTTTTCCAATGCCTCGCAAAGAAGGGCGCCTATTGGTAGATGGGTAACGGGGAAAAAAGCACACGTGAATTGTGCATTGTGAAGTTACCAATTACACTTTAGATGGTGTATCAATACACCGTCACTAAAGGATACAAGCGTCCTTCCTAACTCAGTTGCCGGAGAGGAAGGAAACCGCTCAGGGATTTTACCATGAGGCCAGTGGTGACTTTAAAATAGTTACAGAGTGTAATGGCTGCGATAGGAGAACACTGAAGATGGATCAACAACATGCAACCGTGTAGTTACTCCACAATACTAACCTCATTGACGAGGTGAAAATAAGGTGAAAATAAGGAAGCTTGATTGAAACAAGGCACTCAAGTATAACTGCAAAAAATGTGGCAAAGCAATTACATTTTTGTCCTAAATACAATGTGTTATGTTTCGGGCAAATCATATACAACACATTACTGAGTACCACTCTCCATATTTTAAGCATAGTGGTGGCTGCATCCTGTTATGGGTATGCTTGTAATTGTTAATGACTGGGGAATTTTTCAGGATAAAAAAGAAACAAAATGGAGCTAAGCACAGGCAAAATCCTGTAAGAAAACCTGCTTCAGTCTGCTTTCTACCAGATACTGGGAGATTAATTCACCTTTCAGCAGGACAATAGCCTAAAACAGAAGGCCAAATCTACACTGGAGTTGCTTACCAAGAAGACTGTGAATATTCCTGAGTGGCCGAGTTGCAGTTTTGACTTAATTAAATCTGCTTGAAAATCTATGGAAAGACCTGAAAATGGTTGTCTAGCAATGATCAACAACCAATTTGACAGAGCTTGAATAATTTTGAAAACAATAATGGGAAAATGTTGCACAGTCCAGGTGTGGAAAGCTCTTAGAGACTTATTACCCAGAAATACTCACAGCTGTAATCACTGCCAAAGGTGCTTCTACAAAGTATTGACATTTACTTATGTAAATGAGTTATTTCTGTATTTCCTTTTCAATAAATATGCAAACATTTCTAGAAACATTATGGGGTATTTTTTGTAGATGGGGAGGGAGAAAAAATATATTTAATCCATTTTGAATTCAGGCTGTAACACAACTAAATGTGGAATAAGTCAAGGGGTATGAATACTTTCTGAAGGCACTGCAATTATATAAGAATATATATCAAGGTAAATACGGTTAGGGTTAAAGATGAAAGTACAGACAAATATGGATGGGCACTTGGAACAATGAAAATAAAATAAAAATGAATGAGGTTGGCGTCTTTTATTTTGATTATTTTTGGGAAAGACAAAGCGTTTCATTGCACAATATTGTACAAATAAATATGACCTTTATTTATCTGGGTTAGTCTCATTGAGATAAAAACTATTTTTCAAGAGAGACCTGGACTATATAACCTTCTGTGTAGAACACAAATCATTTTGAAAATAAGTTCAAACAGGTGCCATTAATACAGGTAACGAGTGGAGGACAGAGGAGCCTCTTAAAGAAGAAGTTACAGGTCTGTGAGAGCCAGAAATCTTGCTTGTTTGTAGGTGACCAAATACTTATTTTCCACCATAATTTGCAAATAAATTCATTAAAAATCCTACAATGTGATTTTCTGGATTTTTTCTCTCATTTTGTCTGTCATAGTTGAAGTGTACCTATGATGAAAATTACAGGCCTCTCTCGTCTTTTTAAGTGGGAGAACTTGCACAATTGGTGGCTGACTAAATACTTTTTTTGCCCCACTGTACCTAGGTGTCTGGTTAGACTGTAAACTCTCCTTCCAGACTCACATTAAGCATCTCCAATCCAAAATTACATCTAGAATCAGCTTCCTATTTTGCAACAAAGCCTCTTTCTCTCATGCTGTCAAACATACCCTCGTAAAACTGACTACCCTACCAATCCTCGACTTCGGCGATGTCATTTACAAAATAGCCTCCAACACTACTCAGAAAATTGGAGGCAGTCTATCACAATGCCATCCGTTTTTCACCAAAGCCCCATATACTACCCACCACTGCGACCTGTATGCTCTCGTTGGCTGGCCCTTGCTTCATACTCGTTGCCAAACCCACTGGCTCCAGGTCATCTACAAGTCTCTGCTAGGTAAAGCTCCACCTTATCTCAGCTCACTGGTCACCATAGCAGCACCCACCTGTAGCACGCGCTCCAGCAGGTATATTTCACTGGTCACCCCCAAAGCCAATTCCTCACTGGCCACCTTTCCTTCCAGTTATCTGCTGCCAATGACTGGAACGAACTGCAAAAATCACTGAAGCTGAAGACTCACATCTACCTCACTAACTTAAAGCACCAGTTGTCAGAGCAGCTCACAGATCACTGCACCTGTACATAGCCCATCTGTAAATAGCCCATCCAACTACCTCATCCCCATACTGTATTTATTTATTTATTTTGCTCCTTTGCACCCCAGTATCTCTACTTGCACATTCATCTTCTGTACATCTCACTCCAGTGTTTAATTGCTATATATGGCCTATTTATTGCCTTACTTCCCTTATCTTACTTCATTTGCACACTGTATATAGACTTTTTCTACTGCATTATGGACTGTATGTTTGTTTATTCCATGTGTAACTCTGTGTTGTTGTATGTGTCAAACTGCTTTGCTTTATCTTGTCCAGGTCGCAGTTGTAAATGAGAACGTGTTCTCAACTAGCCTACCTGGTTAAATAAAGGTTACATTTTTAAAAAATGTAATAATGCCTAGGCATGCTTTTATGAAAGCGCATTAAAATACTGTACCATTTTCTATAGCTCAATCGGTTGGTACGTTGTGGAGCGGACGGTCACATGTGTTGGTGAGGTAGGGCAGGGGTTCCCAACCTTTTCCCCCAGGGCCCCCTGTTTCACATTTTCATTGTCATTTTCTTTGTCATCAACATTTTCATTATTGAGATTGTCTATTTTAAATACACCGCCAGCTTGGTTTTGTTTCATTTCAGGGACCTAGGAAAAGTATTCTATGAAGCTTTCCTGCAATTCCTTCGTAGTTTGAAAGTCTCATCTTTTAGGTAGGCTATTTAATGATAATAATAACTATAATTATGATAATAATGTTTAAGGAAAT
Organism: Oncorhynchus mykiss; assembly: GCF_057628025.1. Lineage (NCBI taxonomy): Eukaryota > Metazoa > Chordata > Actinopteri > Salmoniformes > Salmonidae > Oncorhynchus > Oncorhynchus mykiss. The sequence continues at coordinate 31,340,713 of NC_143051.1, forward strand.
AAAGTCTAGACCCAATTTCCCAAAATGTTATTCCGCTACCGAATATGTTTTATTATGATAATTTATATGAACACTTAATTTAATTATGCATATTCTCTTTTACAGAAAGTGATTAGATCAATTGATAGCGACAGTGACATTGTATAAGATAACGTCCTAAGCCAATTCCAATTTCTTTCACTACTCGACTTTAGAAGGTCGTAGCTCAGCTTCATATGAATCTCTTAGAGACAAGCTGTATGCGTCATTTTAGATCGATATAAACAATCGTTAATTGTGTATTTTTTTTAAATATTTTAAAAAGGAAGGTCCCGTGCACCCCTACAAAATGTTGGCGCCCCCTAGATTGGGAACCACTGAGGTAGGGGACCCTGGTTCAGGGAGGCAGAGCCAAATGCTAAGCTAGCACACTTACGGCAGTTATATACACATTGAATTGAAGAGGTGGGTGGGTCATATCATTTATGTGTGAGACACGAGACAGAAGTTGGGAACGAAAAATAAGAGTAAAATAAATGAAATGAGAAGAGAGAAGGGGGATGGACAATGAGTTCAGGCCATTAGCACTGGAAGAGCCCGGTCCACGGGTGGAAATATTGTTGGTTTATGAAATGAAGAAGAGCTGATATAGAGTAAACACGGGAGGTGACCCAGATACAGTATTGAGTATTGACGCATTTAACAGAACACATCATTTCTTTCAACCTCATTCTGCATTACCTTTCATCTTCCATATTCAAGTCTATTGGGATGGCGCTGCGTTTCGAGTGCCGCCCGCCTTCATCGGAACAGAAAAGAAAGGAAATGGAGAGAGGGAAGAAAGGAAAGAGATGGAGAGATTAGATGACAGAGTTATGTCTCTGAAACTATTGACCATGGGAAAGAGTCTGGTTTTACTGTCACCTTGGGGATATTTTAACGTGTCGTGTTCTTGTTATGTGAAAGGAAAAGAAGCTTGCCTGTCCAAGGGCTGTGTAACTTTTCTAAATGAAGCTCCCTTGAACTCTCGTTCTCTCTCTGAAATTGATGTGTGCCTTAGTACAAAATGGTTATATGAATTCGCACATCCCCCTTTCTTCCTCCCTCCCTCTTTCTCTCTACCAGAGATTGTAGAGCGCGTGGCCCTGGGCCAGTGGCCCTACCTGCGGCCCTCCCTCTGCCCCCAGAGCCACAGTGAAGAGGTGGGCCAGCTCATGCAGCGCTGCTGGAGCGAAGACGTGAACGAGAGGCCCGAGTTCCACCACATCAAGCTGCTGCTGCGCAAACACAACAGGTACTCAATTTCTGTACGCACTGCTTAAACCTCTCTTGACGCCATGCACTTTCTATGGTTCCTGATCTACAGACACGCACTTATACCCATCCACTCACTTTAGAGATCTTCCTTCCTCTGCATTCAAAATAACACTCCACACACAAGCATTTATTTATTATCCCCAGTGACTTTTTATACTCACAACAACAGGTTTGCACTGCTCTGACCATTATCTTCCAATCCTCCCTCCAATGTGTTACCTGTCCTTTACTCCCCTCTCCATCATTCCCTCCCCAGAGGTTATGGGTCTAATATCCTGGACAACCTGTTGTCTCGTATGGAGCAGTACGCCAATAACCTGGAAGAACTGGTGGAGGAAAGAACACAGGCTTACCATGAAGAGAAACGCAAGGCCGAGGCACTGCTCTACCAGATACTTCCACAGTGAGTCTATGAAGAGGATCACAATGGAAATATGTAGTTCAACTTTTTTGTGTTGTCCTCAATGATTTTGAATGCAGTGTATCCACTGAGTTGTGACAAAAAAAATGACACAAACACACCCCCACACAGAAATACTCAGATGCTCCACTCTGCAGAGGACGAATAAATCCAAACATCATTTGGTGATTAAACTGAATCACTCACACACACACACACACACACACACACACACACACACACACACACACACACACACACACACAGCCTACTCACTCTGATTAACACTGTCTTACATAGCTCTGTAGCGGAGCAGTTGAAGAGAGGGGAGACAGTGCAGGCTGAGGCCTTTGACTCAGTCACCATCTACTTCAGTGACATCGTGGGCTTTACCGCCATCTCAGCAGAGAGCACGCCCATGCAGGTCAGTCCAGAATGAACGTAGTCAACAGCAATTTGCCAGTACAGTCTACTCCTGATATGCAATGGCTTTGGGCTGTCATGAATGAGAAGTGGAGTATGCCGATTTTCAGAGCAAATTAAAATAATATATTTGAGTTGGGCCCGATGAACTGCACTCTATTTCAGCATACTTGTGTTCAATGTGCACTTTTCAGAAGTTGACTGTATTGAAAATGCCTTATATTGCTCGGCAAATGAATAAACTGTTATTCTACTGAAAGGAAACATATTTTATGCAGGGGCTAATAATCTTCATGTTTTCCCATAGGTGGTGACCCTATTGAATGACCTCTACACGTGTTTCGATGCCATCATCGACAACTTCGATGTTTACAAGGTGAAGTCAGAGTCTAAACCTTGTTTATTCACACATGGTCACAGGGTGTGCAAGCTTTTGTTCCAGTCCAGCATTAATACAGCTGATTCAGCTAATCAAGTGCTTGAGGATTAGTTGAATCAGCTGTGTTGGAGCTAGAATGTCACAAAGACCTGGACACACTGCGGTCCTCCTGTACTACACTTACCCACCACTGGGTTAGGGACATATTTAAAGGGAAATTTGTAATAATTTCAACTTCAAATTTATCATCTCCAGCACCACCCCAACATCAACATATGTGAAAATGGCACTTTTCTATGTTTTGTCGTAAAAAAGGTAAATTAAGATGTATTTCCAATCTAATCAAATTAATTTATATAGCCCTTTTTACATCAGCTGATATATCAAAGTGCTGTACAGAAACCCAGCCTAAAACTCCAAACAGCAAGCAATGCAGGTGTAGAAGCACGGTGGCTAGGAAAAACTCCCTAGAAAGGCCAAAACCTAGTAAGAAACCTAGAGAGGAACCAGGCTATGAGGGGTGGCCAGTCCTCTTCTGGCTGTGCCGGGTAGAGAATGACATCATAAACCAATTAGTAGACAATGCCTACTCACACGATGCAGACCGATGATATCATTGGAAACACTTTTCTTCCTCTATCTTTTTTACTACAAAACATAGAAATGCACCATTTTCATATGTTGATGTTGGGGTGGCGCTGGAGACGACAAACATGGAGTTGAAAAATGTACCTTTAAGAACCCTAGTGACAGTGTGACCGTCTCGCTCTCTCTGTGGCGTCATCAGGTGGAAACGATAGGTGATGCGTACATGGTGGTGTCTGGGCTGCCGGTGAGGAACGGCAAGCTGCACGGCCGAGAGATCGCCCGTATGTCCCTGGCCCTGCTGGAGGCCGTACACTCCTTCAGGATCCGCCACCGACCTGCTCAGCAGCTCCGTCTGCGCAGTGGCATCCACAGTGGTGAGCAGTGGTGGGGGCAGGATTGTAGAGTTCAAGCAGTACTGTATTCTGACACTGTGGAATCATTGGAGTCTGTGGAATATTGAAATAGGTTGTCTGTGTGTTCTCTCCAGGCCCTGTATGTGCTGGCGTCGTAGGACTGAAGATGCCTCGGTTCTGTTTGTTTGGAGATACAGTCAACACAGCCTCTCGCATGGAGTCCAATGGGGAGGGTGAGAGTGACCAACCTCTTTTATCTACTATCCCATGACCTATCAGGACAAACACTATTCCTTCTCTGGTTTAAATGACCACATTTCTGTCATGTTCTCATCCCTCAGCCCTGAAGATCCACGTGTCGGAGGCCACGTGCTCGGTGCTGGACGACTTCAACTGTTTCCAGCTGGAGCTGAGAGGAGACGTGGAGATGAAGGGCAAAGGGAGGATGAAGACCTACTGGCTACTGGGGGAGAGCATCAACAACATGGCTTAGTAGAGAGAGAGAATTAGACATAGACAGTATTGGAAAGATGCCGTAGAAAAGAGAGGTAGGCAAGGGAGGACTGAGGTAAAAGGAACAGACATGCGTACAGATACACATAGGAATGGGGTGAAATAGAAATAAGCCACAAACAAACTCCTGACAACCCCCTCCAGAATGATAGTCTCATCGACTCAGTCTCACTGCTCTTCAAGGGCATTCCTTGGCTCCTTTAGGTGGAAACGCTCTCTCTAGATTGACCTACTATGGTGCATAAGCTATCAACGTTGACCTTCCATGGACAGCTTTAGACTTGTACCTCTCCAACCAAAGGAAAGCTATCACTGTTACACCGCCTTGTGCCGAATGGTGAGGCCCCACCTCCTCCGATTGGCAAGGACGATGGGCATTTGGCGAACATCTCCACCCAGTGTTCAAGAGTTGGAACTGTCGCTTTCAAGAACGAACATTTTGGGACAATCTTGTTGGACCTGTTGTTTATCGTGACGAGAGTTGTCCAATGTGTTATGTTGTGGTTATTTCACTTTGTGACTGACTTGGTGTTCTCTAACATGTAGAGGCCTTAGTGTTATGTGAAGCCTTCACAGGCTTTATTCTATTTGTTTCACGGTGGTGTTTGTTCTGTATCACAATATCAGTTTGTTCTATATCTATATAATTGAACAATAATCAAGTGGAGACCAGAGGGGTATACTACGAATGTAGCTAGATGTACTCAGGCTTTTCTGAAATGACCTAACTTCTTGAACTGCGCGTTCATGTCGTACATGGCTAGTCGAACTCCGAACTCTTCATTGAGACAATGCTGAAACATCAATCCGTGGGCGAGTCAGTGCCACATTTTTGCCAAAATCAATTTACCTGCAAATTCAGCAGGCTATGGTGTGAAATGGGCAACTAGACGGTTTTTATATTTTTTACACATATTGTGTTTGTTTGTTTGTTGTGCTTATCAATGCACAAGTCCCATGATTCCCCACTCCTAACGATACAAAAATAATATTAAGTCATACGAAAGTTTTACTGCATGTGAAGTTTCAAATGTATTACTATTTTTAACACAAGAATTTGATTGGTCCTTCGGCTCAAACACTTCATTCAATAGAAGTGGGACAAGCCCCGAGTTAGCCTGCCCGGGAGCAGGATACTTCTGAAGGATTGGTTGCCATAGAAATGTTACTGGCTAGAGCCATATTCGTGTCACCACTTATCCCGAGTTGACCAAAGTTACTTCAACTCCTCAAACCTGATTCATAGTGTAATGCTCAGTTCCCCATAATAATACCAGTCCACAAAGTGTGCTCTACAGCCTGCCTGGCTATGTGTAGGAGGAAGTAGTGGAGGTAATCACCACCATGCCAATGCGGGCTATCTAATTGACATTGGTGAAATGTCTCAAATGGACACTTATGGCTGTTAAGTTGTGAATTAGCATTCAACAGGACATATGTATTCAACAGGACTGTTCAGAATCTTTTTGGTCATAAAAAACAATTCATTGCTTTAGTCTGCTCAAAATAAACTGCGATGACAAGGAAGAATGGAGAGTTAGATTTGGCCATAAATGACAACTTCTGGGTGAATTAATATTGTCGCAACCTGTTCTCAGAGCATTTCGATTTATTCTATACGTAAATCCAAGACACTCCATTTAGTATGATATGTTACATAAGACAGATGGTCACTTATAGACAGATGGTTACTTATAACCAGCTAGCCCTCTCACATTAAGTTCTTATATTCCAGACTCATTTTGAGTTTCATATTTTCTAATGATCCTTTTTCCTTTACTTACAAGATGATGTCAAAACAACTTTCACACACAAGGGTACAAAAGAATGAGGATGTCTAGCTCTTCACTTCTCTTACTGATGGGGAAAGTGAATATTTTCAGAATGGGAGTCCTACTAAATGACATACACAGTACAATGAAAAATATATACACTGAACAAAAAAAATAAACGCAACATGTATAGTGTTGGTACCATGTTTCATGAGCTAAAATAAAAGATCCCCGACATTTTCCATACACACAATCATATTATTTCTCTCATATTTTGTGCACACATTTCTTTACATCCCTGTTAGTGAGCATGTCTCCTTTACCAAGATAATCTACCCACCTGACAGGTGTGGCCTGTCATGAAGCTGATTAAACAACGTGATCATTAGAGGTGCACCTTGTGCTGGGGACAATAAAAGGCCACTCTAAAATGTGCAGTTTTGTCACACAATGCCACAGGTGTTTAAAGTGTTGAGGGAGCAAGCAATTGGCATGCTGACTGCAGGAATTTACACCAGAACTGTTGCCAGAGAATTTAATGTTAATTTCTCTACCATAAGCCACCTCTAAAATAATTTTAGAGAATTTGGCAGTATGTCCAACCGGCCTCACAACAGCAGACCATGTGTGAGGCCCCATGGTGGCAGTGGAGTTATGGTATGGGCAGGCATAAGCTATGGACAACGAACACAATTGCATTTTATCGATGTCAATTTGAATGCGCCGAGATCGTGAGGCCCATTGTCGTGCCATTCATCTGCCGCCATCATCTCATGTTTCAGCATGATAATGCACGGCCCCATGTCGCAAAGATCTGTACACAATTCCTGGAAGCTGAAAATGTCCCAGTTCTTCCATTGCCTTCATTCTCACCAAACATGTCACCTATTGAGCATGTTTGGGAAGTTCTACATCGACGTTTACGACAGCATGTTCCAGTACTCGCCAATATCCAACAACTTCGCACAGCCATTGAAGAGGAGTGGGACAACATTCCACAGGCCACAATCAACAACCTGATCAACTCTATGCGAAGGAGATGTGTCGTGCTGCATGAGGCAAATGGTCACACTAGATACTGACTGGTTTTCTGATCCACGCCCCTACCTTTTTTTGAAGGTATCTGGGACCAACAGATGCATATCTGTATACCCAGTCATGTGAAATCCATAGATTAGGGTCTAACAAATTTATTTTAATTTACTGATTTCCTTATATGAACTATAACTCGGTAAAATCTTTGAAATTCTTGCATGTTGCGTTGATATTTTTGTTCAGTATATTTAAAAAATCTCAAAGTTGACTTCTTTGGCTTGTGATTTGCAAACATGTCACAAACAACTGTACTCTTTGTCCTTTTGGGTGGTTCTGCTCAGTTGAAAGGGACCAACTGCACCACCTAGCTTATAAGTGGAGCATCACTGATAGGCAGTAGGCACCCATTTGCCAACCAGCGCTATGGACCATGTGAATGTGCTCTCAGTTGAACGCCCCTAAACCTTAATCTTATCAGTGAGATTTTCCCCTTTCCAACTTAAGTCTAAATGTTTGATCATTTATCACCTAAGGCCAAAGCCAATACTCCTGAAATGATCAGGATTAGTAATGAGACATGGTAAATGATAACAGGTCTGTGTAATGTCAGGGAGACAAGTTATTGATCAGCAGTAACTCACCCAATGTCAGGCTTAATCTGATTTCAATGATGTCAGTATAATCTATTTTATGAGGTCATGGTCAGGTTGCATACTGGCTATTTTTAGCAACCAGAAAAATATGTCTTTGTCTAGTTTTAATCTGACCAGATAACATCCAAAATATGTCTTTCCCATTGTTTTCTTGTCGTGAAAAATGTCTTTACCAGGTTGTAAGAGACCAGTTGGTTGTAATATATTTTTTTCTCAATCAGATCAGAATAGTACATTATTAAGGCGATTCCAAGTCAGGTCCGTCTGCATACGGTATATGTCCACTATGAATGTACTCCCATGGGTTCTGTAACGGGGTCTCTGATGCAGTAAAATGTATTGTGTTGTTTTGGTTGCTTTGTATTTTAGAGGAGCGGGTTGGTCTTTGTGTGTTACCATGTATTGTTTGGTGTGCTTTAAAATATGACAATAACATTGTTTTTGGGCCGAGAAAGAAATGTTCAGTTACATTGCCTGTCTTGTTTCTAGTCAGTTGAATGTCTTTATAAAAGCAGTTGAGAACCAACATCTTCTGAGTTAATACCAATGTGTTATTGTGCTTTGTCCTTTTAGCCAATGAACTTGCCATGTTTAGTTATTTTTAGACCTTACAAGTGGGGCAGTCTATGCATACAATTGCATTTTGTATCATAGTAGGGCACAACAACCCACATACTTGTAGTCTAATCTACAGGTTACAAATGTCCATCGTTACAGTATATAATCTTGAAATAATGAGGATATAGAGTAACTACAAACAACACGTACAAACACAGTAAAAAAAAAACAGCTCAAAGACACTGACTGCTTTTATTTGTACTGTGTAGCAATTTGAAAAAAGTTAGTCACACAGCACTTAAATAATTGGCTGACAAGGCAGATACTTTCCCACAGATTTAACGATGAAACATGAAAGGAAAAGGAACCAAATGAGGAGTCTATTTCTCTCTGGCAATTGAGCTGAATGTTCAGATTCTGTCCATGTCAAGAGACCAGTCCCTGCATCGGTTTAAGAATCCGATGGAAGCAGGCCTGATGTGGTCTTAAGCGTCCAATCCAATAAAGGTCCCATCCAATTGGGAACTCTGACAGAGGCTGGAACAGTTGGCAGTCATGGCCAGACCGAGCTCGGGCTGTGGTTGACACAGCAGCCAGGGCATAACGGGGAAGAAGCTTCAGTCTAGCGATGGCAGGGGGTTAAAGTCATATCAACTGTAACAGAGACAACATTGTAACAGACCGAGGCTCAGAGAAAAAACACAAACATGCAAGCAGAACAAATGAGTTCGTGCCTCATTGAGGAATAAAGAAGATAGTCTATATTGAGCATCTGGTCTGGACATTCTTCCTATGTGTGGACACCATCGGAATTACAACCAGAGTGATGCCTAGATTTGGGACCTTTGTTGCATTTCAAAGATGGTGGTAGAAAAATAAAATTAGTTTTTTTTTCTTAGTATTTTCTCCTACATTCAATTCACACAAACTTCAAAGGGTTTCCTTTCAAATGGTACAAAGAAAATTCCTATCCTTTCTTCAGGGCCTGAGCTACAGACAGATTTGGGTATGTCATTTTAGGCGAAAATTGACAAAGGGGGCTATCCCTAAGAAGTTTTAAATTAGAGAAAAAAAAATCTAATTCACAAAAATGTAAATTGCCCTCCAGAAAGGATTCACAACCCTTGACTTTTTCCACATTTAGTTAAAATGTATTTGTAATTTTTTGTCAACAATCCAAACAAAATACTATTATGTCAAAGTGGAAGAAAAATATATATATTTTTAATTAAATTCATCCCCCACAAAGCAATCAATACATGTTAGAATCACCTTCGGCAGCAATCACAGCTGTGAGTCTTTCTGGGTAAGTCTCTAAGAGCTTTACACACCTGGATTTTATAACATTTGCCCATTGTTCTTAATAAAATTATTCAAGCTCTGTCAAGTCATTGCTAGACGGCCATTTTCAAGTAAAAACTATAACTAGACCACTCAGGAATATTCAATGTCAACCTGGTATGCAACTAGTGTATATTTGGCTTTGGAAATGTGTGTGAAGAGATCATAACTATGAACTAACACATATGGAATCACGTAGTAAGCAAAACGTGTTAAATCAAAATATATTTAAGATTCTTCAAAGTAGCCACTCTTTGCCTTGATGACAGCTTTGCATTCTCTCAACCAGGTTCATGAGGTAGTCACCTGAAATGCTTTTCCAAACAGTCTTGAAGGAGTTCCCACATATGCTGAGCAGTTGTTAGCTGCTTTCCTTCACTCTGTGGTCCAACTCATCCCAACCCATCTTAACTGGGTTGAGGTCGGGTGATTGCGGAGGCCAGGTCATCTGATGCAGCAATCCACTCTCCTTGGTCAAATAGCCCTTACATAGCCTGGAGGTATGTTTTGGGTCATTGCCATGTTGAAAAACAAATTACGCAAACCAGATGGGATGGCGTATCGCTGCTGAATGCTGTGGTAGCCATGCTGGTTAAGTGTGCCTTGAATAATAAATAAATCATTGACAGTGTCACCAGCAAAGCACCCCCACCCCATCACACCTTCTCCATAGTGGCAACCACACATGCGGAGATCATCCGTTCACCTACTCTGCGTCTCACAAAGACACGGCGTTTGGAACCAAAAATCTCAAATTTGGACTCAAAAGGACAGGTTTCCACCGGTCTAATGTCCATTGCTCATGTTTCTTCTTATTATTTGTGTTCTTTTGTTCTTTAGTAGCGGTTTCTTTGCAGCAATTCAGCCATGAAGACCTGATTCACACAGTTTCCTCTGAACAGTTGATGTTGAGATGTAGCTGTTACTATAAGTGCACAGGACGAGACCCAGATGCAAACACGGGAGGCAGTTGGTTCGAGTCTGATATTTATTATAATCCAAGGGGCAGGCAAGAGAATGGTCGTGGACAGGCAAAAGATCATAACAAGGTCAGAGTCCAGGAGGTACAGAGTGGCAGGCAGGCTCGAGGTCAGGGCAGGCAGCATGGTCAGGCAGGTTCAGAGTCAAGGCAGGCAAGGATCAAAACCGGGAGGACTAGCAAAACAGAGAAAAGGAAAAAGCCGAAAGCCGAAAGCATACGCTTCAAACCAAGCTGCTTACCTATTGCAGATTCAGTCTTCCCAGCCTGGTGCAGGTCTACAATTTTGTTTCTGGTGTCCTTTGACAGCTCTTTGGTCTTGGCCATAGTGGAGTTTGGAGTGTGACTGTTTGAGGTTGTGGGCAGGTGACTTTTATACTGATAACAAGTTCAAACAGGTGCCATTAATACAGGTAACGAGTGGAGGACAGAGGATCCTTTTAAAGAAGAAGTTACAGGTCTGTGAGAGTCAAATCTTGCTTGTTTGTAGGTGACCAAATACTTATTTTCCACCATAATTTGCAAATAAATTCATAAAAAATCCTACAATGTGATTTTCTGGATTTTTTTTCTAATTTTTTCTGTCATAGTTGAATTGTACCTATGATGACAATTACAGGCCTCTCTCATCTTTTTAAGTGGGAGAACTTGCACAATTGGTGGCTGACTAAATACATTTTTGCCCCACTGTATGTCTGTTCCCTAAAACCTGCTTCTCCTCTCCAGCGTCACTCCTTACATTATCTACTGATCATAGCATGCTTGTATTAGAGACTCCATCTGACCTGAAATCCCGTAGCTGTGGTCTTGAATTTGTACATATACATTTGATTACAAAGATTTTTGGCTTATCAATCTAGAGTTATGGTTTCTCAATCCAAATGTGGACATTTTAATCATTTCTGAAACCTGGTTGAATAGTTCTCTCTAACTGGTTATGTTTACAGATCGGACAGAATTGACAGATATCGGTGTTTCCATATTTACGAAGGACAATTTAAATGTGTCTGGATCTCTTGCTACCTCGGTCACTAAGCAGTTTGATTGTCTTGTTCTTAACGTGGGCCTTGGTCATTATAACCAGCTGAAACTAGTAGGGGTGTATCGCCCTCCCTCGTCTCCCTTCATTTTTCTGAATTGCTATCCATGTATGGTCTATCTGAACTACTGATTATGGGCGATTTATAATATTGATTGGAGGATGTCAGTGTCAGATACGCTGAAAGATATTTGCTCTGAGCTAAAACTGCCTCAGGTGATAACTGAGGCTACACTGCCGAATCCTAAACATCCATCGAAATCTACCTTAATGGATCATATTTTGACGAATACTCCAAATAAAAAAAACTAATCGGGTATCTGGTGTGACCGCCATTTGCCTCATGCAGCGCGACACCTGTCCTTCGCAGGCTGTTGACTGTGGCCTGTGGAATTTTGTCCCACTCCTCTTCAATGTCTGCAAAGTTGCTGGATATTGGTGGGAACTGGAACACGCTGTCGTACATGTCGATCCATAGCATCCCAAATGTGCTCAATGGATGACGTGTCTAGTGAGTGTGGATGGTTTCCATAGGAAGAACTGGGACATTTTCAGCTTGTAGGAATTGTGTACAGATCCTTGCGACATGGGGCTGTGCAATATCATGCTGAAACATGAGGTGATGGTGGCAGATGACTGGTGCGACAATGGCCCTCAGAATCCCGTCACGGTATCTCTGTGCATTCAATTTTACCATAACCCCACCACCCATAACATAGCATGTATGGTGCCCGTGGGGCTGTCTGCCATCCTTCCAGTACAGTTGAAACCGGGAATCATCCGTGAAGAGCACACTTCTCCAGCGTGCCAGTGGCCATTGAAGGTGAGCAATTTCCCGCTGAGGTCGGTTACGACACCGAACTGCAATCAGGTCAAGGCCCCGGTGAGGAAGACGAGCACGCAGATGAGCTTCCCTGAGACGGTTTGTGCAGAAATTCTTCAGTTGTTCAAACACAAAGTTTCAGTGGAGGCTGCTGAGGGGAGGACGGCTCATAATAATGGCTGAAATTGAGTGTAATGGCTGGAATGGAGAGAATGGAATGGAATCAAACACATTAAAATATATTTGCTACCAATCCATTTACTCCATTCTGGACATTGTTATGAGCCGTCCATCCCTCAGCAGCCTCCACGGTTGCATTGATATTTTTGTTCAGTATGTTGCTAGTGGGTTTTTCCAACTGGACTTTAGTGACCATTGCCCAGTTGTCTGTCAGAGATGTGAAAATGCATAAATCAAAGCCCCGTGTCAACACTAAGAGGAACTTTAAAAACTTTAGTGACCAAGCTTTTTTACATGATCTTTATTTATCTCAGCTATCGTTGAATCGGATTTAGCTTTAATATTTTTTGCTAATGTCTAAAATACTATTGTAGATAATCATGCCTCCTTCAAAACTCAGAGTGAACGGTAGATCGGATAATTCAGGAGTTAACGAGGCATTCGAAATCATTTATAAAGATACATTTTGCCTGGGTGAAGGCCAGGAACACAAGCTTAGGCCCGGATTGGCAATCTTTTAGGCAACTGAGAAATCAATGTGTAAGACTGATCAAAAATCTGATTATTAAATCGGATTGTTATGTAACCACTATTTCTGATTGTAAGGGGAACCCGGCTAAATTCTGGAAAACTGTCAAATCTCTAAAGGGTTGCACTTCCTCCTCTCTGCCCCAACAAATTAATTCAGACTCTGGCCCCATTATGGACAAAAATGTCATTACATTTACATTTGAGTCATTTAGCAGACGCTCTTATCCAGAGGAATTTACAGTTAGTGCATTCATCTTAAGCTAGCTAGGTGGGACAACCACATTTCACATGCATAGAAAGTAAATATTTCCAGAATAAAGTAGCTATCAGTGCTGGTTCAGGGTTGAGGTGAGAAGGAGGATTATTTAAGATGCTGTTTGAAGGGTTAGGGTTTCAGATGTTTTCGGAAGATGGGCAGAGACTCTGCTGTCCTAGCTTCAGGGGGAAGCTGGTTCCACCATTGGGGTGCCAGGACAGAGAAGGGCTTTGACTGGGCTGAGTGGGAGCTGCCCTCCCGTGTGAGTAGAATGGAGTGCTCGGGTTCGGGTGTAGGGTTTGCGCATAGCCTGAAGGTAGGGTGGGGCAGTTCCTCTTGTTGTTCTGTAGGTAAGCACAATGGTCTGATAGTGGATGTGAGCTTCGACTGGAAGCCAGTGGAGTGTGCGGAGGACCGGGGTAACATAAGAGAACTTGGGAAGGTTGAAAACCAGGCTGCAGCGTTCTGGATAAGTTGCAGGGGTTTAATGGCACAAGCGGGGAGCCCAGCCAACAATGAGTTGCAGTTGTCCAGACAGGAGAGGACAAGTGCCTGGAATAGGACCTGCGCCACTTCATCTGTGAGGTAGGGTTGTGCTCTATGGATGTTGACCTGAGCAAGTCACTGCTATCATGTTTGCAGAGACAGGGTGTTGTCCAGGGTCACGTCAAGGTTCTTTGCACTCTGGGAGGGCGGTTGGGGTCAAGAAGATCGTTCTGAGAGAGGTAACAATACATTTTATCAGAGACAGCACGCTCAGGTGTTGAAAGAAAAGAAGGGATACAGGTCTATAGTTTTTTATTTCGTATGAGTTGAGTGTTGGTTTCTTGAGGAGAGGGGCGACTCGGGACATTTTGAAGTCAGAGGGAACGCAGCCAGCGGTCAGGGATTAGTTGATGAGGGATATTAGGAATGGGAGATGATCTCCAGAGATCGTCTGAATTGAGGAGGGGATGTGGTCGGAGATGGGGTCGGACAGTTTATCGGGTGGCCAGACCTCACTTCATTTCACAGGATTTCATCTGGAGGCGGGAAAGAGGTGAAGGCGTAGGGTAATTACGGGTGAGCGAGACCAGTGGATTCAATAGGCTGAGTGAATGAGTAGCGGACGTTGGCAACCTTTTCAAAGTGGCTGACAAAGTTGTCCACAGAGAGGGAGGAGGAGGGGGTGGAGGATTAAGGAGGGAATAGAGTTTCCTAAATCAAATCAAATGTATTTATAAAGCCCTTTTTACATCAGCAGATGACAAAGTGCTTATACAGAAACCCAGCCAAAAACCCCAAAGAGCAAGCAATGCAAATGTAGAAGCACGGTGGCAAGGAAAAACTCCCTATAAAGGCAGAAACCTAGGAAGAAACCTAGAGAGGAACCAGGCTCTGAGGGGTGACCAGTCCGTTCCATAGCCGCAGGCAGAACAGTTGAAACTGGAGCAGCAGCACGGCCAGGTGGACTGGGGACCGCAAGGAGTCATCATGCCAGGTAGTCCTGAGGCATGGTCCAAGTTGAGGGAGCGTGTAGTTGGCATGCTGACTGCAGGAATGTCCACCAGAGCTGTTGCCAGAGAATTGGATGTTCCTTTCTCTACCATAAGCCGCCTCCAACGTCATTTTAGAGAATTTGGCAGAACATGCAACTGACTGGCCTCACAACTGCAGACCACGTGTAAGGCGTCGTGTGGGCAAGCGGTTTGCTGATGTCAACGATGTGAACATAGTGCCACATGGTGGCAGTGAGGTTATGTTATGGGCAGGCATAAAATATGGACAATAAACACAATTGCATTTCACCAATGAGGTCCATTGTCGTGTACGACAACCTGTTCCAATATCCAGTAACTTTGCACAGCCATTGAAGAAGAGTGGAACAACATTCCACAATCAACAGCCTGATCAAAGCTATGTGAAGGCGATGTGTCGCGCTGCATGAGGTAAATGGTGGTCACACCAGATACTGACAGGTTTTCTGATCCACACCCCTATTTTGTAAGGTATCTGTGACCAACAGAGGCATATCTGTATTTCCAGTCATGTGAAATCCATAGATTAGGGGCTGATGAATTTATTTAAATTGACTGATTTCCTTATATGAACTGTAACTCAGTAAAATCTTTGAAATTGTTGCATGTTGCATTCATATTTTTGATCAGTATATATAAGAATGAGGTTACAGAGATTATTGAGGCAGTGATATGTTCTCTTCCTGCCTTAAATTTCCTGAAAATGCAAGATAACCCTTTCACCTGTGACTGTAGCAGCGCTTGGTTCATCCAGTCGGTGAAGATCAACAACTAAACACTAGTCGTTTACGCTAATGATTTTGTCTGCAAATTCCCAGAGGTTCAGAAAGGCACAAAACTGTTGGATTTTGACATGCACTCTTCTTGGGAAGACATTCTTCTATTTCATCCCCACACCTTCATTTGTCTCTCCTTGAACCTCTTCAGGATCCACCCCTTTTTTTCAATTTTCACCTAAATTGACATACCCACATCTAACTGCCTGTAGCTCAGGCATTGAAGCAAGGATATGCATATTCTGGATACCATTTGAAAGGAAACACTTTGAAGTATGTAGAAATGTGAAATGAATGTAGGAGAATATAACACACAGATCTGGTAAAATAAAAATGTCAATTATTTTGTACCATCATCTTTGAAATGCAAGAGAAAGACCTTAATGTATTATTCCAGCCCAGGTGCAATTTATATTTTGGCCACTAGATGGCAGCAGTGTATGTGCAACGTTTTAGACTGATCCAATTAACCATTGCATTTCTGTTCAAAATGTTGTATCAAGACTGTCCAAATGTGCCTAATTGGTTTATTAATAACTTTAAGTTCATAAATGTGCACTCTCCTCAAACAATAGCCTGGTATTCTTTCACTGTAATAGCTACTGTAAATTGGACATTGCAGTTAGATTAACAAGAATTTAAGCTTTCTGCCAATATCAGATATGTCTATGTCCTGGGAAATGTTCTTGTTAAGTACAAACGCCATGCTAATCACATTAGCGCATATTAGCTCAACCATCCCGAGGGTGGGACACCGTTCTGTAGAGATCCTTAAATTAAGCTGCGTGGGTCATTTATCTACCATTTCCACGGCTGGTTTGGTTTCCATGTAGCTCTCAAAAACTTTAGGCGGCATTCTGCCTTCTCCCCACAGTTTTCAGCGATTAGCTTCGCCCAAGACTGACTTGTGAACTACAATCCCAACGCTGTTTTTAACTTTTAGAAACTTCAATAATCATTGCTTGCAATGCGGCTTTCGTAACATATTGGTAAGAGCGTTGGACTAGGAACCGGAAGGTTGCAAGTTCAAACCCCCGAGCTGACAAGGTACAAATCTGTCGTTCTGCCCCTGAACAGGCAGTTAACCCACTGTTCCTAGGCCGTCATTGAAAATAAGAATTTGTTCTTAACTGACTTGCCTGGTTAAATAAAGGTAAAAAAAATATATATATATATATTTCATCAGTGAGAAATAATCCTTCAAATAAAAAAAAGACACACTTACTTTAGCAGTTTTGCATAGATCCATACAGCTACGGATGCATCCATCTGACGAAACTACACTTCCCGAGTTACACTTACACACAGGTGTTTGGAGCATGCTAGATAGCTAATTAGCATAGGTGGTTGCCTCTGTCATTACCACGAGCCCGTTCTCCCCAATTAAGATACTTCCAACCTACTGTGGTGTGTAGTAATTTAACCTTTTGTTTTATCAAAATTATTTATTGCTGATATCAAAGATACGTTCCTTATGTTTTCAAAACAGTACCGCAAGCAATGCGTGTTAATGTTTACATCAAGCGTCGGGGCTCTTAACAAAACTCCCCGGTCAGAAGACACTATTGACACTAAAGCATTTAGAGCCTAAGAATGGGGTAGTTAGTTTCCCTGTAGATCAGGGATGGGCAACTTTGATGGGTGTGGTGTGGGTACCTCCCCCCCGCTTGTTCGTTGACATGGGTTGTTGCGCCATCAAGTGGTATAAATATATAGCTAGTAGTTGACCACAAACTTTTCTTGTCACTCACAAAAGCACAACATTTAACTTGGAGTAGCCTATATACCATAGGCAGCTATACCTAATATCAACCACGTTTCCAACGTTTTGCTTAATGAACTGTAAAATGTATTAATTAAAAGGTAATTGGTCTGAATGCTTTTTTTAAATTTAGCATGATAAAGAAGAACAATTATCCAGATTGTTTTTCAATGCACACAATTCAATAACAAAAAATCCGATGAGACTTTTCTGTTCTAGCCTTACAAAGTGACACAAATGTGTTGATATCAATACTCGAAACTATTTATGTTCAAGTTACATCGCTACTCATTTGCCGGTTAACCTCTGCGTTCATTGGTAAACCATTATGTCATTCAAAATAACTAGATCAATGATTGGCTAAAAAAGTGACTACTGCTCCTCCCTTCTACTAGCTCTGTGAAGGAATACTTCCGCTAGGCCACCATGCCCTCCGGAAGTTAGTTTGTTTTATTCGGACACAGTCGAAAGCACTGGAGTGAGAGTGAAAGGTGGCCAAACCAAGTAAAAGAAACACATGTTATCCGACGAAGAGCGTGTAAAGAGAGTCTAAACAACAGTCTAGTGTTAGAGGCGCTCCATTGATACAACAAAATCATTTAGAATTTTCCCCGAACCCCAGTGTCTAACCCCTCAAGTCCTCTGGGGCCAGACGAAGCGAGGCGGGAGGTGATGGAGCCTTCACCGGCAAAGGGGAAACCGCAGGGTCGCCTATTGGTGTCCACGACCCTGGACGCAAAAGATGAGCTTGAGGAGGTAGGTTTACTATATAACATATTATCAATAAGTGTTGCTCTATCATACAAACAGCTGTTCAACCATACAGCACGTAAAAAAACATTCACGAATACAAAGACACGGAACCATTTTACAGAATAGCCTCGCCTGCATGTTGCTAGCTATCATTCAGCAAGGCTAGTTCCTAATTCTGAAATGCATTTACTAGTCTAGCATGTGTAGGTTTGCAGCACGTATTTGTGCTTTGTTGACGTGGGTTTAAACGATGGGGAATCCAGCTGAATTTAACGTAGCATTTAGTATGCTATTTATGTAAACATATGGATGAGACACGAGCCCATGCACATGCGCAAAGGTCATCATACATATGTCAATACAGTACCTTTTCTGACACTACCCTTGTAGTGATTCTTCCCTTTAAAAAAAAATCTATGGCCTAACCTCCACACCAGATGGCTTAGACATTTTCATACAGTATGTAGCCAACTCAATTGACAGAGGCGTCAACACATTCTGTTGTTTGTCTGCTGTTTTTGTGTGTGTGTGTGATTTCTCAGACTTTTTTTTCTCCCATGGGTGTGAGCCTGCTGTGTTGCTTTTTGTGTTTTGTTGTTGTCTGTCTGTATGCCCACATTATGTGACTTCTGAATGATTCGGGCCTATCTACGTTTGTGTGTGTCTATCTGTTTTCGTGGTTAACATAATTTTTTTGTTTTTATCCATCAGCGTTTGGAGAGGTGTGTGGGGATTGTCACTTCGTTGACAAATGGCCTGTCGGAGCGTGAGGCCAACGATGCCATCACAGCTAATGTGAGTCCCTTGCCCTTTCACTAATAGTCCATCACCATGGGATTGGACACTGCATGCTATAATGTGCAGTTGAGATGTGGCTACTTGCATGTTTGTATTGAGCCTCAGGATCTAATTGAATCTTAATAGAATGTGACTATGGTCAGACGAATCAGAGTTGGCCTTGTAATTGATCCTTTCTCGTAAACATTTTTGCAATGCCATTTGTAAATGTGAGTAGTTAAAGGACGTAGTACATATGCTTCATAAGCATATTGAGAAGTGTAGGATTATGTACTGTATGCTACCTGTAGGCTAGGCTTTTATGTTGAATTGAATCGGTTCAAGTGACATGAATCCCTGATATGGCTAAAGCTTCCAATGTCAACACAATGATAAGCAGGTAGATGTTTATTGTCGGGAATCTTGACCCGGAGGCAGAACTGAGCAATTTCCACTAGATGCTACCTACACACTGAAGAAGGCTGCGATGCCAAAACCTCTGCCTACGCTATCCCTGATGCAGCGAAAACATAAAAAAAAATGTAAAAAAGGAAGTCTGCTTTATGCAACATCCTTTTGAGTGAAGACAGATGACACCTTTTGTTTGTCTGAATTTACATGTTTTACGCACCAGCCAAGCTTCTGGGAGAGCACATGGTCCGCTTTTGACCAGCTGCAATGTGAAAATGTCTATATGGTCTTATTTAAGGTTAAGGTTAGGGTTAGGCTTTAAGGTTAGTTTTTAAATCATATTTTATGACTTTGTAGCTGTGTCAGATAGTGACCACTCTGCAAAACTGCCACCAGGGCCAGATTCATGACAATAAATGCCAACCTGACCCATTATAATGGAAGCTACAGCCATATCATGGGTAGATTAAGTGGCACGGTAACATTGTCATATTCTCCTCATCCTCCAGGTGTGTAAGGGCCCTCAGCAGCACGAGGAGGTGTGTCTGGGACTCTTCGCTCTGCTGCTCACCGAGCCTCCACAGGCACAGCGGGTAAGGCATTGTTACTATGTTATGCTTATCAGAATTATCATACTTCACATCATTATTATACACATTATCATTTCATATGATCTTTGGGGTTGCCAATTCAGTCTAAGATCTGTACCTTCATTATTGCATTTTCAAAATACCCTGGAATAGCTTTATTGTTCGCCCGGCAGTCAAAAGCCAATTCTGGGAGACTCCGGGTCAAACCAAGAGGGTCGGAAAGCCCTCATGATCATAGCACCATTGATTGCATTCATTATACAGACACCAAACGTTTGAATTAGCTTACATAGTGATTCTTGTGAGTGCACCAAAAATAGTGTGCTGTTATCCACACTTATGCCCAGCATGTAATTCCAACCCTAATACCTCAAATATTTTAGGCTCCCTGATATGAATGGAATTATACACTCTACATACTCCACAACCCAATCTGTACATCACATACGCTGCAAACACTTCACAAACGTTCATGCTATACTCTGAAGCTTCACTGTTCTTGTCAATATTGACACATTTTGCATTTGTAGCTGTCACGCGAACAGAACACACACACAGTACATCCACTCATATTTATTACACACACAACACTATAACGGCACACACTGCAGCCTCCAAAACCACTGTGTGTGACCACCAGTATCACACACACTTGATACACATCTCATTTCCTCAACCCCCTAACACCAGTATTATAAACACACACCTTCAGACTGTATATGATCAGTATACCTTATGATGACGCATCAACATTTCCACCGTAAGGTACTATAGAATGGGACAGTTTGGGCCTTTATGAATTACGACTTGGGGAAATCAATAAGAATAATTTCACCATTCTTGAAATAATGTGCCCGAGTCTGGTGTAGTGTTTAGCCCTACATGCTCGGGAGCACACATACCCCTGGAGCTTTGGGTATGAATCGTCTCACCCCTTCTTGTCTCTCTTCCTCTGTGTCCGTCTCCCCTCTGCATTCTGACTTTCACTGTCCATAAAACAATCAAATAAAAATAAAAGAATGGTCAACTTCTATAGTATTCCTGTGGCCTCTCTAAATCCTTGTCACCTGAACATGCTTGTCTGGGTGCTCAGTTTAATTGAATCCACGTTACACTATTTATGCAGTAGGCCCTATTGAGGCACAAACCTGTTAATTATCACACTATGTTGTATGGACACTGTACAGTATGTCCATATGCTGCAAAGCAAATTAGCCTTTGGTTATAATAAAGACTTACATATTCTCTACTTTACTATATTCTACTTAAGCAATAAGTCCTGAGGAGGTGTAGTATATGGCCATATATCACAAACCCCCAAGGTGCCTTATTGCTATTATAACCTGGTTACCAACATAATTAGAGCTGTAAAAAATAAATGTTTTGTCATAACCTCGGTATACGGTCTGATATACCACGGCTGTCAGCCAATCAACATTCAGGGCTCGACCCACCCAGTTTCTAATCTACTGTATTTGACTCTAATCTCCACAGTGCTACAGAGACCTGACCCTGGTGAATAGGGACGGCATGAACGTGATCCTGATCAAGATCAACCAGATCCTCATGGAGAAGTTCCTCAAGCTGCAGGACGTGTGCCGCACACAGGTCAACAGTTTGTCTCCATGTAGAAAAGGCAGAAACCGTTTCCGTGCTCTCAATACAGTTAGCTTTATTGACACAATACACATGTGGATGTTTTCTAATGAGTAAGTGATTGACTAACGATCTCGCCCTTCTCTCTCCCTTCAGTTGGTGTGGTTGGTGAGGGAGCTGGTGAAGAGTGGCGTGATCGGCGCGGACGGCGTCCTCATGACCCTTATGAAGCAGATCGCAGGTCAGTCCATTCACTATGTGTACTGTTGGTTTCACTGCTTTGAGTAGCGTCTTGTTTCACCGTTCCTCTCACGTCTAAATTGTGTCAAGACAAAATGGCTTCCTCACCTTTTATCTGTAGTCTCTGTGTTGGTTTGCTTGATTGAGCATCTCTGGATTTTTTTGTTCCTGTGTCCAGGAGGAGACATCACCAGTAAGAACCTGTGGCTGGCTGAGAATGTTCTGGACATACTGCTGGATCAAAGGTGTGTTGGAGAGCGATCAACAGGAAACACTCTTTCACTCCATTATTGTCATGCAATAAAAGTCAAACTGGTTCATAAGGCAAAAAACGTCTCACACACTATTATTATTATTACTATTTTTTAAATATGTCATGCTTTGAAGTAGGCTCACAATACATGAGAAGGGCTTACCAATAACTGCCAGAAGAAGTGATTTCTGTTGAGTGCTCCAACTCCTTTCTGGCTCATATTAGTACTGTGGGAGTTTTTACTTAGTATGCTCTTCTCGTGATTTTTGTCATTGTTGTTAAGCACCCCTCCTTTCCTTGGTTTGCTGAAGCGTGAAGGACCGCCTGAACTCTAGGTTTATAACACACTCACACTTTTGGACTCGTTTGGTTTAGCGCACAACAGTCTCTCTACAAGAACTACAATTGTTTCTTGTCTCTTCGTCGTCTCTCAGGGAGTGGGTTCTGAAGAGTGGCATGCTGATAGCCATGTCCGTGTACACCTATCTGCGCCTCATCGTGGACCACGGCACCCCGGCACTGCTGGTCCTCAGACAGAAGGAGGTTGACTTGTGTATCGGCCTGCTCCGAGAGAAGGTGAGGGAGGAGAGGAATGAAGGAGGGAATGATGTAATGGCATACGCGAGGTAAGGAGAAGAGCGATATAGTGAGTAATGGAATGAAGGAGGAGTAGATTTGGAGCGAAGATGCGTATGGAGTCTTGAGGACAGATGAGAAAGAAGATTTGTGTCGTATCGTATATGCCCAAGAACACAGACAAACTTATTTTACTGTATCTAGGTTTGACAATGGGGAATTTCCACACAACAATTCAATAATTTAATGTAATGACATATTCCCCTCTTTCTCTCTCCTCCCCTCATCCCTGTCTAGTTTATGGAGTGTTTTATCATTGGGAGAGACCTGGTGCGTCTGTTGCAGATCGTGGCCCGGATCCCTGAGATGGAGCTACTGTGGAAAGACCTGCTCCACAACCCCCAGGCCCTCAGCCCTCAGTTCACTGGTAAGGGTAAGAGAGTGTCGTTAAGCAGGGGTGGGTCTGTGTGTGTGTGTGTGTGAGACCCGTGGCTCAGTTCTAACTCTCTCTCTTTCTCTGGTTCTATAGGTTTGCTGCAGCTCCTGACCGCTCGCACATCCCGCAAGTTCCTGGCTTGTCGCCTCACACCAGACATGGAGACCAAACTGCTCTTCATGACCTCCAGGGTAAACACACACACACACACACACACACACTACAACACATCTCAGGACAGTACACACACACAAACACTGCAACACATCTCAGGACAGTACACACACACACACACACACACTACAACACATCTCAGGACAGTTCACACAAACACACACACGCACTACAACACATCTCAGGACAGTACACACACACGCACTACAACACATCTCAGGACAGTACACACACACTACAACACAGTACACACACTACAACACGGTACACACACTACAACACGGTACACACACACTACAACACATCTCAGGACGGTACACACACACACACACACACACTACAACACATCTCATGATGGTACACACACACACTACAACACATCTCAGGACGGTACACACACACACTACAACACATCTCAGGACGGTACACACACACACTACAACACGTCTCAGGACGGTACACACACACACACACACACTCACTACAACACATCTCATGACGGTACACACACAAAGTACATACACATACACATTCCTTTATGCCTATCCTCTCCCTGTAGGTGCGTTTTGGCCAGCAGAAGCGCTACCAGGACTGGTTCCAGAGACAGTACCTGTCGACGGCAGAGAGCCAGTCGCTGCGCTGTGACCTGATTCGCTACATCTGCGGCGTGGTGCACCCATCCAATGAGGTGCTGAGCTCTGACATCCTGCCCCGCTGGGCTATCATTGGCTGGCTGCTCACCACCTGCACGGTAAGGGGCAGGGCAAAGATTTGTTATAACTTTTAAGGCACATTAATGCAAAGATGGGTAATGATTTATTTTATAGTATGCCCAAGATTATTTTCTGTCTAATGTTAATCTAGTAAACAATAAAGCTTTTTGAATTTACCTCGTATTTACAACTATTTACCTGTATTTTACCCATACAGATAATTGTAAAATAGTAATTACATTGAAATATTGAAATGTTTTATTACTTGCGTCTTTAGTCTAACGTGGCGGCCTCGAACGCCAAGCTTGCCCTGTTCTACGACTGGCTCTTCTTCAGCCCAGAGAAGGACAGCATCATGAACATAGGTAAGACGGGGGAACAGAAACCACTACCTGTATCTCTTCGTGTGTAGAGTATTGGGACCAATGTGCTCAGCTAAATGTTTAGATGTAGGGAAAACATGCGGGTGTTGGGTTAGTGGTATATTAGAATAACGAGGAACAGAGGTTACAGGATGGGCGCATTTCTGCTATCACCTTCTCTATCCGCCACAGTATGCACTTTTGTCTCTTTCTCTTTTCATGGTTGACCCATCCGTTCTCTCTTCCCCCTCCCTCTTTCAGAGCCGGCCATCTTAGTGATGCACCACTCCATGAAGCCTCATCCAGCCATCACTGCCACTCTCCTGGACTTCATGTGTCGGGTGAGTGGGTGCACACATTACACAACGGAGCTCATTCAAATCACTTAACTGTGGTGAATGTACCACTTTTTTTGCTATTCAAAGTGGAAAAGACGTTATTGACATGTGCTTCATGCTCAATGTGTTAGCGAAGCATTAGAGAGCGAAGAGATGTTTTGACATTTCCTGCCGTATTCACTAGAGGTTGACCGATTCATCGGAATTGCCGATTAATTAGGGCTGATTTCAAGTTTTCATAGAAATCGGTAATCAGCATTTTTGGACACCGATCATGGCCGATTACATTGCACTCCACGAGGAGACTGCGTGGCAGGCTTGACTACCTGTTATGCGAGTGCAGCAAGGAGCCAGTGTAAGGTGCTAGCTAGCATTCAACTTATCTTATGAAAAACAATCAATCTTAATAACATAATCACTAATTAACTACACATGGTTGATGATATTACTAGTTTATCTAGCTTGTCCTGCGTTGTATATAATCGACGCGGTGCCTGTTAATTTACCATTGAATCACAGCCTACTTCGCCAAACGGGTGATGATTTAACAAGCGCATTCGCGAAAAAAGCACTGTCGTTGCACCAATGTGTACCTAACCATAAACATAAATTCCTTTCTTAAAATCAATACACAAGTATATATTTTTAAACCTGCATATTTAGTTAATATTGCCTGCTAACATAGGAAAATTGTGTCACTTCTCTTGCGTTCATTGAACTCAGAGTATATGAAACCGTTTGGGCCGCATGGCTCGTTGCGACCTAATTTGCCAGAATTTTACGTAATTATGACATAACATTGAAGGTTGTGCAATGTAACAGCAATATTTAGACTTGGATGCCACCCATTAGATAAAATACAGAACGGTTCCATATTTCACTGACAGAATAAATGTTTTGTTTTCTAAATGATAGTTTCCGGATTTGACCATATTAATGACCTACGGCTCGTACTTCTGTGTGTTTTATTATATTATAATTAAGTATATGATTTGATAGAGCAGTCTGACTGAGCGGTAGTAGGTAGCAGCAGGCTCGTAAGCATTCATTCAAACAGCACTTTCCTGCGTTTACCAGCAGCTCTTCGCTGTGCTTCAAGCATTGTGCTGTTTATGACTTCAAGCCTATCAACTCACGAGATTAGACTGGCAATACTAAAGTACCTATTAGAACATCCAATAGTCAAAGGTATATGAAATACACATGGTATAGAGAGAAATAGTCCTATAATAACTACAACCTAAAACGTCTTACCTGGGAATATTGAAGACTCATGTTAAAAGGAACCACCAGCTTTCATGCTCTGAGCAAGGAACTTAAACGTTTGCTTTTTTACATGGCACATATTGCACTTTTACTTTCTTCTCCAACACTTTGTTTTTGCATTATTTAAACCAAATTGAACATGTTTCATTATTTATTTGAGACTAAATTGATTTTATTGATGTATTATATTAAGTTAAAATAAAAGTGTTCATTGTTCATTCAGTATTGTTGTAATTGTCATTATTACAAATATATATGTAAAAATCGTCCGTTTAATCGGTATCGTCCTTTTTTTGGTCCTCCAATAATCGGTATCGGAAAAATCAGAATCGGAAAAATCGGAAAAATCAGAATCGGTTGACCTCTAGTATTCACCCGTTTTGTCTGTCTTGGGAAGCGAATGGTACATTTACAGCAGTGAGGAAGTTTAATGATACCTTGCATTGGTGTTAGTTGTGCCATGCTTTAGAGAAGTTGTGGTATTTTGGCGTTCGCGCAGATGCTTGACTCATCTAATTTATTTTTTGACTCTCTCTTGCCTTCAACTGATCCTACTCTGTTTTGCTCTCTTCCCCCCCTCCTCTTTCTCCCTCACAGATCATCCCTCACTTTTTCCCCCCTCTGGAGGGGCAGGTGCGGCAGGGTGTCTTCAACTCTCTCACCTTCATCATGGAGAAAAGAGTGCTGGCGTGAGTCATTCTCTCTCACTCGCACACATTCATGCACCCACCACCACCAGCCATCATGGGATATATTTGACCTTGGACACAGTTGTACATAAAAAGAAAAAACATATATATTAACATATATATTTAAATTGAACCTGTGCAGATTTGACACTTTTGATCAAGTGATTTTGGTATCATCAGTGATTTGATTTTCTTACATTTTATGTCAGTGAATCTTTATCGCCCTTATTTTAACCCCCTAATCGGTCTGTATTTTCCTCCCTCAGTCATCTAGCTCCTCTGTTTGACAACCCCAAACTGGATCGGGAGCTGCGCTCCATGCTGAGGGAACGCTTCGCAGAGTTCTGCAGTTCCCCCTCACCCCCTACTGAGGGAAGGGATGAAGGTGCAAATGAAAGTAATTCAACTTTTATTTGTTAACATGAATGAATGAATGAACACTGTTGGTGGTCCTTGAAGATGAATTTCTTTACAAGGCTCACTACAGTTACTCACATGCAAAAGAAACATCCCTTCTCTTCAACCTACCTCCCCCAGAAATGCACAATAACACCCAAAGACATTTGATGGAGGGATTTGGAAAGAAGCAACCTTTTTCAATCATGCTTCATGGTATAATGTGTAGAGTTGAAACGAGCCTATTTCGAGTAACAGTGGGGAAACTAGGGAAGCCCTAGTCCAAGAGCAGAGGCTGTTATGTGTCAACTGGAAGGGGCTTGGGATAAACGTGTCGGCTGAATGTTCCATCTAGAAAAGGAACCCTATACTAGAGCATGAAAGTAAAGCGTTTTCAATTCAATACGACTTTATTGAATTGCGTTGAGGTGCAACTAACAGTTAACTTAAATTGTCCCCGCTAAATATTGGATGATTAAATTTCGATTTTGAATTAGGTTAACCAGGAAAATAATATGCAGCTGTTTTAAATGTGTATGCATTACACTGGTATTCCAGTGTTGCCTTTATTTGAGAACCTCCTGTGTTTGCTTGCCTCTACTTTACAATGTCGTCTGATCACCTTCTGCTCCTCAGTGAAAATGGAGGAGTCTGTTTCCTTGGAGATGGACAATCATGTTCTGCTTGACAAGGAGGATGGTTGCTACGACAACACGGAGGCTGCCTTCAGCGACGATGAGGAGGAGGTTAACAACAAGGGTGAGGGTAAGGAAGGACACATGTTATTACTCCACTCAACACAGATACCAGATAATATGTTAGAACCATGTTAACGTTGAACTACACCAGACTCAACACTTAAACGGGTACAATATATTCTGCTGCATTTTACACCAAGTGAGCATTATCTAGCTTGCTCCCAAATCTGTCTGTCCTTGCCAACTCCTGTGGGTGACAATGACCATAGGAGTTGGATAGACAACACAAACAGATCTAGGACCAGACCTATCACTAGCATCATCTCAACTCAGATTATCACCACGTTAGATTTGTTTTGCCTTCGATAGATGAAGCCCTCTTTTAACATAGATGCACCTTAATGCCTTAACACTGAGTTTTATCTTAGATGAAGCCAAATCAGAAACTTGCATTTGAAAAACAATTTCGAAACTCATAATCCAATTCAAAAGACTGGAAACATATTAGGGCCTCACTCTCACTCTGCTTCGTACTCATCCACATCAAGTCATTGGCTGACCTCTCATTTTGGTTATTACAGGCAATAAAAAGCGGGAGTTCAGATTCCACCCAATCAAAGAGGCCGTTATTGAGGAGCCCGCTGACATCACTCCCTACGTGGATCAGTTGGACGACACAATGAAGGAGAAGGTGTTGCAGTTACAGAAAGGAAGGTTAGTAGAGTGGATGTGACTGGACTCTCACATCGGGACATTTATTTGTCTAACAAACACACTCACTCAGTTAAATTCAATTAGCCTTATTGGCATAAGACATATGCCAAAGCCAACATCAGTGAACGTGACAAGAGTTGGAGAAGGCCCTAAAAATGGTCAAAGACCCCAGCCACCCCAGTCGTAGACTGTTCTCTCTACCCCGCCATGGCAAGCGGTACCGGAGTGCCAAGTCTAGGACAAAAAGGCTTCTCAACAGTTTTTACCCCCAAGCCATAAGACTCCTGAACAGGTAATCAAATGGCTACCCGGACTATTTGCATTGTGTGCCTCCACCCAACCCCTCTTTTTACGCTGCTGCTACTCTGTTTATCATATATGCATAGTCACTTTAACTATACATTCATGTACATGCTACCTCAATTGGCCTGACCAACCAGTGCTTCCGCACATTGGCTAACCGGGCTATCTGCATTGTGTCCCACCACCCACCAACCCCTCTTTTGCACTACTGCTACTCTCTGTTCATCATATATGCATAGTCACTTTAACCATACCTACATGTACAGTGGGGCAAAAAAGTATTTAGTCAGCCACCAATTGTGCAAGTTCTCCCACTTAAAAAGATGAGAGCCTCCCGGGTGGCGCAGTGGTGTACGCACTGCTGTACTGCAGCGCCAGCTGTGCCATCAGAGTCCCTGGGTTCGCGCCCAGGCTCTGTCGTAACCGTCCGCGACCGGGAGGTCCGTGGGGCGACGCACAATTGGCCTAGCGTCGTCCGGGTTAGGGAGGGCACCAGCGACTCCTGTGGCGGGCCGGGCGCAGTGTGCGCTAACCAAGGTTGCCAGGTGCACGGTGTAGCCTCCGACACATTGGTGCGGCTGGCTTCCGGGTTGGATGCAGAACGGCTGGTTGGGTTGTGTATCGGAGGACGCATGACTTTCAACCTTCGTCTCTCCCGAGCCCGTACGGGAGTTGTAGCGATGAGACAAGATAGTAGCTACTACAACAATTGGATACCACGAAATTGGGGAGAAAAAGGGGTAAAAAAATAAATAAAAATAAAGAGAGAGGCCTGTGATTTTCATCATAGGTACACTTCAACTATGACAGACAAAATGAAAAAATCCAGAAAATCACAAAAGTCGTCTCTCTTCGTCTCTCCCGAGCCCGTACGGGAGTTGTAGCGATGAGACAAGATAGTAGCTACTACAACAATTGGATACCACGAAATTGGGGAGAAAAAGGGGTAAAAAAATAAATAAAAATAAAGAGAGAGGCCTGTGATTTTCATCATAGGTACACTTCAACTATGACAGACAAAATGAAAAAATCCAGAAAATCACATTGTAGGATTTTTAATGAATTTATTTGCAAATTATGGTGGAAAATAAGTATTTGGTCAATAACAAAAGTTTATCTCAATACTTTGTTGGCAATGACAGAGGTCAAATGTTTTCTGTAAGTCTTCACAAGGTTTTCACACACTGTTGCTGGTATTTTGGCCCATTCCTCCATGCAGATCTCCTCTAGAGCAGTGATGTTTTGGGGCTGTTGCTGGGCAACACAAACTTTCAACTCCCTCCAAAGATTTTCTATGTGGTTGAGATCTGGAGACTGGCTAGGCCACTCCAGGACCTTGAAATGCTTCTTACGAAGCCACTCCTTCGTTGCCCGGGCGGTGTGTTTGGGATCATTGTCATGCTGAAAGACCCAGCCGCATTTCATCTTCAATGCCCTTGCTGATGGAAGGAGGTTTTCACTCAAAATCTCACAATACATGGCCCCATTCATTCTTTCCTTTACATGTATCAGTTGTCCTGGTCCCTTTGCAGAAAAACAGCCACAAAGCATGATGTTTCCACCCCCATGCTTCACAGTAGGTATTGTGTTCTATTGATGCAACTCAGCATTCTTTGTCCTCCAAACACGAGTTGAGTTTTTACCAAAAAGTTATATTTTGGTTTCATCTGAACATATGACATTCTCCCAATCTTCTTCTGGATCATCCAAATGCTCTCTAGCAAACTTCAGACGGGTAAGCAGGGGGACACGTCTGGCACTGCAGGATTTGAGTCCCTGGCGGCGTAGTGTGTTACTGCTGGTAGGCTTTGTTACTTTGGTCCCAGCTCTCTGCAGGTCATTCACTAGGTCCCCCCGTGTGGTTCTGGGATTTTTTGTGATCATTTTGATCTTGCGTGGAGCCCCAGATCGAGGGAGATTATCAGTGGTCTTGTATGTCTTCCATTTCCTAATAATTGCTCCCACAGTTGATTTCTTCAAACCAAGCTGCTTACCTATTGCAGATTCAGTCTTCCCAGCCTGGTGCAGGTCTACAATTTTGTTTCTGGTGTCCTTTGACAGCTCTTTGGTCTTGGCCATAGTGGAGTTTGGAGTGTGACTGTTTGAGGTTGTGGACAGGTGTCTTTTATACTGATAACAAGTTCAAACAGGTGCCATTAATGCAGGCAACGAGTGGAGGACAGAGGAGCCTCTTATAGAAGAAGTTACAGGTCTATGAGAGCCAGAAATCTTGCTTGTTTGTAGGTGACCAAATACTTATTTTCCACCATAATTTGCAAATAAATTCATTAAAAATCCTACAATGTGATTTTCTGGATTTCTTTCCCTCATTTTGTCTGTCATAGTTGAAGTGTACCTATGATGAAAATTACAGGCCTCTCTCATCTTTTTAAGTAGGAGAACTTGCACAATTGGTGGCTGACTAAATAACTTTTTGCCCCACTGTACATACTACCTCAATCAGCCTGACTAACCGGTGTCTGTATGTAGCCTCGCTACTGTAATAGCCTCGCTACTGTATATAGCCTGTATTTTTACTGTTGTTTTATTTATTTACTTACCTATTGTTCACCTAATACCTTTTTTGCACTATTGGTTAGAGCCTGTAAGTAAGCATTTCACTGTAAGGTCTACCTACACCCGTTGTATTTGGCGCACGTGACAAATAAACTTTGATTGGATTTGATCGCTGCTTTACCCATTTCACAGTGGTAACATGTAGATCTGTAAGGATTGGAGAGATGTTGACAATAATGCCATTAGCTTCGCTCCTCTGCCTAGCTCACGAGTAGGTTGGTTGCTTTTGGCCAGTTAGCTTCCTTTGATTTGGAGAGCCACTTTCATACTTCATCTCTCAGCCTCCCCCTAATCACTCACCCATTCACTCCCATTGCTGTCAATTGTTCTCATTGCTGATTGCAACAACATTGCTGATTGCAGCAGTGGAAATCTTAATCGAAATGGGTTCTTCAATAATTATTTCCTTTCCCCCATCTCTCCAACAGTGACACAGAGGCACATTGTGAAGTCATGCAGGAGATAGTGGACCTGGTCCTGGAGGTGAGTCAGTAAGAAAATATACCACAGTGGTTAAATACAGATATTTATTTGGGTAATCGTATATCTTGTGGGGGAAATGGGAATTCTCTGTGGTTTATTGATGTCCCCTTTCTGACCCTCGTCTCACTTGCTCTCTCTCAGGAGGACTTTGACTCAGAGCAGATGTCCACTCTGGCCTCCTGTCTGGCTGAGCTCTTCAAGGGCCACTTCAGAGGAGACGTACTGCCTGACGACATCACAGAAGAGTAAGTTAATGTGCGCCTTCTGATGGCGTCAACATGGCCTGGTTAGGGGGTAAGACGGGACGTCTGTCTGTGCCGTGCATTTGTGTATACATACGAAAAAAGACGAAGTCTATAGAATATTAACTTTGTTGTGTGTTCCCAGGTCGCTGGAGGAGTCTGTGTGTAAGCCTGTGTGCCTGGTGTTCAGGAACCTTTGTCAGATGCAGGAGGACAACAGTGGCTTCTCAGTGCTGCTGGAGATGCTGGCAGAGCTCTACCAGAAACAGCCCAAGATCGGCTATCACCTGCTTTACTACCTCAGGGCCAGGTGAAGGGACTGGGTCCACCACACTGCTTAGCATTGGCAAGGAATGGGAGCCCTTGGTTTCAGGGAGGCTGAGGGAGTAGTGGGTTAGACATTTTGCTGTCCGCTAGAAATTATTGTTACAACCGTCCACTGTTTTAGTTTCTCTAATGCTGCTGGTAACGTTCTTTCTACATTGATAAAGCAGTCAATGGAGACATGAGCCTGGACACATTTTTGCCCTCGCACTGCTCTGTTGGTTTAACATCACTTGATCTAACGTTGTTGTACCATTGTTGCAGCATAGCTGTAACCTAGTTCTAACGTTGTTGTGACATTGTCTCCCACCACAGTAAAGCAGCGATGGGGAAGATGAGTCTGTACGAGTCGTTTGCCCAGGCCACAGCGCTGGGAGACCTGCACACCTGTCTCATGATGGACATGAAGGCCTGCCAGGAGGACGACATCAGGCTGCTCTGCTATCTCACACCATCCATCTACACCGAGGTACACACAAACTTCTTCTACGCCGAGATACACACAAACACCATCTACGCCGAGGTACACACAAACTTCTTCTACGTCGAGGTAAACACAAACACCATCTACGCCGAGGTACACACAAACACCATCTACGCCGAGGTACACACAAACTTCTTCTACGCCGAGATACACACAAACACCATCTACGCCGAGGTACACACAAACTTCTTCTACGTCGAGGTAAACACAAACACCATCTACGTCGAGGTACACACAAACTTCTTCTATGCCGAGGTACACACAAACACCATCTACGCCGAGGTACACACAAACACCATCTACGCCGAGATACACACAAACACCATCTACGCCGAGGTACACACAAACTTCTTCTACGTCGAGGTAAACACAAACTTCTTCTACGCCGAGGTAAACACAAACTTCTTCTACGCCGAGGTACACACAAACTTCTTCTACGCCGAGGTACACACAAACACCATCTACGCCGAGGTAAACACAAACTTCTTCTACGCCGAGGTACACACAAACACCATCTACGCCGAGGTACACACAAACTTCTTCTACGCCGAGGTACACACAAACTTCTTCTACGCCGAGGTACACACAAACATCATCTACGCCGAGGTACACACAAACTTCTTCTACGCCGAGGTACACACAAACACCATCTACGCCGAGGTACACACAAACGTCTTCTACGCCGAGGTACACACAAACACCATCTACGCCGAGGTACACACAAACTTCTTCTACGCCGAGGTACACACAAACTTCTTCTACGCCGAGGTACACACAAACACCATCTACGCTGAGGTGTGTACACACAAACGCACCATCTACGCCAAGGTGCGTACACACACAGAGACAACATCTACAGTGCCTTGAGAAAGTATTCACACCCCTTGACTTTTTCCACATTTTGTTGTTAGATTGAATTTTAAATTGATTAAATTGAGATGTTGTGTCACTGATCTACACACAATACCCCATAATGTCAGTGGAATCATGGTTTTAGAAATGTTTACAAATGAATTACAAATGAAAAATTGAAATGTTTTGACTCAATAAGTATTCAACCCTTTTGTTATGGCAAGCCTAAATAAGTTCAGGTGTAAAAATATTGTACAATCCAGGTGTGCAACGCTCTTAGAGACTTGTAATCGCTGCCAAAGGTGATTTTTAACATGTATTGACTCGGGTTTGAATACTTATCTAATCACGATATAGTAGTGTTTTATTTTCCATTAAAAAAAATGTACAATGTTAGGATTTTTTCTCCACTTTATGTAGATTGTTGACAAAAAATGACATCCATTTTAGTCCTGCTTTGTAACACAACAAAATGTGGGAAAGGTCAAGGGGTGTGAGTACTGAAGGCACTGTTACACTGTTTATATCTCCCTCCTCTCTCTGTAGTTCCCAGATGAGACATTGCGCAGTGGAGAGCTACTCAACATGATTGTAGCAGTCATCGATTCAACACAGGTAATTTAACCACACACACACACACAAAAATATACAATACTGCATAGTATTTTTCTCCTTCAACCCTCCCATTCCACCCCCCCAACTCTTTTTTTCTCTTTCAGCTTCAGGAGCTGATGTGTCACGTAATGATTGGCAATCTGGTGATGTTCCGCAAGGACTCTGTCCTCAATATCCTCAGTGAGTCACATATAACGTCAGACACACACACACACACCAAAAACACACACAGACAGAGAAAAACAGATTCATAGTGCATGTGTATGAACTGTGTGCTTGTCTCACTGTATGAAATATTGTCTCTGTCCTACAGTCCAGTCTCTGGAATGGGAGACGTTTGAGCAGTACAGTGCCTGGCAGCTCTTCCTGGCCCACAGCATTCCACTGGAGACCATTATCCCCATCCTGCAGCACCTCAAGTACAAAGGTGAGATACACACAATGGCCTAGATAGACACTGCTCTCCGCTATTAGCTAAATCGCTAAGACTGTTGACCCCTTCAACAGTGCCCATGTAGTCTTTTGTTTGGTACACATCCCTGCGTCCCCACCATCACACAATTACTGTTTATGCAATCCAAAAATGTTCCATTATTAGTTGCAATCTGGGTCAGGTGGGTGTCATTTGAAAGCCTATTCTATTGCCAACGTGGCTATCAAAGTTATAAAATATGGTCTTACAGTGTTAGGCTTTCAAAAGGCAGAGTGTAATTAAGACAGAGTGTAATTCTGGTGCGCATAGAATTAAGTTGTGACTGCATTCAAGTGCATGTTCCGTGGCTAATTTTCTTCACAAATACAACAAAGGCTCATTCTGTTCAGGACAACCCAGGGTAGAACACATGTCATCCTGTGAATCAAACATAGCGATTGTAAACGTTGATACTGAAAAGTAGCCCATTTGGGGGAGGGAGGGCGCTGGGAAGTGGAGAACCTGTGTTCTGACATCCATGTATAGCATGTTAACTGTACAGCTTCTGCATTATAAATTAGGCTCTCTCAATGACAAAATGTAAATATTTGGGCTGGGTATGCTATTGACCTTCACTAAAATGAGTTAATGGTTCTACACTGTTCTTTCCTGGTATTACCACTGGCATAATATTCTTACGTTGTACCTCTTCCTGTCCAGAACACCCAGAAGCACTCTCCTGTTTGCTGTTGCAACTACGCAGGGAAAAGTAAGCTATATTTACAGGTACATACTGTATCTCTGCAAATGAATACAGTGGCATTGGTACTGATCCCTGTGGTGCTCCTTCCCCCTTTAGACCCAGTGGTGAGATGGTGAAGATGGTGCTGAGTCGGCCCTGCCACCCGGAGGACCAGTTCACCACCAGTATCCTGCGCCACTGGGCGGCCAAGCACGACGACGTCCTGGGGGAACATATCAAGGCCCTGCTCATCAAGAACAACAACATGCCACGAAAACGCCAGAGGTGACTACGTGTCCACCACTTTCACTTTTTAAGGAGATGGAGTTTTTACCTTAATCTTAATAGTTTTCTTTACCTCCAGAGAAGGTCTTTGATGACTTGTTACATCAATCCACTGTTTGGATATTGCTAATGTCGGCATCCAATTGGTTCACGCTTCATAAACGCATAGCTCACACACATACTTCAATTCAACTTATAGCACAACAATATCAGTC
Organism: Oncorhynchus mykiss; assembly: GCF_057628025.1. Lineage (NCBI taxonomy): Eukaryota > Metazoa > Chordata > Actinopteri > Salmoniformes > Salmonidae > Oncorhynchus > Oncorhynchus mykiss. The sequence goes on from NC_143051.1 coordinate 31,376,403, forward strand.
CAGAAGATCTGTGTTCGACTCAGTTCTGTCTAAAGATTTTTCATTCTGTTTCCAACGATTTGAAGTCCCAAGTTTTCATATTCGCATTCCATGCATTGTTTACTTCACAGTGCTTTCTGTATCTCTCGGGGGTAAGAAAAACCATTGATTGGTGTGAAAGTCCGGAAATCTGTAACTGAAGAGACACACGTGGGTTTAAAGGCTTCAGCGTTGTGTTCTAATGGTCCTGTTCATTGAGCTTTTGTTGGTTTTGACTGCACTGCAGATAGCCTGTCTGATCACCCATGGTCTTGATTATTAGTTAAATGCTGGGCTTGAACAAAAGCCTGCACACTGTTGGTGACTGATAGGTTAAAGCCTGGTAACAAGAGTAAGAGGAAAGACTGTTATTGTGTGTGTCTCCCAGTCTGCGTAGCTCCAGCAGTAAACTGGCCCAGCTGACCCTGGAACAGATCCTGGAGCACATGGACAACCTGAGGCTGAACCTCAGCAACACCAAGAACAGCTGTGAGACACACACACACTGTTTTACTATTCTAAAACACACTCATCTGTCCTGCAATAGCAGCAAACTAACACCACATTATACACCAACCTCAGTGTCCCCCAAACACGCCTCTAACCCAGTGAACTCTGACCCTACTCTTTCTGTGGGTCCCCAGTCTTCACACAGACGCCCATTCTGCAGGCACTGCAGCATGTCCAGGCCAGCTGTGACGAGGCCCACAAGATGAGGTGAGACCCCAGACTCTCCCACTGTCCTCGGGGGATCATTTCAAGCTACTATGACTGCGCTGAGATACTCTGTATTTTTATTACACACAGTTTCCTAGGCATGTCTTATAGTGGCTTAACAGTATGACAGGATTGTGAATGTGTCCCTCCTTTCTGTCTCCGCCTCAGATTCAGCGACCTCTTTTCATTGGCCGAGGAGTACGAAGAGCCTTCCTCCAAGCCCCCCAAGTCACGGCGCAAGGCCCCCGCCTCCTCCCCGCGGTCGCGTAAGGGAGCGGTCACCCCTGTGAGCAACGAGGAAGAGAGCGCGTCTAGCAGTGCCTCGGTAGGTCTTCCTACGGCAACTTCCTTTTTATATCCTGTTTAGAAGCTGCGTTTAAAATGAGCCTTACATAGCCCCATACACTTGTACACTCCAGAACCAGGATTAGATTTAGGTTTTGTTAATTGCTAATTAACAGAATAACTATTTTGTGCCTCCCTCAGCTGTCACTATAATTTGTTTTTATTTTAAGCTTTCCTGGTTTCAGAAGCTATTTCTGTCTCCACTTGTTCCTCCAACCTCCTTTTTATTTCCACCCCTACTCCAGGAGGAAGAGGACTCCAAACCCAAAGCCCCCAAGAGGAAGAGGAAAGGCTCATCTGCGGTGGCCTCGGACAGCGACTGACAGCCCCACAACCAACCCGCTCCCACCTGTCATAGTGACATCCCTGTAGACAGGTCCATCAGCCAACCAGCTTCTCCAAACCACTGAGGAAACCCCGCCCCCAGAGACACTCAACAAGAGGGGTCGGAGCTCCTCCGCGTGGACTCTAGTGCTACTGGCCGGAGCCATGGAGATACTCGACCTCACCTCTCACTGGTCATTGGCTGCTTTGTGTCAGTTGGTCTGGCTGGATTGGTCAGGGGGAGCATTCCGAGGGGAAATGCCAGTCGCTGTGGCACAGACTGACAGGAGTACTGTTACGAGAGGGATATCTATATCCTTGAGGAAAGGATTACATGACTAGACTGGATGTTTGGGGGGTAAATGTGTTGCTCTATTGTCACTTAGTTGTCCGCCTATCACACTGCACTTAGAGACATCAGACAAAGCATTTTATAAGCCATGACCATGATGACCGACCAACCAGCAAGACCATCCAGTCCAGGCGATTTTAAGAGGCACGTGTCAAAGATTTAAGTGATTCCTACCGTTTTGGGGGAAGGGGGGGGGGAAGAGGTGCGAGAGTTGTTGAAGTGAGGAGAAAGTCACCTTTGTCCCAATCCCATAGAGAAAAATGTTCCTGCCCCACATCTGAAAAACTCAACATGCCTGTTCACCCTTCATTTCTGATTGGCAAGAAGCGAGACCATGGACACGCTCTCATTGGATCATTTTAACCACAGATGGTTGGACTGTATGCGAGGTCAGAAATAAAAGACTGTATGAATGGAGGAGCCAGATGTAGTTGCTGAACTTTTTAATGGAAATGTCTTTCTACTGAACTATTTTCATAAAAGATCATAACAATTAAAAAAAAGGGCTACAAAAAAATAGAACCAAGTGGTGGAAACAGTCTTATGTTATGTGTTTGAATGTTGTTTTCACACAAGTCAGTTGTAACACTATCCAGAACAGAGAGACTGTCAGAGTGCTGCAATGAATGAGTAGCCAAGTGTATCGATAGCTATGGCGTTTTATTCTTCTTAGCAGCTCGTCTATTTTAATTGAGTAATATTTTGCTTTTTGGTCATAGTAACATGAATTTGTGCATGTGGGGACTCGACTTTCGCCAGCAGGTGACTGTGCCCCTTCTCTCTGGTCAGTCTCACCGGAGGAAATTAAAGAGAGCAAGGACCGTGAGAGGCGGACCCTCTGCGACTAATGTCATGTTCAAACTGGGGAAATCTCAGACTTCCGTTTTACCTGATCTGTAACCTAATCTCAGAATTCCGACTTCACAAGTGGGAACTGGGGGGGGGGGGGGGGGGGTGTAATACGAGATCCGGGGGGGGGGGGCTTTAAACGGTCATCCAACTCGGAAATCTTTCAGGAGCTTTGACTTTCCAACCTGAATGACGTCATGATTAGACCGTTTTCTTTCGAATGCACGGTAACAATGCAGGTACCACCAGTCCAGTCAATTAATGCTCAGCTGTGCCTCGCAAGTGCTGCACCAACGAAGCTATTTCGTTAAAGATCGAGTTTTGAAATTGTCTGAGAATAACATTGGCAGACCTGGCATTTAGCCAATTTGTTTTGACTGCGAAAGTGATGTTGACTCAAAAGGGTGGTTACCACTGCTTTAACAGATTCAAATCCAAAGAACTAGGAATTTATTGAAATTCATATTTTTTTGTCAAGTAAGAACATTCTTATTTACAAGTTTCTATCAAGTTGTTATTCCTTACGTACGTCAAAGCACACGTTGAGATGAATGTGAATGTACAAGATTGAAACATTTACTGAAGTGATAATGCCTGGGAAGCCAGTGTTTGGAGGATGTATTGGCACGGGTGTTGTAAGGCGAAGTCGAGACTGAGAAATGCTGCCTGCCTCATCCCAACTCCTACGCATTCATTACAATGGGACAGTTGGAGATTGTTACGCACGCCTCTGAAGAGGGAACGCAACACCCTGCTTCAACTCAACTCTCAGTGAAGCGAAAGAGGTATGGACTGTAGGTGTGAGTAAGGATGACAAAAGGAAGAGAATTGACCATTTTCTAGGAATTTATTCCGTCACACGGTAATATTTGGGAAAAGGCTGGACGGAACCAAAGCAAAGAAAGTAAATATCAAAGCCCCCTCGCCTACCTGCCACTAATGGTCCACCCAGGTCTTACCTAGTGTGCCTAGACAGTGAATGTACTATGGGTATATGTATGCCCGCTGGCCTCTTGCCTAAGCACTCCCTAGGTGCCTTCCCCTTACCCCCTGGGAACAAATGAAACAGAATATTATTAACAATGTCACAAACACACTGAGAAACATCAAATAGGCTCTGACTGAGCAACAAACTCACACAGAACATACCAAAGCTGCACCCATCTATCTACAACTAACATAGTACATACCAACTGCCTGAGAACCAACCAACATATGTTATAACCCTCAGCCTCCTCTCTCAGCAATCATCTTTCTTCTGAACCGAACACTGGCATTTATATAGCTTCAGAAGGAATGGGTAATTGGCGACGAGGGGTTGGGTCAGCTCCAATTAGCCATGGAGTCGACCAATCAGCTGCTTGGGGGATTTCAGGAAGCCATCCTAAAACACATAATAAACCACAACCCGGGAACGTAACAGAGATCGAATTTGAATATTGAAACAGATCTCTGCTGTTGAAAACTAATTGTTAGTCTTAAAGAAATGTGAGATGTCTAGATACTTCTTAGAGCGGAGATCAAGATTATATCTTCCCTGCCTGGGCGGATGAGACAGTGGATTGCACAGTCAGATGGAACAGAGTAAATAGGCATTTTAACATCGTACGTTTAGCTGGTGGATACTTGTGGAATATACTGTACACCGGCTGTGATGCGCGTATAACCAATTAGCATTCAGGATTGGACCCACCCCGTTATATGATATACTAAAGATCACATCTTAAATTACAAAATGCAATAATTGCACAGGCTTAAAAGAACATAATGAAGCATATCTCTAGTAAGACAACATCAATCACAATTTGCACAGAGTAGAGCTATCTTTATATTTCCAAAACCCAGGACAGAGGGTCTTAGTGAATGTTGTCTGGCCTCTGGAGGAGAGGCATCGTGTCAGAGATTCTGTAGGAGAACAGAGAACCGGCTATGTGATCGGGTCCTCTAGAGGGCCATGATACTTTCATCTCAACAGTAGTGTGTCTGAAACAATAACCACCTTGATGACAGTGGAAACTCCAGGAGGTGTCATTGCATCCTATTACTGAATCATTACCCCCTGTTTTTCTGATGCCTTCATATGAGACTGCTATATACACCCGGCCCACTCTTCTCTACCTCTGTAACAGCTTCCACCTTTGTCACCAGAGAGCGGTTTTCATATGCTGTGGAATATGAAGACCTGGGAGAAGAGCCGAGCGCAACGAGGGGAGTTAAAACAATACGTTCAGTCAGTCACTGTGTCAACCCTGTCTTTAATTATAGCAGAGATCAAATGGGAGACATAGCAGGAGGCAGATAGCAACCCAGTATTTGACTACACCTGCTATTGCACCTGCCAATGCAATATTAGGGTTTGTCAGACACTGCGATACAGTAAAAGATAGTGTTAGTTACAGAAGAATGAAGAGACATTTTAATAACTGTGCTCTGGTCTTGGGCTCTGTAGGCAGAACATCCACTATATTAACTACAGACACACAAATACAACAGAGAGAGGAGGAATTTTATCATCCTATTATAATACAGCACACATGTATGAAGTGATGTCTGTAACTGGGACCTGTGGTCTAAAGCTGATGTTCTTACATGCATTAACCCGCCTGTGCTGGAGATCTTAGTCCATTCTCCATTAACCAGGTAGGCCAGTTGAGAACAAGTTCTCATTTACAACTGCGACCTGGCCAAGATAAAGCAAAGCAGTGCGACACAAACAACACAGAGTTACACATGGGATAAACAAACATACTGTCAATAACACAATAGAAATGATGAGACCACAGGGCCTCATTTACACCTTATCCGAATAACTAATGCCATAGAGAAAGAGGTGAAGTCAAATTGGCTGGGTTCCTTGGAAATGGTATATTGTTAATATTTTGTGGTAGCCAGGCTTAGCAATAGAAGATTGTGAAAATGGAAAAGCTTAATGGGAAGAAAATTAAAAGCCATGTCCCTGGTGTTTACGCTAGATTGAAGGGAGTCATCACTGGGGTCCCAATATCTATGTCCACAGATGATATTAAAGAACATGTGAAGGGAGGAAGAGTGATTGAGACCAAAAGGTTGATCGGTAGGAAAGGGTCAAAGAAGTGGAAGCCTATCAGTGCTGTTGAGGTTTGAGAAGGTTATGCCTGGGAAAGTACAGATAGGATTCCTTCGTTTCAATGTCAGAGAATTGGTCTCCATCCCCATTGCAGTGTTTTAAATGCCAAAGAATGGGACATGTAGCTGTTCAATGTAAAGGAAGGAAAATATGTGCCAAGTGTGGAGGGAAACATGATTATGGTGAATGTGGGGGGGGGGGGGGGGGGGGGGTGTACAGTCATGATGTATCGTATGCAGAGGCTGTAAGACAGATTTGTGTAACTACAATGTGGAATGATGGAGCTTCCATGGCTGCTCCTGTACTATGTGGACCTACTGTCAGACTGATGAAGCTTCCATGACTGCTCCTGTACTAGGTGGACCTACTGTCAGACTGATGAAGCTTCCATGACTGCTCCTGTACTAGGTGGACCTACTGTCAGACTGATGAAGCTTCCATGACTGCTCCTGTACTAGGTGGACCTACTGTCAGACTGATGAAGCTTCCATGACTGCTCCTGTACTAGGTGGACCTACTGTCAGACTGATGAAGCTTCCATGACTGCTCCTGTACTAGGTGGACCTACTGTCGGGGTAGGTGCTTCTGATGGTCCTGGCGTGGTTTAGAGGCCTGTTCAGAAATCTTGTTATGAATGTGTGGTGTCAAATGACACTTTGATAATAAAAAAAAGTTGACTTCATCGTTTTTATTGGTAAGGTTATCAATACGACTCGGGTTGTGGAAAGCAGAAATACCAGTTTGAAGGTTATTGTGGAGACAGCAAAATAGATATTGGGGGTAACAATGTTACTGTTGAAATGGTTGTTGACATGCTGAACAATCCTATGGGTGGAATGTTTCAGTATGATATAGATAAAGGTTAATGGGGTTGGTGAGGGGAAGAGGTTAGTAGGGATTTATTTGTATTTTATTTTCATGGAAGTACGGAATTGGACAGGTCATGATTGATCGTACATTCCAGCACAGTAGGTGGCAGCATGTACTTACACGATGATATCATAGAAGAAGAAGAAGAAGAAGAAAATGATTGTGTTACACCTGGAAACATGATGTTGTGCGCAGAAGGGCACGAGACAAAGGAATGTGTGGCATTGGGGAAAGTAGTGGTATGTGTTAATTGTAAGGATGCCCATTGGCCTGAGAATCAGAAATGTCCTGTGTGAGAGAGGCAGGTTGAGTTGGGTCAAGGGGAGGGATCATGTGAGGAGTGGTGTGAATAGTAGATATCTACCAGTACAGAGAGATAGGCCAACAAGTGATATATGTAAGATTGGATTTTTAGCATTCATAGCAATGGTTATCAACTGTACTGCAGGGATGGAACGTAAGTCGCAGAAAATTAAGAGAGGTATTTGAGTGTGCGAGACTTGACATCAGAAGAGTTACAGGTTGTTGATCTGAGATAGGACTAAATAGATTTAAAGTGTTTTTATTAATTAAAGTTATTTTTATGAGTGTAGTGTTAAATGGTAGGGTATTTGTTTAATTATTTATTTTTCAAGCTAAATATAAGGGCAGTCTAGTAGGTGGCAGTAATGCAATATTTTTGGGACGCCAACCACAATCGATGACGAAGAAGAAGAAGAAGAAGGAAGGAAACAGAACGTTTGTTGCAGGTTTCATCGTTTACCGCTGATGGAGCTAGCAGTGTTGTGGCGGGTAAGATAATGTTTTGTAAATTCATATTCACCAATTAATTTCAACATAGTATTCGCTATGTGTACAATTAGTTTGTTGACGTGTTGTCCTGTTGAGAATAATTGCAAGGCTATTAGCGAAGGTAGTTTGTTAGCTACTTAGCTAACTAGCTTAGCTTGCTTGCCCTTTACACCACAACAACAAGCGTGATGATGATTGATGCCACTGACAGTGCCATGGCCAACACCACTCACTCAGTAACAGCTAACGTCTTTCAACTAAAGCTAACGGTATGCAAACGTCTTCATACATACTACCTCTAACTAGCTATGTTTCATAGCGAGGTCTGATAGTTAACGTAAGTGCTTCACAAAAGGAGCTGAGCAGATAAGTATTGACATGTTAGCTTTGAGTGTTAGCTAATATTAGTAGGAGTAGTGCCCACATGTGTACAAAAACAGTGTGCATCTCATTCCTCTCCCTCGTCCAATCTGAGCTGACAACTGAACAGGTAAAATCTAATAATCTTATACTGACTAGCAAGGATATTATATTCTGCCATATGGCTTCCCCCACATATTGTCAGACCAGTGCCAATCAAAGGGTCCATATGACACAAGGATAGGAAGACACTTTAGACTAGTAATACATGCCCAACCATAAACCCTTATCATGCTTGTTCTCAATTAATCTCACAGGTGGTACTACATGATGAATCTGGTCCGCAAACGTAACTCCAGCTCTCTCAAAGGTGGCCCTGACAAATCTATTAGGACAGAGAAACCACAGTCTATAAGACCACCAGCATCCCACAATGCATCATCATCATCACCACTCACAACAGAGGCCAGTGGCATTGTTACCACTTCCAAGGAGGAGAGAGGCCTGGAGGTCCATGGGACATCGTCGCCATGGAGACGGTCTCCCAGGTTCAAGAGTCAAAGCCTCCTTGGCCAGGTTCCCGGCGTGGACCTTCTTGTTGCTGAGGGTAAGTAGGGGGCAAAGGAGAGTAGATCTCGCATCACACTTAGCTTTCATGATACGTTTTATCTGTTTTGTGTGTCCTACCTAAGCAATTGATATATATAGGTAAATAAGGGAGTCTCTTGTCTTTGCAGGATCTCCAGGTCAGGTAGCGAATGAAGAGGAGGCTGTCCAGTGCAGCCCTGCACAGTGCCCCCCTCAGACAGAAGAGGATACAGACACTGACCTGGTCATCACTATAGGTGAGGAAAACCTATATCTATTATTAACTGGCCACCCTTAGCAACTGATCCTAAAACGGTACTCACATCTTGTATACAACATGAACAAGGGAACAGTGTACAAAATGACCCCTCAGCTAACTATTTTCCTTAGATTTTTTTTTACCTTTATTTAACTAGGCAGTGGGTTAACTGCCTTGTTCAGGGGCAGAACGGCAGCTCGGGGATTCGATCCACCAACCTTCCGGTTACTGGCCCAACGCTCTAACCACTAGACTACCTGCCGCCCCAGGTAGGGGGCGTGAGTAAAGCATACTGTTGGAGTTCAAAACTGATTGACTCTCTCTTTCTGTCAGATGAAAGGCATGGCGGGGGACACAAGGGCAGCAGGAAGAAGGAAGGGGTTAAGAGGAAGAAGAGAGCTGCGGACAGAGAGGTGGCAGAAAGACAGCAAGAAGGGGCCGGTCCTGAGGTGGAGATTGACAGAGAGCTGGACCGTGAGCTGGAGAACAAGTCCAGACAACACAACCTGACCACCGCCAATGTCCGCAACATCATTCACGTGAGTGCAGAGGGGAGCCAATAGCTGCAACCTAGCCAATGTTTCTTACACCGTTAGTGTGGACTGTGGACGCGTCAATTTCCTACAATAGCAATTTGCCTACAACCTTGCATATAGTGCACATAGACTGACCGACAAATACAGACAGGCTGATTGTAAGCCTGGTTTGAAACCTTTTTTACCTTTTGAACCACAGGAAGTGATCACAAATGAGCATGTGGTGGCCATGATGAAAGCTGCCATCAATGAGACAGAGGCCGTGCCTGTCTTTGTGAGTGTCAACCATTGCGTATCCATGTCCTAATGAAGACTTTTCCAGTTGAGAATTGACACGTTCCACGTTCAAGTGCACTTTCATTCAACATCTTTCTCATCTACCTCTTAGGAGCCCAAGATGACACGTTCCAAATTCAAGGAGGTGGTAGAAAAAGGAGTGGTGAGTTCACTGCCTTTTAGTGTGTGTGTGTGTTTTTTAATGTACATTTAGATGTATGTTTTGCTATTGAGTCTCTTGTAATTGAGTCTTTGTCATTTCAGGTCATTCCCACTTGGAACATGTCCCCCATCAAAAAGGTCAATAAAGAGAAGGTACCACCATCGTACTGCTATGAAAGTAGTATTAAACACTCATTACCTGACTGGAAAGTATGGCTCCCAACTAGAAAGGGCTGAAGTGCTTGTCTGTTTCTTTTTTTTTCCTCCGTTTTCAGGCACCACAGTTTGTGGACATTCAATTAGCGGAGGAAGACTCCTCTGATGAAGAGTACTGCCCCGACGAAGAGGAGGAGGACGAGACAGCGGAAGATGTAAGAGATTCATAGGATTGGGCTCTGTGTTAGCTTGTGGACTGAACATGTTTTATTTTGTTGTTGCATACATTGGGAGGCGTTCATCATGCAGAATACAGAATTGTGTGGTTAAAAAAGCAAAACAAAGTAGTTCAGCTTTTTTAACTTTAGAATGGCAACAGTAAATGATTGTAAGTGGTCATAGATACATTATGATTGGATGTGCCAATACTTTAAATAAATAGAAAATCATTTGTGTTTCTCTGTGTCTCTATATATTGAAATGACTGTATTGGACTTTGTGTGTAGACATTTCAGGAAAGTGACATGGAGAGCACGGCCTCGTCTCCAAGGGGAATCAGAGGAGGCTTCCACAGGAAAATACACACAGAGTGGGACGACGACAGGAGCTGCAGCCCCATGCAGGTGACACACTTCAATACAATTTTAAACATTTGTATTTTTGCCTCAAGCAATAACATATGTATAAGCATTTTGTTTTTTATGTAAAAATGAATAATATACAGAATATTGCCTTTTGTAAGTAGCATAATATGCTCTTGTTATTGTTATATTCTTGTGAGATACATTTCAATGTTGATATCTCATGAAACTCATTTCCTCCAAGGTCAATCATAGCAGGGCCAGACACCTAAAGGTGGAGGTTGTCCCCATGGGCCCTCCCCCTCCCCCCCAGCCCTCTTCCTCCTCTGGCCCACAGGGATTCTATACCACCAGGGCCCCTCCAGAATTCAGCTTCCTGGAGAAGCTTCATGCTGTGGAGGAGGAGCTGGCCATCGGCACAGTCTGCCTGGAGCCCTACCAGGTACCAGGGCCATATCTCAGATTGTTCTGGCAATTCTCACATAGAAACTTCATTGGGAGGAATGATGTTTGACATGTTTTTTATTGTTGTTGTTTTTACTTTTGTATCACAAACTTTTTTGTTGTTGAAAATCATGATTAAAGTTGCTATTTTATGCTATTTTTAGGCCTATACTGTACATACTTTCTGTAAGACCATATAATCTGTGAACCGTACATGATACAGACGACATCGGTGTCATTAAACTCATTGTGTGCTCTACATTATGAAGTGTCTAGATTCTGAAATACACATTTTCACATACATTTATTTAACATTAAACATTTGAATATTAATATCTCTAAAGTACCCATTTTGATTCTGTAATTTTAAAACATATTCATTGGAACAATATACTGTACATCAAATTTCCAGAGTGGGCTTGTGCTAGCATAATTTTGAAGTTATGATTTCATTTTATGAGCACCCCCAACACAGTGAATGGGAAAATGGATTCAAAGGGAACTCCCTCTATTGGTGATTTGCTGAATGTGCAGTGGGCTGTAATTGGTTAATGACCTGTCAATTTCTATGTATGAAATGTTTCAGCCCTTCGAAAGTACCAGAGAGCCCACTCTGGAAATATGACATGTTAGCGGAGTATATTGTTACAAACAGTACGTCTAAAAATAAGCAAAATCAAAAAGGTACTTTTGAACATTTATTCAACACAAACTATTTTGAACATAAATATTTTTCAGAATATAGACATACTCCATATTTTAGAGCACACTATAAGGAGTATAATAACACCAAGATGTCTGTGTCATGTATGGTTCATGCATCATAGGGTCCATGCATAGGTCTAAAAAGTGCTTAAAATTGCCACTTTCTCATGATTTTCAAAAAGAAATTGATACCAAGGTAAAAAAGAATGTCTAAATCAAATCAAATGTATTTATATAGCCCTTCGTACATCAGCTGATATCTCAAAGTGCTGTACAGAAACCCAGCCTAAAACCCCAAACAGCAAGCAATGCAGGTGTAGAAGCACGGTGGCTAGGAAAAACTCCCTAGAAAGGCCAAAACATAGCCTGGTTCCTCTCTAGGTTTCTTCCTATGTGAGGTGGCCAGTCCTCTTCTGGCTGTGGAGATTATAACAGAACATGGCCAAGATGTTCAAATGTTCATAAATGACCAGCATGGTCAAATAATAATAATAATAATAATAATCACGGGCAGAACAGTTGAAACTGGAGCAGCAGCACGGCCAGGTGGACTGGGGACAGCAAGGAGTCATCATGTCAGGTAGTCTTGAGGCATGGTCCTAGGGCTCAGGTCCTCCGAGAGAGAGAAAGAAAGAGAGAATTAGAGAGAGCATACTTAAATTCACACAGGACACCGGATTGGACAGGAGAAGTACTCCAGATATAACAAACTGACCCTAGCCCCCCGACACATAAACTACTGCAGCATAAATACTGGAGGCTGAGACGGGAGGGGTCAGGAGACACTGTGGCCCCATCCAAGGACACCCCCGGACAGGGCCAAACAGGAAGGATATAACCCCACCCACTTTGCCAAAGCACAGCCCCCACACCACTAGAGGGATATCTTCAACCACCAACTTACCATCCTGAGACAAGGCCGAGTATAGCCCACAAAGATCTCTGCCACGGCACAACCCAAGGGGGATGAACATCTAACATCTTTCCTCCCAATGACGTTTCTATTTGAGAATTGCCAGAACAATCTGAAATATTTTCGGCCTATCCTGGCGTGGAATCGCCCACCACCCAATCCAGATAATGGCTCCTGCTAGACGCAACCCATCAATGCAGTGCTCATAGATTTAGAATGGAATGCGATAGAGATTTCTGCTTTCCGGGTCCTGTTCAGTAGGCTTGAAACAGGGAAAACATTTTGAAATGTGAAACCGGAGGTGCTACCTGAACTACCTGTCCAAAGACATGCTTGGAGATTTACCTGACTTTGCACTGCTAACCTCAAGATTTCGCTCTCTGTTCCCCCTCTTCATCCACGTTTTCTCCCTACCACTCTCACAGCCTCCCCTGGCGGACGGTCTGATGGCGTGTCGTACCCGCTCCAAGAGGCCCCTCCGGGACGTCCCCATGGGCCAGCTGGAAGCAGAGCTCTGTGCCCCTGACATCACGCCCGACATGTACGGGTGTGACTCCGCCCCCGAGGACCCCGAGTGGACCCACTGGCTGCAGGGCATCATGACCTCTGACATGTACAACGATGGTGAGGGGCTGGTGCGTGTGTGTGTGCGCAGCTCAAATCCACGCCTAGCAACTACCCTCGGCCGTTAGAGTAATAATCACCTATCCCTGGTCTTTAGTTTGTGTTAGATATACAGTGGGGCAAAAAAAGTATTTAGGCAGCCACCAATTGTACAAGTTCTCCCACTTAAAAAGATGAGGCCTGTAATTTTCATCATAGTTCAACTATGACAGACAAAATGAGAAAAAAATGAGGAAAAAAATCCAGAAAATCACATTGTAGGATTTTTAATGAATTTATTTGCAAATTATGGTGGAAAATAAGTATTTGGTCAATAACAAAAGTTTCTCAATACTTTGTTATATACCCTTTGTTGGCAATGACAGAGGTCAAACGTTTTCTGTAAGTCTTCACAAGGTTTTCACACACCGTTGCTGGTATTTTGGCCCATTCCTCCATGCAGATCTTCTCTAGAGCAGTGATGTTTTGGGGCTGTTTGCTGGGCAACACGGACTTTCAACTCCCTCCAAAGATTTTCTATGGGGTTGAGATCTGGAGACTGGCTAGGCCACTCCAGGACCTTGAAATGCTTCTTACGAAGCCACTCCTTCGTTGCCCGGGCGGTGTGTTTGGGATCATTGTCAGGCTGAAAGACCCAGCCACGTTTCATCTTCAATGCCCTTGCTGATGGAAGGAGGTTCACTCAAAATCTCACAATACATGGCCCCATTCATTCTTTCCTTTACACGGATCAGTCATCCTGATCCCTTTGCAGAAAAACAGCCCCAAAGCATGATGCTTCCACCCCCATGCTTCACAGTAGGTATGGTGTTCTTTGGATGCAACTCAGCATTCTTTGTCCTCCAAACACGACGAGTTGAGTTTTTACCAAAAAGTTTTATTTTGGTTTCATCTGACCATATGACATTCTCCCAATCTTCTTCTGGATCATCCAAATGCTCTCTAGCAAACTTCAGACGGGTAAGCAGGGGGACACGTCTGGCACTGCAGGATTTGAGTCCCTGGCGGTGTAGTGTGTTACTGATGGTAGGTTTTGTTAATTTGGTCCCAGCTCTCTGCAGGTCATTCACTAGGCCCCCCCGTGTGGTTCTGGGATTTTTGCTCACCGTTCTTGTGATCATTTTGACCCCACGGGGTGAGATCTTGCGTGGAGCCCCAGATCGAGGGAGATTATCAGTGGTCTTGTATGTCTTCCATTTCCTAATAATTGCTCCCACAGTTGATTTCTTCAAACCAAGCTGCTTACCTATTGCAGATTCAGTCTTCCCAGCCTGGTGCAGGTTTACAATTTTGTTTCTGGTGTCCTTTGACAGCTCTTTGGTCTTGGCCATAGTGGAGTTTGGAGTGTGACTGTTTGAGGTTGTGGACAGGTGTCTTTTATACTGATAACAAGTTCAAACAGGTGCCATTAATACAGGTTACGAGTGGAGGACAGAGGAGCCTCTTAAAGAAGAAGTTACAGATCTGTGAGAGACAGAAATCTTGCTTGTTTGTAGGTGACCAAATACTTATTTTCCACCATAATTTGCAAATAAATTCATTAAAAATCCTACAATGTGATTTTCTGGATTTTTTTCCCTCATTTTGTCTGTCATAGTTGAAGTGTACCTATGATGAAAATTACAGGCCACATCTTTTTAAGTGGGAGAACTTGCACAATTGGTGGCTGACTAAATACTTTTTTTGCCCCACTGTAGGGCTGAGGGAAAAGTGATGCCAACCAGACCCCTGAGGGCTGGAGTTGTCCATCCCTGATCTAGACTGAGTGTACAAAACGTTAAGGACACCTTCCTAATATTGAGTTGCTTCTTCTCACTTACTCTCACTCTTGCACTCTGATCCTCTTTCTCAATGTTCTCTCCTTCTTTTTTACTTGTTTTTTTAGAGGAAGGTGATGATGATGATGACGATCCTGAGTATAACTTCCTGGCGGAGATTGACGAACCCGACGTGGAGGATTACCGTAATGACCGAGCCGTCCGCATCACCAGTGAGTTACCATGGTGATGAGATGGAGTCAATTTATCTAGGCTGTGACTGTCAGGCATTGACCCTCATGTCCCTTCTTTTTTTTTTCTCCCACAGAAAAGGAAGTGAACCAGTTGATGGAGGAGTTGTTTGAGACAGTAAGAGAGGATATGTGTTGTGTTTGTCTGTTTCTTTTGTCTCCCCTCTCTCTTTCCCTCCAAACACCCCTTCTATGTGTACTTTCTTTACCCCTCTGTGTTTGGTATGTTGTGTGGTTGGCTATGTATCGTTTATCTCTGTGTGTGTGTGTGCTCCAGTTCCAAGATGAACTGACTGCTCAGGAGCAAGATGGGGAGGGACACGAGGAAGAGGAGGAGAGGGAGGAAGAGGCACCTGCCCTGGGAACACCCACATTCAACACCCCGCCAGATATCCCGTAGGTGTATCCACTTCCTATACACACTGTTCTGATGTTTGTTACACTGGCATCTTTCCAAGTAAATAATTCCATTTATCAAATACAGTTTTAATTGTCACATGCTTTGTAAACGACAGGTGTGTAGACTAACAGTGAAATGCTTACTTACGGGTCCTTTTTCAACAATGCAGAGATGAAGGTACAAAAATAGAAATGGTGACACGAGGAATAAATAGTGAATAACATTCTATCAGTTCAGTTGCGAAACTGAATTCTGTATATTGATTTCAACCTCTAATCACAACCTTTATACCGTCTACTCACCCACACAGTGACAACTTTCAACCTCCTCTGATTTGACCTATGTATAGCTGACCCAGTTTGACCTTTGATCCCTAGGTTGGAGGACCCCATGGCGGAGGTGACGGCAGGGCGCTACCGTACGGTGAAGGAGCAGCTGGACGCCATTCGGCGTCGCCGGGCCCTGCTGGAGAGCCAGGGCCTGTTGGTTCCCAGGGCCCTCATCACCAAGCCCCGGGAGCCCCCGCCTCCATTCACCCCCACCCTCTCCCACCACCAGAGACTCCAGCTGCAGCAGCAAGTCCAGCAGGTCTGGGGTCCTTGGCTTTGTGTTAGGGTTAATTCCACAAATTAAATTCCCTCTCCCTGTAAATTCATTCAATTCAAATTCCAGATCAGTCTTTGAATTCAGAGAATAAAATTCAATGCTGGGTAAATTCTAAGAATTCTATTCCCAATTCAATATTATCCCCAACAATTCCACAAATTCAAATTAAATTCCCTCAGGCTTTCAGGCTGATCATGTGACTGTTCAGACAGCCTAGCTGGAAATATAGGAATGCACGTTTAACTAATTAAAAACAAATACTGCAGTACATTTCATATACTAAGTGCATTATCTGGGAAATGTACAATTATTCAATTTCAAAGGTTAAACTATTTTACAAATTCAATTCTAACCCAAATTTGAATTCAATGCAAATTCTCCACTCCATGAGTGAATTCAAGAATTCAATTGGAATTTCAAATGAAATTGGAATTAACCCGGACCCTGCTTTGTGCTCAATATTTTGTAATTGAGCTTTTATCTCGATGAGCCAAACCTAAATCAAAACCTAGGTAGTGAGATCCTGGTCAAGGATCCACAATGAAGACAACCTTTATTTGTCTTTCGGTCGGTAATTACTGTATTTTTCTCCGTCTGCAGCACGTCCAGCTCCTGACCCAGGTCCATATGTTAACCAGCCCGGTGGCTGCACTGCAGAGCGAAGCAGCCACCACCAAGCAGTTCCTGGTGAGAGAGAAACATACTGACAAACCCACTTTCACTAGTGCCTTTAGCTGCACCAACTTCTAAATATACTTTCGTTCTCTCTCTCTGATACTCCCACCATATCTCTGTCTCTCTCGCTAACTCTCCATCACTCTCTCATCAATCACAGATGGAGTTACAGATGTTTGCCCAGCGTGGGGAGTTGACCCAGCGTGGGGAGTTGACCCAGCGTGGGGAGTTGACCCAGGGCCCAGTGGAGACATGCTTTACCAGTGTGTTCAGAGCCTGTAACCTACAGGGGGCACTGTCACTACTGGAGGAGCTCAGACTGTCCCCAATCCCTTACCAGGAAGCCCCTAACGAGCCACGAACATGCAGGAGAGGTAAGCATGTGCATGCATGAGAGCCATGATGATAGTCAAATCGATGAGGTAAAGATGATTTCTAATTTACTAAATTGAATTACAATGTACCCTTCTCAGTTGAAAATGTTTGAACTCATTCAGGATGTAGGCCTAATTCATGTTTAATTCATCTCTCTCACTCTAACTGGTTTGTTGTGTGTTACCACTTTGCCAGTCCGGAAGCACCCGTCGATGCCACCCCAGCTGGCATGGCTGTTTGCCACACGGCCGGTGTTCCTGTACCCTGAGCTACTGCCCCATGTCAGCCTGGACCCAGCCCTGCACTCCGCCCGCTCAGTCAGCATGTTCACCGCAGGAGAGGACTGGTAAGAAGGACCTTTTTAGAATCCCAATATAATGCCCAAACGTTATAACCTCCTTTTAATGTCCATATTGTATCTGATTCCTCATAGAATACCCATATTATACTGGACAAAAATATGAAAAAATTCAAATATTTTACTGAGTTACACTTAATATAAGTAAATCAGTCAATTGAAATAAATGCATTAGGCCCTAATCTATGGATTTCAAATGACTTGGAATACAGATATGCATCTGTTGGTCAAAGATGCCATTAAAAAGGTAGCGGTGTAGATCAGAAAACCAGTCAGTATCTGGTGTTGCCTCATGCAGCGTGACACATCTCTTTCACATAGAGTTGATCAGGTTGTTGATTGTGGCCTGTGGAATGTTGTACCACTCCTCTTCAATGGCTATGCAAAGTTGCTAGGGAGATATACCTGCTGGAGCGTGTGCTGCAGGTGGGAGATGCAATGGTGACCAGCGAGCTGAGATAAGGGGGGACTTTACCTAGCAGGGTCTTGTAGATGACATGGAGCCAGTGGGTTTGGCGACGAGTATGAAGCGAGGGCCAGCCAACGAGAGCGCACAGGTCGCAATGGTGGGTAGTATATGGGGCTTTGGTGACAAAACGGATTGCACTGTGATAGACTGCATCCAATTTGTTGAGTAGGGTATTGGAGGCTATTTTGTAAATGACATCGCCAAAGTCGAGGATTGGTAGGATGGTCAGTTTTACAAGGGTATGTTTGGCAGCATGAGTGAAGGATGCTTTGTTGTGAAATAGGAAGCCAATTCTAGATTTAACTTTGGATTGGAGATGTTTGATATGGGTCTGGAAGGAGAGTTTACAGTCTAACCAGACACCAAAGTATTTGTAGTTGTCCACTGATTCTAAGTCAGAGCCGTCCAGAGTAGTAATGTTGGACAGGCGGGTAGGTACAGGTGGCGATCGGTTGAAGAGCATGCATTTAGTTTTACTTGTATTTAAGAGCAATTGGAGGCCACGGAAGTAGAGTTGTATGGCATTGAAGCTTGCCTGGAGGGTTGTTAACACAGTGTCCAAAGAAGGGCCAGAAGTATACAGAATGGTGTCGTCTGCGTAGAGGTGGATCAGAGACTCACCAGAAGCAAGAGCGACCTCATTGATGTATACAGAGAAGAGAGTCGGTCCAAGAATTGAACCCTGTGGCACCCCCATAGAGACTGCCAGAGGTCCGGACAGCAGACCCTCCGATTTGACACACTGAACTCTATCAGAGAAGTAGTTGGTGAACCAGGCGAGGCAATCATTTGAGAAACCAAGGCTGTCGAGTCTGCCGATGAGGATGTGGTGATTGACAGATTGCCAGATTGCCAGATCAATGAATACGGCTGCACAGTAATGTTTCTTATCGATGGCGGTTAAGATATCATGTAGGACCTTGAGCGTGGCTGAGGTGCACCCATGACCAGCTCTGAAACCAGATTTGCCAAGCAGAGAAGGTATGGTGAGATTCGAAATGGTCGGTAATCTGTTTGTTGACTTGGCTTTCGAAGACCTTAGAAAGGCATGGTAGGATAGATATAGGTCTGTAGCAGTTTGGGTCAAGAGTGTCACCCCCTTTGAAGAGGGGGATGACCGCAGCTGCTTTCCAATCTTTGGGAATCTCAGACGACACGAAAGAGAGGTTGAACAGGCTAGTAATAGGGGTGGCAACAATTTTGGCAGATAATTTTAGAAAGAAAGGGTCCAAATTGTCTAGCCCGGCTGATTTGTAGGGGTCCAGATTTTGCAGCTCATTCAGAACATCAGCTGAGCAGATTTGGGAGAAGGAGAAATGGGGAAGGCTTGGGTGAGTTGTTGTGGGGGGTGCAGTGCTGTTGACCGGGGTAGGAGTAGCCAGGTGGAAAGCATGGCCAGCCGTAGAAAAATGCTTATTGAAATTCTCAATTATGGTGGATTTATCAGTGGTGACAGTGTTTCCTATCTTCAGTGCAGTGGGCAGCTGGGAGGAGGTGTTCTTATTCTCCATGGACTTTACAGTGTCCCAGAACTTTTTTGAGTTAGTGTTGCAGGAAGCAAATTTCTGCTTGAAAAAGCTAGCCTTGGCTTTTCTAACTGCCTGTGTATAATGGTTTCTAGCTTCCCTGAACAGCTGCATATCACGGGGGCTGTTCGATGCTAATGCAGAACGCCATAGGATGTTTTTGTGTTGGTTAAGGGCAGTCAGGTCTGGGGAGAACCAAGGGCTATATCTGTTCCTGGTTCTAAATTTCTTGAATGGGGCATGTTTATTTAAGATGGTTAGGAAGGAATTAAAAAAAAATATCCAGGCATCCTCTACTGACGGGATGAGATCAATATCCTTCCAGGATACCCCGGCCAGGTCGATTAGAAAGGCCTGATCGCTGAAGTGTTTCAGGGAGCGTTTTACAGTGATGAGTGGAGGTCGTTTGACCGCTGACCCGTTACGGATGCAGGCAATGAGGCAGTGATCGCTGAGATCTTGGTTGAAAACAGCAGAGGTGTATTTAGAGGGCAAGTTGGTTAGGATGATATCTATGAGGGTGCCCGTGTTTAAGGCTTTGGGGAGGTACCTGGTAGGTTCATTGATCATTTGTGTGAGGTTGAGGGCATCAAGTTTAGATTGTAGGATGGCTGGGGTGTTAAGCATGTTCCAGTTTAGGTCGCCTAGCAGCACAAGCTCTGAAGAAAGATGGGGGGCAATCAGTTCACATATGGTGTCCAGAGCACAGCTGGGGGCAGAGGGTGGTCTATAGCAGGCGGCAACGGTGAGAGACTTGTTTTTAGAGAGGTGGATTTTTAAAAGTAGAAGTTCAAATTGTTTGGGTACAGACCTGGATAGTAGGACAGAACTCTGCAGGCTATCTTTGCAGTAGATTGCAACACCGCCCCCTTTGGCAGTTCTATCTTGTCTGAAAATGTTGTAGTTTGGAATTAAAATGTCTGAATTTTTGGTGGTCTTCCTAAGCCAGGATTCAGACACAGCTAGAACATCCGGGTTGGCAGAGTGTGCTAAAGCAGTGAATAGAACAAACTTAGGGAGGAGGCTTCTAATGTTAACATGCATGAAACCAAGGCTATTACGGTTACAGAAGTCGTCAAAAGAGAGCGCCTGGGGAATAGGAGTGGAGCTAGGCACTGCAGGGCCTGGATTCACCTCTACATCGCCAGAGGAACAGAGTAGGAGTAGAATAAGGGTGCGGCTAAAAGCAATAAGAATTGGTCGTTTAGAACGTCTGGAACAGAGAGTAAAAGGAGGTTTCTGGGGTCGATAAAATAGCATCAAGGTATAATGTACAGACAAAGGTAAGGTAGGATGTGAATACAGTGGAGGTAAACCTAGGTATTGAGTGATGAAGAGAGAGATATTGTCTCTAGAAACATCATTGAAACCAGGAGATGTCATTGCATGTGTGGGTGGTGGAACTAATAGGTTGGATAAGGTATAATGAGCAGGACTAGATGCTCTACAGTGAAATAAGCCAATAAACACTAACCAGAACAGCAATGGACAAGGCATATTGACATTAAGGAGAGGCATGCTCAGTCGAGTGATCAAAATGGTCCAGTGAGTGGAGAGGTTGGTTGGGGGTCACGGCGATTTAGACAGCTAAATCGGTAGCAAGCTAGCACAGGAGCAAGCTAGCATTGGATGGAGGTCAGTTATTAGCCAACTCTTGCGTTCCGTCAGTAGATTAGTGGGTTTCCGTGTGGTAGAGGGGATTAATCCAAATCACACAACAACAACAAAAATAAAAACAATAGGTATAGTTATAGAGGCCCAAGAAGAAAAATAAATAAATAAATTAAAATAAAATAAAAATTGTCCGATTGTCTATTCAGATAGCAGCCGATAAGATAGCCAACGGCTAGCAGCCCGCAGATGGGCGCCCAGGCAACGTTGCGCCGGAGGAGCCAGCCGGACAATTCCCTCGGGTAGACATCGTCGGCAGTCCAACCGTGAAGGCCCGGTGGGGCTCCGCGTAGGCAGCAAAACGGGTCCGGATAGGTGACTGCAGCCCAGGAGTGATTGATGGAACTCTTCAGCTGGCTAGCTCCGGAACAATTGATGTTAGCTCCGGAATCGACGAAAGCCGATAGTCACACGGATAGCAGCTAGCTAGCTGCGAGATCCAGGCATGGACGTCCAGAGCCAGCGGCCGAAATCCAGGGACATGGAGAGAAAAATTGGTCCGATATGTTCCGCTCCGAGCCACGCTGCGCTGCACCGCGCTGTACAAAACTGGCGATAGATTCTCGAGCCAAAGGACAGCCGATGACCACAAACCGTGGTCAGCTGAGTACCAACGATTAGCCAGTGAATAAGCTAACTAGCTTCTGAACTAGCCCCTGAACCAGCTTCAGAGTAGCTTCTGGACCAGCTTCTGGCTAGCTCCCGGCTAGCTTCTGGCTAATTTCTGGCTAGCCTCTCGAAGGATCACAGATCTGAGGTAAATAATACTTTTTTATATAAATATAAATTGGTGAAGCGGATTGCAGGAGAGTGTTCTGAAGATGAGTTTTTGGAAAATTAAAAATGTATGTGAAAAAAAAGTTGTAAATATATATATATATATATACGGGACATGACAGGACGAGGACAAAAATACGTCTGAACTGCTATGCCATCTTGGGGAGACCAGTGTAATGAACATGCTGTTTAATCAGCTTCTTGATATGCCACACCTGTCAGCTGGATAAATTATCTTGGCAAAGGTGAAATGTTCAATAAAAGGGATGTGAACAAATTTGTGCACACCATTTTTGAGAAATTAGCATTTTCTGGGATATTTTATTTCAGCTCATGAAACATGGGACCAACACTTAAATGTTGTGGTTATATTTTTATTCAGTGTACTGTGTATGCTCTTTTAAATGCACACCTTGTCCTAAACACATTTTGTTTCCGTAGTACGTAAACTTTAAATCTAAAATTAATTTGATTTCTGCATGCTTTTTACATGTGTTAATAACTCACTGACAAATGAACTAAGTCTGTAGGCTGAGTCCTTTACTCTCTGCCATCTTGTTTTCCCAGCCTGATCGTCCTGGGCCTGAGAAACCTGGGGGAGACCCTCCAGCCCAAGGAACTGCTGTGTCACTACCTGCTCCGCGCCAAGAGGGTCTCTCAGCTCCGTGACCACATTATGGAGAAGTGTAAACACACCCATCCCAACAACGTCATCAAGGTAGGACCCAGATATACAAATTATATACACTATTACTAAAGTAAATGTATTAGGGCGACTGTTTATAGTTTGGGTTAGTTGTAAATTACTCGTTTCTAGTTGTTTCCTTAACTGGGACCTGTTCTTTTATCCAGGAGAGGGAGTGATCCACATTTTTGTCCACATATCCACTAACATGAACTAATACTCAACTAACATTAGCGTTGACCATAAACAATATGAACGAATGGACCTCAAAAAGCACCTCTCCCCATGTCTTTTTTCAACAATTATTATAATAATTTTTTACTAAAAGGCCTACCAGCTACAGAAAGTGGTCCTTCCCATGCCGGTGGCCTGTGACCGAGTGAAGCCGGGTGACCTGCGCCCTTCAGTGGAGAGAGAGGAGAGAGCCATGCCCGGATGGCTGAGGGTACCAACTACATACCAAATCAACACCTATGATAGTTAGTACCTACAGTGGCAAGAAAAAGTATGTGAACCCTTTGGAATTACCTGGATTTCTGCATAAAATGATCATAAAATGTGTTATCACCTAAGTCACAACAATAGACAAACACAGTCTGCTTAAACTAATAACACAAACAATTACACGTGTTCGTGTCTTTATTGAACACACCATGTAAACATTCACAGTGCAAGGTGGGAAAAGTATGTGAACCCTTGGATTTAATAACTGGTTGACCATCCTTTGGCAGCAATAACCTCAACCAAACGTTTTCTGTAGTTGCGGATCAGACCTGCACAACAGTCAGGAGGAATTTTGGACTATTCCTCTTTACAAACCTGTTTCAGTTCAGCAATATTCTTGGGATGTCTGGTATGAACTGCTCTCTTGAGGTCATGCCACAGCATCTCAATCGGGTTTAGGTTAGGACTCTGACTGGGCCACTCCAGAAGGCGTATTTTCTTCTGTTGAAGCCATTCCGTTGTTGATTTACTTCTGTGTTTTGGGTCCTTGTCCTGTTACATCACCCAACTTCTGTTGAGTTTCAATTCGCAGACAGATAGCCTAACATTGCAAAATGTCTTGATAAACGTGGGAAATTAGCCCCAAACCATGATGCTCCCTCCACCATATTTTACAGTTTGGATGAGGTTTTGATGTTGGTGTGCTGTGCCTTTTTTTTCTCCACACGTAGTGTTGTGTGTCTCTCCCAAACAACTCAACTGTAGTTTCATCTGTCCACAGAATATTTTGCCAGTAGCGCTGTGGAACATTCAGGTGTCCTTTTGGGAACTTCAGACGTGAGGCAGTGTTTGTTTTTTTGGACAGCAGTGGCTTCTTCCGTGGTATCCTCCCATTAACACCATTCTTGTTCAGTGTTTTACGTATCGTAGACTCGTCAACAGAGATGTTAGCATGTTTTAGAGATTTCTGTAAGTCATTAGCTGACACTAGGATTCTTCTTAACCTCATTGAGCATTCTGCGCTGTGCTCTTGCAGTCATCTTTGCAGGACGGCCACTCCTAGGGAGAGTAGCAACAGTGCTGATGGACTGATGAACATCAAGGCTTTTAGAGATACTTTTGTAATCCTTTCCAGCTTTATCAAAGTCAACAATTCTTAATCTTAGGTCTTCTGATATCTCTTTTGTTCAAGGCATGGTTCACATCAGACAATGCTTTTTGTGAATAGCAAACTCAAATTTTGTGATTTAAAAAAAAAAAAAATTATGGGACAGGGCAGTTCTAATCAACATCTCCAATCTCGTCTCTTTGATTGGACTTCAGGTTAGCGGACTCCCGACTCCAATTAGCTTTTGAAGAAGTAATTAGCCTAGGGTTTCACATACTTTTCCCGACCTACTCTTAATGTTTAAATTACGTATTCAGTATAGGCAAGAAAAATACAATAATTTGTGTGTTATTAGTTAAACCTCCTTAAGCAGACTTTGTTTGTCTATTGTTGTGACTTAGATGAAGATCAGATCAAATGTTATGACCAATTTATGCAGTAATCCAGGTCATTCCAAAGGGTTCATTTTTTCTTGCCACTGTATATTGTTGGCCACCTAGCCTTCCACTTGTCCTAGGAGAGATTCTACCATATTGCCTATGCTTATTATTGTCAGATATTCTAACAATAAAGGTTGTTTTGGACTGGAAGTTTCTTTATTTCAGTGAAGATGAAAGTACATTTATTTTGGATAAAGGATAACATTTCAGGAACCAGCTAAATAGTTCATATTGATTTAAATAAATGTTCTGTTCCTACAGAGAAGTTTGCCTTATATCTACGAGGCAATCAGGGAACTCAACAGCTCACCGGATACAGAAGCCATGTCGGCCTGTCAATCAAAGAAAGCCCCACCCGTCACTCTTCTCTTCAGTTCCTCCAGAACTTTGGACTACAGCTTCCCTCCCGGGACTCGCTACCCGCCCCAACTCCCCGACAGCCTTTCATTCCAGCGCTGCGGCTTCAGGCGCTGGCACCGTCCACCACCCTGTGACCTCTCACTGTCCCTGGCTGTATCGCACAACGCCACCCAGAGTCTGGGAAGTGGAACTACATGCTCTGAAAATAATTCCCAGACAGGTGCTGTGATTCAGCAGTGCATGGCCCACCACAAACTGCGGCCCATCCAGCCTGCAACATCCAAACCTCCTTCTCTTCAGTATCCCACCAAGCCTCATCTGAAACGTCCCCTCAAGCCTCAACCCAAACCTTCCCAGAAGCCCCTGCACGTCATCCTCAATTTGCCTGCCCCAGTGCCCGCAGCTGTCCTTTGTCCTGCCCCATCCGCCAGGGTGTTGGCCTCCCGGTTGTCACACTTCGCTCCATTGGCCAAAGACCTAGTTGCTCGGAAGTTCAGCACATTCGCCAACCTCCGCAGGCTGCCCAGGCTGCTGCCAGCCCCTCCACCCAACAACAAGATCCCTCCCCAAACAAACCTGAATACCGTGGCCCCCAATAGTGGCGCAAACCTCCTTTTGTTGCCCCACATGAGTAGTAGAACAGCATCCACTGTTACCGAAACCCAAACCTCGGTCTCTACTACGACTCCTATCGAACAATTCAAGAGAAAATCCTCCAGGATGAGCCGTAGGCGGGTGACAAAGAAACCTAAAAGCAGCCTGAAGAGTGAGGGGAAGCCCCAGCCTTCAGCCTCCACGGAACCACCTGCCCTGGACCAGGCTCTGACCCCATACGTCACAGTTGTAATGGAGGAAGAGAGGGTGGATGAGAGGGATGAGGATGGAGGTGATTATGATATGCCCCTCCTGGCCCTGTCGGAGTCCTCTGCCAGCCCCCCGGGGAGCGTTGACTCCGTTGACCCCGCTGAGGAGTCCGAGGGGCAGGCGATAACGCTGAACCTATCGCCCGGGCCGTCGGACATGGGGGACGGAGAGTGGAAGGGTGAAGAGGGAAGGGGAGACAGAGATCAGGAGGTAGAGGAAGTGATGTCACCAGCTTCTGAGGAGTCCACGTTGTCCGTGCCAGAGCTGCAGGTGAGTGAGGTCATGCGAGACGTTGATATTACATGAACATATGAATACATTTTATTTGCCGAGTTATTTACACGTCTCATAGGTTGGGTTTGTGTGTTATCTTTCCTTGTAGGAGACGATGGAGAAACTGTCATGGCTGGCGTCAGGGGGGAGGTCCGAGGACTTGGAAGAGGGTGAACAATCAGGCACATCCTCAGGTTAGCTTCCCACCAATCTTTAAACGCCACAACATGGATGGACACAGTTCTTTTTTTTCCCCCTTGTTTTTTTTTTTCAGCAGCAGTGGCAGAGTTAGGAAGGGTGGGGTCTTCCTATGCGGGGTGGCCGATTTTGGGTCTTCCAGGGGCATACATCTATATATCTACATTATAAATAAATTACATTTCTTGCAGTGGCGGCCACGATTTGGCGGCGGTGCTCCGCTGCTAAATGCGTAAGGGGGAAACGCTGCACATAGGTTCATGAAATATGTCAATGCTATTAAATCCTTTCAGATTTCTACAATGTCCTAGGGGTCTATTTGGAATTGGGGAGTCCTCCTCTTCTCCCATCTAACCACACCTGCTGGATTTGATTTGTCCTTCCCAGAATGCCATAGTAGTAGCCCCAACCCTCCTAGCTCGAGGCACGAGCAGCATCACACTGGAGTAGTCGGCAGCAAGGGGTTATCCAAAAGCCTACCGATCATCTACGACCATGACAACCTACTCGACAGCGACCCCCTGAGGGAGAAGAAGGAAATAGCCTTCGCTCAGCATTATCTCAACAGGGTAAATAATGATGATGATGATGATGATGATGATTCATTTTATTTATAAAGCGCATTTCTGGCACCCAAGGTGCTTAAAAGGCTACAAAGGCTTTGGGCTACATTTTCTGTCTGATGAACAGCCCTCCATTTGGGTGAAGTTGGGCCAAAAAATGAGTTGAATTGTACTGGGTGGCATTCATTGCGAAACTACATCGGAATAAGGCAGCTTGCGATTACATGCAGTGCATCACCATGCAATACATTGTGACGCTATTCACAGTTATAGCCACCCTCTCATCAACATAATTTAGATTTCTGCCTAAATAGACATTCATTATTTTCATGGATTGGTCATAAACAATAACTGTTGTGTGATTTTAGAAAGGTCTGGAACTCCTTTCTGGTACATGTTGTTTTATAAATTGCTGAGCTGTAGTCACTTTGAGGACCCATACTCAAATATTATGAAAAAAATCAGGATTTAACCCCCTATTCAACAAAAGTGAGGCAATAGGGCTTGAAATGACTAACATGCTTTCTAAATAGAATAGCAAATTAGAAACAACTTGCTATAAGATTGAGCTTTTTTTTTATAACAGTCAAATAAATATGACCATACTTAGTGACAGGACAACATTGCCACTATTTCATATAACTGACGACGGATAAAATTCTCCCAAACGTTCACTGAGTGGCGCCGAGACGCCGTTCAAATGCGTGCAGATTCATTACAACTTCGGCTTTTAAACAGTCATTTTGTCCTCCTTTGACCAAGAGAATGTGGTCTTGTTTCAATTCTTTGAAATGAGTTAGTACATGTATGCAAGCTCTAAATCCGGCTGAGAATATCAGTTACTTAGAGGAAGAGCAAGTCAGTTCTTTGTCTGGATAGGCCCGAAGATGTGACGTGTCACTCCCTATGCAAATGTGGGGTCTGAAACCTGACACTTCAAGTCCGCTCCGCTGAGAGTGGCAACACGGAGCAGACAGATGGGGGGGCACTATAAGGAACGGGATCCTACAACATTTCTGACGGGTCCAGAACCACCCCACATCCCCTATATAGGGAATTTAACCACCTAAGAGGATTTAAGAAATCTTTAATCCTACTGCAAATATAACTCTCTGCATATCCTACTATATAACTCTCTCCTGCTCTATGACCAGGTGTGCCATGCCCTGCAGGAGGTGCCGGGGCGTGTGGAGGAGTTTCTGGAGGTACTCTATGAGTTTGAGCAGGACGGAGATGGGCACACCTCCGTGGAACTCTTCATGAGGCTAAAACCTGTTCTGAACGAGTGGCCGGAGCTTCTCCGAGACTTTGCTGCCTTCCTCCATCCCGAACAAGCCCAAGAGTGTGGACTGGTATGTGCTGGCTTGGCCTCCTATACACTTTGAAACTCGTCCAATACCTGTGTTTGGCTGTGATTACATCAAAACTAACTCTTATTTGTGTGTGACAGACAGAGGTCAGGGTGTTAATATTCCTTCTCCTCCCCCTGCCGTAGCTGTCAGAGCAGCAGGCGTTTGAGCGTAGCCGGCACTTCCTCCGACAACTGGAGCTGAGCTTTGGGGAAAACTCCTCCCACTACCGCAAGATAGTGAGCGTCCTTCAAGGAGGCCCTACTCTCAGTCCTGCTGGCATCAAGGAGGTGTGCTAGGAAGTGCTACATTGATTTCACACTCACATGAGCAGACTGTTCTAACTGTCGTGGAAAACAGCAGTATAACATCATTATTATCAAATCTCGCAAAGCAGAAAGGAGGGAAATATCGTAGTTATTTTTCCGATTCGAGAGATGGTAGATTAGAACATTAAATGTCTCTCTTTATCTTTCAGGTGAAGGCCCAGATAGCCAACCTTCTCCGAGGTCACACCCACCTGCAGGGTGAATTCTGGGTGTTTTTCAACGAGCTCCACTTACGGCCCTCGCTGCAGTGTCAGACTGAGAACAGAGGCCGTGGTGATGTGACCAACACAAACTCCACTTCCCAGAAGTCATCAGCAGCAAATAAACCTAAGAGATGCCAAGTCACTAAAACCCCAAAAGCCACACAAGTAAAGGAGAAAGAGGGGGATCACTACACCCACCCTGAGTCCTCAGTCTGTGCCAAAAACATCTCACTTACACCCAGTGGAGAGAAAGTCATCCTCTGGACCAGGTTAGAGCCACTGTCCTTCTGTTGTATGCTCATTTAAAGGGGCAATCTGCAGTTGCTACAACAATTTTTTTGACTTGTAAATTAATATGTACCCATTTGATTCTTGAAGACTATAACTTAGAAGTGCCACATGAGCTGAGTTCAACGGTCATCCATCCTCAGACCCCAAATTAGAAACTTGTTTACGCCAATGTTTGTAAACAAAGTAAATGTAAACAAACACGGTATAGCCTCAAAACATCATTACAACTGCTATGTTCTCATTGATTTTTAGTTCTTGCATCCATAGCTTTGTCAATGAATTTGAGTGGTTACATTTCTCCAGGCCCATCCTGTAGCTTTTTCCCAAAACAGTGGCATGGAAAACGCTTTGTTATTGTTTTGACTTCTGCTTACCGCTTTAAGGAGTGGGATGCAAAGTGTATTGTATCATTCTGGTATATTGCCAAATAGATATTTCACAATTTAAATTTGTTGTGTTCAATCTTGCTTTGTTTTCGTTGTTTGTAACAGGGAGGCGGACCGTGCCATCTTGACCGCCTGTCAGCAGAAGGGGGCAAATAAAATAACTTTTGAAGCCGTCTCCGCCCAACTTGGCAACAAAACAGCCAATGAGGTGAGAGAGAGAAGCGTAGCGTAGTAATAGTCGGATCAGTCATGGGTCCTTTTCCACTTAGTTATGGCACCACCTCCGTCTACGAAACATTACCTCGTCATGTTGAAGGAGCTAACTCTTTAAAAAAAATATGTATATATCTTTTTTTTTTATTCCTTTACCGTAACTCTCCTAAATGTGTTCCCTCTAGGTTTGTGCCCGTTTCCAGGATCTCATGCGCCTTTTCCTCTCATCCACCGAGCGGGTGTACTCCGACGAGGAGGTCAGTGACACAGAGCCAACCAGCAGCAGAGAGCCAGACCCGGACTGAGCAGGACCCAACACCAGTGGAACAGTACTGTAATAACACTTAGTCAGCAGGATTGACAAGACTGCCCTCTAAGCCACAGAAAAGGAGGAGCGCTTGACCAATCTCTAAAAACTTGGTTGGCACTTGACTGTGCTTCCTCTCTGACTCAACACTACTGAAGGTGCAGAAATATGGGTAAGTCTCCCGTTGATGGCGCAGATGCAGGGGCCATTAAGACACGGCCAGGACTCGTTTCTGTGCTAGTATGCATAGACAAAGTACAAGGGTTCCAAATGTGTTAATATGTTCAGGCCATGAGGTTCCTAGTGTTATGAGGTGCTAAAATATGAAATCCAACACCTCTTGAATGTATGAAGGAGAAAAGCGCATAAGATGTGCAAGAGGTCTTAGAGCTGTATCCGGCTACAAGTACTATTGGAAGAGCTCCTGAGGGCCTTCCAAATCACAATTAAGAGAAACACATTGCACAGTAAGAATCAGTATAGACTATAGCACAATCATGTTGAATTAAATTCTGCTGAAATGTAAAAAAAGGGATGAAAATGGACAATTGATTGCCAACTGTAGTGTTTTCATTATGACACGGATTGACTGATACTGGACAGTCAGATGCTTTGCTGCTTGCTAGTATGACTGTTTGAATAAAGTGTACATAATTGTTTTACATAATGGACAACCAGACTGTTTTTTTTATTTATTGCTGTACCATGACACCAACCATTAAGTAGGCCTTATTATGAATGGTTCAAGAGCAGTGTTTTGACTATTTAAAAAACAAATTAAAAGTTGTAGTTTCCAGAACAGACTGAAAAATAACATTCATATACTATACAGTAGTTTTATTATCCGTATTGTTGGGTTCTGAGAATGAAATGTACTTATTCATGTCACTGAGGGAGAAGAGGGTAATGTATAACGTTTACATTGTCAGGATCTGTTATTGTTAGCCATCAGGGATCCTATGAGAGGAGAAGAGACACACAGTCTGGTACCAATCACCATGAGAGCCTTGAATTGGGGAGTGAGCACTTTGGGGTAGAGGTCAGATGAAGTGAGGAAGAACAGTTATCACTAAGGTTCTGTCTAGCAACAGCGATGCGTTGGCTGCTCAGATGTGTAGGAGGAGACTCGACCTATGAGAAAGGGTTAAATATCAGTGCTTGTGTGGAATGTCGTTGTCTAATGCAGCTGTATTGATCCTCTGGGAAGATTTAACTTGGTTTAAGCTTTCATAGTGTCTTGAGTTTACTCTGAGAATTAGAACCTAACAATATCCAAAATATTGTGAGGTCAGCAGTAACTTAAACTACAATATACACAATTGGTACAATGCAATGCAGCAGATGGACTACAGTAGACACACATTTTACCGTCACATCTCATATGTAATATACTATGTATGCACTGAATATATGCTGATTGACTCTCTAGTCAAACTGGCAAAGTGTCAGCTTTGAGCCTGTGTAAACTCCAAACGCGGGATGGAGGGGCTCGGTAAACGTGGTGTGGAATGTATGCAGGTGGGTCGCAGCGACACTGTAGAAGGCTAGAGTGCCAGCCGGCCAGTCCAGACACACCCCAAATTTTTTTGAGGAAGTGGAGTGGCTATTTTAATGATCCTCCCATTGTGACAGAAGTGATTGCCTTCATGATGACAGGCCAAGCTAAAGGACTTGTTATTCATCCCGATCATGCTTTCCGAGCCCTCGCCTTTCCTGTTGATTCTTTTTATATGTGGCTCCGATGTCAACGTTCGTCCTGCTCCACTCTATTTCCCAGTATCAGCGTGAAGTCAGAAACTCTTTGCCCAGAACTTGGCGACAGTGCTGAAGTATTTCTGGGTGATCAAGAGGTTCTGCTGGTTCTCTACGTTTCGCGTCACCTCTCGGTTCCCCTTTGAGCGTGACAGGTGTGGGTGCACTGTGTTTGGGTCCAGACTGAGCAGTCAGGCATCTACAGACAAGTTTGAGGGCAATAAGAAAAATGGCTAGTGTCAGGCTTTGTGTTTGGGTAAACGGAACACAACTGAGCCAGTTTAATTACTTTATACAAGAGTGTACAAATTCTCTCACGTTAATGTGTAAAATGTTTTGTTTGACTACTTGTAGCCCACATTTTATTGTAATTCCTATCTAGCACAGACTTACATTTTCTCAGCCCTGCTTTGGCCCTGCATTCCCCACCATGATCCACTCTGTGGAGAAAATCGAAGGCCCGGTCAGTGATTTAGATTCAGTCAATATAGTTGGTTACAGAAGCTCAGAAACCCCGAGATGGTAAAAAGATTTTCTTCAGTATCAAGGTTTTGCTCGTTCTTTTAAGTTTACCTGAGTTTCTTCAGCATACTGTGTGGATCTTCTAGTACAGCAGAGAGCTGCTTCACTCCAGAGTCGCCTGGGTGATTGTAACTCGGGTCCAGCTCTTTCAGGTGTGAAGGGTTTGATCTCAGAGCCGAAACCAGATAAATACAGTCTTCCTCTGTGGTTCTACAGCCAGACAACCTGCAATCAATGAATTTTCTTTTGTAAATCCAGGGAGTTTTAAATGCACAATTTGCGGGTTAGGGGACTTCTGGGTGAGGGGAGAGTTTGGCTGGCCCGGGATGTCTGTGTCCCATCGCGCTCTAGCTGGGCGCATGCACGCTGACTACGGTGACTACGGTGACTACGGTGACTGCAGTGACTACGGTGACTGCAGTGACTACGCTGACTGCGGTGACTACGGTGACTACGCTGGCTGCAGTGACTACGCTGACTGCGGTGACTACGGTGACTACACTGACTACGGTCGCCAGCTGTACGGTGTTTCATCCGACACATTGGTGCGGCTGGCTTCCGGGTTAAGAAGCAGTGCGGCTTGACAGGGTCGTGTTTCGGAGGGCGCTTGGCTATCAACCCGTACGGGAGTTGCAGCAATGGCACAAGACTGTAACTACCAATTGGCTATCACAAAATTGGGGTACATTTTTTTAAAATAATAATGCAGTACAGTTTCACCCTGTCATTTTGCGTAATCAGTATCTATCATTACTAAAATGCTACACTGCAAAGCTGCTTTTACCCCAATCACTGTCCTTCACAATGTATGTCTCTGAGCACAGCAGAGAGAAGTGCAACTCCTGAGTTTAGCAGGTTATTGTCTCGTAGTTCCAATTCTTTCAGCTTCGAGTTGGAAGAACACAAAACTGTGGCCAAATCTGAACAGAATACACCTGTCATATTACACTCCCTCAGACTAAGAGAAAGAGACGAGGTAGAATATACAGGTTATATCAAACCTGCACAGGCCCAGAAATGCTAAAAAGTGAGGCATTGCACGCTGAGGCAACAATTACTTGTTATAAAATTGACACGACAAAAACGTTTCTAAATGGATTTTGTTTTTGCCTTCATTGAACATTTTGCCTTGTCTGTATGGTACACACAACAATACTCACTGCAGTATCTCTATATGACAGAGTGGACTCGTCAGTCCAGCACAGAGCAGTTTCACTCCACAGTCCCCAAGGTTGTTGTAGCTGATGTCCAGCTCTCTCAGGCATGCGTTTTGAGGCATGAATGCTGTTACCAAATTTTCACAACATCCATATGAAAGATAACAGCCAGCCGATCTGTAGTAATTAGTTTATAATATAATAGTATAATGGTACCCTTGCATAAATGTTAGTGAGGTGTTGCATATTTATTCAAAACATGTATTGGTACTGCTAGTTCACCCATACTATTGATAAACTCCACAAATGGCAATATTACTACTGGAATTGTTGAATAAACTGTAACATCACTTACACTAGGTTGGCTAGTTTCCAATGTGGACTTATCAGGCCATTTCCCAGCAATTGAATCTGTCACCCACGTCGTTGTAGCTGAGGTCCAGCTCAATCAGATGGTGACTGGA
Source organism: Oncorhynchus mykiss (assembly GCF_057628025.1). Lineage (NCBI taxonomy): Eukaryota > Metazoa > Chordata > Actinopteri > Salmoniformes > Salmonidae > Oncorhynchus > Oncorhynchus mykiss. The sequence goes on from NC_143051.1 coordinate 31,410,153, forward strand.
GATCTGAGGCCAGAGTTTCTAGGGATTAATGTGTCAGATTACAGCCAGATGATCTATTAGGAAGAGGGAGGGATGTTAGTGATACTGAGGATAATTTATTTACATGTTTCAAAGCAAACAAAATACATTACTTTCACCGCTAAGAGAAATGTGGTCGCAAAATCTGAAAATATGAAGTGAGGATGATGATAAGCAAACATCTCCACTCACGCTAGTTTCTCTAGCCTACATTGTTGGCCCAGACGTCCATTGAGGACCCACGCTCCAGATTCCTCCAAATCATTGAAGTTGAAGTCTAGTTCCCAAAGTGGACATCTCTGTCCAGCAGCACACAACTTCTTCATCACTGGCCTCGCAACGTTATTGTCGCTGAGGCTCAGCTTTGTTAGCCGTGGATCTGCCAACGGGAGAGCTGAGGCCAGAGTCTCACAAGATTCTCTGGATATATTATAGCCAGCAAGCCTGTTTGGAAGAATAAAGCAATAATTATTCCCAAACTTGATTTAGCTTTTCATGTTCTGTTTTATACCCCACTGTAAATGACTGGTACATATTCAGTCAATCTGGTCCAGACATCGCCACTTACCTTAGTGTTTGCAGTGAGGGCAGACCAGTCCATCACAGATCAGCTGTATTCCAGAATCACCCACATTGTAGCTCAAATCCACCTCACGTTTGAGTGCCCAGACATTAAAGCAAAGGCCACAACTTCAAATGATTTATCTGTGAGCTTGCAGCCAGCAAGTCTTAAAGAGGTTTATATATCAATATAAACTTTGTTACCGGATGTTAAAACTGTACTTGTCAATTTTCTACAGATTGCTAGAAAAAAAACAATCACACCTTCCACATGGTTAGTCATGATGTCATGAATAGTGTACAATAGATTAAATATTTCATACCATCATAGTGTAGCGGCAGTAGCACCATGTTTAATACTACTGGTCTTTTTATTGGCAACAACTGTAAATGCTTATGGCTGGGAATTATAAATGACTCATGCCAGTTTCTCCAGTTTGCAGTGTGGACTCCTCAGTCCAGCATCAAGACACAGAACACCTGGGTCTCCCATGTCATTGTAGCTGAGGTCCAGCTCTCGCAGGTCTGAGTCGGGTGACTGGAGAGCTGAGGCCAGAGTTTCACAGCACTCCTCATTAAGATGACATTTGTCCAGACTAAACATATGGGTGATAGGAGTACATTAATGACTATGAATTTTGAATAGTTGAAGCACGATTTAAGGCAATACAATGTCTTCATCCCATGCAGCAGTACTCGCCTGGCACTCCTGACGTTCTTCAGGACAGGTATCAGCCGCTGTTGACCGGGCTACTGAGGTGTTGTAACTCTTCAGGTCAATCGCATCCATCCTCTCCTCAGACATCAACAGCACATAGGTTAGGGCTGAGCATTGGTGTGGCTCCAACTCCTTGTCTGAAAGAGTTCCCCATCTCAGGGAATCCTGGATCTCCTCCAATAGAGAGTTGTCACCCAGTTCATTCAGACAATAGGACACTTAACATGTTCCTTCTGCAGAACATTCCTCCTTAATCTTGTCTTTGATGTACTCGACTGTCTCATTGGTGGTCTGTGAAGTGTTCTTGGGCTGTGACGGGAGTCTACCGATGGGGTTGACGGGAGTCTACCGAGAGGTAGAGAGGCTGAGACGGAAGCGGAGGAACAGGTCCAGGGCTTCAGAGATGACACTCTGGTGTAGATCAGACATTGCATGTATTGTCAACACTAGTGAACCTAATAGACTGCCGCAATAAACTCCTGGATGCACAAAGCAGAACACCTTCTCTCTGCACAACCAAGACTCTTCTTTAAAGATCTCTGTGCACACTTCAGAAAAAACTGATGCCTCGCTGATGTCAATGCCACTCTCTCTCAGGTCCTTTTCATAGAATATCAAATTACCCCTAACCAGCTGTTGAAAAGCCAACTTTCAGGATCCTCTCTTTGTCTGACTGAGACAGTTCCTTTGGGTTTGTCTCTGTGGCTTTATTGTACTGTGCAACTTTAAGTGGCAGTGTGTCATGTTTCTATAAACAGATGTCATTATTAACTTCTATTTCAAAGGGGCTGAGGAGTATTTCTGTCTGTATTATGGCCCTTTTGTGTGGAAAAAAGTATTGGCTGGCTAACCCGTGGGTGGGCCTGGCTCCCATGGGGGTGGGTTTATGCCCACACATGGCTCTGCCCCTGCCCAGTCATGTAAAGTCTGTAGATTAGGTCATAATGAATTTATTTAAATTGACTAACTCAGTAAAGTCGTTGAAATTGTTGCTTTTATTTTTGGTGTGTGTGTGTGTGTGTGTGGCAACTATTTAAGCAACATTAAAGTTGTCATAACTGTTTCTCATAACACATTCATGACCTTGTTTTGTCTGAGCATGGTCCTTGTTTGAAGCGGATTGGTTCGGGCATTGAGCTGTCACTCATAGAAAGACAGCTTATGGTAGGCGATTCTGGTCTTATTTTCTTTCATCTGAACAGAACTATGAATTTACACAAATGTCACAGGGATAGCTTAAAATAGTTACATGAAATCATCAATTATGAAGTCTGATAATGGCAATTGCCCATTGATGAGCATTGCTGACATCATTTTGTCTGTGCACGTTTCTTCTTTGCCTTTGAACCAAATTGGATCAACCATTGAGCTGTCACTCTTCATAGACTGCCAGCTTGGTGTAGGTGACTGCTCTTTTCATCTCTGCCCTGTGAACAAAACATAATGATGCACAAATGGAGTGGACTTCAGCTGACCATGAGCAATAATGTGTTTGTATAATATTTATGTGTGTGCGTCATTAAGTGGCAGTGTGTTGCGTTTCTATGTTATTAACTTCTATTTCAAGGGTTTTATAGGGTCTAAAGCGTTGAGCACTTTTGTATAGAAACTATTTCAGCGGCATTCTAAAGTTGGCATGAACCATTTTCATAACTTTCAAGACCTTCTTTCGTCTGTGTGCGATCTTTGTTTGTTTTGAATCCGATTTGGTTCTCGTCTGCCACTCTTCATAGACAACTTGGTGACTATGAATTTGGTTGCATCTTTCCATTCTAAATCAACACATTTTGCAGCTTAATGACTTTGAATAATTTTTACTATTATGATAACATTTTGTCACCAGTAGGAGGAGTAACACCAATGACACATTTTAGTTCATTCAGCATTTTCTTTAAATGGAGGCCACATATGCTTTAACAGATAATGTGTCATTTTGGGCACAAGGTAATTTATTTTCCTTTTTAGACACCACGTTATCTAGGGAATCATCAAATGTATGAAGGGGTGTGATTAGCTAATAATAGTAGTAATTGCAGGGTGGCTTCTGTCAAATAATTTTTCACACCTAGTTGATTGATGAGCTGGGTGGGATTTCCTCCTAGGATGGAAATGTCACACCCATTGTTGTGAGGGGCTAGAATTTTAATATCACACCCAGGTGTGCCCAAGGGCACATCAGCTCGGGGGATTGAACCAGCGACTTTTAGGGTTACTGGCCCAATGCACTTGACCGCTAGGCTACCTGCCACCCCTGTATCGGTGGGGAGGGCTGTTGATGTGGTTCTGGACAATTCAACTGTAAAAATACTTAGTTGCTTCAAACAAGTGTGTTTATGCGTTGATCAAAGGCTAATGAATGGGGTGTCTGGGGCTGTCAAATTCCTTAACCAGTGAGAATGTAAAACTGATCTTAAGAATTTCAACCCGGTTGGTGTTTTTTAAACACCCATTTAGTTTTTTAATTAAATGTTCTGATTGCTGAAATCTGACTGAAATGTTATCTTGGTGGGGAAGAAGGTAAACACAGTTTATTTTAAACATGTTACTCTTTCATTTTTGTGTGTCTGATTTAAAAATGTATGTGTTTATCCTGATGTGGATTTTTTTCCACATTTAAAAGATATGGGGGAACACTTGATCTTTTAAATACGTCTCCTGAAGACCTTAATCAAATCTGTGAGCAGTGGTGTAAAAATACTTCAAAGTACTACTTAAGTCGTTTTTTTAGGTATCTATACTTTACGATTTATATTTTTGACAACTTCTACTTTTTCTACTTTTGCTTCACTACATTCCTAAATAAAATGTACTTTTTACTCCATATGTTTTCCCTGACACCCAAAAGTACTCGTTACATTTTGAATGCTCAGCAGGACAGAAATTGTCTAATTGACACACTTATTAAGAGAACATCCCTGGTCAACCCTACTGCCTCTGATCTGGCGGACTCACTAAACACATGGTTCGTTTGTAAATTATGGCATTTAACCCTGTTTTATAGAATAAACTTTTTAATTATTCATACTTTTACTTTTGATACTTACATATATTTTAGCAATTACATTTCCTTTTGATACTTAAGTATATTTAAATCCAAATACTTTTCGACTTTTACTCACGTAGTATTTTACTGTGTTACTTTTACTTGAGTCATTTTCTATTAAGGCATCTTTACTTTTACTCAAGTATAACAATTGGGTACTTTTTCCACCACTACCTTGTGACATTTTCACTAATTCATCAAGGGTATAATTTGTGAATTTTAACATGATCTTGTCTTTATAGACTTGTTATCAATAGCTGAGAACCATGATTTTGTCTTTATAGACTTGTTATCAATAGCTGAGAACCATGGATGAGTGGCGCCAAAGACTTTTAGACTGGTTCATCCTTGGGAGCAATTTCCAAATGCCTGAAGGTACCACGTTCATCTGTACAAACAATAGTACGTATGTATAAACACCATGGGACCGCGTAGCTGTCATAACGCGTCTTCTTCCTGAGCGGTATGTCTCCTAGAGATGAACGTACTTTGGTACGAGAAGTGCAAATCAATCCCAGAACAACAGCAAAGGACCTTGTGAAGATGCTGGAGGAAACCGGTACAAAAGTATCTATACCCACAGTAAAACTAGTCCTATATTGGCATAACCTGAAAGTCCTCTCAGCAAGGAAGCAGCCACTGCTCCAAAACCTCCATTAAAAAAGCCAGACTACGGTTTGCAACTGCACATGGGAACAAATATCGTACTTTTTGAAGAAATGTCCTCTGGTCTGATGAAATAAAAATAGAACTGTTCGGCCAAAATGACCATTGTTATGTTTGGAGGAAAAAAGGGGAGGCTTGCAGGCCAAAGAACACCATCCCAACCGTGGCAGCATCATGTTGTGGGGCTGCTTTGCTGCAGAAGGGACTGGTGCACTTCACAAAATAGATGGCAAACCTGACTCAGTTACACCAGCTCTGTCAGGAGGAATGGGCCAAAATTCACGAAGCTTGTGGAAGGCTACCCAAAACGTTTGACCCAAGTTAAACAATTTAAAGGCAATACTAACAAATACTAATTGAGTGTCTAAACTTCAGGAATTGTGAAACTGAGTTTAGATGTACTTGGCTAAGGTGTATGTAAACTTCCGACTTCAACTGTATATGCACTTTTCTGAAAGATTTTGCTGATGTGATTTATATTTGTGTGACTTAGTACTTAAGGTTTTCCATATCCTGGGAAGAATTTTGACCCACCCTTGGTTTTTAATGGATATAACATGACAATACATTGGATATTTTAGCAGCCCCATTACACGTTTGTACTCTAAGAATATGTTTTTACAGGGGAGTGAAATATTGTTTATGTTAAATTGATGAGAAAAATAACCTATTGGTAAAACGGGGAGACACTGATGTTACTATTCCTATCCAGGAGGCTTGTTCGAAAACTAACAAGTACTGTAGCTTTTAAAAGATGTTACAATGTACATTTTAGTTGTCAGGACTGTACCACTACACTAATACCACAATGTAACATACTACTACTGTACTACTATCCAAGATGGTAACCCTTTACACTCGTACCCGTATACGTGTTGAAAATGGCAGATTTGGGCTCTGCCATAAACTGAAACGTAGTGCCTGTACAGTAACATGATAAATGACGTCAGAGCCCAGGCTCTGCGCTTCACAGCGCTGCCATTATGAACTTGAGCACTGCACTTGACAAGAAGTTGCCCCCATCCCTCTCGCTAATTGGGCGACTTTTGAACATGTGTTGTTGTCTGAGGGAGGGAAATACTGTAAATTTAAGAGGACACAATACATTTTGAAAGATGAGACGTTGAGGATTATAATAAATACCGCTTTCATGTCACACAAGCAAGCCAAACAAAAGAGCACTTCACATTTCCATATCATAAATCTGATTTCATAAACAGTGTCAACGTTTTTGAATACTATGTTTTATATACAGTTACAGAAGGGCACGTTTGTCTATTGTGAAGAAAATTTGCTGCAGAACAAACACCTGAATGCACTCATGACTCCTTTCTTTGCGCACCAAAATGAAACGGTTTAGTAAGAATTGCCTTGTGAAAGCCTAACACTGTAAGATCGTATTTTATAACTTACCTAGTCTAGGTATGTTGGCAATAGAACAAGCTTTCAAATGATGCCCACCTGACCGAGAATGCAATTTATGTTGAGACGTTTTTGGATTGTGTAAAAAAAAAAACAATAGTTGTGTGATGGTTGGGGATGCAGGGTTATATTCCAAACAAAATAACAAGTGTGCATGCTCTTGTTCTTCAACGGCACTGCTATGATAGCTGAATTGTGACCATGCTTATGCATTTCCTATTTCCCCTATAAGAAACATTTCAGTTTAGCCCTATCCATATAGGCCAACTCCCACGAGTGTTACGGTTAAGGACCTTTCGCATGTGGACAATGTAAGCGATACAACACATCACCACCATATATAATGCTACTGACACTGAAATAATACTATATGAAAGTAAAGTACATGTCAAAAGTTGATTCTTCCTTTTTTAGAATCACACTCAGGTGAATATTGAGAATTGGTTCAGAGACTGTACTTGTCTCTCGAGTTAATGTGATTGTTAATGAATACGTGTGAGTTGTAGACATGTTTTCTGATGTTATCAGAGTTGTTTAAAAGCATATTAATCTAATACTAAAGTAGAATGGGGGTAAGTCCAAAACAGTTCATATACACACACCACTTCACTTTCACACTACAGCTGTAATAGCTAGCTACATCACCAACATCTTCAGACCACACCACTTCACTTTCACAAACTACAGCTGTAATAGCAAGCTACATCACCAACATCTTCAGACCACACCACTTCACTTTCACACTACAGCTGTAATAGCAAGCTACATCACCAACATATTCAGACCACACCACTTCGCTTTCACAAACTACAGCTGTAATAGCAAGCTACATCACCAACATCTTCAGACCACACCACTTCACTTTCACACTACAGCTGTAATAGCAAGCTACATCACCAACATCTTCAGACCACACCACTTCACTTTCACACTACAGCTGTAATAGCAAGCTACATCACCAACATCTTCAGACCACACCACTTCACTTTCACACTACAGCTGTAATAGCAAGCTACATCACCAACATCTTCAGACCACACCACTTCACTTTCACACTACAGCTGTAATAGCAAGCTACATCACCAACATCTTCAGACCACACCACTTCACTTTCACACTACAGCTGTAATAGCAAGCTACATCACCAACATCTTCAGACCACACCACTTCACTTTCACACTACAGCTGTAATAGCAAGCTACATCACCAACATCTTCAGACCACACCACTTCACTTTCACACTACAGCTGTAATAGCAAGCTACATCACCAACATCTTCAGACCACACCACTTCACTTTCACACTACAGCTGTAATAGCAAGCTACATCACCAACATCTTCAGACCACACCACTTCACTTTCACACTACAGCTGTAATAGCTAGCTACATCACCAACATCTTCAGACCACACCACTTCACTTTCACACTACAGCTGTAATAGCAAGCTACATCACCAACATCTTCAGACCACACCACTTCACTTTCACACTACAGCTGTAATAGCAAGCTACATCACCAACATCTTCAGACCACACCACTTCACTTTCACACTACAGCTGTAATAGCAAGCTACATCACCAACATCTTCAGACCACACCACTTCACTTTCACACTACAGCTGTAATAGCAAGCTACATCACCAACATCTTCAGACCCCACCACTCATGCATCACAAACTACAACACAACGAGTGTATCATTTTAAAAATGTAGACATATCCTATTTACATCTGTCAAATCTAACAAAATCTATATGAACGAACACCATTCCTAATACCATGGAACAAATGTAAAAAGTCTTCTGTAATCAATATGTATAGATTCATCCATGGTTAGATGGTTTCATGAACTCCTTTTTAAAGGTTTTAATGACGTTGTAACAATGTCTGCAACAAGGCCCGTTACTAGTTTTTCGTCTGTTTAGGTGTCAAATTTTGTCATTTTGAACTATGCAGCGGTATACAGTGTTTATTCTTATTTATGAACATTCTTATTTAAACAAATGTTTTATTTTGGTGAGGTACTATAAACATTTTAATGTAAGAACATTCTACATTTTCAGCTACGTCATGTAGAACTAGAGTTTCGGAAAACAGCATGCATAACATGTACTTGTCAGTTGTTTTGCTCTAGGATGTCCACAGGCCTCAAGACTCGTCTGAAGGTCCCATGGTATCAGTTGAAAAAAATGTATGGTACATGACAGTACATGACCAGTACATATACTGTAGTTTGGTACTACAGTACATGACCTAAACTATGTTGACACCTGCTCATTGAACATATCATTCCAAAATCATGGGTATTAATATGGAGTTAGTCCCCCCTTTGCTGCTATAACAGCATCCACTCTTCTGGGAAGGCTCTCCACTAGATGTTGGAACATTTGTGCTGGGATTTGCTTCCATTTAGCCACAACAGCATCAGTGAAGTCGGGCACTTATGTTGGGCGATTAGGCCTGGCTCGCAGTAGGCGATCCAATTCATCCCAAAGGTGTTTGATCGGGTTGAGGTCAGGGCTCTGTGCAGGACCATCAAGTTCTTCAACACAGACCTCAACAAACCATTTATGTTTGCACCTCGCTTTGTGCATGGCCCAATGTCATGCTGAAATAGGGAAGAGCCTTACTCAAACTGTATGCTGTAGCGTTAAGATTTCCCTTCACTGGAACTAAGGGGTCTAGCTAGAACCATGAAAAACAGCCCCAGGCCATTACTTCTCCTCCATCAAACTCTAAAGTTGCCACTGTATTTGGCAGGTAGTGTTCTCCTGGCATCCGCCAAACTCAGATTCGTCAGTCGGACTGCCAGAAGTTGAAGCATGATTCATCACCCAGAGAACGCGTTTCCACTGCTCCAGAGTACAATGGCGGCGAGCTTTACGCCACTTCAGCATTGCGCATGGTGATCTTAGCCTTGTGTGCGGCTGCTCGGCTATGGAAACCCATTTCATGAAGCTCCCGACGAAAGTTATTGTGCTGATGTTGCTTCCAGAGGCAGTTTGGAACTCAGTAGTGAGTGTTGCAACCAAGGACGGACGTTTTTTTACACGTTACAGCACTCGGCACATGGTCAACAATGATGGTGCGGACTTCATTAGGCTTCATTAGACACAACAGTTCCCTGCCGTCTGCCTCCCTTTCTCTGATGCCCACCCCTTTGACTGGGCCAATGCCTACCTCTTTGACGCGGCCTATGCCCATCTCTTTGACCTCTTTGATGGGGCCCATGCCCACCTCTCTGACGGTCCCTTGTCCACGAGCTCTTTAATGTCTTCCTCTCCCTTGCTGTCTATCCTGCTCCATGTTGAAAGAAATTGCAAGTGTTCACACACACACTTTTTATATGGTGACCAATTGTGATGACCACGATGTGAAATCAATTAGCAATAACTGTGATCATGTATCATATCTATAACTTAGATGTTTATACTTTACAAACACATTTTATTTATGTAGTTCTCTATCCATATAGTAAACAAACTAGTTTAAAATCTATAGGTTTACCAAACGGTTAAGTAATTAACCATTAAAAGCAGTTGGATTAAGTGATGGTCAAATGAGAAGATAATCATATGAATACATATTGTGAGCATTGCATTGTGAAAGGCAATTACTTTATATGAAAGGTATTTCTAGATGAAACACTTAGGTTTGGTGAAAAAGTAACTGATTTTGTGTGTAATTAGTCAATTGAAAATGTGCTTAACGTTTTTTAATTTTACCACATACTTGTGAAAATAGTACCAAAGCGATTAAAAAAAACTAAATACAATTTCCTGATCTTTCTTACTGTATCTCTCAGATATAGAACAGATACTTCAGAAAATACTAACCAATCACATAAACCCCCACCATGTCACCATAGGCCCCAATACAATAACCCCTTGATCACCCCACCAAAACCTTTCACAACATGTCTGCACACAGAAATTAGGACCCCTCCTCACATCCACGATCCTGTAATCAAAACAATGGGTGTGATGTGCACTTCACATGTTTTTTTCTATAATTTATAGTGAAATAATTATTTGTTTGATATTTGAACGTGATATTTCCATGGCCATGTCATATACCATCTGTTTTGAGATCGGTATCCCTCCTCAAAAGTCACAAGTGTAGCATTGTAGCATTGATCTGGGATTATACCCCGGACACCTCTCTGAAGAAAGCAAACGCCTTGATGATTAGCTACTGTCCTGTATGGTAGGCTAGGGATGTACTATGATTGACGTCGAAGTGAACCAATGTACTACTTACATGGCATCAATGTATGTCCTCCTCGACCAATGACAAGGTCATTTTCCGGCATATTCTGTTTATATCCCACCTCTCAATTGTCTACTCTGTCGCGTTTTTCCGGAGAGGAGCCGGCAGGTGACAGTGAGGGTCTTCTTTACAGCATAGGTGCCAATTTATGTTTCTGTATTTAATTTGAAGATTTTGTTCACCTGAATTATTTAGAAATATGGCTTCCTTTTTGTCGGTCATCCCTCCTTTCTTGTTATCGGTTCTCATATTTTCTGGAGCGGTAGTCGCACGGGGTGATGTGCTCGAGTTAGGGGACGCAGATTTCGATTACCTGGCAGCGGAGCACGAGACCATGCTAGTGAAATTCTACGCTCCATGGTGAGAGAAAATACAAATGAAACATTATTTGATGTCAATCCATTGTAATTTCTACACATGTAATGATAGTGACTTATCGGCTAGGCAACTGTTAGTCATCCATCAGCTAATGTTAGCTAGCTACAGTAGTTATATTCTCAGTATCGGCCATCATCTGCCAAACTGTTGGCAACTAGCTTGCAGTTGGCCATATTTGCAAACAGTATTTGAGCAGTGGCCGTGGGTAAAATCACTGGGAAGTCGAGCCCCCCCCCCCCCCCCCCCCAAAAAAAAAATGACAACCTGTTGGGACAATTGCGTTTGTTTGCTCCATAAACCTGGTTAGTGAAGTCTACAAAGCGTATTGCATGTAGAGTATCATACAGTTATATAACCTACAGCATGGCCAAGCAAGTTAATGTTTCCGACATTTTCTGACAACCAAACAACTAACGTTATTGATTTAGAACCACACAGAGTTACCGCAAGTCGCAAAGAAAACAGGAGCTGCACCCACAATTAGAGCGCGGTTTCAACTTCAACATATCATCTCTGCTTAGTCTAATACAGTGACATCTAAAAGATACCAAAAACGATTTAGTCTCTATTCAACATTAGCTAAATATGATGTGGCTGTCTATGGTTCTGATTTAAGTGTGCGTTCGATTTGTAGATATCTGCTAATGCCATCCTCCTTTTTCATGTTGGCTAAACGCGATCACTTTCTCATACAGTACACACTTATTTATTTTGTTTTCCTACTAGGCTACCTGTCTAAAATGCTTGCTCGCTAGCCTAACTTCCATTCATGGGCAACGTTAGCTAGCCTAGTTAACATTAACCTTCTACATTTAGCTATATTGAACTTTCATCCTCTCAGGCCAGGGGAACAACAATGTTTGACTTTTGGTTGGATCAGAATCACCATTTATAAGCATTGGCCAGTACAGAATTAAGTAAAACCACAAGTCCAAATCCCTATCTCCATCCATGGCTAATTTAGAAAAATTGCCAATGTTAAGTTGAGCTCGCTCAGTTTAGCTCAATGCTGATTGGCAAATTTTTCCTCTTTTTTGTCAAGGGGAGGCCAGATGCTTGATGGCTTCTGTTGGGGTTCGTTTCCTTGTTCCTTGTCAATCATTGGCTCATTGGTGAAATTAGCATTATGACAATATCTTTAATTAAATCATTCAAAACCTTTATTAATGCAATTGCAGACCAGAAGTTGACAACAGGAACATAACGCATGTTTCCAAGTAAGTTCTGCATCAAAGAAAAGGTCCCATGTTATTTTATTAAACCCGAAGTCCAGCCCTAGTGATGTCACTGCCTACGTTATTATCTTTTACTCACTCATGAGACCAAAACCATGCCTACTCAACACTAAAACTCTTATTTATGTAACTATGTAAAAGCTGAGCAGTAAATGTTCAAGTTGATTTATAGTGGAATGTCTGACTAATCTCTTATCTCTTACACTCCCCTGCAGAGTTCTGTCTTCACAGTCACACATTTCTCAGAGGGGTCTCTTTTATAAAAGGCAAAGACCAGAAAACAACTATGGAACAATACTAAACCTCTATAATGAATATATTGTTAATCTGTAGTCTATGACCCTATAAATGTAAGGAGGGCGGGGTCTTATAACCCCTCCCCTTCTATTAATACAACATAAGCATAATCAATTATTATAATACATCGAACATTTGGTACAGCCCCTATCATGACCCCTAGGTGAACCTCTAACACTTCCCTTGCCTTTAATGCTACAGGCGGCAACAATGTCATACTTGTTTGAACCAGACATAATCAGATGGCCTACACATAGAGAGACAGAGTGGTGCTGTTTCAATCGCTCGGATGCTTTCGATACATTCAGCCTCTTGCAAATTTAAGGAAAATTATGAAACACAGACAGACGATAGATAAATGATTTTACGTTTTTAAACATTTTTCTTTGTACTTTTTTTGGGGGAAGCCTGGCTTCCCTTGGCATCCATGAATACACGTCACTGTATTTGAGGCTGAGCTATTGATATTATTCTTCAAAATTGGCTTACCTTGGTGAGGAAGATTTCTTTTAAACCCCAATTTGCTTATGCCTTTTACAGGTATAACACATTTCTACCCACACATAACTATGTTATCAATTGCATTGCCTGTTTCTTGATTCTGATTCTGTTCCTTGTGTTATATCTACCTTAATCTGCTGTATGTTTATTTGCTCTTCAGGTGTGGACATTGTAAGAAACTAGCCCCAGATTTTGAGACCGCAGCCACTCGACTGAAGGGGACAGTTCCACTTGCTAAGGTACTTATGAATGCATAATAATGCATAACAAAATGACCAGGTGTTTGAACTCTTGTCGTCATCCAGGGTTACACAATGTTAATTGGTAGTTGCATGCCCTGCATGGCCCACTCTCACTGCACCGGCATAGTGTAAACTTTGTTTACAGAATGACAGCACAAACCATCATTCTGTTACCAAATTTGCATCTGACCTGTTCGTCAAGTGTTTTTGTAGTGCCTCCCGAGTGGCGCAGTAGTCTAAGGCACTGCATCGTAGTGCTAGCTGTGCCACTGGAGATTCTGGGTTCGAGCCCAGGCTCTGTCGCAGCCGGCCGCAACCGAGAGGCCCATGGGGCGGCGCTCAATTGGCCCAGCGTCGTCCGGGTTAGGGAGGGTCATCACGCACTAGCGACTCCTGTGGCGGGCCGGATGCAGTACGCTCTGAAACGGTCGCCAGGTGTACGGTGTCAAGAAGCAGTGCGGCTTGGTTGGGTTGTGTTTCGGAGGACGCATGGCTCTCAACCTTCGCCTCTCCTGAGTCTGTAGATGAGGCAAGACTGTAACTACTACCAATTGGATACCACGAAATTGGGGAGATAAAAGGGGTGAAAAATACCACACAAAAAAGTGTTTTTGTAAAATTCTCTGTGGAAGTTAAGTGTACCTTGTGCACAGAAGCAGTGCGGTATGGTTTATTTAACTTCGCAAATAATTGTTTTTTTTTGGCATACATTTTAAAGTAAAAAATCTGCGTCGCCCCACGGACCTCCCGGTCGCGGCCGGTTACGACAGAGCCTGGGCGCGAACCCAGGGACTCTGATGGCACAGCTGGCGCTGCAGTACAGTATGCTCAGTCAGATTATATGCAACGCAGGACACGCTAGATAATATCTAGTAATATCATCAACCATGTGTAGTTAACTAGTGGTTATGATTGATTGTTTTTTATAAGATAAGTTTAATGCTAGCTAGCAACTTACCTTGGCTTACTGCTTACTGCACCTTGGCTTACTGCGTAACAGGCAGTCTCCTTGTGGAGTGCAACGAGAGAGAGGCAGGTCGTTATTGTGTTGGACTCGTTAACTGCAATGTTGCAAGATTGGGTCCCCCGAGCTGACAAGGTGAAAATCTGTCGTTCTGCTCCTGAACAAGGCAGTTAACCCACCGTTCCTAGGCCGTCATTGAAAATAAGAATGTGTTCTTAACTGAATTGCCTAGTTAAATAAAGGTATAAATAAAAAAATCGTCGCCCAAAAATACAGACTTCCGATTGTTATGAAAACTTGAAATCGGCCCTAATTAATCGGCCATTTCGATTAATCGGTCGACCTCTAGTTTTAATAAACTACCCAACAATACAACATGCCAGGCACGGGGACAAAGCCCAAAACAAACACGTATACAAAACACAGGGATGTAACCCAAAAAAAAAGCGAGGTTAAACCTCTAATAAATACACGGGACGAGACCCGTAATGACCATACACGGAATAGCGGAGCCTGTGAGTTCAATAAGACTTTATTACAAAGTAATGTAAGTCGAGCTTGTTCGTGAAGGAACTCCCTTTCCAGCCTTGGCACACACTTTTTTTTATACAGGGTTCATCCTTACGCCACACACATCGTAACTCCTCTTTATGTTAATGTTTCATCCACCATTGTCTTTTTGCCTTGCACTAATTTGAGTTTGGTTTCATATTAGGGCATAGAAACAGAGCCATAGCAATGGTACAAAAATAAACAGACATGCCCACTCCCCAGACAGGTGCATGTCTAATGGTGCCTAATGACCTAGACACACATTTAGAGTAGACTTATCCTGCTGACTACTACGAAATGTGTAATGGGCACATATGTACTGGAAAATGTGTAATTGTACTCACAAGACCAACGGACATGGGAATAATAACTGACCAAGACAATGGTGAACAACGGGCACAATTTATACAATTACTAATCAGGGGAAATGGAGCCAGGTGTGCGTAATGAGACAGTTCAGTGACGCCTCTAGGCCGGTAACGTACAGTAGACCTCCGTAACCGGTGCATGGAATCAGCAACGGTACGGGGGGGATCCGTGACAATTTGAGGTGAAACGGCTAATGTACTTTGTTAGGGTTGGGCGATATGGCCTGAAAATCACAACGCTTTTCTTTCAAACTTATACATGATATACAGTGCATTCGAAAAGTATTCAGACCTTGATTTTGTTTCTCCACATCTTTGTTCCATTACAGCCTTATTCTAAAATTCTAGTGTTTTTTCCCCCCTCATCAATCCACACACAATACCGCATAATGACAAAGCAAAAACAATTTTTTAGAAATGTTAGCTAATTTGTTTAAAAAAATGTCAACTGGAAATATACCATTTATATAAGTATTCAGATCCTTTACTCTGTACTTTGTTGAAGCACTTTTGGCAACGATTACAGCATTAAGTCATCTTTGGTATGACGCTACAAACTTGGCACACCTGTATTTGGGGAGTTTCTCCCATTCTTCTCTGCAGATCCTCTCAAGCTCTGTCAGGTTGGATGGGAAGCATTGCTGCACAGCTATTTTCAGGTCTCTCCAGAGATGTCCGATCGGGTTCAAGTCTGGGCTCTGGTTGGGCCACTCAAAGACATTCAAAGACTTGTCCCGAAGCCACTCCTGCATTGTCTTGGCTGTGTGCTTAGGGTCATTGTCCTGTTGGAAGGTGAACCTTTGCCCCAGTCTGAGGTCCTGAGTGCTCTGGAGCAGGTTTTCATCAAGGATCTCTCTGTACTTTGCTCTGTTAATCTTTTCCTTGATCCTGACTAGTTCCCCAGTCCCTACTGCTGAAAAACATCCCTACAGCATGATGCTGCCACCACCATTCTTCACCGTAGGGATGGTGCCAGGTTTCCTCTAGGCGTGACGCTTGGCATTCAGGCCAAAGAGTTCCGTTTTGGTTTCATCAGACCAGAGAATCTTGTTTCTTATGGTCTGAGAGTTTATGGGTCTTTTGGCAAATTCCAAGCAGGCTGTCATGTGTATTTTACTGAGGAGTGGCTTCCATCTGGCCACTCTACCATAAAGGCCTAATTGGTGGATTGCTGCAGAGATGGTTGTCCTACTGGAAGTTTCTCCCATCTCCACTGAGGAACTCTAGAGTACTTTCAAAGTGACCATCAGGTTATTGGTCACCTCCCTGACCTAGGCCCTTCTCCCCTGATTGTACAGTTTGGCCGGCGGCCAGCTCTAGGAGGAGTCTTGGTGGTTCCAAACTTCTTCCATTTAAGAATGATGGAGGCCACTGTGTTCTTGGGGACCTTCAATGCTGCAAATGTTTTGGTACCCTTCCCCAGATCTGTGCCTCGACACAATCCTGTCTCGGAGCTCTGATGACAATTCCTTCGACCTCGTGGCTTGTTTTTTGCTCTGAGATGCACTGTCAGCTGTGGGACCTCATATAGACAGGTGTGTGCCTTTCCAAATCATGTCCAATCAGTTGAATTTACCACAGGTGGACTCCAAGTTGGAGACATATGTCATGGATGATCAATGGAAACAGGATGCACTCAATTTCATGTCTCATAGCAAAGGGTCTGAATACTTATGTAAATTAGGTGTTTCTACCAACCTGTTTTTTCTTTGTCATTATGGGGTATTGTGTGTAGATTGAGTTTTAAAAAAAAATCTGCTTAGAATAAGGCTGTAACATAACAACATGCGGAAAAAGTCAAGGGGTCTGAATACTTTCTGAATTCACTCTCTCCAAAATAATTAAATGAATTGTGAAGTTATACCTAGGCTAAATATAAGCCTTACACAACCATAATACCCACTAATCTTTTAATTAGTCTGTCAAAATAGTTTAACCTGTTTTTTTTTTCTTATCACTGATCTGGCTTTCAAGTCTGTATGAAAAATGCCCTTTTTTTGTTACAAGTTTAACTAGAACCATGCATAATGCACATTCACTACTGATGGGTTCTGACTTGTGGGTTCTGCCTTCTGACTTATTCATGTCACTGAGGGAGAGAGGGGAATGTATAACGTTTACATTCTGTCAGGATATGTTATTGTTAGCCATAAGGGATCCTATGAGAGGAGAAGAGAGAGTCTGGTACAGGTCAACATGACAGCCGTGAGTTGGGGGAGGAGTGAGGAATTTGGGCAGAGTTCAGGTTAGATGAAGTGAGGAAGAACATATATCACTAATGTTCTGGATAGCAACAGATAGCAACAGAACAATTGGCTGTTCAGATGTGTGGGGAGGGGCTCAGCATAGGAGAAAGGGTTCAATACCTGTGCTTGTGTGAATATGTTATTTGTCTTATGCAGCTGTATGACCCAGTGGGTGAAAACACTTGGTTTAAGATTTCTAAGCCTCCGTGAGTGTTTTACTCTTTATTTAGAACCTAACACTTTTAATGACAAACTTCTTGTAGCAGGCATTAGGCTTTAGAAAATTCACACAGGTCTCATCAACAATCTCTCAAGCCCATGTGCTAGTGATTAGCCAGCTAATCTTTATATTTCAAGTTTAGCCAACTTGGATCTTTTTGCTAGCTAACAAGGTTGAACACCCTTCTGTCCATCTCCAACTGTTTGAACAGCATGTTAGCCTGTCCACTTTGTTCAGATGTTGATCAAGTAGCCTACCTTATTTCTCAGATTGAGAACGAGGTGTCAATTCCTTATATAATTGTGTTTTATGCTATGAAACATGTATAAAACAAAAACGAGACAGCTAGTATAACAGTCTTTGGCAAAAATGCTGCTAGAGGTACGTGGGTACCCCCATTGTCACGCACAACAAACTGAGCATTCATGTTCCAGAATCAATGTTCATTGATACTCTCGTTTTAGTAATGTCTGTTCTGTGTGCAATTTGAGTATTTGAGACATAAAAAGGGTATCGTTAGAGAAGTTGACTTCTCCTCTATTACAGTAATGTCTCAATGTGTTTTAGTGTCCATATGACCCATTCTGTTGGACCAAAACTCAAATGCAAATAGCGAGTTGAAACCGCTTGACATAGAGGAAGATGTGATCTCATCTGGGTTGTCGTGAGAGGCAGGGGGATGGGCTTGGTGTGTGTGTGTGTGTGTAAACCGTAGAGGAAGAGACGAAGCGATAGGTTTCACTCTTGATAAAATCTGTCCAAAATAAGGCCAATGCGTTTCCATGGGCTTATTTTGGACCTAAGCTTGTCGCCTGCCTTCCCGCCTTTGGGACAACTACTCCCATTGTAAGGGCGGAGACATGCATCTTGTCATTATATACTGATCTCTGGTGTAAATGGGAAGGTTCACACAGTACAGAGGGGCGAAGGAGACGAGACCAAAAATACAACATGAGAACAAGCAGACATAAAAATATTTTACAAAATACAGGCATTTGGAATATCGTGCAAAAACATAAATTAGAATTAATCGATATATTGCTCAGCCCTATATTGCCTCTATCATCTCCATTTCATTATCTTTCTCCCTACTTTTCTCACAAATGTAGCTTTCTATCATATGTTTCTATCCCTTTCTCTCTCCTCTTGCATTCCCTCTTTCTCTCTCTTCCTCCCTCCTTCCCTATCATCTCAATCTCTCACCCCTCAGGTGGACTGCACAGCGAGCCCAGACACATGTGGGCGTTTTGGGGTCACAGGGTACCCCACGCTCAAGATCTTCAGAAACGGAGAAGATGCCTCGTCCTATGACGGGCCACGCTCCGCAGGTGTGTGGTTTGAATGTTGTTACAGTACACTAATCATGTTAGGCCTACTAATGAATTTGTCTGCATACACACAGATGGCATTGTCCACTTCATGAAGAAGCAGGCTGGACCCAACTCTGTTACCCTGCGTAGGGAAGCAGATCTCGAGGCCTTTGTCAACCACTTTGACGCCAGTGTAGTGGGTAAGTCGTCCTCTAGAAGAGGATAGTTACCTGGATTTAACTGGTTAGTTTTTCATGTTAAGAGCGGGTGTTCTTAATGTTTTGTATACTCGGTGTATATGCATTAGAGCTGGGCAATATGGCTTAAATCATATCTCGATTTTCTTTCCCCAAACTTATGAGCATGTCACGATATAAATCTCCATTAAAAAAAAATCTCAAAATAAATCTGATCAAGTGTTATTTGTCACATGCGCCGAATACAACAGATGTAGTAGACCTTACAGTGAAATGCTTACATACAAGCCCTTAACCAACAATGCAATAAGCTTTGTTGTACACTTTTTTAAAGATCAAATACACTTCATTTCAAACACTCTGCAATAATGTAATGAATTCAGGGCGCATGAAATTAGTCTAAATATATGCCACAATAATTTGATTATTTTATCAAAATAGTTTAACCTGCTTTTTAGCAATAATCACTGATCTGCTTTCAAGTCTGTCTATGAAAATGCCCTTTTTGTTACAAATTTAACTAAAACCATGCATAATTCACATTCACTAATAGTGACTAACTTCTTGTAGCAGGCATTATAAACAATCTGTCAAGCACAAGCCCACATGCTGGTGAGTAGCCAGCTAATCTTTATTTCAAATTTAGCCAACTTGGATCTATTTGCTTGCTAACAAGGCAGAACAGTTGAATTGTTCTAAACACACCTTTCTCCAATTGTTTGAACAGTATGCTAGCTTGTCCACTTTTTTGTTGATGTTGAAATCAAGTGGCCTACCTTATTTCTCAGTATGAGAACAAGTTGCCAATTCCTTATGTCATTGTGTTTTATGCTTATTGCACATTTATAAAACACAGACTAGACAGCTAGTATAACAATCTTTGGCAAAAATGCTGCCGCAATATTTGAGCATTCATTTTCCAGAATCAGTGTTTCCTGTTACGCCTGTTTTTAGTAATGTCTGCTTTGTGTGCAATTTGAGTAGTTGAGACATTAAAAAGGGTATCGTTCGACAGGTTAACTTCTCTATTACAATAAAATTATGTCTCAAATGTGTTTCTCCATATGACCCATTCTGTTGGACCAAACCTCAAATGCAAATATCGAGTTGAAACCGCTTTTCAGAAAGGAAGAAGTGATCTCTCAACTGTGTGTGTGTGTGTGTGTGTGTGTGTAAACAGAGAGGAAGAGATGTAGCGAGAACATCTCGCTAAAATCTGTCCAAAATAAGCCCAAAGCATTTCTCTGGGTTTTTTTGTCCCTAAGCTTGTCTCCTGCCTTCCCGCCTTTGGAACAACGACTCCCGTTGTTAGGGAAGAGACGTGAGCATCTCGTCATTATATTCAGAGCTCTGGTGTAAATGGGAAGGTGCACAGAAGGAGTGAAGGAGACGAGACCAAAAAGACATGAGAACAAGCGGACATAAACTCATATAAATACAAAAAAGATTATCGCGATAGAGGCATTTGGAATATTGCACAAAACATCAATTCAAATTAATCGAATTCATTCAATATATAGCCCAGACCTAATATGCATATTCATCTCCATTTCAGCACCAACTGGTAGATTTAAAAATACTCTGATCTTGTAGGTAAAAAAATAAAAATGATTTAACAAGGCAAGTCAGATAAGAACAAACTCTTATTTACAATGATGGCCTACTCCGGCCAAACCTGGATGATGCTGGGCCAATGATGGGTGTCCCAATCACGCCCGGGTGCGATACAGCCTGGATTAGGGCTTTACAAAAAATGTTGGCCCACAACCCCATTTTGAAAATTCTCTCTACCCAAATGTGTGAAATGATGTAATTAACAGATTTTTACTTTATTTGGGGCGATGGCAGTCAATTGCAAATTAGTCTGACATAATGTCTCTTATCTCAACACCACTAATGAGATGGGTGTACTTGATGCATGTCGCGTCGGAGCTTCTCAAAGTCAGGGTTCATGGTCGACAGTGCGCACCTCATCTCTGCTGTCACATCCAACCTGGATCAATATTTGGTTTTAAATGCAGACGAGAACACAGAATCCAGCATCACACAGATATGAGCTGGCAAAGGGTAGCCTACAATGAGTTTTATGGTGCTTGCAAGACAACTGGGAACTCTGAAAAATATGAGGTCCACTTTGGGTTGGAAATTGGAGCTCTAGAAAGAGGCCTGAGTTCCCGAGTTGGATGACCGTTCAAAACTACTTTTCCCAGTCGGAGCTTGTTTCTTTCCGGAGTTCCCTTTTGTCTTGAACGCACTGAAGTCAGAAGACATTGATTTCAGAGTTCCAAGTTCCCAGTTGATTTTAACGCGGCATTAATGCTCAGAGGGAGACGACAGGGTATTCCCTTTGAATCAGGAACCAAAACTCCTCTGTAGTGACCCGTGAATCCATTTGGTCACATGAAAAGCTTGATCAGCTGTTCGATTTCATTTACTGGCATGTCAACTGAACCAGAATCACAGTCAAACGGATTGTGTGGGACACTTACTGATGCTGTCCTGTTATTTTCTTCAGAAAGTCAACCAAGTTCATTCTGAATGACAACAGTTCCTCTCTCAATGTGAAAAGTCTTTCCAACACTCCCCCCTCGATAACCACCAAGCCTCGGTGTGTGATCGAACATTGTCATGCTCTGATCCCATATCTCCACATAGTTTTGCAAACAGGCGTGCGTGCGCACAGTGGATGTGTTTTGATGTAGTTTACATTTGAAGTTACCTGCTGCGGTATACCGTATCGAGTTCTGTGCTAAGCTCTTTTGCCGCCAGTTGCTTTCAGTGTATCATAAAATGCCTCCATATGACAGACACATTCATAACTAGAGGGCAGAGGCCTGCCTGCCATCCTGTGATAGATGGAGCCCCATCTCTGCAAAAGCCCACCATTTGAATCCCAAATGGAATCAGTTTTTTTTGTCAATATAGCCAGGCAGCACACTGAACATCGCCTATGTTGTTTTATGCTCGGGAATCGTGAGACAACAATATATCCTCGCGCATAGCATCCCCCGACTTGTATAGCGAACCAATGTCCATGAATGGGCATCTTGGCCCTCACAGTTAACGGCCGTTTGGAGAGCACATTGTTTACACCATATCAATTGCTGCCAGTAATATCAAAGTCTCTGCAAGTGTGTGGTTTCATAGCGTAGCCATTTATTGTGAGAATGATTTCAAGTTCAACCTGTTCCAATGATCTACGGGTGCTCACGTTGAATTTGATCTTTTAGATTTGAATAATTGTCATTTAGAATGTATTTAAAAAAATTATTTATAGAACAATAGTCCTATAAATCTACCCTTACTAATGGAATTGTATGACAACGGTCTAGTTCGTCGTGAACCGTGCTCCAGGTTTAACCTGCTGTGTGTGGTCAGAGTTCCATAATGATTTAAATATGCTACATGTCCCAAATTATTGCTCAACATTCGCCTAATATGATCCCCTAATGCTAGCGACCCTCGGGAACAACTACACAGGCGTGAAAGAAAGGTAAACGGTAAGAAAGAGAAACGGAATGAGATGATGCAAAATGTCAGCTACAAATTGAAGAAAACAAGTGGCAGTTCTAAATGTATGTGTTTAATACTGATGGTGGCTGCCGACAGTGGCTAATATTAAACATGATACAAATTGTCACATATGCTTCCATATGACTGGTTTCATATTCGTCTCTAGGGATCATAAGGAAAAATGATCTAAAACGTGTATTTACAATCTTCTCCAAATGGATTACTCATTTACCTAGCTCTTATCTGTAGCTCTTATCCATTTAGAAATTACAGTGCATGGAGAATGCTGTTATTTCTATCGGGGGAAAATTAAAGTAGAACCGGTAAATTCGCTCAACCTTATTCATAATTTCCTCGCGTGTAACGGTGGTGGAATTATGAGGGAATAAAGTCCAGGTCAGAATACGGTGTATCTGTACACTCCTCCGCCACACCTTCATTACTTAGATCTCCACCCCGAACAAATAGCAGGTGAATAGGGCTGTTTCTCGCCATGTATATAATAGTGTGGATAATAATCTACCTCATAGTGTGGAAATGTGTTTATAAAACAAAGGAAAATCACCTGTTTTACTGCACCTTTTTCTCCATTGGCTGCAACTCCCCAATGGGCTCGGGAGGCGAAGGTCGAGTCATGTCCACTGCCTGCCACAAGTAGTCGCTAGAGCGCAATGAGCCAAGTAAAACCCATCATGGCCAAACCCTTCCCTAACCCGAACGAAGCTGGGCCAATTGTGCGCCGCGCTATGGGACTCCAGGGTTGTGATACAGCCCTGGATCGAACCAGGGTCTGTAGTGACGCATCTAGCACTGCGATGCAGTGCCTTAGACCGCTGCGCCACTCAGGAGCCCCCTGCGCTGCCCCTTTAACTGGCTCCCTGAGTCTGTACATTTCACATTGGTTATAAATGATTTCATGTCCACTGCTCTGAAAAGCTTGTGAGAGGTGAATACAACATGATGGAAGCCAACACACTCGATGTGTTGGAGAGGGCTAATGTACTTTCTCTCCATACTTCTTTCTTCCCTCAGGATTTTTTTCTGGGCCTGACAGTGGTCAGCTGGCAGAGTTTCTGAAGGCGGCCAGCGTCATGAGGGAGCACTTCCGCTTCGCCCACACCATCGACATGACCCTGGGCCTCAAACACGGGGTGGACACTGAGTGAGAGCAAGGGAGAGGGAGGATAGGGTAGGGGTAGAGGGAGGGAGGGATAGGGAGAGAATGGGAAGAAGTGAGCGTGATCAAGATAACCCTGTAGAGTTCAATCAGGTTTCTTAGTGCGGGGCTAGAGCAAAATTGTGTACATCCAGGAATGGATTGAGAAACACTGCTATGGTGTGACCAAACGACTACATTATTTTCTCCGTGTCTCTCCAGGCGTGTTCTGCTGTTCAGACCCCCAAGACTGAGTAGTAAGTTTGAGGAGAGCGTGCTGCGCTTCACTGAGACGATCACCACCCACACACTGCGGCGCTTCATCAGAGACAACATGTAAGACTACTACTCCAATGTCTGTGTTACTTTAATGTCTCTTTTTTTCTGCATCTCTTTCTAACACTTTCTCCCTATCATATCCCTATTCGTCTTTTCATTTACATTTTTTTTTACAGGTTAGTCATTTAGCTGACGCTTTTCTCCAGAGCGACTTACAGGAGCAATTAGGGTTAATTGCCTTGCTCAAGGGCACATTGAGAAATGTTTCACCAAGTCGGCTTGAGGATTCGAACCAGCGACCTTTCGGTTACTGGCCGAATGCTCTTAACCTCTACCTCTACTTGACTGTCTAACATTGTTGGTCTCCCTTTTTACTGTTTTTGGTCAGTTTTGGAATGTGCCCCCATCTGACCAATGAGAACAGAGATAAGCTGAAGGGGCAGGACTTGTTGACTGCGTACTATGATTTGGACTACCTGCAGAACCCCAAAGGCACCAACTATTGGAGGAACAGGTTGGTACCATAACACTTTAAACCAGTGATTCTCAATTGATGGGTCACGGGTGTCGAAGTAAAAAAAAATAAAGTATCACCCCCCCAAAAAAAATCTACGTTTTTTTATATATATATAGAGCTACTAGCAGTGCTTTTTTAGCCGATTTGGTTGATTTTGCAGTCGGGCTCAAACCAGTGAGTTTATCATCAAGAATATGTTTAATGGAATTATTTACAATGAAAGGGTGGGACTATTGTCATATAATTACTACATTTATTGTCAATATAGCTACCAAAAAAAAGTTTTACAGGTTGCATTTCCGTTTAAAAAAATTGCAATGTGAATATTGGGTCCCGACAACCTGGTTCAATTTTGGTTTTTGAGGCAAAACCTGTTGAACCACTGCTTTAAAACACTCAAATTAGATAACCCACAATTAAACTAAACATTGTCTTTTATTTCAGTTCTGTTTTTCATTTGTTACTGAAATCCTATTTGGTACATTTTTGCTAATTTATTTAAAAAACGCAATATACCATTTACATAAGTATTCAGACCCTTTACTCAGTACTTTGTTGAAGCACCTTTGGCAGTGATTACAGCCTTGAGTCTTCTTGGGTATGACGCTACAAACTTGGCACACCTGTATTTGGGGAGTTTCTCCCATTCTTCTCTAGATCCTCTCAAGCTCAGGTTGGATGGGGAGTGTTTCTGCACAGCTATTTTCAGGTCTCACCAGAGATGTCCGATCGGATTCAAGTCCGGGCTCTGGCTGGGCAAATCAAGGACTTGTCCTGATGCCACTCCTGCGTTGTCTTGGCTGTATGCTTAGGATCGTTGTCCTGTTGGAAGGTGAACCTTCGCCCCAGTCTGAGGTCTTGAGTGCTCTGGAGCAGATCTCTCTGTATGTTGCTCCGTTCATCTTTGCTTCGATCCTGACTAGTCTCCCAGTCCCTGCCACTGAAAAACATCCCCACAGCATGATGCCGCTCCCCATGCTTCACCGTAGGGATGGTGCCTGGTTTCCTCCAGACATGACGCTTGGCAATCAGACCAGAGAGTCTCGTTTGCCTTTTGGCAAAGACCAAGCGGGCTGTCATGTGCCTTTTACTGAGGAGTGGCTTCCGTCTGGCCACTCTACCATAAAGGCCTGATTGGTGGAGTGCTGCAGAGATATTTGTCCTTCTGGAAGATTCTCCCATCTCCACAGAAGAACTCTGGAGCTCTGTCAGTGACCATTGGGTTCTTAGTCACCTCCCTGACCAAGGCCATTCTCCCCCATTTGCTCAGTTTGGCTGGGCAGCCAGTTCTAGGAAGAGTCTTTGTGGTTCCAAACTTCTTCCATTTAAGAATGATGGAGGCCACTGTGTTCTTGGGGACCTTAAATGTTGCAGAAATGTTTTGGTACCCTTCCCCAGATCTGTGCCTCGACACAATCCTGTCTCGGAGCTCTACGGACAATTCCTTCAACCTCATTCCTTGGTTTTTGCTCTGTCAACTGTGGGACCTTATATAGACAGGTGTGTGCCTTTCCTAATCATGTCCAATCAATTGAATTTACCACAGGTGGACTCCAATCAAGTTGTAGAAACATCTCAAGGATGATCAATGGAAACAGGATACACCTGCTCTCAATTTTGTGTCTCATAGCAAAGGGTCTGAATACTTATGTAAATAAGGTATTTCTGTTTTTTAACATTTTTAATACATTTGAAAACATTTCTACCAACCTGTTTTCACTTTGTCATTATGGGGTGTTGTGTGTAGATTGATGAGGATTTTTTTTTAAAGAAGCATTTTTTGAATACGGCTGCAACGTAACAAAATGTGGAAAAAGTGAAGGGGTCTGAATACTTTCCGAAGGCACTGTATTATTTCCTGTGGTGGTCCTCACGAGAGCAATTTTCATCATAGCGCTTGATGGTTTTTGCAAATAAAGAAAAACTCTTGAATGAGTAGGTGTGTCCAAACTTTTGACTGGTACTGTATCTCTTATGTGTTAACTCAAAATGACACAGTGACTAGGTTCCAGTTGAACAACGTTTACTTCACCGTATTACCACAGTACATAGTTGCCATCACACTCAGGCCAGGTCCATCTCCAGTGAGACTCCTGCGCAGGTGTATAAATAATAGAAATATAGGGATACTTAAAACATGAACTTAACATTATGTATGTATATTCACTTAGATTATTTATTTTGATTTAGATATTATCCTTCAAACAATACATGTAATATCTGAGCCCCAAATATTGTATGGTATATTAAGTCACTTGCCATTATTATTGTTTAATGTCTTTCATTCTCTCTCCTCAGGGTGATGAAGGTGGGTTCTCAGTTTGCGTCCCAGGGCCTGAGTTTTGCCGTGGCCAATCGCAGGGACTTTGTGGATGAACTGGAGGAGGAGTTTGGTCTGGGGTCGTCGGACGGAGGAGATCTACCCTTCGTAACCATCAGAACACAACAGGGATTCAAGTACACCATGAGGGAGGAGTTCACGTGAGTTACAGGCATAGAACCTCAACTAAGTCCTAACTTCTGAGCTCTACCACATATAACCCTACTACCCTAATTTTAACCATGAGAACATGGTTGTGAGTTACAGAAATATCAGACCCCTATCCACAGACAATCTCTCATCCTTACCCAAACTCGAACCATCATCTAACATTAATAACCCTTATCAAAGACGGCGATGTGGGTTGGATAATGCCATAGGTTCAACAATAAATAATTATTCTATTTAACAGGCGAGATGGGAAGTCCCTGGAAAGATTCCTGGAGGATTACTTTGCTGGACGACTAAAACGTTACATCAAGTCGGAGCCCATCCCTGAGAAAAACAAAGGCCCCGTCAAGGTGTGTGTGTGTCTGTGTCTGTGTGTGTCTGTGCATTTCTATGTTATTATTGTTATTATTCAATACTCAATCACAGTACATTTGTGTTTCTGATTTTGTTAATTCTCATGCCAATTCACACATGTACGGCTGAAGTCGCAAGTTTACATGCCTCTTAGTCAAATACATTTAAACTCAGTTTTTCACAATTCCTGACATTTAATCCTAGTAAAAATTCCCTGTCTTAGGTCAGTTAGGATCACCACTTTATTTTAAGAATGTGAAATGTCAGAATAATAGTAGAGTGATTTATTTCAGCTTTTATTTCTTTCATCACATTCCCAGTGGGTCAGAAGTTTACATACACTCAATTAGTATTTGGTAGCATTGCCTTTAAATTGTTTTACTTGGGTCAAACATTTCGGGTAGCCTTCCACAAGCTTTCCACAATAAATTGGGTGAATTTTAGCCCATTTTTCCTGACAGAGCTGGTGTAACTGAGTCAGGTCTGTAGGCCTCCTTGCTCGCACACGCTTTTTCAGTTCTGCCCACACATTTTCTATGGGATTGAGGTCAGGGCTTTGTGATGGCCACTGCAATACCTTGACTTTGTTGTCCTTAAGCCATTTTGCCACAACTTTGGAAGTATGCTTGGGGTCATTGTCCATTTGGAAGACCCATTTGCGACCAAACTTTAACTTCCTGATTGATGTCTTTTAGATGTTGCTTCAATATATCCACATAATTTTCCATCCTCATGATGCCATCTATTTTGTGAAGTGCACCAGTCCCTCCTGCAGCAAAGCACCCCCACAACATGATGCTGCCACTCCCGTGCTTCACGGTTGGGAAGGTGTTTTTCAGCAAGCCTCCCCCTTTTTCCTCCAAACATAAGGATGGCCATGATGGCCAAACAGTTCTATTTTTGTTTCATCAGACCAGAGGACATTTCTCCAAAAAGTATGATCTTTGTCCCCATGTGCAATTGCAAACCTTAGTCTGCCGGTTTTGGAGCAGTGGCTTTTTCCTTGCTGAGCGGCCTTTCATTTTTATGTCGATATAGGACCTGTTTTACTGTGGATATAGATACATTTGTACCTGTTTCCTCCAGCATCTTCACAAGGTCCTTTGCTGTTGTTCTATAATTGATTTGCACTTTTTGCACCACAGTACGTTCATCTCTAGGAGACAGAACACATCTCCTTCCTGAGTGGTCCCATGGGGGTTTATACTTTCATACTATTGTTTATACAGATGAACGTGGTACCTTCAGGCGTTTGGAAATTGCTCCCAAGGATGAACCAGACTTGTGGAGATCTTTTTTTCTGAGGTCTTGGCTGATTTCCTTTGATTTTCCCATGATGTCAAGTAAAGAGGCACTGAGTTTGAAGGTAGGCCTTGAAATACACATCCACAGGTACACCTCCAATTGACTTAAATGACATCAGTTAGCCTATAGCTTCTAAAGCCATGCCATCATTTTCTGGAATTTTCCAAGCTGTTTAAAGGCACAGTCAACTTAGTGTATGTAAACTTCTGACCCACTAGAATTGTGATACAGTGAATGATAAGTGAAATAATCTGTCTGTAAACAATTGTTGGAAAAATGACTTGTCATGCACAACTATCTACTTTGTGTCATGCACAAAGTAGATAGTTTGTTAACCAGAAATTTGTGGTTGAAAAACGAGTTTTAATTACTCCAACCTAAGTGTATGTAAACTTCTGACATCAACTGTAAGTAAGCATTTCACGGAAACGGTCGACACCTGTTGTATTTGGCGCATGTGACAAATAGTTTGATTTTAATTATTTTCTCTGGGTTTGTGTGTGCGCCCTCTCGCAGGTAGTGGTAGCGGAGTCATTTGAGGAGATTGTGAATGACCCGGAGAAGGACGTGCTGATTGAGTTCTATGCCCCCTGGTGTGGTCACTGTAAGAGCCTGGAGCCCAAGTACAAGGAGTTGGCAGAACAGGTGAGCAAGACTACACACGCACTCATACAGACTCACCAATGCCACATTTAAATGATTTAAAACGGTTAAATTCTGGATTTTTTAAAATTTTATTTATTTACTGCCCCGTTCACGATTATGGCTTTCCTCAGAACATTTGTGGGCCATTGAAAATTGTAATATGTCAAATTAAGGAAAGAGCTAAAGCCAAGTTAAGCCCTTTGTTCTCACTGAGTACGTTTATATGCACAGTAATAATTCAATATTAAACTGATTCTGGCAGTAGGCAGATCATGCAAAAGTCATGTAAACACCTTACTCTGCTTATCTTCATCGGCGTCAGGTCAAAATCGAAGTAAGCATACGCCGATTAAAACACCTGGTTTTCTGAGCAATCTTTCTAATTATTAGAACATGTAAACACCTTAATCGGCATTCCAGCGGTGTATTTAATCTGCACCGGTGGCGCAAGCCTCCCTCTTTAGCGTGAAAGAAGTGAGTTTGGAACAACCACATTTCTGTGTCTTAGAAAAAGTTTTCACATGCAAACTTTATATATCCGAACTCCGAATCAAATATACTTCCCAAAAATAACACTGTGGTAGAACGTTTATTTTGATTGCAGATTTTGTGCGTTTATCAAAATCCGATCAGGGGGCCTGAGTTCAGATGTGTCCATGTAAAAAGGATTATTAGGGAAATCGTTCTTCTTGTGAAGCATATAAAGGTTTCAATCAAACTATTATATTAGTCGGACTAGCCACATTATTGTGTGCATGCAACCCTAGTCATTGGTTGATTCTCCTGTTTTCTTCTCAGCTCTACTCTGACCCTAATATTGTAATTGCCAAGATGGACGCCACAGCCAATGATGTTCCACAAGGCTTTGATGTGCAAGGGTGAGACGTCACATTTCATCCCCTGGTTGTCCTTTCCCGTCTATCAGGACTCACTTATCTTTCTATTTATTTTTCCCGTGTTTCTGGTCATTCATTGTGTTTCTCTCTCTCGCTTTTATTGTTCTGTAGGTTTCCCACCATCTACTTTGCTCAGGCAGGCAAGAAGGACCAGCCCAAGCGATATGAGGTGAAGTGTCCTTACACTGTTAATACCATTTTACACAAGCAGACACAAACTAGTCATATACCAGTGTTTCCTCTATATTCAGTTAGCAGCAACCTGCCACTCCAAAAAAATCATATATAGAGATTATATACAAAAGTATGTGGACAACCCTTCAAATGAGTGAATTCGGCTATTTCAGCCACAGACATGCAATCTCCATAGACAAACATTGGCAGTAGAATGGCCTTACTCAGTGATTTTCAACGCGCACCGTCATATGATGCCACCTTTCCAACAAGTCAGTTTGTTAAATTTCTGCCCTGCTAGAGCTGCCCCGATCAACTGTAAGTGATTTTGTTGTGAAGTGGAAACGTCTAGGAGCAACAACAGCTCAGCCGCAAAGTGGTAGGCCACACAAGCTCACAGAACGGGACAGCCGAAGCGCATAGTGTATAAAAAACATCTGTCCTTGGTTTCAGCACACACTACCCCATCTAACACCTTTGGGATGAATTGGAACACCGACTGTGAGCCAGGCCTAATTGCTGAACATTAGTGCCCGACCTCACGAATGCTCTTGTAGCTGAATAGAAGCAAGTCCCCGCAGCAATGTTCCAACATCTAGTGGAAAGACTTCCAATAATAGTGGAGGCTGTTATAGCAACAAAGGGGGACCAATTCCGTATTAATGCTGATGATTTTGGAATGAGATGTTCAACAAACAGGGGTCCACATACTTTTGGTCATGTAGTGTATATATTTCTGCCAAGATGTGCTTATAAAGGGATAGTGTCAGATTGATGTTTTCTACTTACCCAGAGGCAAATTAACTCATGGGTACAATTTTTATGTCTGCGTGCAGTTTGAAGGAAGTTGCTAACTAGTGTTAGCGCAATGACTAGAAGCAATGGCTTGCGAAACTACTTCTACTGCTACCTTTGCCACCACTGCTGAAAAAAATCCTAGGGGAAACTGCATGTATTGATGTATGAAAGATTTTATGTTTGGTTACAAAGGGAGCTTAAAATGTTTTCCTCAAATTCCAGGGAGCCCATGAAGTGAAGGACTTTATCAAGTACTTGAAGAGAGAATCCTCGCACGTTCCTGTTGTCAGCGGAGTGAGAGAAGACCTGTGAACAGAAGTAAGGCGATGGCAGGGGTGTATTATGGAAAATGTAGCTTAAGACCCCTGGAATTACGGTTGTGGATACTCACAACTTCTGCTAAGATTCTTTATTTCTGATGAAATGACACTCTAAAAACCTAAATCTACCAACAGTAATTTTGTTCCTTGAAACAATAGTTTTGAAAGTCACACAATTGACTCTCTAGGAACAGAGCCCCTTGTAATTGTTCAGGAGGAGAAATAACATTTCTACAGAGGAAGAGAAAACAAAGATTGAGGACTGCCAACCTCTAATGTCAAGTGACTTGGAAGGGAGATGAGGCTGATTGTCTTGGCATGAGACTGAACCAAACCTTCCCAATTTACTTTCATTAAAGGACAAAATCAAAATGAACATCAACGGCATCAACTCACCAAGGAGCAGTTTGGTGCAGGTTTGTCATACATCAAATACCATGAGATGAATGGACGTTGTATAATGACACTGTAATAACACATTTGTTTATAGGTCTTGACTTACCACCTGTATGTCAGAACTATAGGTCTTCTTCACCACTATAAGCCATACCATCCATTCCACCAATGATAACCCATCAACACCCCTAGATTGGCAGCTAATATTGAGCACTCTTTTGCATTGGCATTTCACAAAGCAGGAGCAAGGAGGTGGTCAGCTAACCTTGCTTGTGTAAAATAGTCTGAAATAGCTTCATATTAACTAGTTCCAAAAGGTACCCACTGGTCTTTTTATGTGTACTTGAGCTACAGAGTTGGTGTCATTCCACACAGCACCAACAACCAACCAACCGCTCACCACCTATCTGCCTACTGACTGCATACAAAACCCAAAACATCCCCACCCATTCTCCTTTTTTTTTGTCCATGCAAATATCAAATTAACCATTTTGGAAATACTGCAAAGGCAATATTCAGATTAGTGGCAAAAATGACAAGTAGCCACCATGGTCTCCTTGAAAACAAATGTTTTCATTTTATGTTTTTGAATATTCCGTTTTTTATTTATGTTTCTATCATTATATGCCATTTTCCCCTGATTTTTTTTTTTAGAGCAAGTAACTTCTGAAAGGCATGTACAATGTTTGGATTTGACTATGAAGGCCAGATGTGTGTTATTTATCATATTTATTATATAGTATAGGCAATACAGTAATTCACTTTCTGTGTACTGTACATAATGTGTGAACATATTTGCAATCATAATTGTCTCTTTTTTGACAGAGCCTTTTGATTTATTGATGTACATTTTATTTGTTGCAAGAGTTTGGCACTCAGAGGACCCATTATCCTTAGTTTATTTTTGATCCGCTAAGAAATGTTTGTCTTTGGAGTTTTCTCACTTAAAAGATGCTGAAACCATTTAATAAAATGACTGACTTCGATGTGTCTTTGACTTTCTTCTCGCTAATAGTCCGACTGTTCGAGTCTTATCGGGCCTTGTCGGGTATCCTTGCATTTCAGAAAGGGTCTAGCCAATGTTGGATTACTGTATATGGATTTGCTTGGTTTTGTACAGGTCAATGAATGTACAGGGTGTGTCTCACAATGATGCCTTGTACATACTCACCTCCCATTTAATCCTTTTACGTTTATCCCGTCTCCCTAATTGGTGGAATCCACTGTACATCATTTTTTCCTCGAAGTTTATTGGTTAAAATACTGGGAGTAATCAGCCCCCCGATGTCGAGCGTTTTACTCTCCGGCAGCCCAGAAGGTTCCAGACGGTTGTCCCACACGCTGTCAAAAATGATGGGCCAACAGGTTCTCGTGCTGAGTAAGTAAATAGAAAACCCATAAGCAACGAGAAAGGTTACATCTTAACGTAGATTTCTGTGGAAATGTTACTCATTTTGATGTTTCTGTCGTTTGTAATATCCCGACAAGGGGCCCATACAGGCTACATAGTTATCGTCTGTTTCTAGCCAGCAACAAAGCATGTGCTTCTGCTTCCTTGTCGACAGCTGACACTAGTGTTAACTTGCTACCGTTAGCGAACTGGCTCTTTGTATGACTTTATTGGCTGTAACGTAAGATAACGTTACAACAAACCTCTGGCTGGCTATAGTGCAATTTACTCAACCGTTAACTAGTTAGATAACTAAGTACTCAACTCAAATGTCCATCCTCAAGAATACATTTTGCAGTAACGTTACTGTTACATATTACAATAGCTAACTAGTTACAACATACAGGAACCGTAGCTAGTTAGCGTTTGACCAAATGAGGGTAAAAAAAATATGGGAGGGGAGCCCATCTGTTCGGCAACATATTAGTGAAGCGCAAAGAAAGAGAGACTCAAATCAATGGCATTATAACCTAGTCGTTGAAGCTTCCAGGCATGTCCGTAGCTAACATGTCAGATGAATGAAGCTGGCTTGGGTGATGTAGTTATGTATATATGTAACTTAGTAACGTCAACTGTACAGTATAAAAGATCAGCCTTCTAAAATATGACACATCCCTAATCCACACATGATACTGTATGGCGTACTGTAGGCAGGTAGCTAGTTATCTACAGATGTGGGATCTTAATTTGTACATAGAAATCAAAAGGTGCAGAACAGACGTAGACTGGTTAAATCCCACAGTTAACTAGACTAATTGCGGAAATTATGTTTTGGTCTGCTGTGTTTTTGCAGTACAATTTTACACAACATACAGACTTTTAACTTGGTTTCCATGTTCCACTACAGGCCAGAATATGAAGAGGGAGTCTGGACGGAAGGTTCAGACAGGAAATATCAGTGCAGCCAAGGTGAGTTAACATTCTTTGGTGTCTTCCACTTAGGGCTGTAATGGTGACTGTATTACCGCCACACTGGCGGTCACGAGTCATGACCGCAGTCAAATTCCACATGACCGTTTAGTTAGGCTTCTCCACAAGCTCTGATGCTGCTGATGGTCATTAGTAGCCTGCCAAACTTGCTAACTGCCTGGTACTCCCTCTAATCACTCTGACATCAATGTAAATGTTTTAGAAAATCAAATCACACTTCATGAGAGCTCAGAGTAACATTTCAAATAGGCTATGCAATTATGTGAGAAAATAGTTATGACGGCCTCTATTAGAAAGAGGATCCAATCAGCTTTCTATACGCTAGGTCTACTATATTTATTTATCAACTTTCCTAATAATAAGTACATTGCTTTACTTTACAACAGGTGTATAGCCTACAGGTGTATAGAAAATGAACCACTGGAAAAGCATCCTCCATTCACTATTTAAGTGCATAGATTACTTTTGATTTATTTTTATTTAATATGCCCCTGTTCTGAGACAGGTGCACGATAATGGTCCATTATATCAAAACTAATTTCACACATTTTTTTAGTATATGTAAAAAAAACACATTAAATTAAGAATAATCTGATGGGTGACAATATTAGCCTATCACTTGTTAATGATGTACTGTACCTTGTGAAAACATATAGGCCATACTGCACACGCTGGGCATCATTCACAAGTGATATTTAATATTACGATAAGGTACAGTATGTATCACAACTTAAGTGTCCAAATAACTTCTTAAAATTAAGCACATTAATCCGGTGTAGAGCCTAACTGGCATAAATACATGGGCGGCGCGAGTTTCACATTTGGGGAAGATGATGTTCACCATAAAAATGCACCTTTACTCCAACTGTGGCTGCCTTGCAATGGGAACCTCCCCAGAAAGGAGAGACAGGCTTAAAGAAGGGTCTAAACCATCTGACCCAGAAGGTTTTTTGGAGTCAAGTTTAAGGAGCTCCTTTAGTACCTCGGACTCAGTGACTGCCTGCATGGAGAAACTTTGTAGCGGGGCAGGGGAAAAAGAGGGAGGAGCATCTGGGATAGTCGCATTAGAAGGGGTGGGAGATGAGGAAATGTTGGAAAAACGTTTTCCAGAACTTTTTGGGGTTGGACCCACTGAGAGAGAACTCCTCCTTAAAGTAACTAACTTTGGCCTTCCGGATAGCCTGTGTGCACTTATTTCTCATTTGCCTGAACGATAGCCAGTCAGCTTCAGTATGCGTGTGCTGAGCCTTTCGCCAAATGCAATTCTTGAGGTGGAGTAATGGTCTTTCATGGTCGAACCAGGGTCTGAACCTGTTTTTCATTCTAATTTTCTTTATGGGGGCGTGTCTGTTAACAATACCACTGAAAATGTCAAAAAAGAAGATCCAAGCTTCTTCGACAGAGGGGATCAAGCTGATTCTATACCATTTTACAGAGGCCAGTTCATGGAGGAATGCTTGCTCATTGAAGTTTTTTGGCAAGTGTCTATGACAAATCAGGACAGGTCGTTTCACTGAGCAGCTATTATGAACAGGCTGTTAAACAGTGATCACTAAGGTCAATACAGAAAACACCAGACTGATACATATCACGATTATTTGTGAAGATAACATCGAGGAGAGTAGCCTTTTCTGGGTGTTTGGAGTCATACCTTGTGGGATTGGTGATAATCTGAGAAAGATGTAGGGAGTCCCATTGCTTTAGGACTTGGTCAGGTGGTTTAAGCATGTCCCAGTTTAGGTCACCTAAAAGGACAAATTCAGACTTAGTGTAAGGGGCCAGAAGAGCGCTAAGGGCAGGTAGGGTACAGGCTAGAGGTCGAACCGATTATCATTTTTCAACGCCGATACCAATACCGATTTATTGGAGGACAAAAAAAGCCAATAACGATTAATCGGCCGATTTATTAGAAAAATGTTTTATATATATATATATATATATATCATATACACACACACATTTTTGTAATAATGACAATTGCAACAATACTGAATGAACAATGAACACTTTTATTTTAACTTAATATAATACATAAATACACACACACACAGCTCTGAAGTGACAATGATACTGAAGAGTCTGCTTAGGAGACAAATAGTCTCAACTGTTTGAATAAAAATAGAGTTTAAGTTACCTGTGATGAATGTTGAAAACAAAAACTTTAATTTCTATATGCAGGAAATCCTATTTTAATAATGGGCATGGTAAGAATTGACAACCAAAGTGCGAGTCATAATTCCCATGACACCTAGCAAAATCTTCCATAGGATATTTTTAGATTCACTTAAAATAAGGTCTGTGTTTCGTGTAGGCTTACACCACCAGGCCAATTTTATAACTGTGTAGATATCCATAGGACAAGGTAACTCTGATCAATATTGGCTAAATATAAGCGAAGATAAAAAAAATTGTAGAGTCGATTTATGAAAATATGTTGACAAACGTTACCTTATCCTAGTGAGATTTACACGGGTATCAAAACGCAGAGGCGGTTTAAGCACGAAACACAGACCTTATTTGAAGTAGATCAAGACATTCTCTATGGAAGACATGAACGGTAAAATAACGAAGGAACCCCTTTCAAGTTCAGCCGCAAGTTATTACAGGAATTATAACGCGTCGACTATTTCTCTCTAAACCATATACCTTTGACTAATCCGGAAACTATCACCTCGAAAACAAAACGTTTATTCCGTTCTGTATTTTATCTAACGGGTGGTATCCATGAGTCTAAATATTCCTTTTACATTGCACAACCTTCAATGTTGTCATAATTACGTAAAATTCTGTCAAATTAGTTCGCAAAGAGCCAGGCGGCCCAAACTGTTGCATATAGCCTGAATCTGCGTGCAATG
Organism: Oncorhynchus mykiss; assembly: GCF_057628025.1. Taxonomy (NCBI): domain Eukaryota; kingdom Metazoa; phylum Chordata; class Actinopteri; order Salmoniformes; family Salmonidae; genus Oncorhynchus; species Oncorhynchus mykiss. The sequence continues at coordinate 31,447,438 of NC_143051.1, forward strand.
AACGCAAGAGAAATGACACAATTTCACCTGGTTAAAATTGCCTGCTAACCTGGATTTATTTTAGCTAAATATGCATGTTTAAAAATATATACTTGTGTATTGATTTTAAGAAAGGCATTGATGTTTATGGTTAAGTACACATTGGAGCAATGACAGCCATTGATTGTTCTTTATAAGATAAGTTTAATGCTAGCTAGCAACTTACCTTAGCTTACTGCATTCGCTAACAGGCAGGCTCTTCGTGGAGTGAAATGTAATCAGGTGTTAAAGTATTGGATTAGTTAACTGTAAGGTTGCAAGATTGGATCCCCTGAGCTGACAAGGTTAAAAATCTGTCGTCCTGCCTCCTAGGCCGTCATTGAAAATAAGAATGTGTTCTTAACGGACTTGCCTAGTTAAATAAAAATTAAATAAAGGTGTATAAAAAAAAAAAAATTATGAACTTGAAATCGGCCCCGACCTCTAGTACAGGCTGGTGCTGATGGAGGATGATAGCACCCAACAACAGTCAACAAAGAGCTATTTGAAAGTTTAATGCTTAATATCAGCAAATCATATTGTTTGGGGACAGACTTGGTGGAGACAACCAAGCACTGAAGGGGATCCTTGGTGAAGATTGCCACTCCCCCACCTTTGGAAGCTTCATGAGGTCACCTGGAATGCATTTCAATTAACAGATGTGCCTTGTTAAAAGTTCATTTGTGAAATGTCTTTCTTTCTTAATGCGTTTGAGCCAGTCAGTTGTGTTGTGACAAGGTAGGGGTGGTATGCAGAAGATAGTCCCATTTGGTAAAATACCAATTTCACATTATGGCTAGAACAGCTCAAATAAACAAAGAGAAATGACAGTCCATCATTACTTTAAGACATGAAGGTCAGTCAATCTGGAAAATGTCTAACTTTGAACGTTTCTTCAAGTGCAGTCACAAAAACCATCCAGCACTATGATGAAACTGGCTGTCGTGAGGACCACCACAGGAAAGGAAGACCCAGAGTTACCTCTGCTGCAGAGGATAAGTTCATTAGAGTTACCAGCCCCAGAAATGGTCAATTAACTGCAACTCAGATTGCAGCCTAAATAAATGCTTCAGAGTTCAAGTAACAGACACATCTCAACATCAACTGTTCAGAGGAGGCTGTGTGAATCAAGCCTTCATGGTTGAATTTCTGCAAAGGAACCACTACTAAAGGACACCAACAAGAAGAAGAGACTTGCTTGGGCCAAGAAACACGAGCAATGGACATTGGACCGGTGTAAATCTGTCCTTTGGTCTGATGAGTCCAACCGCCGTGTCTTTGTGAGATGCAGAGTAGGTGAACGGATGATCTCCACATGTGTGCCCACCGTAAAGCATGGAGGTGTGATGGTGTGGGGGTGCTTGTTGATGACACTGTCAGTGATTTATTTAGAATTCAAGGCACACTTCTTACGGGCAGGTGGGACGGTAGCGTCCCACCTGGCCAACATCTGGTGAAATTGCAGAGCGCGAAATTCAAATGACAGAAATATAAATATTTAACATTCGTGAAAATACAAGTGTCATCCATCAAAATAAAGCTTAACTTCTTGTTAATCCAGCCGCTGTGTCAGATTTCAAAAAGGCTTTACGGGGAAAGCACACCATGCGATTATCTGAGGACAGCGCCCCGCATACAAAAGCATGAAAAACATATTTCAACCAGGCAGGTGTGCCATGAAATTCAGGAATAGCGATATAATAAATGCCTTACCTTTGAAGATCTTCTGTTGGCACTCCACAAGGTCCCAGCTACATCACAAATGTTCCTTTTTGTGCAATAATGTCCTCCTTTATATCCCCAAAAACTCAGTTTAGCTGGTGCGCTTCAGTCAATAATCCACCGGTTTCCATTCTTTTTGTTTGTTGATGGTTTGTCCTCAGGGTTTCGACTGCCATATCAGTTCTGTTATACTCACAGACATTATTTTAACAGTTTTCGAAACTTTAGAGTGTTTTCTATCCAAATCTAATTATATGCATATCCTAGGTTCTGGGCGTGAGTAACAGGCAGTTTACTTTGGGCACGTTTTTCATCCGGACGTCAAAATACTGCCCCCTAGCCCAAAGAGATTAACCAGCATGGCTACCACAGCATTCTGCAGTGATACTTCAGTCCCACTAAGCGAAAACCAGATGGGATATCATTTGTTTTTCAACAGGACAATGACCCAACACACCTCCAGGCTGTGTAAGGGCTATTTGATCAAGAAGGAGAGTGATGGAGTGCTGCATCAGATGACCTAGCCTCCACAATCCCTCAACCCGATTGAGATGGTTTGGGATGAGTTGGACCGCAGAGTGAAGCAAAAGCAGCCAACAAGTGCTCAGCATATGTGGGAACTCCTTCAAGACTGTTGGAAAAGCATTGCAGACAAGAAGCTGGTTGAGAGTGCCACCAGTGTGCAAAGCTGCAATCATGGCAAAGGGTGGCTACTTAGAAGAATCTGAAATATAAAATATATTTTGATTTAACACTTTTTTTGGTTACTACATGATTCCATATGTGTTGTTTCTTAGATTTGATGTCTTCACTATTATTCTACAATGTAGAAAATAGTACAAATAAAGAGAACCCCTTGAATGAGTAGGTGTGTCCCAACTTTTGACTGGTACTGTGTGTATATATTTTATTTATTTCCTGAGCTTTCTTATATCTCGTAGATATAGGATAAATACTTCAATGCCTTGTTTCTTATTTATTTTTTGACTGTCTTTTTTTTTGCCATTTATGAATGTTATTCAATGTGTTTCTCTGGCCTATAGTAGTAAAGGCCAAATTCAATATTTTATAAAATCATTTTTTGATACCTAAATGGGTCTTAAAGTTCAAAATCAAATAACTAAATGTTCCATAGTATGACCATCTTAAAACAATTGCACATGTCATCTTAGAAACCACCCAATGGCTTAAACTTTTTAAGAATTAACTTGGTTTCTAGCTATGTTATTTCAACATAATTGTATGTTTAATCTATGTCTATGGGGCCCAGTACTAGGGCAGAGACAATGCCAATATCGCGATACTCTTTAGTATCGTAACAAGGAAACAAAACACAAAGTGGCCCTAATGTTGGAAACAATTATCATTATGTTGACATCGAGTCACCTTGATTTATTTTCCAAGTTATAGCACACAATATTTTACATACAGCAAGTTTTTAAAGGACCAAGGAGTTAGGTCTGCTTTGTTGAAATATTTCCTCATGTAATAAATATTGTGATACTGTTATTGTCATAGCTACTACTGTAGCTCTATGAGGAATGTAGGATCACCATCATGCATTGCCTGTTGGCGCTGTATAAAACTTTTTTTTCGTGTGTTATAGACGATCGCAGACGTCATCAGAACATGCCTGGGACCAAGGGCCATGATGAAGGTGAGCTATAGGTCTTCTATTATGTCACTTTTGTCTGGAATTTACTTTTATGGTAGCACTTGAATCCGGAACCATAAGATACTTTGTCTTGGTAGATGCTGTTGGACCCCATGGGTGGGATCGTGATGACCAACGATGGTAACGCTATCCTGAGAGAGGTGAGAAGGACACACTTGCTATGATTGCCATACATCTACTTCCATGCAGAACATATCAATGTTCAGTACCCCGGTGCAAAGCCTATGTCACTCCTTCCATATCTGCTTCCACATACTCAGATCCAGGTCCAGCACCCGGCTGCCAAGTCCATGATTGAGATAAGTCGCACTCAGGACGAGGAGGTGGGAGACGGCACCACCTCTGTCATCATCCTGGGTGAGTCACCACATGCCCAATACTGTGAATACACTGCACCATCAGGTCTATTCTCATTGTAGTAGTCCAATCCAGCCTATTCCTTATGTTTTACTCTTATTACTCCTGTGTCTCAACATGGGAAACATCATACATTTTATGCATCTCTAGCGGGTGAGATGCTGTCCGTGTCAGAGCAGTTCCTGGAGCAGCAAATGCACCCAACAGTTGTCATCAGCGCCTACAGACAAGCTCTGGATGATATGCTCAACCTTCTCAAAGAAATCAGGTACTCTTCCAGCCTCTACCACCCAACCACACACACAACCTTTTAATCGTTATAGAGCTACTGCCTTTAAAAAGCAACAAATCCCTTTGAAAACGGCCTACGTGGCATCGATATGAGTCAAACGGTTATTCTAGTGTCAAAATTGACTACGAAGTGTAAATAGGATAACTTTAGTCAAAGTTTGTGTCGTTTAAAATAGAGTTTGGAACAGCCGTGTGTGCGTGGTGCGTCACAACAGGTAAATGAAGGTTGGGTTTGGATTTGATGATGTCCATTTGCCCACTAACATGGGGTGAACAGCTGCGGTGATTGCTCTGTATCCAGTAGCATAGACAGTGAGACAGACCTGCCCAGCAGCCCGACTTCATTTACACAAGACAACTCGTTGCACATTTTTTTAACTTGAGAAATACTGCACCAAACACCTTAGCTAGATGTAAAATTGCGAAACTTTAACCTCTTCAGCAAAAACTCAATAAATCTGTCATAAATTGTGTTGTTGTAAATTCATCCTGGGGATTTTGAGGAAGTGAAATGGGCTTCTTCGTCTAAAGTGTATCATGGGGGACAAACATCATTAACCAAATGTCTCCCAGACTGAAATCTTGTTAATCTAATGAGCAACAGAAAAACAATCAGCGTGTTCAGTGGCTCTTTAAGAGCTGAATTCTAACTTGACATCTGTGCATAATTTCACTTGTTATGAAAATCTGGGATTGGCATTGGTACTTCATTTACAGAAGTCTAGAATATTGGTCCAAGTACTTTTTCTGGTAACTGCATGTTTTTGATGACAACTGCTTTCATACTCATCAGTTGTTTAACAACACACTCTCCTCCATCCCCTCCTCCCCCCAGCACCCCAGTGGACGTTAGCGACAGGAAGATGATGCTGAAGATCATCCACTCTGCCATCAACACCAAGGCCCTGAGCCGCTGGTCTGACATGGCCTGCAGCATCTCACTGGACGCCGTCAAAACTGTGGAGATGGAGGAGAACGGACGCAAGGAGATTGACATCAAGAAGTACGCCAAAGTAGAAAAGGTAAGGGTCAAAGTGTCTGTTAACTTCTTACGGGCAGGTGGGACGGTAGCGTCCCACCTGGCCAACATCCGGTGAAATTGCAGAACGCGAAATTCAAACTACAGAATTATAAATATTGAACTTTCATAAAATCACAAGTGTAATACATCAAAATAAAGCTTAACTTCTTGTTAATGTCATACAGTCCAAGTTCTGCATCAGATCAGCATCAGCTTCAACGTCTGCTTTATTATCTGTGTTTGTTCAGGTTCCCGGTGGGATCATCGAGGACTCGTGCGTGCTGAGAGGTGTGATGGTTAACAAGGACGTGACTCACCCGCGCATGCGCAGAATGATCAAGGATCCCCGCATTATCCTGTTGGACTGCTCCCTGGAGTACAAGAAGGGAGAAAGCCAGGTATGGAAAAGGAATGGAAGTCTATATGGAGACTGTTTAATGCCAAAGATATGGGGTTAAATACTTGTCAAAAAAAACTAACAAATGTTTCCTGTTTGTTTTTTTTCTCTCTTTTTTCCCATGCATTTGGAAAGTATTCAGACCCCTTGACTTTTTCCACATTTTGTTACGTTACAGCCTTATTCTAAAACTGATTACATTTTTTCCCTTATTCATCGATCTACACAATACCCCATAATGACAAAGCAAAAACAGTTTTGTAGAAATTTTTGCAAATGTAAAAATGAAAACTGATATGATATTTACATAAGTATTCAGACCTTTTACTCAGTACTTTGTTGACGCACCTTTGCAGCGATTACAGCCTCCAGTCTTCTTGGGTATGACACTACAAGCTTAGCACACCTGTATTTGGGGAGTACCTCCTATTCTTCTCTGCAGATCCTCTCAAGCTCTGTCAGGTTGAATAGGGAGCGTCGCTGCACAGCTATTTTCAGGTCTCCAGAGATGTTCGATTGGGTTCAAGTCCGGGCTCTAGCTGGGCCACACAAGGACGATCAGAGACTTGTCCCCAAGCCACTCAGGTTTTCATCAAGGATTTCTCTGTACTTTGCTCCGTTCATCTTTCCTTCGATCCTGACTAGTCTCCCAGGCCCTGCCTCTGAAAAACATCCCCATGCTGCCACAACCTGCCACCACCATGCTTCACTGTAGGGATGGTGCCAGGTTTCCTTCAGATGTGATGCTTCATCTTCGTTTCATCAGACAAGAGAATTTTTGGGAGAACTCCAAGCGGGCTGTCATGTGCCTTTTACTGAGGAGTGGCTTCCATCTGGCCACTCTACCATAAAGACCTGAATGGTGGTGTGCTGCAGAGATGGGAGAACCTTCCAGAAGGACAACCATCTCCACAGAGGAACTCTCAGCTAACTAGATAAATTGCCATACATGTTTAATGCTTTTTGACCTGTCCCCAAATTAATGTCATTGGTTCAGAGTTTGTTTTGATATTTTAACCTGCGTATCGTGATCGCGTTTGGTGTAGGGGGACAAAATTAATTTATGCACGATGGCGCTAGGTTTATGCATGATAGCGCACGATGGCGCTAGTTTGCACAAACTGCAAACTAGCCACCTTTCGGCGAAATTTGACATTTTGAATGTAAAATAGGTGACCTATGTGAATTGTGTAGATCCGATGAGAAAAATTTGGGAAGGGGGGCTGGATGACTACTGACCGTAAGTGAACGAGTGATGCGCGTTTGGAGCAATACTGGCTGTATCCAAGGCTCAGCCAATCATTCACATAGCAGAATGCAGCACGCTACTGAAGAGAGAAGAGACAACCAATTTGCTTGTTACAGAATCAGTGCGCGCTCAGGAAAGATTGTTTCAGCATAATGCACGGCTCCAGTTTGCAAGGATCTGTACACAATTCCTGGAAGCTGAAAATGTCCCAGTTCTTCCATGGCTTGCATACTCACTAGACATGTCACCCGTTGAGCAAGTTTGGGATACTCTGGATCTACGTGTACGACAGCGTGTTCCAGCAACTTCACACAGCCATTATCAACAGCCTGATTAACACTGTGAAGGAGATGTTGCACTGCATAAGGCAAATGGTGGTCAAACCAGCTTCTGACTGGTTTTCTGAGCAACACCTTTTTTTTTTAGGTGTATGTGACAAATAGATGCGTATCTGTATTCCCGGTCTTGTGAAATCCATAGATTAGAACCTAATTTATTTCAATTGACTGATTTACTTATGTGAACCGTAACTTTGAAATTGTTGCATGTTGTGTTTTGTTCTGTGTGTGTGTGTATAAAACATTTTTTAAACCATGTGTATTGTTCTACAGACTGATATTGAGATCACTCGTGAGGAGGACTTTGCCCGCATCCTGCAGATGGAGGAGGAGTACATCCAGCAGATCTGTGAAGACATCATCCGCCTCAAGCCTGACCTCATCTTCACAGAGAAGGGCATCTCAGGTACTACACACACTGCTTCAAAATGCAATGCTCTTGGTAAGGCACATGTCTGATGCAACTAACATTTTTACCGTGACTATATTTTGCCTCTCTCTTCAGACTTGGCTCAGCACTACCTGATGAAGGCTAACATCACGGCTATTCGCCGTGTCAGAAAGACAGACAACAACAGGATCGCCAGGTAAGTCCAATACACTATGAAAGCAAAAAAAAAAATGTTTGACTCTTCATCGTTATTGGAGACGCTTATCTCTGTTCTGTTTTGCTTGTCTTCACTGCGTTTTGTTACTATGTACAGTACATAGCTATCAAATGGCCGGTCACTTTAATTGCGTATTAGGGTGTATGCTCTTTACGACCACTGCTCTAACTAAACCAACCATCGTCTTTCCATGTTACCCCTCAGAGCGTGTGGCGCACGTATTGCCAGCCGTACGGATGAGCTGCGCGAGGAGGACGTGGGCCTGGGGGCGGGCCTGTTTGAGATCAAGAAGATTGGAGACGAGTACTTCACTTTCGTCACAGAGTGCAAAGACCCCAAAGCCTGCACCATCCTGCTGAGAGGAGCCAGCAAGGAAATCCTGGCGGTGAGAAACTGAGAAAATAAAACATTTCAAATAATATGCGCTTTTTATTGTACAACAATCACTAAAAGAGATGGATAATGGGGAAAAATAATGTTCATGAGATCAGTCTCTACTCCCCTCCTAGAACATGTATTTTTTTATTGTACGTTATCAGAGTAAAGATGACTGACTGAGGTTTTACTTTTGTTCTGAAATCTCTCTCTCTCCACCATTTTCCCTGCTCTCCCAGGAGGTGGAGCGTAATCTGCAGGATGCCATGCAGGTGACCCGCAACGTTCTGCTGGAGCCCAGCCTGCTGCCTGGCGGAGGCGCCACCGAGATGGCAGTGTCCCAGCGGCTGATGGAGCGATCCAAGGCCATCACTGGCGTGGAGCAATGGCCCTATCGCGCCCTTGCCCAGGCCCTGGAAGTCATCCCCCGCACCCTCATCCAGAACTGTGGCGCCTCCACCATCCGTGTGCTCACCGCCCTCAGGGTAAGAGAGCGACGGAGAGAGAGTCAAAGGTAGAACCTCATACCATCTTGGAGTAAGACCCGATGGGAGAGTGGGTGTGTGTTGTGTGAGAGAACGCTCAAGAAGGAGAGAGCGTTGGTAAAAGGGAGATGGAGGATTTACTGTACATTTTAGTGGCCTTTTCACTGAGCTCCATACCTCTACAGGCCAAGCACACCCAGGAGGACAGTGTATCGTGGGGGGTGAACGGAGAGACTGGCACCCTGGCTGACATGACCGTCCTGGGCATCTGGGAACCGCTGGCCGTCAAGGCTCAGACCTACAAGACCGCAGTAGAGGTGAGACTTGCGACCGCCTGCTTAATACAATGTTAAGAGACGCTACATAAGTGTTCATTAGGTACATGTTTGGATGTGCAGCATTCCTCCATTGAACTCTTTCTCCAGACGGCCATCTTGTTGCTGCGCATCGACGACATTGTCTCCGGACACAAGAAGAAGGGAGACGAGCAGACAGGAGGAGGACAGGGTGCTGAGTAGAGGAGAAGAAGACAAGGATCAGGAAGAGGGTAATGGAGGAATAGGCAATCTGAGCTGTGACAACACTGTTCTATAAACCACTAACTCAGATATGACATTTGGTATGGACACTAAGCAGACTGGGATAGTGTTGTTGCATGCATTACATATGAATGCACTAGATTGGGTATTAAGGCACCCCAGTTGGCTTTGGTCAGTGTGTGTACGGTGTGTGTTTGCGCAGTATTTATGGCAGTAAGTAAGATGACTGAATATGTTCTCCTGGGACCAAGGTTTACCTCAGCTAGTCACTGTAGGTATTTCTCTGTATGGTAAAACTCCTTTGTGTGACTTTAGTTGAAGAACAGTTGCCAATGGATGGTGACCAAATCAAGTGACCTATAAGTCATTTGAATGAACTACTAAAAAAAATAGACATTGTAAAATGATTTAGAGCCTGCAATGTCCACTTCTGAAGATCCTTTTTAAATGTTTAAAGTATGTATTATATGGATTGGATCGTAACACATTACTGCATTTCAATGAATGAGAATGCTTTCTCTCTCCAAAATAATTGTTGGGGTTATTAAATTGGACTGGTGACTATGGTTCTGAATCCTGTTACTCCACCAGAACTTTTTTCCTCCATTACCCCTTTGCCTGGTGCTGTTGCCTGTGATTGTATCAACCTCAATAAAATTGGAAACAGATGACCATAGTCCTATATTTGTTTTATTCACTTTGATGACGCCCATGATATGTGTAGATGTGATTGATTCTCCCATCTCAGATTCTCTCACAATTTGTGTTAATGATGTAGCCTATGATGAAATATGTTGTTTCATTAATTGCTAAGGTGGCATTACATTTGCTGCATCCTGAAATCGATACCGGCGAGTCAGCTGAAGATCAATCAGCTGATCAAATAAGGAACTAGGCACGTGATTCCTCCCCGAAAAAGAAAGATGGCGGCGGATATTATGTACACAATCCACTTTTATGTCTTATTTGTGCTTTCAACGCTTCGATGTTCTTCTAGTTTTATCGGCAATGGTGAGAACTACCGACGGAATGTGAGTTTGATAGTAAATTGTTTATATTTCTGTTGTACAGTAATAAAGTTCTAGAAAGGTAGCTAACTAACTTCTCATGGATAGCGTCAGCTGTAGCTAACTAACTTCTGTTTGGATCCAGTTTTCTGTATTTTGACCCGATATACTGCTAGATAGCACGTTAACATAGTTTAGCTAGTTGGTGATTTCGAGCATTTTGGATATACACTGTGTTTGTATTTTGTAGCGCGAGCCATATTGGAATGATGATCAAAAATCAATTAAACTAGCAATCATAATTTATCCATCGTTTCACCCCAGCCATCCATGCATAACGTAGCGACAGATTACACAACCCCTTGTGGGTGTGATTTTTAAACCAGGGAAATAGTTAAGTCTAAGTATGTGGGTGTTTTGTTGTTGTGATTGATAGCGGTGGGTAATTAAAACACAATCTGTTATGGCAGTCTAGGTCCAAATGGCTTCTTAATAGCTTCTACCCCCAGCCATAAATCTCCTGAACGCTCATCAAATGACTACCTGGACAATTTTTATTTATTTTTTACCATGCTGCTTCTCGCTGTTTATTCGTCACTTTACCCCTACCTACATGTACAGTACATATTACCTCGACTAACCTGTACCTGTTTATAACCTCGTTTCATTATTTTATTGTTATTATTTTTTTTAACTTTATTTTATTTAGTAAATAAAAACAGCATTTTTGGTTAAGGGCTTATAAGTACGCATTTCATGGTAAGGTTTACCCCTTTTGTATTTGGCGCATGTGACGAATAACATTTGATTTAAAGAGCCATAACGGTACCCAAGAGCTCTCTACTGAAGATGCTGAGATAGCTAGGTCAAATAGTGCTGAAACATATCTAAACCCTACTCTGTGCTGGCAATCCCTCCATATCAAATATGAATAAAATATTATTGATTCCACATGTATGGATTAAGTTTTGATTATGAACTGTCTCATTAGACTTCCTTGCATAGATCAGTACTCAGTAGGACTCTGACCATGTCAGGACCAGTCACCAGACAATATTTGAGGGTTGTTGGCCTGAGGAGGATGCTGTGCAAATCTGTTAATGATGTATGAATCACCTCTGCTTACAATTTCAGTTTGCTAGTAAGAATCTCATTCTGTGTCACTATGGGAAAATTATAAAATGTACCGTCTCTGTGTGACTTACCTCTTCCCAGTTATCCCTGGAGCTTAACCCTGGTCTAAACTCCTCGCTGACGCCGCTACCCCCTGGTGTTGGCTTGCTCCATGTGCGGGCGCTGGGCAAGAACAACACACTGCACTACCTCCTCTGCAGCCAGGGGGCGCCAGCATTACTTCTGGTGCACACAAACTCCACTTCATCCAAGGTGAAGGTAGACTGGCCTGCCTTCTTGGTACAAAATACCACAGGCAGCCTGAAATTGACTCCGGAGAGCAGTGTTCTGTACAGCAACGCACTCGTCTTTACCAGGGTGAGTCATAAATTGATTGTCATCCTGTTCATAAGTGTCTGTTGAGGTGATATTCTAAGTGGCTGATACAGGTATCTCATCCAAATGCATAAACTATAAAGATGAGCGAGATGCTAGGTTTTGATCCATAATCCAGGTTATTGAATATTCCAGGTCCAAAATTCATGCTCTAGACATTTCTTGTAGATCTTAAATGTTTGGATGGTTGTTATCAATATGGTAATAGCTCTAACAAACACCTGGCTATTAACAAGGGGTTGATTTCAGACTGGGCAAAGCCATAGGTAACTCACTCACTAAACCAACTCATCATTTGTCTCTCGTCAGCTGTGGGAGTACGACGATGTCAACGACACAGCCGTCCCCGAGCACCTACCCCCCTCCAGCTTCTTCCAGCCCTATGAGCTGCAGAACTTCACCTGGGATGACCTGAACAAGACACTTGACCCCATGGCCCACACAGCCCTGCTCTGTGGAAGAGGCGCCAGCGAGAGCTTCAGCAACGGTTCGCTCTGTCTGAAGGTAGGTGGAACTGCATCATCTAAAGCCTGTGTGATGAAATTAGACATTGCCTATCTTCACTAGATTCAGACCTATGCCTGGATCCACTCAACAGATAAAGTGGGACATGGACTCATCTCTACATTAGACCACTTTAAAGGTCTGAAAATGTCTGGCAAACTTTGATTTTATCACTTAAACTTGGTTACTGAAGTGAGTATTAATGATCAGTGCGATATGATTTATTTTATTACATGTTAGCCAGCCTGTATTCAACTACTATCTTCCTATCCTAGTTCTCAGCCTTTGATGTTGAGGGGCGGGACCAAGGCTGGCCCAGCCTCCTCCACAACGCAAACTCCTCCCAGCTGAGGGTGGTGCTGGACGGTGTGGTCCCGAGGTCCAATCGCTCCCGCTTCTCTCTAGAGCTACAGGTTGTGGGCGGCACCCAGGCCATGAGCAGAGTGGACGTGCTCCAGTCAATAGATGATGAATACACACCCTCCATATTCAAGGTGATGTCTCTGTGTGTTATAGACATGTAGTTGTACCAAAGATTTGTATAACTTAACTAAGATAGACCACAGCCTGTCGTTTCCAAGTGGGAACAAATGTGGATAAAACAAGCAATGAGATGGGCAGAGCCAAGCACGAGCTAGCGAGATCTTATTGGCCCGTTCAAGTATACATCTGCATATTTCCGTTAGGGAACGCCTACTCTGTGAAGTGCGCATGTGCAATAACTCAATTTACCTTTGTACTCCTTCTAAACAAGGCAATTTTTAAAGACTTTAGCAACGGGTAAAGTCTATAACAGATTATAGCTTTGGGAACAGAAAAATCCATCCTCTCACTGCCATATTTGGTAGTGAGTGGAAACACCAAGCGGATGCTTCATATTTATACATCCGGTGAAATATCTGTCTCATTGTTCCATCTGTGGTTATACTGGAGTAAATGTTACTGAATAAGAGTATTTAGATGTTTATATTTCAACACATTTTTTGTGGTTGATAATTTATGGTTGATTTACTGTTCTTTACCTTCGTCTCTCTGTAGACTGTCACTGAAGCTTTCAGATGCTACAGTGTCCTCGTCTTTCCTCTCTTTTAGGTATCTCAGTGGGTGTCCTCTCCAGTCAACTCCACCTCTCCTGTTCTTGGCTACGCCCAATGGAAGCCCGTGGCCTACCGCAGGCCATCGCCTCTCTTTGAGGACGCCACTCCCTGCCGCCACTCAACCCCTGTCCCCGTAGCCCAGCTTCCCCCCTCCGGCCTAGTACGGGCATATTTTGGAGGGGAGCGCCAGACCACCGGGCTCAACATGACCTTCAGTATCACTGGAGACCCATTCTACAACACCACCAACTACCTCAGCTGGTAGGTAGCAGTTTGCATCCTGTTGGTTCATCCTAGCTATAATAGGTTGCATTTTAGCAACTTTAACTGAATTATACACTAAATTTCAGTTTATAGCCCCTCCATTAACCAACTATCAAGCAGCTGAGGTTGATATCTCACACCATCACCAACTACCTGAAATGATAATGAAATTGTCAGCACTGATAATATTCTTCCTCCTCTTGCTTTTCGTACTTCAGGACTGTGTTGGTGGGGCTGGGCTCTCCTCCTGTGGACTCGTTCTCTCCCCTGGTTCTGGTCATCATGGCGGTGGGGCTGGGCACTCCCATGCTGATCATCCTGCTTGGCGGGGTATGTGTGTGTGTCCGCAAGAACAGGCCCCAACCACAGGTCTATGAGCCAATCAACTGAGGCCAAGCCAGGATATGTGTACTTTTAAGTCCTGCTTTAACCAGTTTCTTGCCAATGAGCAGACACCTCTGGGCCCATTTTTTTCCAAAAGTTATCTGGATTTAGCCTATCGGATAGGATTAAATGCATATAAATAGAATGGATGAATAATTTACTTGAATGGGGACAACTGTTCTATTACTTATATTTCTATGCATTTAATCTTATCTGATAGGCGAAAAACTGGGCCCTGGTGTCTGGCAGGTGTCACTCATTTATAAAAAATAAAAATGAGGTACATGACTGTCTAATATGGCCACACATTGTTGGCACAACGGGCCAATAAGGCTTTGACAGAAACACATTTTTAACCACTTGCATAATTTAGGAATGGGCTGAATCATCTTGTGGAAGAGAAAGCCCATGAATGAGTTGATTTTGTTGTGCTTGGAAATGCCAAAGGCTCCCATCTCAAACCTAACATTCCATGTGAGAACATATTTATCCAGAAAATTGTGAAAAGGCTAGTTAAGGATGTTTTTTCATTGTAAAACTCAAACGGCGTACACTGTCCCTCCAGTTCTGTGTAAAACAGTATATTATCTTATTGTTGCTCAACAAATATTAGTACATGTTACACTGAAGTGGTCCATGTTTGGCACTGCCTATCTAGATATACTGACCTGACATGGGTCCTAACTAATAATGGACTCAAGCATATATCTGATGACAGAAGAAGAGCTACAAAGGAGAAGGGGCTTTTTTTCTTCTCTTCGTAACACTGATCTGAGGTCAGTTTGTACTGTAATGGTTTAGGAATTGGTCAAACTAAAATAATCCAAGATCTGCACCTGAAGGAGACTCATACCTGGAGCAGTGAAAGGAAAATAAATCTCAAGAGAAGAAGCTTAAAGGAACAAGATTTGTTGCATTCTTTCCCAACCACTTGGATGTTAGTTATTGGTTGGGGTAAGGGGAAGCCTAGTTAGGGTCCATGTGCTACACCCAAAGTGAACTGAAATGTGATGTTTGATTTAATGTCAATGAAGTTAGAAATCGGTATGGGATTACAAAATATTTGATATTGTAATTAATGTTACTACTTTTAAGGCCGTGTTGATTATAGTTCTCCTTTGGAATTAATTTAAAACAAGCTTCAAAGTCATATTCAGTTTGTAATCACAGTACAAGAGAATAAATGGCCTTGATTATTTACCTGTATTTGTCTATTAGGCAACAATGTGTTATCTTAATTTTTGGACTAAATGCTAAATTTAATGCAAAAACACCAGTACCTGAAATATTATGCAAGCATCTAATACACAGGTCACATTCATTTGTATTTTGAGGAAATGCTCCCTTTCAATAGTAATGTAATGGTCTGTCCATAATTGTCTTTTTCTTAAAGAAATATACTGGCAAGTTATTTCCTGCTCTCATTTATTTTTCTTTTAAAACAATGGTACACAATGTCATAAGATGTTTAAAAAAAGGACATTAAATACACAAAGTTTAAGATGTGTTTTTTAAAACTTTTCATCACTACTAGAGGGTGAAAAGACACCATTCATATTAGAATGTACATCATTGTATTACAAAAATCCATATCAATACAAATATATATATTTTACATATCTAATCTCATTATTCAACTACATTTAAACTAAGGTGCAGGGGAAGCCAGCTCTTGGGGTGCATTTTTCCATTGCAGGCAAGCATTAAATGACAACTAAGAAAAAGTGCAGTCAGCTAACGAGTCTCATGTGAGGCAGTCGATGTATAGTTAGTTACATGCTTGTTAAATCCCATGACCTGGCCAATCACATGAGGATGCTGTAAGATAACATTAATGTCCAATCAAATTATGTCCAGCAGTGAAAGATCCCGGGACAGAAACTACAACTGACATTGCTGCCATCAGACCATACCAAGACAGCCATCTTAGTTGAAAGTAGTGTTCCTGGATACATTCAACTACCCCGGTCACCTAAGTAGGTTAGAGCAGTGTCCTTTCACAGTGTCCTCGACCATGTCTCCATCTGCCAGTATGTTAAGCTCCTCCAGGTCTAGCGGATCGATCTGAAGGGGGTTATGCAGGGTGAAGTTGTCTGCATCAAATCCCAGCATGGGCAGAACACCAGATAAATCCTCATAGGCAGCTTTGTCTGTTAAGTGGGAAACAAAGACAAAGTGGAAAAAGAGCGAAAGAGTGAGGCTGGGATTCAATCCGATTGCGGGTTATAGGCATTGTGACTTAAAGTCAACGCTCCCGTTCACAGATATCCCATTCCCAGTAAACGCTGCATATGACAGCTCAAGCAGAAATAGCTTTTAACAGCCGCCATCGGATTGAATCCTTGCCCTTTTTAAAAATATATATAGACAAGATAAGCTTTAAAAAGGTTACAATTGCAGTGCAACATGTGTTTTTTTTCAATTACCAGGTCTAACATTTCAGGGATGATTTACTTAGGGTGTAGTTTCATCCAGACAGTAAGTCCATTAGTTGGTATTGAATAACCAACAAATGGACATACAATTGTCTGGATGAAACGACAGCGACCTGTGTAAGTCGAAAATAAGGTAATACTTCCCCAAAAACAATATCTCTAACTGCTGCAAGCAATTAAAAAAGTGAGAGAGTGGGCCCTACCTGTCATAAAGTCTGCACTGGTTTGGTTCTGGCAGTGGAGGGACATCTGAGGACCCTGGTTCCCACAGTAAACCCCTCCATCTTTCCCCTCCACAGCCTGAGGCCCAGAATCTCCCCAGAGAGGCTCCTTACTGAGCTGTCCCAGCTGGGCAGAGGTGTGGACAACCAGACAAGATTAGAGAATTAGATTGAAACTATGCACAGTGAGTGAATCAACAGGTCAAATGGAGTTGTCCTTTTCAATACTGTTAGATTATTTACAGTTTTAGTCTTTAGTCTTAGACTACCTGCTGGGAGAGTGCCTGAGTCTGGCGTGGTGTGAGATGTAGGCCCATGTAGGACTCCTGCTGTAAATGGTTCAGTATGAAAGTGTCCTGAGAGAGCAGAAAAGTAGTAAGTACCATTAATAGGGCTGCACAATTGATCGAATTCCCATCGAAATATGGACATGTGCAACATCCATATCGCATTACAATATTTTGAAACGCATCTCAGTCGCGTGTAATGTCCTTTTAATAGTTTACTCTGTTTTTCTTTCTCCTTACGGCTGCTTCCCACACACAAGAAAACCACCCCGTCACTCAAGCAGCACAGTTCCTCTTCTCTCTTAGATTCCTTATACAGATGTAGGATCTTTATTTGAGACCGTTTGCTACAGCAGGAAAATAATCCAGTTCACCCAAGTGTTGATCTATATCGCATGTCAAATCGCAGTATTTGACTGATTTATTTTTTAATCGTTATTCGATTTTTTTGCAGCCCTACATTACCATATCTTTCTGACAGACCAAACATAAAATGGCCTCTTATTGATCCTAAACATAGCCTAAACTGTACACACTGACACTATCCAATCTAAACTCAAACTAGTGAAAATAGACATACACAATATGCAACAGATGGGGATATTCTCACATTGTAGAGGCCTGGATTGTTGTCCATTAAGGAGTTAATCTGTGAGAAGATTTTGGTCGACTCAATCTGGTCCTTCTGACTTTGCACCTTCTGATGTGCCCAGCTCCTTCCCTGGGCTTGGGTCTGATGCTTACGAGTCATCGTTGGTACTTTATGTGGGTTTGTCATGTTCTGCCCATTCAAGTCAAGGCTCTGAGCTGGCGGGTATGCACACTGGAGATTCCACTGATGTTGCTCATGCTGTTGTTGCTGGTAGCCATTTGTCTGCTGCTGTTGGTAGAGTTGAACATGCTGGAGCTGATGTTGCTGCAGTAGCAGCTCATCTTGTCGACATGCTCGGTTTTGCTGAGGTTGTCTTTGGTACGCTTGTTGTTGATCATGTTGCTGATGTGAGTACTGCTGGTGTGGGTGTTGCTGGTATTGTTGCCTTTGCTTCTCTAGCTGGTGCTGTGGAAGGTTTTGGTACACTTGTTTCTGTTGTTTTTGCTGTTGTCTTTGATGCTGTTCCTCTTGTGATTGATGTAGGTGTTGTTGCTGTGGGTTCTCACAATGGTTTGACCCTCTTTGATATTGCTGTTTTGTGTCCAGGTCCTGACTTTCTGTCTGGACATGCTGGATTTGGCATTGATTTAGTTGATTTGGGTGCTGGTACTGTTGTCGATGGTGATATTGCAGTTGTTGGAGGTTGTGTGTTTGTGGGAGCTGTAGCTGTGGGTGTTGTTGGTCTTGTTGTTGTTGATGCCTGGATTTCTCTTGGTGTGGTGGTGTTTTTTTCGGTTCCTGGCTGGGTTGCTGCTGCCCCTCTGTCAGAGAATGCTGCTGAGCTGCTGGAGTACCTTCGTGTTGAGGTTGGCAGTGAGGATACCCTGGTGGCCTTGACTCCTGTGGTAATTGGTTGGTGTTCAGGAGAACTCCCTTGGAATTGAAATAAGAGCAATACATCAAACAATGTCTTAATATGGAGTTCTATGAAACCATCTTATTAACAAAAACAACATCACTTCAATTCCAGTTTGTTTGATATACCTGAGTTATAGAAGATAACTTTGGAGACCCAACAGGTGAAAACTGTTTAGATTGGAGCCAGCGAGACTCTCCACCAGTGGGAACGACCAGTGGGCTGAGGGGAGTCCGCCTTCTTAACGAAGGCACCTGCGTCTGGCTAATTGGACGTGGGGAGCAGGATAGGGAAGAGGAGGAGCAAGAGCGAGATCCGCCAATCCCACTGCTGTAGCTACAGTGGCTAGTTGCGGATTGCAGGGATAGGCCGCTTAGGGAAGAGCTGCTGAGGAAGGACTGGAGGGATTGGTTGCTAGGGGATGACTGCAGAGAAGAGTTGCTGAGTGACAAGTTCAAGGAGGTGGAGTTTAGAGAGCTGGAAAGGGAGTGGCTGCGCAGAGAGGCTTGAATATTGGGGTTGCTGTGGGAGGACTGGAGCAATGGGTTACTGTACGAGCCTTGGAGAGACAACAACAAACCTGAGAACACAAGGAAAGAAATGGACACCATCACCATATGAACCTACCTAAACCGACACCAACATACACTAAGAACTTAGCACACAGACAAACACACCTGGCATGGGAAATTCATCATCTCTGGCTTCAAGGTGAACGGGAGTTCCAGGTAGGTGGCCAGTGCTGCAGGCAGTGGGTTTGTGTGAGTCCCCACCTACTGGCTGTGGGGAAGGGAGGTGCAGGCTGGAGAGATCGGGCAAGGAGCCACTTGCATTGAGAGCGGAAGGGGCATTGAGAGCCCTGAACTGCTGATCTGGCGAGGACAGGATGCTGGAGAAACCGCAAGAGGGAAGGATAGGAGAAAGGGAGGTGGTTCAGTCAGGGCACAGGGTTTGCCTTTCTTTTAGACAATATTAATTTGGAAAAGCAGAACATACTTTATACCAGGGACTTTATGCGATTTGACTCCAGTGGGAAGTGCAGGAAGCTAAGATGAGACAAACAATTAGCAAGGATACATCAATGAGAAAAATAGTCGTCCATCCGCTAGAGCACATTGTGCAATACTGAACCCATTCGTATAGGAAATATGAAGCATTGTGGATAGTTACATTGGCAAGAAATAATACCTTTTTGATATTCCTTAATGGTTTTTCCTCTTCAAGGACATTCTCCTCAATTGGAGGCACTGGATATGGAAAACCTGAGGTGACGGAGAGGAAACCATCAGGTGCAAAAATCTAATAGATTAATACATGATATAGGAAAGAAAACTCACTTTCAAGAGGCATTTGCAAGAATTACCTAAGGAATAATACTGAAACACAATACAATGACTAAAACAATACAACTGGCATTGTGGACTTACCATTGTGCCTGTTCTGTGAGATTAAAGGCTGCTGGTCCCCTGCGTGGGTGTTCCTCACACTGGTGTGCAGGGCCGAGTCTGAGTTAGTTCTGGGGAGGAGAGCACACATTTCAGAGGGGAAAGCAAGAGTGTAGAAGAACAGTAGAGAAACACGATGGGTACATTGCTCACCTATTAAGTGCTGTTAAGGGAGGGTGCATCAAGTGGCTTTTGTCCACTGGAGAGCTGATAGACCAGTTCCTTTTTGGGTGACAGAATCAGTCAAAATATGTATTAGGATGGTTATTATTAAGTTTACAAAATGTATCATTTTGGATTGCGCCGACCCTTACCTTCTCAAACTGGGTTCAAGTTGTGGAGTCGGGTGAACTGAGCGGTAGGGAGAGTTGTCAATCTGTGAGGGAGTGTTAAGGCTATACAGAGTGCCCTTGGAAAACCTAGGCATAGGCCAACTGTTGGCAAACAATGGTACACAAAGTTGACGGGGCATTTCTTCTACAGTGTGTACATGATTAATCCCCTCTATCTGCTACTTAAGTGGATCAACAGTTAAAGGGCTCCCGAGTGGCGCAGCGGTCTAAGGCACTGCATCACTACAGTCCCTGGGTCGAATCCAGGCTGAATCACATCCGGCCGTGATTGAAAGTCCCATAGGGCGGCGCACAATTGGCCCAGTGTCGCAGGGGTAAGCAGTCATTGTAAATAAGAATTTGTTCTTAACTGACCTGCCTAGTTAAATAAAGGTTTAATTTTAAAAAGTGAACATTTAAAAAAAAGGTCCAATGCAGCCATTTTTACCTCAATATCAAATCATTTCTGGGTAACATACCTTACTAAGATTAATTGAAAACAAAATGGTCAGAAAGTAACAAAAATAGCTTCTTGGCAAACAGACATTCCTCAAGCAAGAATTCTAATAGGACTGTCTAGGAATGGTTTGAGTGGCAGAGAGGTTTGAAACACTCTTTCTTATTGGTTAATTAAGTAATTTACTGCTTGGTGATGTCACCAGGCAGCCAAAACTCCATCCCACTAAAACTGCCTGAAATATCAGCATGTCTTTTCAAACTCTTACACTAACGCCATTATTTATTTATTTCACTGTATAATTTCAATTTATAAATTCAGCAAAAAAAGAAACGTCCCTTTTTCAGGACCCTGTCTTTCAAAGATAATTCGTCCGCAATAGGCTGAGAGAGGCTGGACTGAGGGCTTGTAGGCCTGTTGTAAGGCAGGTCCTCAACAGACATCACCGGCAACAATGCCGTCTATGGGCACAAACCCACTGTCGTTGGACCAGACAGGACTGGCAAAAAGTGCTCTTCACTGACGAGTCTCGGTTTTGTCTCACCAGGGGCGATTGTTGGATTCGTGTTTATCGTCGAAGGAATGAGCATTACACCGAGGTCTGTACTCTGGAGCGGGATCGATTTGGAGGTGGAGGGTCCGTCATGGTCTGGGGCAGTGTGTCACAGCATCATCGGACTGAGCTTGTCGTCATTGCAGGCAATCTCAACGCTGTACGTTACAGGGAAGACATCTTCCTCATGTGGTACCCTTCATGCTGGCTCACCCTGACATGACCCTCCAGCATGACAATGCCACCAGCCATACTGCTCGTTCTGTGTGTGATTTCTTGCAAGACAGGAATGACAGTGTTCTGCCATGGCCAGCGAAGAGCCCGGATCACAATCCCATTGAGCACATCTGGGAACTGTTGGATCGGAGGGTGAGGGCTAGGTCCATTCCCCCCAGAGATGTCCGGGAACTTGCAGGTGCCTTGGTGGAAGAGTGGGGTAACATCTCACAGCGAGAACTGTCAAATCTGGTGCAGTCCATGAGGAGATGCACTGCAGTACTTAATGCAGCTGCTGGCCACACCAGATACTGACCGTTACTCTTGATGTTGACACCCACTTTGTTCAGGGACACATTATTCAATTTCTGTTAGTCACATGTCTGTGGAACTTGTTCAGTTTATGTCTCAGTTGTTACATCTTGTTATGTTCATACAAATATTTACACATGTTAAATTAGCTGAAAATAAACGCAATTGACAGTGAGAGGACATATATAAACTCAGCAAAAAAAGAAACGTCCTCTCACTGTCAACTGTGTTTATTAAAAATACAAATATTTAATACATTTTAGAATAAGGCTGTATTTGTATTTATTATGGATCCCCATTAGCTGCTGCCAAAGCAACAGCTACTCTTCCTGGGATCCAGCAAAATTAAGGCAGTTTAAACCATTTAAAAACATTACAACACATTCACAGATTTCACAACACACTGTGATCCTTCAGGCCCCTACTCCACCACTACCACATATCTACAACCATGTGTATGTTATCGTGTGTGTGTGCGCCAATGTTTGTGTTGCTTCACAGTCCCCGCTGTTGCATAAGGTGTTTGTTTTTTGTTTTTTATCTAATTTTACTGCTTGCGTCAGTTACTTGATGTGGAATAGAGTCCCATGTTGTCATGGCTCTATGTAGTACTGTGTGCCTCCCATAGTCTGTTCTGGACTGTGAGGACTGTGAAGAGACCTCTTGTGGCATGTGGGGTATGGATGGGTGTCCGAGCTGTGTACCAGTAGTTTAGACAGACAGCTCGGTGCATTCAACATGCACCTCTCATAAATAAAAGTAGTGATGAAGTCAATCTCTCCTCCACTTTCAGCCAGGAGAGATTGACATGCATATTATTAATATTTGCTCTGTGTCCATCCAGCTCTGTTCTGAGCCAATTGCATTTTTCCAAAGTCCTTCTTTGTGGCACCTGACCACACGACTGAACAGTAGTCCAGGTGCGACAAAACTAGGGCCTGTAGGACCTGCCTTGCTGATAGTGTTGTTAAGAAGGCAGAGCATCGCTTTATTATAGACAGACTTCTCCCCATCTTAGCTACTACTGCATCAATATGTTTTGACCATGACAGTTTACAATCTAATGTTACTCCAAGCATATTAGTCATCAAAACTTTCTCAATTTATATTATTTATTACAAGGATTAGTTAAGATTTAGGGTTTAGAGTTTTGTTCCAAATACAATGCTTTTAGTTAAAAAAATATTTAGGGCTAACTTATTCCTTGCCACCCACTCTGAAACTAACTGCAGCTCTATGTTGAGTGTTGCAGTCATTTCAGTCGTTTTAGTAGCTGGCGTGTGTAGTGTTGAGTCATCTGCATACATAGAAACTCTGGCTTTACTCACAGTCAGTGGCATGTCGTTAGTACAATTGAAAAAAGCAAGGGGCCTAAACAGTTACCCTGGGGAATTCCTGATTCTAACTGGATTATATTTGATAGGCTTCCATTAAAGAACACCCTCTATGTTCTGTTAGACAAGTAACTCTTTATCCACATTATAGCAGGGGGTGTAAAGCCATAACACATACATTTTTCCAGCAGAAGACTATGATCAATAATGTCAAAAGCTGTATTGAATTCTAACAAGACAGCCCCCACAATCATTTTATTATCAATTTCTCTCAGCCAATCATCAGTCAGTGTAAGTGATATGCTTGTTGAGTGTCCTTCCCTATAAGCATGCTGAAATTCTGTTGTCAATTTGTTTACTGTAAAATAGCATTGTATCTGATCAAACACCATTTTTTCCAGAAGTGTACTAAGGGTTGGTAACAGGCTGATTGGTTGGCTATTTGAGTCAGTAAAGGGGGCTTTACTATTCTATTCTTGGGTAGTGGAATTGCTTTATCTTCCCGCAAGTCCTGGGGGCACATGGTCTCTAGTAGGCTTAAATTGAAGATGTGGCAAATATGAGTGTCAATAACATAACAAAATGTGGAAAAAGTGAAGGGGTCTGAATACTTACCGAATGCAGTATACGGGGAAATCACTTTTTTGACTGCACTGGGCCTTTAACCTTAGACAGTAGTGTGGCATTTGACCCTGCACGCTTTTACCAACAATAGTTGTTTGGTCATCTTGCCATACAGACAATAGGAAGTAGGCTACTGTAGATGTAAAGCAATAGTTCAACACATTATTGCAATGTTGTGGTGAACTATTGCTTTACATCCACTGTTATGGTCATCCTCCATGCACGTCAGATATCTGGGGAGCATGGAGGAAAACCATTTTTGTGTGCTTACTATACTACAGTTGCAAATGGCTAACTTTAGCATTTACCATTAGAAACCCTTTCCCTAAAAGCATCTGTTCTGCTTTAGCCCCCCCCCCCATGTATTAACTTTAAGGCATGGGAGCCACGAAGCAATACAGACGTTACACTAGCAGTGACCTCACTTCACTTTAAGGGACCCACCACTGGCTGCCCTTTGACTGACCATAAAGGATACATGTTTCCTGTTTGGCCTGACCGGAAAACTGAGCCGCCTCTCTCCTTGTGCCCACTCTGCCATTGGGTGAAGTTTTGTGGGGCAGCCATTGTCTGGACTACAGGGGAGCTGACCCTAACAGAGTCAGACAGATCAACAATTCATTTGACTTTCAGTAGCCTGCATCATATAACCATTTCTATAGCCTGTATGTAATTAGGCTTATAAATATAGTTTGAAGTAGTAGGTAATGTAGTTATAAGTAAAAATGTAAGTAATAAATCTAACCTGTACATCTGAAATGCTTCTCCCAATCTGGTTGACATTGGGAAGGGAGCCTCCATAATAGGTGCCCAGGCTTCTGGCCTGCCGCGCTCTCTGGACCTGAATCTGAGACCCAGAAAGAGTGGGGGGATAAAGAAGGAGTGAATAAAGACGACAACTACTTTAATTTAGTTGATTATCAGAAGAACATTTTTTAGCATTTACAGTCAGTTCTATAATAGTCTCACTTGTATAATGGAATTACTGGGGAATGTAAAACTCAGACAAAGTATATTCCGTATATAGTGACACTATAAGAGTGAGTCAAGGCGACTGTCGGCTCGATCTCGGAAAGAATACCCTCTGACTGCCAACCCTTGGCATGAACATGGGAATCAGATACTGCAGGAGAAAGACCCTTGCATACTTTAAAAGCCCATGTGCAATAAACCATGTGTATAGCTGGGTACCATCTCCTACAGCCACTGTATTTTAAGGAAAGTGTTGCATGGTGGTTCGGTAACATGACTTGAGAGCCTTTGAATTCGGGTATTAATGATATGAAAAGTGTGGGCTATGTAAGAGGTCAAAGAGCTACCATAGTGCCATGAGGTCTTGGCTCCTCAGTTTCAAGCCAGAGCATGGGGCTGCACCTCATTTCACGTGACACCAGAGACTTAATCAATAGGATACTGCATTGTGTTCACAACATTGAAGATTGAGATGCAATGTAGCCGAGCTATAAGAAGGACGGTGCGCTCTATAATGCAGAATAGGGAAACTCAAACTTGTGCACTTTACACAAAGGTATGTCTATCATGTTTCAAACATATTTATTACACCCCTGTAGGGTTGACCCCATTTAGTCAACTGGTCGATTGTTTGGTCGATAGGCTGTTGGTCGATTGAGACTTCTTTAGTCGAGGAGTAACAACAACAAGAATTATTATAATTGCATGGTGTACAAGACACCTGTTTGATTTGCGCCTGTCTGAGTGGACTAATCCATTGTGGAGGCCATGGGGATGGCACAGTCCATCAATAAGACATGCTACTGTAATTCTATATGGTTATACAAGAACAATGGTGCAACACTAATACAAATATTAGTTTAGAACAAATGCACTTTCTCCCACGTTGCATAGTGGTCACTGTCTGCAGTTCTGAAACATCAGTGTGCTGTTTTCCTCAACCATGTTGCTATGTGCATAATAACCAGCATATTGGTGTTGAGAACACAATCGAGCTGTAGGCCAAAGAGCACATCCTGTTAAGTCTTAATACCATAACTTACTTAGGCCTAATACAATAACTATTTTTTGCCCCCCCGTCAGGGACAGCCCTACACCCCTGGCAAAAAGCTGGAGTCAAATACACAGAAGGCAATTAGATTCCAAAATGATAAAGTATCATATTTGTCACTATTTAATACACTCACTGCACTGTGAGGTTGTAGTACTCCAACTGTATAGTGGGACACGACACTCACATAAAAATAGAATAGTATTTATATTTCCTATGGGCACAATAACAAATCAGGGCAACCCCTAGCCGAATAGACACCCCCATAAATAGCAACGTGGGGGCATATCCATAAGTGTTAACATATTCACATTACCAGTGGTGGAAAAACTACCCAATTGTCATACTTGAGTAAAAGTAAAGATACCTTAATAGAAAATGACTCAAGTAAAAGTGAAATTCTCCCAGTAAAATACTACTTGAGTAAAAATCTAAAAGTATTTGGTTTTAAATATACTTAAGTATCAAAAGTAAAAGTACAAGTAGAAATAATTTCAAATTCCTTATATTAAGCAAACCATACCTCATTTTTATTTATTTTACCTTTATTTAACTAGGCAGGTCAGTTAAGAACAAATTCTTATTTACAATGACGGCCTAGGATCAGTGGGTTAACTGCCTGTTCAGGGGCAGAACGACAGATTTGGACTAGTAACCTTCCGGTTACTAGTCCAACACTCTAACCACTAGGCTACCCTGCCGCCTCATCGTGTTCTTGCATTTTTTGTTTGTTTACAGATAGCCAAGGGCACTCTCCTATACTTACACATAATTTACACACGAAGCATGTATTTAGTGAAGGCAGCAGGGTTGACCAGGATGTTCTCTTTTTAAGTGTGGGAATTAGACAATTTTTCTGTCCTGCTAAGCATTCAAAATGTAACAACTACTTTTGGGTGTCAGGGAAAATGTATGGAGTAAAAAGTACATCATTTTCTTTAGGAACGTAGTGAAGTAAAAGTTGTAAAAAATATAAATAATAAAGTAAAGTACAGATACCCCAAAAAACTACTTAAGTAGTACTTGCAAGTATGTCTACTTAAGTACTTTACACCACTGCACATTACGCAGGCTACCCAAAGAGTGCAATTTGTAATTCTAGCCTTGCAGATTGTGGGCAGCCTGCACTCCATGCATCTGTATGGCAAATCAACAGGTGTGATAAGCATAAATGGTGTATAAATCAATATAACGCACATATGTTTAAAGGTTATATTACAGTAAGAGTGTTTTGAAGTTAAATTATATCGACACTTTGGATTAAACAGATTTGTCAACCGGCGTATTTGCAGTGAAAGTCTCTATAGTGCAAAATTAAACGCGATGCTTGATATGGCCTGGAATTGATTGCGCCTCTGAAAAGTGAAAACAAAGTGCTCTGACTGTCGGGTGGTCAACATCACTGACGTTTGAATATTTTTGACAGCTTTATGGCGTCTCCTGTTTTATCAACACGAAGTTCGTAGGCCTGTCCTCTTGACTCACCCTGGTGGAAGTGATGTCCATCATAACCTCCTGGAAGGCTGCGGTGTCCTCAGCTTGTCGCTGGGTGAGGAGTGCTATCTTCTCGCTAAACTTTCGCGGATTGCAGGACCCATTACTAGATCCTGACCTCTGGCCAGCCCCGCAGCACCCATTTCCTGTGCCTGCAAGAAACATAACTGACCACAACTAGTGTACAGTTAACTAGACACAAGCCCCCGGAGAGAACAAGTTGCAACCCGTGACGGACCACTTTATGCACGTCGTTTCGAAAGGCATTGTGGGATGAGTTGTTCTTTAATCGAAGAGGGACAAGTGTAAATAACAAAATTAAACTACAAGCCCATGCTTCATTTTTTTCATCACAGACAAAAACAACTTGGTGAATGTGGGATGTGTAGTTTTGGGTCCCATTACATTGGAACGAATTTGTAATTACATTTTTTTGACAAATTGTTCTTTACAATGACGGCCTACACCTGCCAAATCTGGACGACAGCCAATTGTGCGCCACCCTATGAAACTCCCAATCACGGTGATTCAGCCTGGAATCGAACCAGGGTCTGTAGCAATGCCTCTAGCACTGAGATGCATTGCCTTTGACCGCTGTGCCACTTGGGAGCCCATTTTTATAGTGCATGTTTGCAGTTTCTCACAGATTGACATTTCTAAAACAAATTAACTATGGCTAATGTATTAAAGGTTTATATACCAGTCAAAAGTTTGGACACACCTACTCATTCAAGGGTTTTTCTTTATTTGTACTATTTTTTACATTGTAGAATAATAGTAAATACATCAAAACTAACACATTCGGAATCATGTAGTAACCAAAAAAGTATTAAATCAAAAATACACTGCTCAAAAAAATAAAGGGAACACTAAAATAACACATCCTAGATCTGAATGAATGAAACATTCTTATTAAATACTTTTTTCTTTACATAGTTGAATGTGCTGACAACAAAATCACTCAAATTATCAATGGAAATCATATTGATCAACCCATGGAGGTCTGGATTTGGCGTCACACTCAAAATTAAAGTGGAAAACCACACTACAGGCTGATCCAACTTTGATGTAATGTCCTTAAAACAAGTCAAAATGAGGCTCAGTAGTGTGTGTGCCTCCACGTGCCTGTATGACCTCCCTACAACGCCTGGGCATTCTCCTGATGAGGTGGCGGATGGTCTCTGAGGGATCTCCTCCCAGACCTGGACTAAAGCATCCGCCAACTCCTGGACAGTCTGTGGTGCAACGTGGCGTTGGTGGATGGAGCGAGACATGATGTCCCAGATGTGCTCAATTGGATTCAGGTCTGGGGAACGGGCGGGCCAGTCCATAGCATCAATGCCTTCCTCTTGCAGGAACTGCTGACACACTCCAGCCACATGAGGTCTAGCATTGTCTTGCACTAGGAGGAACCCAGGGCCAACCGCACCAGCATATGGTCTCACAAGGGGTCTGAGGATCTCATCTCGGTACCTAATGGCAGTCAGGCTACCTCTGGCGAGCACATGGAGGGCTGTGCGGCCCCCCAAAGAAATGCCACCCCACACCATGACTGACCCACCGCCAAACCGGTCATGCTGGAGGATGTTGCAGGCAGCAGAATGTTCTCCACGGCGTCTCCAGACTGTCACATATGCTCAGTGTGAACCTGCTTTCATCTGTGAAGAGCACAGGGCGCCAGTGGCGAATTTGCCAATCTTGGTGTTCTCTGGCAAATGCCAAACATTCTGCACGGTGTTGGGCTGTAAGCACAACCCCCACCTGTGGACGTCGGGCCCTCATACCACCCTCATGGAGTCTGTTTCTGACCGTTTGAGCAGACACATGCACATTTGTGGCCTGCTGGAGGTCATTTTGCAGGGCTCTGGCAGTGCTCCTCCTGCTCCTCCTTGCACAAAGGCGGAGGTAGCGGTCCTGCTGTTGGGTTGTTGCCCTCCTACGGCCTCCTCCACGTCTCCTGGAAGCGCCTCCATGCTCTGAACACTACGATGACAGACACAGCAAACCTTCTTGCCACAGCTCGCATTGATGTGCCATCCTGGATGAGCTACCTGAGCCACTTGTGTGGGTTGTAGACTCCGTCTCATGCTACCACTAGAGTGAAAGCACCGCCAGCATTCAAAAGTGACCAAAACATCAGCCAGGAAGCATAGGAACTGAGAAGTGGTCTGTGGTCACCACCTGCAGAACCACTCCTTTATTGGGGGTGTCTTGCTAATTGCCTATAATTTCCACCTGTTGTCTATTCCATTTGCACAACAGCATGTGAAATTGATTGTCAATCAGTGTTGCTTCCTAAGTGGACAGTTTGATTTCACAGAAGTGTGATTGACTTGGAGTTACATTGTGTTGTTTAAGTGTTCCCTTTATTTTTTTGAGCAGTGTATATTTTAGATTTAGATTCTTCAAAGTAGCCACCCTTTGCCTTGATGACAGCTTTGCACACTCTTGCCATTATCTCAACCAGCTTCATGAGGTAATCACCTGGAATGCATTTCAATAAACAGGTGTGCCTTGTTAAAAGTTCATTTGTGGAATTTCTTTCCTTCTTTAATACATTTGAGACAATCAGTTGTGTTGTAAAAAGGTAGGGGTGGTATACAGAAGATAGCCTTATTTGGTAAAAGACCAAGTTCATATTATGGCAAGAACAGCTCAAATAAGCAACGAGAAATGACAGTCCATCATTACTTTAAGATATGAAGGTCAGTCAATCTGGAAAATGTCAAGAACTTGAAAGTTTCTTTGAGTGCAGTTGCAAAAACCATCAAGTGCTATGATGAAACTGGCTCTCATGAAGACTGCCACAGAAAAGTAATACCCAGTTAGCTCTGCTGCAGAGGATAAATTCATTAGAGTTACCAGCCTCAGATTGCAGACCAAATAAATGCTTCACAGAGTTCAAGTAACAGACACATCTCAACATCAACTGTTCAGAGGAAACTATGTGAATCAGACCTTCATGGTCAAATTGCTGTAAAGAAATCAATACTGAAGGACACCAAAAATACAAAGAGACGAGCTTGGGTCAAGAAACACGAGCAATGGACATTAGACTGTTGGAAATCTGTCCTTTGGTCTGGAGTCCAAATTTCAGATTTTTGGTTCCAACCACTGTGTCTTTGTGAGACGCAAAGTAGTTGAACGGATGATCTCTGTATGTGTGGTTCCCACCATGAAGCATGGAGGAGGAGGTGTGATGGTGTGGGGGTGCTTTGCTGGTTACACTGTTGGTGATTTATTTAGAATTCAAGGCACACTTAATCATGATGGCTACCACAAGCATTCTGCAGCAATATGCCATCCCATCTGGTTTGCGCTTAGTGGTACTCTCATTTGTTTTTCAATAATAACATGACCCAACACACCTCCAGGCTGTGTAAGGGCTATTTGACCAAGATGAGTGATGGAGTGCTGCATCAGATGACCTGGCCTCCACAATCACCTGACCTCAACCCAATTGAGATGGTTTGTGATGAATTGGACAGCAGAGTGATGGAAAAGCAGCCAACAAGTGCTCAGCATATGTGGGAACTCCTTCAAGACTGTTGGAAAAGCATTCCAGGTGAAGCTCGTTGAGAGAATGCCAAGAGTGTGCAAAGCTGTCATCAAGGCAAAGCGTGGCTACTTTGAAAAATCTAAAATCTATTTTGATATGTTTAACACTTTTTTGGTTACTATATGGTTCCATATGTGTTATTTCATAGTTTTGTAGTCTTCACTTGTATTCTACAATGTAGAAAATTCTACAAATAAAGAAAAACCCAATGAGTAGGCGTGTCCAAACTTTTGACTGGTACTGTATAAACCTCACCATAGAACAAATCAAATAAAATCTAATTGTATTTGCCACATGCGCCGAGTATAACAGGTAGACCTTACCGTGAAATGCTCACTTACAAGCCCTTATTAACCAACATGTAACGGTTTTCTTCGTGAGAAGAAGAGTCGGACCAAAATGCAGCGTGTAGATTGCGATCCATGTTTTAATGAACAAACGTAAAACACGAATCAATGCAAACACTACAAAATAAAGAACGTGATGAACGTAACGAAAACCTAAAACAGCCTATCTGGTGAAAAAACACATAGACAGGAACAATCACCCACAAACACACAGTGAAACCCAGGCTACCTAAATATGGTTCCCAATCAGAGACAATGACGAACACCTGCCTCTGATTGAGAACCATATCAGGCCGAACATAGAACTAGACAAACTAGACATGTAACATAGAATGCCCACTCAGATCACACCCTGACCAATCAAAACATAGAAAATACAAAGTAAACTATGGTCAGGGCGTGACAGTACCCCCCCCCCAAGGTGCGGACTCCGGCCGCAAAACCTGAACCTATAGGGGAGGGTCTGGGTGGGCATCTGTCCGCGGTGGCGGCTCTGGCGCTGGACGTGGACCCCACTCCATGACAGTTTTAATCCCCCTCCTAAACGTCCCTAAATAGGTTACCCACCACAATGATAACATGGGACAGAGGGACAGCTCGGGACAGAGGTAACTCGGGACAGATGGGTAGCTCAGCCCTGAGAGGAAGCTCAGCACTGAGAAGAAGCTCAGCACTGAGAAGAAGCTCAGCACTGAGAAGAAGCTCAGCACTGAGAAGAAGCTCAGCACTGAGAAGAAGCTCAGGCAGGTGGTTAGATCCGGCAGATCCTGGCTGGCTGGCGGTTCTGGAAGATCCTGGCTGACTGGCGGATCTGGGAGAATCTGGACGACTGGCAGATCTGGGAGAATCTGGACGACTGGCAGATCTGGGAGAATCTGGACGACTGGCAGATCTGGGAGAATCTGGACGACTGGCAGATCTGGGAGAATCTGGACGACTGGCAGATCTGGGAGAGTCTGGACGACTGGCAGATCTGGGAGAGTCTGGACGACTGGCAGATCTGGGAGAGTCTGGACGACTGGCAGATCTGGGAGAGTCTGGTCGACTGGCAGATCTGGGAGAGTCTGGTCGACTGGCAGATCTGGAAGAGTCTGGTTGACTGG
The DNA here is from genome assembly GCF_057628025.1 of Oncorhynchus mykiss. NCBI lineage: Eukaryota > Metazoa > Chordata > Actinopteri > Salmoniformes > Salmonidae > Oncorhynchus > Oncorhynchus mykiss. Next base: position 31,479,528 of record NC_143051.1, read on the forward strand.
CAGATCTGGAAGAGTCTGGTCGACTGGCAGATCTGGAAGAGTCTGGTCGACTGGCAGATCTGGAAGAGTCTGGTCGACTGGCAGATCTGGAAGAGTCTGGTCGACTGGCAGATCTGGAAGAGTCTGGTCGACTGGCAGATCTGGAAGAGTCTGGTCGACTGGCAGATCTGGAAGAGTCTGGACGACGGGCAGATCTGGAAGAGTCTGGACGACTGGCAGATCTGGAAGAGTCTGGACGACTGGCAGATCTGGAAGAGTCTGGACGACTGGCAGATCTGGAAGAGTCTGGACGACTGGCAGATCTGGAAGAGTCTGGACGACTGGCAGATCTGGAAGAGTCTGGACGACTGGCAGATCTGGAAGAGACTGGTCGACACAGACTGGCTGCTCTGGCTGCTCCATGCTGACTGACAGCTCTGGCTGCTCCATGCTGGCAGACTGCTCTGGCTGCTCCATGATGACTGGTAGCTCTGGCTGCTCCATGCTGACTGGCTGCTCCATGCTGACTGGCAGCTCTGGCTGCTCCATGCTGACTGGCTGCTCTGGCTGCTCCATGCTGACTGGCTGCTCCATGCTGACTGGCTGCTCCATGCTGACTGGCGGCCCTGGCTGCTCCATGCTGACTGGCGGCCCTGGCTGCTCCATGCTGACTGGCGGCCCTGGCTGCTCCATGCTAACTGGCAGCTCTGGCGGCTCCTTGCAGACTGGCAGCTCTGGCGGCTCCTTGCAGACTGGCAGCTTTGGCGGCATCCTGCAGACTGGCAGCTCTGGCGGCTCCTTGCAGACTGGCAGCTCCATGCAGACTGGCAGCTCTATGCAGACTGGCAGCTCCTTGCAGACTGGCAGCTCCTTGCTAACTGGCAGCTCTAAGCTAACTGGCAGCTCTATGCTAACTGGCAGCTCTATGCTAACTGGCAGCTCTATGCTAACTGGCAGCTCTATGCTAACTGGCAGCTCTATGCTAACTGGCAGTTCTGAACAGGCGGGAGACTCCGGCAGCGCTGTAGAGAAGGCAGGCTCTAACAGCGCTAAACAGGCAGGAGACTCCGACAGCGCTGAAGAGAAGGGAGGCTCTGGCAGCGCTGGACAGGCGAGGCGCACTGTAGGCCTGATGCGTGGTGCTGGCACTGGTGGTACTGGGCCGAGGACACGCACAGGAAGCCTGGTGCGGGGAGCTGCTACCGGAGGGCTGGGGTGTGGAGGTGGTACTGGAAAAACCGGACCGTGCAGGCGCACTGGAGCTCTTGAGCACCGAGCCTGCCCAACCTTACCTGGTTGAATGCTCACGGTCGCCCTGCCAGTGCGGCGAGGTGGAATAGCCCGCACTGGACTATGCAGGCGAACCGGAGAAACCGAGCGCAAGGCTGGTGCCATGTAAACCGGCCCAAGGAGACGCACTGGGGACCAGCTGCGTAGAGCCGGCTTCATGGCATTAGGCTCGACGCTCAATCTAGCCCGGCCGACACGTGGAGCTGGAATATACCGCACCGGGCTATGCACCCGCACTGGAGACACCGTGCGCACCACTGCATAACACGGTGCCTGTCCGGTCTCTCTAGCCCCCCGGTAAGCACAGGGAGTCTGCCCAGGTCTCCTACCTGGCGTAGCCATACTCCCTGTTAGCCCCCCCCCCAAGAAATTTTTGGGGCTGCCTCTCGGGCTTCCTTGCCAGCCGTGTTCCCTCATATCGCCGGCTCCTCTCTCCGGCTGCCTCTGCTCTCCTAAGTGCCTCCACCTGTTCCCATGGGAGGCGATCTCTTCCAGCCAGTATCTCCTCCCAAGTGTAACAGCCCTTGCCATCCAAAACGTCCTCCCATGTCCATTCCTCTTTACGCTGCTGCTGCTGCCTGTTGACACGCTGCTTGGTCCGTTGGTGGTGGGTGATTCTGTAACGGTTTTCTTCGTGAGAAGAAGAGTCGGACCAAAATGCAGCGTGTAGATTGCGATCCATGTTTTAATGAACAAACGTAAAACACGAATCAATGCAAACACTACAAAATAAAGAACGTGATGAACGTAACGAAAACCTAAAACAGCCTATCTGGTGAAAAAACACATAGACAGGAACAATCACCCACAAACACACAGTGAAACCCAGGCTACCTAAATATGGTTCCCAATCAGAGACAATGACGAACACCTGCCTCTGATTGAGAACCATATCAGGCCGAACATAGAACTAGACAAACTAGACATGTAACATAGAATGCCCACTCAGATCACACCCTGACCAATCAAAACATAGAAAATACAAAGTAAACTATGGTCAGGGCGTGACACAACAATTCAGTTTTAAGAAAATAGAGTCAAGAAATGATTTACTACATAAACTAAGGGGAGAGACTGGGGGAGGAAAGGACTCCTGTATAGTTGGAGACAGTACCAGAGGTAACAAGAGAGAGTTCAGTTTTTGATCCACACAGGATACAGCAAGACCCGGCGCCCAGAAGACAGTATCCCGGAGAGGGTCTCTTGGGGGAGACCTATTATTTTCTTTTGGATTATTATTTTAATAAACACCTTTGAAACTGAGCTAATCCTACTCTGTCCGTGTCTGATCTGTGTAAATATTTTGACCCAACCCCCTGGTGTGCCACAGCTTAAACTAATAACACAAATGATAAAAAATGATTGTCTATATTGAATAAATCATTTAAACTTTCACAGTGTAGGTTGGGAAAAGTATGTGAACCCCTAGGCTTCTCAAAAGCTAATTGGAGTCAGGAGTCAGCTAACCTGGAGTCCAATCAATGAGATGAGATTGGAGATGTTGGTTAGAACTGCCTTGCCCTATAAGAAATACTCACAAAATGTGAGCTTGCTATTCACAAGAAGCATTGCCTGATGTGAACCATGCTTTGAACAAAAGAGATCTCACAAGAATTAAGATGAAGAATTGTTGACTTGCATAAAGCTGGAAAGGGTTACAAAAGTATCTCTAAAAGCCTTGATGTTCATCAGTCCATGGTAAGACAAATGGTCTATAAATGGAGAAAGTTCAGCACTGTTGCTACTCTCCCTAGGAGTGGCCGTCCTGCAAAGATGACTGCAAGAGCACAGCACAGAATGCTCAATGAGGTTAAGAAGAATCCTACAGTGTCAGATAAAAATGTACAGAAATCTCTGGAACATGCTAACATCTCTGTTGACAAGTCTACGATACGCAAAACACTAAACAATAATGGTGTTCATGGGAAGACACCACGGAAGAAGCCACTGCTGTCCAAAAAAAACATTGCTGCACGTCTGAAGTTTGCAAAAGTGCACCTGGATGTTCCACAGCACTACTGGCAAAATATTCTGTCAACAGATGAAACTACAGTTTAGTTGTTTAGAAGGAACACACAACACTGTGTGGAGAAAAAAGGCACAGCACACCAACATCAAAACCTCATCCCAACTGTAAAGTTTGGTGGAGGGAACATCATGGTTTGGGGCTACCTCATTGCCTGGACAGCTTGCTATCATCGACTGAAAAATGAATTCCCAAGTTTATCAAGACATTTTGCATGACAATGTTAGGCTAACTGTCTGCAAATTGAAGCTCAACAGAAGTTGGGTGATGTAACAGGACAAGGACCCAAAACACAGAAGTAAATCAACAACGGAATGGCTTCAACAGAAGAAAATACACCTTCTGGAGTGGCCCAGTCAGAGTCCTGACCTCAACCCGATTGAGATGCTGTGGCATGACCTCAAGAGAGAAGTTCACACCAGACATCTCAAGAATATTGCTGAACTGAAACAGGTTTGTAAAGAGGAATGGTCCAAAATTCCTCCTGACTGTTGTGCAGGTCTGATCCGCAACTACAGAAAACATTTGGTTGAGGTTATTGCTGCCAAAGGAGGGTCAACCAGTTATTAAATCCAAGGGTTCACATACTTTTCCCACCCTGCACTGTGAATGTTTACACGGTGTGTTCAATAAAGACATGAACACGTGTAATTGTTTGTGTGTTATTAGTTTAAGCAGACTGTGTTTATCCATAGTTGTGACCTAGATGTAGATCAGATATAATTGTATGACCAATTTATGCAGAAATACAGGTAATTCCAAAGGGTTCACATACTTTTTATTGCCACTGTAGGTGTTCTTTTTGTCCAGTTGGGAAAGGGTAGTGTGGAGTGCGATTGAGATTGCGTCATCTTTGGATCTGTTGGGGCGGTATACGAATTGGAGTGGGTCTAGTGTTGCCGGGATGATGGTGTTGATCATAATGTATGATAGAAGTGTGTATCTACCATTGTTTATGAATAGACACAGCCATGGTCTACCAGTATCTATACTGTAATAACCATATTGGGGACACAGTGTACCTGTATCCCCAATACCCTCCTGTACCCACCTATATATCAGGTATTGGGGACATGCATTGGCTACAGTCAACTGGAAATTAAGTAGGCATAGATTTGATCTGACATGAACAAATATCAGGTTAGATACTATAGAACCACATTACACATAAGCCCAAAATATACATTTGAACAAAAGTGAAATAAAGTAGGTCAACATGATATGAGACAACAAATGTGGCAATAGGGAGAACCTGGGACCAGTGAGTGAGGATTTTGTTGAATTATAAGGATTTTCATTGGAGGGGGTGGAGTTCTGCAGTGTTTTCTGTATATTGTGAGCAGTTCAATGCACTATTCTCAGAGCCAGGTAGAATATAGACAAAATAGGGCATGGTGGACCTGGGCGGACCGGCCCCTGGTCATTTCAGTTATCCAGACTCTGGCATTTAAATAGGTTTTCAGTTCTTTCACTATCAGCAGACCTAGACACACGTTATTTTCCCTGAACAGATAGGTTTAACACATGGGATTGTGTACAAGTTCGCAAGTTTGCGTTCTAGACAAGCGCTAGAGGGAGCTATCGCTAATGACACCGGGTCAACCAGGATGCAACGCATTTGAAGACGTACGGTTACGTATTCATTAGCGTTTCCAACATGACTCAAAATGGCGGTGCACTTCTCCACTAAACGGCTATTCAAGGACTGAACGAAAACAACAAAATCACACTAAGTCTTTGTGAGACATCTGTTAAGGTTTGCTTTTCAACGAATAATATCTAACATTACATTTGTATGATCAATTATTTCAGCATGCTAATCAGAAGGGGTTCCGGTGACTAAGTTATGCTACTAACGTTAGCCGTCTTCTCGCTATGTTAGCTAGTAAACCTAAACCCCCGCCAGGCTAACGAGACTAGCGACTCTACTGGGTACAAAATAGCCGGCTGTTAATCATGTTGCTTTCTATGTCATGTAGCTAGCTAACTTGCTTGATAGTTATTGCCTAAACCAAGTTATGATAGTACTACGTTACTAGCTATAATCAAATGATTAGTGGCACGATATCAAACTAACCTATTATTTAAGTTACCTTTTAACTAGGTAACAGTTAGCTAGTTAAGTTCCATAACTTGATTTAGAACTGTTGCCAGCTGTTCGCTAGCTAGTTAGCAACAACACTCCCTAAAAGCGACCCGCATTGTCTGCTTTGTTAATATGTTTATGCAGCAATTACCTAATATTACTAATGGAAAGATGATATAAAGGTTGAAGTCCAGTTGACTGGAAGGTTTGCTGCATTGTCTCATTCACTGCTGAGTGAACAGAGAGAAATGGCTGGATACGTTTTTTCATCATGAAGTCAGTTCGATGGTTAGCTAGTTAGCGTAATGCTTTGTTCAGCAGACCCTGCCCACATAGGTAGGTGTCCACAGTCAACCTACGGCGTATCTGTTGGGGGGAGTAGTTTAAATGACTGGAAGACAGCGTATGAGGTCCAGCGCTAGGCTAGGGAGGAAAACACATTTGGACTTGAACCATCATGCTTCCATTGAACATGTAACGTTAATGCGATTAACAGTGGCATCTAGATAAGCTTCTTTGACCTCTGTTAAAGTGTCTTAGTGGTTGCTAATTATAAATGGGCTAAATGGATGTTTGGTTGTTGAACATGGGCATTCCCTGTTGCCCAATGTTTCAGTCTCTTATTATGGTAGTGGTTTGATTGTGTAACAGGTTTCAGCCATTTTGGACCATAGAGAATAATTCCACGATGACAAGCTTCAGGCCTTGGTTGTAATTGTGGCACACACCACACGCACCTGCATGGGGAGGATGGAGAGCGATTGCAGGATCCCCATGTCGTGTTTGAGGCCCAGAATCCTGGCCTTGCATGCACTCTTCTGGGTTTTGGTGTCTCTCAGGTGAGTGTGCTGGTGTCATCCTTCTTGCTGATAAGCCTTTATGCTCGACATTGCTTCAGAGCTTAACCCTCATTACTGTCTCTTTCAGAGTGTTTGGTGCAGCTCTGCTGAGTGAGGAGAAGACCACAGGTGCTATACTTTTTTATCAGTATTTGATAAGAATGAGTTGGAGAACATGAGTACAGGATTGATGTGGTGCTGCAAACATAAATGCCAGTGACTGCTCATACATCGTTTGTATAGCAAGTTAGCAACACAGTTCACAGAGAAGCACATGTTTGTGTGTGGGGCTGATAAACTGGAGCTTCTACTTCACCCGTGTCAGGGGTATAAACAAAAGTGTCACTGGTCATGTCATTCAGCATAATTTCTGTCAAAACTATTCTCAGTCCTTTTCAGATACTGATTCAAGGCATTGTGTTTCGCCTGTGTTTTAGTGGCCAGGCCGGTAACCACCCCCTGTTGGCAGATGGAGGAGTTTGTGGTTGCAGTGGAATGCTCCCGGTGCAACACTTTACAGTCGGTGAGATCTCTCTCTTTGTCATCTCCCTCCCCACACTTGTCCTTTCTTCCGCCAATAGTTATCTGGTTAATAGACAGTTTATTATTGGGAGATGTGAATATCTCTCTAAACATGAATGCAGTATATTCAATGTATGCTATTAATGTAGTCGTGTTTTATGCTACCTCACAGTCCGTGGTTGCTTATGACAGTGGACTTCAAGCTGCAACAAGCCCTTTTAACTGTAAGCTATAGAGAATACTGGGATACTCTTATCTGATTTTAAAGTAGGCAGGTTTAAGCTAGCCCAGTGAAAGAGAAAAACACAGTCTGTTATTATAACCTGGTTTAAGACACTTCCAAGCTAAACACAAACCCTCTCCAACTTTTCTGTTGGGCTTGTATATCCAGTGTAAACCCATCGAATTCCCTTGCACCTTCCACCAACATGTTACTGTCATGAAAACATTGTTTTCTGTGTCTGATACATCATTTTCGACAGTTTGTAGACTAGACGCCCTTAACCATCCTGTCCTCCCTCTAGAAGTCGTGGGCAGCATGTATTCAGACGGGATACGCGGAGAGGATCAACTGCACCAAGTCTAATAAAGATGAGTACAAGAGGTGAGTCCCCACCCCTACAACTTCTATTGCCATTTCGTTGTGATCTTGTGATGCCGAGCTGTCTCTTGATTTCACAGGTTGAACCTAGATCTTGTGTGAATTGGATGTCATTAACCAGACTTTAGATAACTTATCTTAAGAAAACACTATGAAGCGCTTTTTCATAACAGATTACAGGAGACAAACTCAAATGTTAGACTACTGCACAGACTGATTTTTAAGGTTGAATTTTACACATGATAATAATGATTCTGTCAAGCTTTCTATCATGTATACGCTTGTTTCCCTTCTGCTCGTAGCTGCCGCTCTACCCTGATGGAGGAACACCTTTTCTGGAAGTTTGAAGGAGCCACGTTGGGCCTCACCATACTATTTGCGCTCATAGTGGTCGCTAGGCAACGTTCGCTGGACCGGCTTGCCTCCGAGAAAGTCCGCAGGCAGATCGAGTCCATCTAGCGCAGTACACCAGAGTGAAGAGACTAGTAGAACTCACCATGGTGGCTCATCTCAACATTTCAAACTGTTAAGAATTACCACAGCCGCTCCATTTCAACAGCATGGGGGCCTGGAGAACGTAATGTTCAATGGGCCAGACTTAGTAGAAAACTGTTTCCCTTTTTTGGGGGGGGGGGGGTTGTTGAAGAAATTAGGCCTGACAGTAACAAGCTTATAAAATCAAGATTGACAGTGAAACTCCAGCTCTAATTTTAACCCGCCAAAGCACAAATGGTGAACAGTGTCTGGCGTTTTGTCAATGGAATGAATAACCCTAAAGGGAATGGCTCTTCTGAGCAGGCAACTTGCAGTACTTTGATCTGGACAAAGTGATGAACGGGAACTGACTGCATTCTAAGTAGCAGTTCAAGCCACATACATTTCTTTGACATCTTTTGGGGTGGACTGAAACCTGTGTGAAACCTGTGTTGAATATACAGAATTGTCTGACAAATGCCAGAGACGTTTCTGGCACATGTTTCTGTTCTCTGAGAGAACCAATAATCTCATCTAGTGTCAAATGCCCTGTCTGACTTGGAAACATGGCCAAATAACTAGCTCTGTGACTCAAGTGGATCTAGAATCTGTCTTATAGGGGGATGAGTGTTGCAGTGTTACTGTGTACTGTTGTATGAGTTTCATGCTGCAGTGCTGTTTTTCACCTCCATGGGATTCATATTTCCAAGATTCAGTATTGGTGTTCTGCCAAAAGTCTATAATCACTAGGTTGTGAAAGGTGAAATCTTGTGTGTTTGGAGATTCCAGGCATGGTTCTAAACACAAACACTGACATTTGACTACTTTTTCATAAGAGTATAGCGTTATCCAATACACACAAACACACTGCACATATTTCTTTCTGTTTTCATTCATTTAAAAACTTAGTTGCATTTCCGCTGATGGAGACTCACTTTTTTCGACTCCCCTAGTAGGCTCCTAGTAACATTGGTCTCTGAGCTCAGTGATTGCCAGTATTTTATCATGGTTTTACATTTCAACTGTAAATAATGTATTTTTAGGAATTATGTGACGTGTTTTCCAGCCTCAGCAGCTCTCAAAGAGTTGAATTCTGCAAGAATAAATGGAAAATCGGACAACAGTTAATGTGTTTTTGTTGTAATTAAATAGGGTAACACTTCACACCCAGCGACATGACACGGTCATAACAGTTGATATCTGTTATATGGTCATAACACTGTCCTGAAGCATACATTTACACCTGTTGTGACATATTGCATGGCTGGTTATGACACGTGTCAACCCACATTTATTCAAATGTTTTTCTTTCCCCAACAATTTATTTTGTTTGTTTCTTAAGTCCTTTGTTTTTGTTGTAATGAATTCTTTAGTTGTGTTTTTTTTTCTCCATTTGAAATTACTTGCAGATAATACACTTTATGACACTGTCTTGAAGCATTATGACCATCCTGTGACTTTACTTGGACTAAGAAAATACTTGACTAAAAGTATAAAGTAAAAGCTATACATCAGATTCCTCATATTACGCTAATGGCACAATCTCTCCCTTTTTTCCCCCTTTACGGACAGACAGGCACATTTCAACACCCATTTCCGAATGTATTTGTGTTTCGTGAGTCCGCCAGATCAGAGGCTGTAGGTATGTGTTATATTGATAGGTGTGTGAATTGGATCATAAGTCTCTCCTGCCTGAGCATTCAAAATGTAATGACTACATTTTGGTGTCAGGTAAAATGTATGGGAGTAAAAAGTACATATTTTCTTTAGGAATGTAGTGGAGTGAAAGTAGAACTAGTAATTTACAGCCCCCCCCCCCCCCCCCAAAAAAAAACAGCTTACGTGATACTTAAGTAAAAATACTTTAAAGTTCTTAACACTGCTGTAAGCCAGATGGGCCTCTCACGTACATGCCCTTATGTCAATCATCAGTCCAAAAAAAAAGTATATTGTCCTGCTCCTGCATTCATCCCAGCATCAGCAACAGAGCATTGGGGTAGGTGCATGTCTGACATCAATGTGTGCGCAATTACAATGATTATTTAATATGGTAAATTTCAGAAAATGTTAGAAACATACTGTTGACAAGTAGGCTATGGTGTAATGGTATGTTTTGTGGGTTTTGAAACTTATCTAGGTGTCATAACCAGCCATAAAGTAACTACCGTGGTAGGTTTTTTTTGTGGGATTTGACACTTATGTTGGTGTCATAACCAGTCATAAAGTAATGCAATATGTCACAACAGGACCAAAAAGGTCAAGACAGTTTTATGACCCTATTATGACAGGCTGTTATGATGTGTAATGATGCGTGGTAAGTGTTACCTTAAATAAGCAAACTTTTCAGGGATGTAAGATACAAGTTGAACATAAAATATGAAAAAGAAGATTCCCAGAGTCAACTTGGACTTGTATTTGTGTCAAAAGACACAATTTGTGATGTACTGGGAAAGTGTTCCTTATATTTTTCTCTTGAAAATGTGCATTTATTTAGTTGCCAAAACAGTTTGACGGGAGACAAACAGCACAACAGACAAAGACAATCTAGATTGAACTCTACAGACTCCTCAGAAAGAAGTATTTACACTTTGATGCTCTTGGACAGCGGCAAATATGGCCATGTTGAGCTCCATCTTTGACCGAACAGTACTTGCCCACGTTGGAATTGCACTGAAAGAAAAGTACATGACAAAATTGATTCCATTGTTGATTTGTGTGTGCTAGATTGCACCGATGCCAAACAAGAATGAACCACTAGATGTCGCACTGGTACCACAATCAAACTGAAGGCTAACAATAGTAACTTGGGGCCCTACTCAATCAAAGCTGGTAGTCCTAACTGGGTTTTGATTGGGCCCGTGGTTTATAAAATGCTAAAATTAGAAAAAGGGCCAACTACTAAAAATAAGTTGTCCAACTGCATTTTTGACAAATTAGCTCAACAGAAAAGCAGATCTAGGAAGCATTAAAAAATGGTGGTTAGTTACAGCCAATAATGTACCAGAATTGTGATTCTCCTTCTGCGTAGACGTTGACATACTCCCGGAAGGCGGTTGAACTTGTTTCTCAAAACTGAGGAAGATATTTCCCTCTGAAGCTGTACCCTATCATGGACAGGGACACCCAACTAGAATAGAAGAGTGAAAATTACTTGGCTATATTGGGGCCGAGACCAAAGGCCTAATCATCATAGTCCATAGTACCATTAAACAATTATGTTCACTAGACGGAATTGATTCATATAATAAAGTTAGTCTTATATTAAATGACTATGCTGTTTAAATCATAGCCAGGATATCTAACCAAACTCACCTGTTTATGCTTGCGTGAGTCTCGTGTTTCCAACGACGGAACGTCCGGTAATCTTGCCTCTACTCCGACAGACAGAAAGTGCACACATAGAACACAACACATCAGCAGAAACAGCACAGTGAAATTCGTCATAGCGTGATTTCCACTAAATTGATTTCCACTAAATTGACAGTGGCACTGCTGATCTGTACGCATCAGAATGAGTGACCGAGTGATTCACTACGCGCGAGAGCTCTCCAAGGTGCTGAGCGCATTTCAGCTCAACCAATTTGACTCCGATGTCCACAAACAATATTTTGTCTCGACGTCAATAGCAGACGCTATTGCCGAGCCTCTTTAACAAGCACACTGCCCAGTGTGCGCAAACACTCTCCTAGATGCACGGTAATCTTTCCTTTTCTAAACGGGTTTAATGATCACATGACGTCCGTTGCAAATTACACTTTGACAGGTTGACACAAGCTGTAGGCCTTGGCGTTTAGCTCAAATGAACCAACCACGGTGTAGACTATATCCACAAGACAGAGCAAACATGGCCTATTAGCCTATCACACAATTTCCTTTAGTTAATCTACAGCGCCTTCATGTACATGTCTGATTTTTTCTTAGAGGTCCAATACAGCCGTTTTTTATCTCAAAACCAAATCATTTCTGGGTAACAACCTTATTAGCCAGGTTTCCCTCCAATTGGCCACGATTCAATATTCTTGCGAATGTTTAAAACATCTGCATAAAACAATATGTGCATTTTTCCAAGTGTTTCCATTAAATTGACTTGTTGCGGATTCAAGCTTTATGACATAGTGTACATGAAGATATGTTGCAGTTAAATTCCCATTGCATTGTCAACTCTACTGATGGTTTTGGCACCAAAAAAATGTGGCATTATATAGTGAATGTTACGGATACCATTATCCTGTGTGTGTCCTGTGTTCTTTTCTCTCCTTCTCCCCTCACAGGTGAAACTCATCACTACCCAATCAGTCACCAATCCAATCATCAATCAGAAGACACACCTCCTCCTGTTTCCTACCCTATCACAGTTCCTTTCCCTTGGTTTAAAAACCCCATCAGTTGTTTGCTCTACAGCGCAATCTCTCTGTAAATGGCATGTCTGTAGGGCTCTGTGGTTCACTCGCTCTGTGGTTCACTCGCTCTGTGGTTCACTCGCTCTGTGGTTCACTCTCTCTGTGTTTCACTCTCTCTGTGTTTCACTCTCTCTGTGTTTCACTCTCTGTGTTTCACTCTCTCTGTGTTTCACTCTCTCTGTGTTTCACTCTCTCTGTGTTTCACTCTCTCTTTTTATTAACCTCTCTTTTTATTAACCTCTCTTTTTATTAACCTCTCTTTTTATTAACCTCTCTTTTTATTAACCTCTTTTTATTAACCTCTTTTTATTAACCTCTTTTTATTAACCTCTCTTTTTATTAACCTCTCTTTTTATTAACCTCTTTTTATTAACCTCTCTTTTTATTAACCTCTCTTTTTATTAACCTCTCTTTTTATTAACCTTTTTATTAACCTCTTTTTATTAACCTCTCTTTTTATTAACCTCTCTTTTTATTAACCTCTCTTTTTATTAACCTCTCTTTTGTTTGAGCACCTCCATAGCACTTTGTCATCACCTGTGAGTATTGTTTTTGGTTATGGTGTTTGTGTTTGATTGCTGGTGGGAAAAGGGGAAACCAAGACAAGTCTCCCATGGGAAAACACTAACCGTAGGTAAACTTTGTTAAATACACTAGTTAGAACTGGGCGGACCACCCACTGTATTTTTGGTTAGTTAGTTAGCTATTGTTAAAGTAGGCTAGTCTAGCTTAGGGGTGTTTTTGAATACTTATTGTTTATTTCCTTGGGTCCAGCGCAGCCCCTTTTCCTGCTCCCCCCATTACCGTGTGTTTAGTAATAAACCTTGAGTTTGATGGTAGATTTCAGTTGTCCTGGTTATTTCGTTCACACTTTTACTTTGTCACTATTATAATTTGCCTGAGTTATGTTACGGGTCTCATTACCATCCCCCCCTAGACTGTCGGGCCAAAAGGGATTCGTAACAGTGAATGTGCCCACTCTGGTCTTGGCATGTGCGCTCTAGCCAACAGATTGCAGAAACAATGCGGGTATAACCTGTTACATAATGATATTAAATATCCGGGGTCTTATAATTTGTCAAATGGCAGCCAAGCATCGATCATTATGTGACCAGAAGAAGGAGCATCAAGCTCATCACCATCCACTTTCATCAAACTGTGAAGTTCATTATCATTTATTTAATTTGTAGCCTAAAAAACTGCATGCTTTTCTGAGTCATAGTGGGAGGGACCACACACCATATCATCGAGATACACCTCCAAGTTTACTTCGATATTTACAGTTAGATGGCGCTGACAGAGATGGTCGCCTCACTTCGGAATATTAGGAAACTATGCAGTATTTTGTTTTTTTATGTATTATTTCTAACATTGTTACCCCAGGAAATCTTAAGTCTTATTATATACAACCAGGAAGAACTCTTTGATATTAGAACAATGCCAATTTACCAACGTTATGACCAGGAATACGACTTTCCCAAAGCGGATCCTCTGTTCGGACCACCACCCAGGACAATGGATCTAATTCCAGTAGTCGACCCAAAACAACGACGCTGCAGACGAAGCGGCCACCTGGCCAAGCTCCGTAGATCTGCACATCGCCCACCGCTCCGAGTATACTACTAGCCAATGTCCAGTCTCTTGACAAGGTAAATTCGAGCAAGGGTTGCCTTCCAGAGAGACATCAGAGATTTTAACATTCTCTCTTTCACCTACCAAGAGAATTCTCGTCAGTTATAGTCACAGCTGGGTACATTCCCCCTCAAGCAGACACTAAGACGGCCATCAAGGAACTTCACTGGACTATATGCAAACTGGAAACCATACTTCCTGAGGCTGCATTTATTGTAACTGGAGATTTTAACAAAGCAAATTGCGCTATGAGCATGCGCATGCGCAATACCCTCGACCACTGCTACTCTAACTTCCCTGATGCATGCAAGGCCCTCCCCCGCCCTCCCTTCTGCAAATCTGACCACGATGCCATCTTGCTCCTTCCGTCTTATAGAAAGAAACTCAAACAGAATGTACCAGTGACGAGAACCATTCAACTCTGGTCCGACCAATCGGAAGCCACGCTTCAAGATTGTTTTGATCACACAGACTGGAATATGTTCCGGTCAGCCTCGGAGAACAACATTGACCAATGTGCTGACTCAGTGAGTGAGTTTATAAAGAATTTAATTGGAGATGTTGTAGCCACTGTGACTATTAAAACCTACCCTAACCAGACACCGTGGATGGATGGCGGCATTTGCGCAAAACTGAAAGCTCGATCTATCGCATTTAACCATGGAAAGAGGTCTGGGAATATGTCTGAATATAAACAGAGTAGTTATTCCCTAAATAAGGCAATCAAACAAGCAAAATGCCAGTACAGGGACAAGGTGGAGTCGCATGTCAACGGCTCAGACACGAGACGTATGTGGCAGCGTTTACGGGAAATCACGGACTACAAAAATAAATCCAGCCACGTGACGGACACCGACATCACGCTTCCAGACAAACTAAACAGCTTCTTTGCCCGCTTTGAGGATAATACAGTGCCACCATCGCGGCCTGCTAACAAGGACTGTGCTCCCCCCCCTCCTTCTCCGTGGCTGACGTGAGTAAAACATTTAAACGTGTTAACCCCCGCAAGGCTGCTGGCCCAGACGGCATCCCTAGCCGCGTCCTCAGCACATGCTCAGACCAGCTGGCTGGTGTGTTTATATTCAATCATTCCCTATCTCAGTCTGTTGTCCCAACATGCTTCAATATGGCTACCATTGTTCCTGTACCCATGAAGGCAAAGATAACTGAACTAAATGACTACCGCCCTGTTGCACTCACATCTGTCATCATGAAGTGCTTTGAGAGACTAGTCAAGGATCATATCACCTCCACCTTACCGGCCACCTAAGACCCACTTCCGATTGCATACCGCCCAAACAGGTTTACAGACGACACTATCGCCATCACACTGCCCTATCCCATCTGGACAAGAGGAATACCTATGTAAGAATGCTGTTAATTGATGACAGCTCAGCATTCAACACCATAGTACCCTCCAAGCTCATCATCAAGCTGGAGACCCTGGGTCTCAACCCTGCCCTGTTCAACTGGGTCCTGGACTTTCTGACCGGCCGCCCCCAGGTGGTGAAGGTAGGAAACAACATCTCCACCTCGCTGACCCTCAACACTGGGGCCTCACAAGGGTGCGTGCTCAGCCCCCTCCTGTAATCCCTGTTCACCCATGACTGTGTGGCCATGCACGCCTCCAACTCAATCATCAAGTTTGCAGACGACACAACAATAGTGGGCTTGATTACCAACAACGACGAGACAGCCTACAGGGAGGAGGTGAGGGCACTCGGAGTGTGGCGTCAGGAAAACAACCCCTCACTCAACATCAACAAAATAAAGGAGATGGTCGTGGACTTCAGAAAATGGCAGATGGAGCAGCCCCCTATCCACATCGAAGGGACAGCAGTGGAGAAGGTGGAAAGTTTTAAGTTCCTCTGCATACACATCATGGAGAAACTGAAATGGTCCACCCACCTGAGAAGGAGCAGCAGCGCCTCTTCAACATCAGGAGGCTGAAGAAATTTGGCTTGGCACCGAAAACCCTGACAGACTTTTACTGATGCACAATCGAGAGCATACTGCCGGGCTGTATCACAGCCTGGTACGGCAACTGCACCGCCCTCAATCGCTTGGCTCTCCAATGGGTGATGCTGTCTGCACAACACATCACCGGGGGCAAACTACCTGCCCCCCATGACACCTACAACACCCGATGTCACAGGAAGGCAAAAAAGATCAAGGACATCAAACACCCGAGCCACTGCCTATTCACACAGCTACCATCCAGAAGAGGAGGTCAGTCAGTACAGGTGCATCAAAGCTTGGACCGAGAGACTGAAAAACAGCTTCTATCTCAAGGTCATCAGACTGCTAAACAGCAATCACTAACTCAGAGAGGCTGCTGCCTACATTGAAACCCAATCACTGGCCACTTTAATAAATTGATCACTAGTCACTTAATACAATGACACTTGAAATAATACCACTTTAATAAAGTTGACATATCTTACATTACTCATATCACATGTACAGTATACTGTATTTTATACCATCTATTGCACCTTGCCTATGCCGCTCGGCCATCGCTCATCCATATATTTACATGTACATATTCTCATTTTAGCTCTTTAGATTTGTGTGTATTAGGTAGATGTTGGGGAATTGTTAGATTACTTGTTAGAAATTACTGCACTGTCGGTACTAGAAGCACAAGCATTTCGCTACACTTACATTAACATCTGCTAACTATGTGTATGTGACTAATACAATTTGTTTTGATTTATTATATCAATATTTGCGCATAAAGGTGTTTCCACTGCTATTTCTGTTATAACTTACCTTGTCTAGCATATTTTGTTTTGTCGACAGTTGGACAGTTTACAGACAAATTAGCTTTTTCTGTCAGACCTGTCGTAAAAAAAATGATCAGACAAGCCTTCAGAAAGTAGTCATACCCCTTAACCTATTCCACATTTTGTTGCGTTTCAGCCTGAATGAAAAAAAATTCTCACCAACCTACACACAATACTCCATAAAGACAAAGTGAAAACATGTTTTGCAGATTTCTTAAATTAAATACCAAAAAAATGTGATCATGTTACTTTTATACCCTTCCCCAGATATACAGTATGCCTCATCACAAACGTAGCTCTATAGACAGTTCCTTGGGACTTCAGGGTATAGTTTCTGCTCTGACATACTGTACACTGTCAACTGTGGGACCTTATATAGACCAGTGTGTTTCTTTCTAAAATCATGTCCAAACAATTGAATTGGCCACAGGAGAACTCTAATAACGTTGTAGTGATGTCTCAAGGATGATCAAAGGAAATTGGATGCACCTGAACTCTAATTTGGAGTGTCATAGCAAAGGGTTGTTGTCAAGACAAAGGGTGGCTACTTTGAAGAATCTCAAATATAAAATATATTTGGGCTTGTTGAACACTTTTTTTTTGTTTACTACTACTACCATGATTCCATGTGTGTTATTTCATAGCTTTGATGTCTTCACTATTATTCTACGATGTAGAAAACAGTCAAACTAAAGAGAAATCCTTGAATGAGTAGGTGTGTGCAAACTTTTTACGGGTACTTGATGAAAATTAGGTGTTTCTGTATTTCATTTTCAATACATTTGCAACAATGTCTAAAAACATGTTTTCATTTTGTCATTGTGGGTTATTGTGTGTAGATGGTTGAGGAAATAAATCAATTGAATCCATTTTGAAGGCTGTAAAGTAACACGTTGAATAAGTCAAAGGGTATGAATACTTTCTGAAGCCACAGTGCTTTACTCGCATAAAAAGGTTGGATGGAAACCTGGTTTCTGTGATTGTTTTCAATTAAAATGGCCGAAAAGAAACAAAAATAGCTTAGCAAAAGAGCAAGAATTTCGCTAGGACTGTGTGGGAGTGGTCTGAGTGGGGAGGGGGGGAACTAGCTGTCATTGGCAGAGAGGTTTAGGACTCTGTTTCTTATTGATCTGTCCGCTAATTTACCACCTGGTGAACTCAAAACAGGTATTTTCAAACAGCTCTTAGACTAAAAGGGCATTATCATCATAAAAATGTCACAGCATTATTCCAACCTTGTAGTATGGAAATATATATCAAATACAGGTCAATCACGCTTCTGACCTGGCCCTGGTCCTTTAATATCTGAAATCTGTATTTAAAAAAAGCCATATCTCATCTTCATATCGCACGCATTATTCGTATGATCTCAGCGAAAAGGTCAGACAGGGTGATCTAAGATGTGATAGAAAAGTGCGTCATAGATTTTGTTTTATGTACACCCGCCTCCTTAACCATTTACGGAGTCAGGCTCCAAATCCGTCTGGTATTAAAGATCACCACTTGTCCATCCAGGTCAACTCAAATCTTGAGAGATTGATTCATATTTGGTTGGAAAGTCTTAATGATGGCAGCACAATTAGTCATATGCATAGTAATTGTGGAGCGAAGTGCAGCGAAGACAACTGCAGCAAGACAGCAGTGACTGGATCACTCGGCAAGATTAAGGCCTATTGCATTAATGTAAAATTACGTCCAAACGTAAAGTTTATCACCTTGGTCTTTTATCAACGAACTAAAATGTGAGACATTTTCAGACAACGTGTTTGAATGAACACGTCTTTTTAGATAGCATTTCTGATGTGTGCAACCTCATCTCATTTTTCGACTTTCAATGTCATTATAAGCAACACATTTGGAGATTAACCTAAATAAACGGATTTAATTGCAGCTGTAGGGCTACAAATGCAATAGGAAAATAAGAAGTGAACTTTTGATTTAATAACACATCAAAAAGGGCCCGTCTACAATGCAAGAGGATGCGTGGAGCTTTATGGAGAGGTTTTATTAAACGAAAATAAATACATTTGTTTATACTTCCAGAAGACAAAGGAATTCAAGACAGTCATACATGCAGACTGACATTTACATTGGTAACGGTACAGGTGCATGGGCGTATCACAAGCCTTGGTCTCGGAAATGTTGTGCGCCTGAGGGGATAGGTCTGTGACCGGGGTCAGTAACAACGCAAGAAGAATGTGTTGCATGCCGTGCCTCGCAGACAGTCACAAAGCCTTCCGATGCGCGGCCCGTGCTTCATAGCGCACCGCTCTCCAACATCACACTAAATATGAGAGGAGAGAGAGTGTTAGCAAAATTCGTTAGGTCCTACTTGCACATTTCTGTTCCCAAATAAAAGCACATTCAATGTAACAGACAACTTCCGACAGCACCGTAGGCTCTGCTGGCACTCCAAATATATGACTCTCTCAGACAACCTTTTGCGCTCATTCAGTTTTGCGTTAGGTGCGTTTTGGAACTGAGATATGTAAGGTAGATGTAAAAGAACGTAGGTTATTCTTGACTTACCCGTGGAATGAGACTTGCTTTCTTCTCCACTGATAGACCTATCATGTTGTCTTGCTGCCCGCCTTCTAGAAGCCCCTCGAGCACATCAGCCTGAAAAAAGTCGCCAATAAAGATATTTAGAACCATCTTCACTATCAACCCAAATAAATATTGCATGGCATCTATTTCTCGACATTAGCTTGAAGGCGGAACGATATAATCGGCTACTTGACATTGGGCAAGAATGGGCGCAAATGCATAATGTACATAATAGATATCTTACTTAGCTAATTTGAACACATAAGGTAAAAGTAGACTGTCCTCAATCTCCATCACAGAATAGTTACACATCGGTTGATGGTACAACATAAATAAATGCTTGAACAAGTTCTGGATTGGTTTGAGCCGAAACAAACTGTTTTATCCTAAAATCCACAAAAAGGACAGAAAAATAAGTAAATTAGTAAATTTGACACACCAAATTTCTGGTGACATATCCCAGTGGAAATTGTTCCTCTTGTGAAGAGAGTGTGTTATCGGGTGACATCTGCTCCTGGCAATCAACACTGAAGACAGACAGACAGACGCCCAGGTAGAAGACTGCGCGGACCCTGATGCTGTCCATGGTGCTGAAAATCTTCCGCTTGAACTGAGAGGATGCGAAACAAGTCGTACTTCAGCAAAGTTCTCTTGGCAACTATCTGTGACTTTGGTATTATTCTCTGCCTCTCTATTTTGCAGTTCAGGTCCTCACTCTTCTGCTCATGGGTGCTGCACTTGCTTCTGTTGTTGCTTGGAAACTTTCTCTATTTATATAGAACCAGCCCGGTGCTGCTCCCATTTCGCTCGAACGTCATCACCTTGGTCTCCTCAGACCGTGTTTTGCACGGATTGGGTGAGATGGGTATCTCGGTCAATGATATTAAACATTCCCACCACTCCAAGGAATTCAACCACCAGGGTGAAACTTTAGGAGCCGATCCATAGTAGTGGGATGTAGTTTTGGGGTGCTGCGATTTCAGGGTGGGGGGTAGGGATGCAGGTAAGAACAGCATGCACAGTGGACTACTTTTTATGATTTTTTAACTTAATGTATTTGAGTGTTTACCAGCATTTACCAGCATACCACCTGTACGCTCTCGTTGGCTGGCCCTCGCTTCATACTAGTCGCCAAATCCACTGGCTCCAGGTCATCTACAAGACCCTGCTAGGTAAAGCAGGTATCTCAGGTATCTCAGCTCGCTAGTCACCATAGCAGCACCCACCTGTAGCACGTGCTCCAGCAGGTATATCTCTCTGGTCACCCCCAAAACCAATTCTTCCTTTGGCCGCCTCTCCTTCCAGTTCTCTGTTGCCAATAACTGTAACGAACTACAAAAATCTCTGAAACTGGTAACACTTATCTCCCTCACTAGCTTTAAGCACCAGCTGTCAGAACAGTTCACAGATTACTGCACTTGCACATAGCCCATCTATAATTTAGCCCAAACAACTACCTCTTCCCCTACTGTATTTATTAATTTAGCTCCTTTGCACACCATTATTTCTATTTCTACTTCGCACATTCTTCCACTGCAAATCTATCATTCCAGAGTTTTACTTTCTATATTTTATTTACTTTGCCACTATGGCTTTTTTTTTTGCCTTTACCTCCCTTATGTCACCTCATTTGCTCACATCATATATAGACTTATTTTTCTACTGTATTATTGTATTATTGTACTGTGTTGTTGTATGTGTCAAACTGCTTTGCTGCTTTGCTTTATCTTGGCCAGGTCGCAATTGTAAATGAGAACTTGTTCTCCTCCTGTCTCAGCCTCCAGTATTTATGCTGCAGTAGTTTATGTGTCGGGGGGCTAGGGTCAGTTTGTTATATCTGGAGTACTTCTCCTGTCCTATTCGGTGTCCTGTGTGAATTTAAGTGTGCTCTCTCTAATGCTCTCTTTCTCTCTTTCTTTCTCTCTCTCGGAGGACCTGAGCCCTAGGACCATGCCTCAGGACTACCTGACATGATGACTCCTTGCTGTCCCCAGTCCACCTGGCCATGCTGCTGCTCCAGTTTCAACTGTTCTGCCTTATTATTATTTGACCATGCTGGTCATTTATGAACATTTGAACATCTTGGCCATGTTCTGTTATAATCTCCACCCGGCACAGTCAGAAGAGGACTGGCCACCTCACATAGCCTGGTTCCTCTCTAGGTTTCTTCCTAGGTTTTGGCCTTTCTAGGGAGTTTTTCCTAGCCACCGTGCTTCTACACCTGCATTGCTTGCTGTTTGGGGTTTTAGGCTGGGTTTCTGTACAGCACTTTGAGATATCAGCTGATGTACGAAGGGCTATATTAATACATTTGATTTGATTTGATTCTCAACTTGCCAACCTGGTTAAATAAAGGTTACATAAATAGAAATGTGTAACTTAAGTCTGATAAGTATATGTACAAAACACTTAATCTGATAATGCTTAAGGAATATAAAAATACTTGATATACATACAGTACCAGTCAAAAGTTTCAACACATACTCAATCAAGGGTTTTTCATTATTTTTGCTATTTTCTACATTGTAGAATAATAGTGAAGACATTAAAACTACGGGAAAAAACATATCCAATCATGTAGTAAGCAAAAAAGTGTTAAACAAATTAAAATATATTTTAGATTTTAGATTCTTCAAAGTAGCCAACCTTTGTCTTGATGACAGCTTTGAACACTCTTGGCTTTCTCTCAACCAGCTTCACCTGGAATATTTCAAAGTAGCCACCCTTTGCCTTGAAGGCAGCTTTGCACCCTCTTGGCATTCTCTCAACCAGCTTCATGAGGTAGTCACCTGGAATGCATTTCAATTAACAGGTGTGCCTTGTTAAAAGTTCATTTGTGGAATTAGTTTCCTTCTTAAGCCAATCAGTTGTGTTGTGACAAGTTCAGGGTGGTATACAGAAGATAGCCTTATTTGGTAAAAGACCAAGTCCATATTATGGCAAGAACAGCTCAAGTAAGCAACGAAAATCATCATTCATTTAAGATATGAAGGCCAGTCAATCCAGAAAATTTCAATAACTTTTAAAGTTTCTTCAAGTGCAGTCTCCAAACCCATCAAGTGCTATGATGAAACTGTCTCGCATGAGGTCTGCCATAGGATAGAAAGACCCAGAGTTACCTCTGCTGCAGAGGATAGGTTAATTAGAGTTACCATCCTCAGAAGTTGCAGCCCGAATAAATGCTCCACAGAGTTCAAGTAACAGACACATCTCAACATCAACTGTTCAAAGGAGACTGTGTGAATCATGCCTTCATGGTCAAATTGCTGTGAAGAAACCAATACTGAAGGACACCAAAAATACAAAGAGACTTGCTTGGGTCAAGAAACACGAGCAATGGACATTAGACTGTTGGAAATCTGTCCTTTGGTCTGGAGTCCAAATTTCAGATTTTTGGTTCCAACCGCTGTGTCTTTGTGAGACGCAAAGTAGTTGAACGGATGATCTCTGCATGTGTGGTTCCCACCGTGAAGCATGGAGGAGGAGGTGTGATGGTGTGGGGGTGCTTTGCTGGTGACACTGTTGGTGATTTATTTAGAATTCAAGGCACACTTAATCATGATGGCTACCACAAGCATTCTGCAGCGATACGCCATCCCATCTGGTTTGCACTTAGTGCGACTATCATTTGTTTTTCAACAGGACAATGACCCAACACCTTCAGGCTGTGTAAGGGCTATTTGACCAAGAAGGAGAGTGATGGAGTGATGCATCAGATGACCTGGCTTCCACAATCACCCAACCTCAACCCAATGTACAGTGCCTTGCGAAAGTATTCGGCCCCCTTGAACTTTGCGGCCTTTTGCCACATTTCAGGCTTCAAACATAAATATATAAAACTGTATTTTTTTGTGAAGAATCAACAACAAGTGGGACACAATCATGAAGTGGAACGACATTTATTGGATATTTCAAACTTTTTTAACAAATCAAAAACTGAAAACTTGGGCGTGCAAAATTATTCAGCCCCTTTACTTTCAGTGCAGCAAACTCTCTCCAGAAGTTCAGTGAGGATCTCTGAATGATCCAATGTTGACCTAAATGACTAATGATGATAAATACAATCCACCTGTGTGTAATCAAGTCTCCGTATAAATGCACATGCACTGTGATAGTCTCAGAGGTCCGTTAAAAGCGCAGAGAGCATCATGAAGAACAAGGAACACACCAGGCAGGTCCGAGATACTGTTGTGAAGAAGTTTAAAGACGGATTTGGATACAAAAAGATTTCCCAAGCTTTAAACATCCCAAGGAGCACTGTGCAAGCGATAATATTGAAATGGAAGGAGTATCCGACCACTGCAAATCTACCAAGACCTGGCCGTCCCTCTAAACTTTCAGCTCATACAAGGAGAAGACTGATCAGAGATGCAGCCAAGAGGCCCATGATCACTCTGGATGAACTGCAGAGATCTACAGCTGAGGTGGGAGACTCTGTCCATAGGACAACAATCAGTCGTATATTGCACAAATCTGGCCTTTATGGAAGAGTGGCAAGAAGAAAGCCATTTCTTAAAGATATCCATAAAAGTGTTGTTTAAAGTTTGCCACAAGCCACCTGGGAGACACACCAAACATGTGGAAGAAGGTGCTCTGGTCAGATGAAACCAAAATTGAACTTTTGCCAACAATGCAAAACGTTATGTTTGGCGTAAAAGCAACACAGCTGAACACACCATCCCCACTGTCAAACATGGTGGTGGCAGCATCATGGTTTGGGCCTGCTTTTCTTCAGCAGGGACAGGGAAGATGGTTAAAATTGATGGGAAGATGGATGGAGCCAAATACAGGAACATTCTGGAAGAAAACCTGATGGAGTCTGCAAAAGACCTGAGACTGGGACGGAGATTTGTCTTCCAACAAGACAATGATCCAAAACATAAAGCAAAATCTACAATGGAATGGTTCAAAAATTAACATATCCAGGTGTTAGAATGGCCAAGTCAATGTCCAGACCTGAATCCAATCGAGAATCTGTGGAAAGAACTGAAAACTGCTGTTCACAAATGCTCTCCATCCAACCTCACTGAGCTCGAGCTGTTTTGCAAGGAGGAATGGGAAAAAATGTCAGTCTCTCGATGTGCAAAACTGATAGAGACATACCCCAAGCGACTTACAGCTGTAATCGCAGCAAAAGGTGGCGCTACAAAGTATTAACTTAAGGGGGCTGAATAATTTTGCACGGCCAATTTTTCAGTTTTTGATTTGTTAAAAAAGTTTGAAATATCCAATAAATGTCGTTCCACTTCATGATTGTGTCCCACTTGTTGTTGATTCTTCACAAAAAAATACAGTTTTATATCTTTATGTTTGAAGCCTGAAATGTGGCAAAAGGTCGCAAAGTTCAAGGGGGCCGAATACTTTCGCAAGGCACTGTAGATGGTTTGGGATGAGTTGGACCGCAGAGTGAAGGAAAAGCAGCCAACAAGTGCTCAACATATTTGGGAACTCCATCAAGACTGTTGGAAAACTATTCCAGGTGAAGCTGGTTGAGAGAATGCCAAGAGTGCGCAAAGCTGTCATCAAGGCAAAGGGTGGCTACTTTGAATAATCTAAAATATAACATATATTTTGATATGTTTAACACTGTTTTCGTTTCTACATGATTCCATATGTGTTATTTCTTAGTTTTGATGTCTTCACTATTATTCTACAATGTAGAAAATAGTAAAAAATAAAGAAAAACCCTTGAATGAGAAGGTGTGAAAACTTTTGACTGGTACTGTATGTTTTCCAGTTTAAAAAAAATACTTTGCCAATGCAACTTATTTGTATGTGAAAACTAAAATGGTCTATTATATTATTTTCCATTTTAGTAGATGTTCTTATCCACAGCTGGTAGCTTCATTAAATAGTACCTGCAAAACACCAGTCTCAACATCAACAGTGAAGAGGCGACTCCGAGATGCTGACCTTCTAGGCAGAGTTGCAAAGGAAAGCCATATCTCAGACTGGCCAATAAAAATAAAAGATTAAGATTGGCAAAAGAACACAGACACTGGACAGAGGAACTCTGCCTTGAAGGCAAGCATCCCGGAGTCTTCACTGTTGATGTTGAGACTGGTGTTTTGCTGGTACGATTTAATGAAGGTGCCAGTTGAGGACTTGTGAAGTGTCTGTTTCTCAAACTAGACACTCTAATGTACTTGCCCTCTTGTTCAGTTGTGCACCGGGGCCTCCCACTCCTCTTTCTATTATGGTTAGAGCAAAATTGTGCTGTACTGTGAAGGGAGTAGTACACAGCGTTGTACGAGATCTTCAGTTTCTTGGCAATTTCCCGCATGGATTAGCCTTAATTTCTCAGAACAAGAATAGACTGACGAGTTTCAGAACAAAGTGATTTGTTTCTGGCTATTTTGAGCCTGTAATCAAACCCACAAATGCTGATGCCTCAGATACTCAACTAGTCTAAAGAAGGACAGTTTTTATTACTTCTTTAATCAGAACAACAGCTTTCAGCTGTGCTAACATAACTGCAAAAGGTTTTTCTAAAGATCAACTAGCCTTTTAAAATGATCAACTTGAAATAGCTAACACAAGGTGCCATTGGAACAAAGGATTGATGGCTGCTGATAATGGGCCTCTGTTCGCCTATGTAGATATTCCATAAAAAATCTGGCATTTCCAGCTACAATAGTCGTTTACAACATTAACAATGTCTACACTGTATTTCTGATCAATTTGATGTTATTTTAATGCACAAGAAATGTGCTTTTCTTTTAAAAACAAGGACATTTCTAAGTGACCCCAAACTTTTGAACGGTAGTTTATATATTTGTTTATTATGATTTTCAGGGGGTGCTGCAGCACTACCCTACTATGACCACCAGGTTTATATCGTGCCTCCAAAGTTGCAGCCTGGCCTAAATACTAGATGTAACATAGTACATGTAAATCTCTGCCACTTATATTAGTATATGTTACTTTGTTAAGGATACATAACAAAGAGGGAGGTTTGTCTGGAAAGATGGACAGGCATATAACACGAACGTCTAGTAACCCAAAGGTTGCGTGTTCGAATCACATCACAGACAATTTTAGCTCATTAGCAACTTTGAAACTACTTACTACTTTTTAGCTATTTAGCATGTTAGCTAGCCCTTCCCCTTACCCCTAACTCCTAACCTTAACAGTAACCTTAACACCTAACCTTAACCTATAAACCCCCTAACCCCTAGCCTAGCTAACGCTAGCCACCTAGCTAACTCTAGCCACAACAAATTGGAATTTGGAATATGTTATATGTATTGCAAATTCGTAAAATATTATATGAATCGCAATTCGTAAACATACTGTATCATACGAATTGTAATTCGTAACATATCATACGAAATGGATGATGTACATCCACAAATTAATTCATACCATACAAAACTTAATACTAAATGTAGGGAGAGCGATTTACATTTACTATGTTGCGCCTACCCCTGAGTCCAGGTTGAAAGTTGTCATATTACCATATTGCTATGGTGCTACATCAGAGAAGAGAAGTCAACATTTTGAATAATGCTTTATGATTTATGCTGTTCTCATTTCTTCAATAGGCATCAGCCCGAATGAAGGAAACTGCAATATGGCTAGTATAAGCGCATATTAATTTGCAACAGGTTAGATTAATTATGTTAATTAACTTGTGCACACTTGGAAATAAATTGCCTTCTAATGCCATCACGAATAGGACGAGATTGGGTAATATAGTCTAATATGAGATTACTGATTAGCTCATTGTCAGTAAAAAGTGACCTACACCTGTGACCAATAGCAATCTTTAAAATAGGCTTAACTGACATGATTCAATTAAATGCCATATTATTCTTCAATATATAGTCCTAAATGCACATGAGATGTTTATGGATGTTTCTCAATGTTGTGTGACTGACTCTGCCTACAGTGCCCAAAGCACAAAAGCAAGTGACACTCTCCCATATGTAATTTGCTGGGATACTTCATGCATAGCTCCCTCGCTAGATGATGACATCACTCTAGGCGTTAAGGCTTGAATTATTGCCTCTCTGTGGAATTTTCTCTCTTTCTTTAATGTTATTCTAGTGTGATTGAATCCAATAATTATCTGCTAGTGTTTATGGGCAATCAAGGCTACATAGAGAATAGGTCCACCATAAATGTCAAATTGCTCAATTTATGGTGTCCAACAGATATATCCTAGGCCTAGACAAAATCTGAGCAATTTCTGGTCCGTAAACAACATGCCTACAATCAATAAAATAAAATAAAGTTTCCTCAAAGCAAATCTCGAAGGAAGAGCGCCGGTGTCAGGTGCACAGCTTGTTTCAGAGAATGAGGGCAAGCTGTGCGTTTCTCAGATTTAGTAAGGCGCTTTGGGATTAGACCCCCGAGGAGCGTTAAATGGGACCATGCATGCACTGGCCTCTCTTCGCATTATGGCTTTGATGAGTTAGAATGCAGCTTGCGCTTTGTGGAACTCAAAGTACAAGGAGGCTTCAGGCTTCTCCCGCGCGCATCACGTGGGTCCGTCTTATATTAGACCTATAAATTGTAAACACGTCTACAGACTTGTCCTCCCTGTTCGCCTCCGGAGTCTGTATCAAAAGTAGGATTGCACAACAGGTGCAAAAATTATATGGTCCCACTGATTGCTAGAGAACGTAGCTGAAGCATCACACAAGCACAAGCTTTCTGTAACATTGTGCTAAGTATGAAACAGTTGGAAAAAGTATTTATGTGTCATGTTGAACTTAGTCAAATACAGAATCAAACGTTTTAGGAACATCACAGTTGATAGATACATGTTCGACAGCTGTCATCACTGTGGTCTCATTATGATCCACTGCAGAAGGTCTAGCTCAAGGATCCCTCTCCATTACCAGGGCGTAATTACGTTCATACTTTCCTGACACTCCCCAGCCACAGATGTGTGAAGGTGGAAACTGGACTGCAGTGTTGAGCCATGATGGACGTCCATTGGTAAAGTGGCTACAGGTGATATGCAATTATACTAGAAAGGCACACGCTATTGCGCAAGTGAGGTGGACTTTCACATTTGGCCACCTTAAGGCTGCAGCTATCCATTGTTGACTAATTGGTAGGTCAAGTAAAGGTGTACGTAATGAAATGATTCAGTGATTCCAGAGTGAACTGATTGGTCTCATCACAGTGGTTCTTGGATTGATGTGGTAATTCGGGGATAAATTGGGAATTTGGATGTGGGGGAGCCCTACGAGAGGTTAGGGTAAGGATTGAGCCAGGTTTCATTAAATGGGTTAGGGTTATGCCAAGATTAGGGTTAGGCTTGAGGCAGGGTGTGGACCAAGGTTCCAGGGTTCCGGTCTAGAAGCATGGTTTCGACTGCTCCTAAGGTTTTGCTTCTGTACTGCAGTTTAACTGACGCCTGGCCCATAGACGGCCACAAAACATCCATTGAATTATTCAAATTATTGTAGCTGAGGCTTATAGCATGACTTTGAAACAATGACATTGATGTCTAATCAAATCTAAAATTCAACATAATTTCTTTCAACAACCCAATTGATTATAGGATTTTTTTTTTTTTTACGTTTCTATGTGGAATTTTCTATGGAATTTCAACACATACAGTGGGGAGAACAAGTATTTGACACACTGCCGATTTTGCAGGTTTTCCTACTTACAAAGCATGTAGAGGTCTGTCATTTTTAATCATAGGTACACTTCAACTGTGAGAGACGGAATCTAAAACAAAAATCCAGAAAATCACATTGTATGATTTTTAAGTAATTATTTTGCATTTTATTGCATGACATAAGTATTTGATACATCAGAAAAGCAGAACTTAATATTTGGTACAGAAACCTTTGTTTGGAATTACAGAGATCATATGTTTCCTGTAGTTCTTGACCAGGTTTGCACACATTACATTAGGGATTTTGGCCCACTCCTCCATACAGACCTTCTCCAGATCCTTCAGATTTCGGGGCTGTCGCTGGGCAATACAAACTTTCAGCTCCCTCCAAAGATTTTCTATTGGGTTAAGGTCTGGAGACTGGCTAGGCCACTCCAGGACCTTGAGATATTTCTTACAGAGCCACTCCTTAGTTACCCTGGCTGTGTGTTTCGGGTCGTTGTCATGCTGGAAGACCCAGCCACAACCCATCTTCAATGCTCTTACTGAGAGAAGGAGGTTGTTGCCCAAGATCTCGCGATACATGGCCCCATGCATCCTCCCCTCAATATGGTGCAGTCGTCCTGTCCCCTTTGCAGAAATGCATCCCCAAAGAATGATGTTTCCACCTCCATGCTTCACGGTTGGGATGGTGTTCTTGGGGTTGTACTCATCCTTCTTCTTCCTCCAAACACGGCGAGTGGAGTTAAAGACCAAAACGCTCTATTTTTGTCTCATCAGACCACATTACCTTCTCCCATTCCTCCTCTGGATCATCCATATGGTCATTGGCAAACTTCCGATGGGCCTGGACATGTGCTGGCTTGAGCAGGGGGACTTTGCGTGCGCTGCAAGATTTTAATACATGACGGCGTAGTGTGTTACTAATGGTTTTCTTTGAGACTGTGGTCCCAGCTCTCTTCAGGTCATTGACCAGGTCCTGCCGTGTTGTTCTGGGCTGATCCCTCACCTTCCTCATGATCATTGATGCCCCACGAGGTGAGATCTTGCATGAAGCCCCGGAACGAGGGTGATTGACCGTCATCTTGAACTTCTTCCATTTTCTAATAATTGTGCCAACAGTTGTTGCCTTCTCACCAAGCTGCTTGCCTAATTGTCCTGTAGCCCAATCCAGCCTTGTGCAGGTCTACAATTTTGTCCCTGATGTCCTTACACAGCTCTCTGGTCTTGACCATTGTGGAGAGGTTGGAGTCTGTTTGATTGAGTGTGGGGACAAGTGTCTTTTATACAGGTAACGAGTTCAAACAGGTGCAGTTAATACAGGTAATGAGTGGAGAACAGGACGGCTTCTTAAAGAAAAACTAACAGGTCTGTGAGAGCCGGAATTCTTACTGGTTGGTAGGTGATCAAATACTTATGTCATGCAATAAAATGCAAATTAATTACTTAAAAATCATACAATGTGATTTTCTGGATTTTTGTTTTAGATTCCGTCTCTCACAGTTGAAGTGTACCTATGATTAAAAATTACAGATGCTAAGTAGGAAAACCTGCAAAATCGGCAGTGTATCAAATACTTGTTCTCCACACTCTACATAGTTCTTATGGTTATATGGAAATTAGATTGATGTAACAACCTGTTAGTCAGGCTAAGCCAATTCATTTAAGTTTGTTTTACCTTAATTTCAATGTTTACAACGCTGTTTGAAATGAGATAAAAACAGTACTGGTTGATTACGGTTTTTAAATCCAATGTCTTTTCCTCGTTGATTCCACGTCACAATACGTTGACAAATTACGTTGAAACAAGGTTGATTCAACCAGTGTGTTCCCAGTCTCTGATGTAGAGATCTAATGTTGTGGTTTGTACACGTGAACAGCCAGGCTAGGCCCCATCCCCAATTTATCTCTTTCATTTCAGCAGACAAGTGGTGTGGAAGTGGGTGGTGATAGTGTTAATGAGCCATCAATGCAAAGAAAGCAATTAAATCCCTTCTTTTCATCCATTCTCCATGATGGACAACCGCTGTTCTGATTTACAATGGCAATGATGTTGCATAGAATGATTACCTGTGTGTTTGGTTGTGATACAGACAACTCTCACTGTCACTAGGATTAGTCTCTCACCGCGGAAGAATTCAGGGCATCAGTAATACAGAACTGAGGTAAGAAAATGTTCCTTGACATGTCATTTACACCTTGGCGATTATGGAGGAGACAGAGAATGTGAGTTCATCCTGACCTCACTCAATCACAAATACCCTCTCCATCTCTCCCTCCCTTGAATATGGAATGTACAGGGCCTTGCTGGCCAGTTCAGACCAGTTTCTAATACTTCACATCTGATTCCCAGGTAAATGATTTGTCCATTCTTACTAGCGCTATAGGAATGGGCAGTTGGTCTTTACCCTGCAGTGCCTCCTCTCAAACAGGGAATAGAGAAGGATCACTCCTCCACCCTTTTCTTGATTATTGTATGGCTTGGAATTGTCAATGAGCCAACACACCTAGATGACTCACTCTCTCTCTTTATTGGAGTGACCAAAAACTGTTAAGTGTCCATGTTACAAATGAACTACTCAGTTTCACAATGTTGCAGTCCTGTCAAAATGCGATACTGGAAAAAACATACCACAAAGCAATAGCTAAATGTTTTGCATGCAAAGATCACTGAGAGAACAATAGACACTAGATGGTACACCAAGGCCATAATATAAATTTAAACTTGACAACATACATTGGTCGGTTTTAATTGTTTACATGTCTGTGTGTGCAGTTGTGAGTGGGAGCCTTTGACAGACAGCCCTGCATTATTCAGAGGTGTGGGGTCTGCCATGTCCCCGTCAACAAGATGTTAGGTCATTTTTCAACCCTGCACCTGATTATCCCAATAACCTTGTGAAACACACTCCCAGAGGAATAAACACTCTGAAATATGTACAGGTAGTGCGTCACCGGCATCGTGCGAGGCCTCCCCAAGGACCTCTCATGTAGGAGGGAGTTGCACTCTAGAGCGGGCTTTATGAAGGACTCACTGACTCAACAGGTCTGCAATAGTCCACCAAGGACTATTAATGAGATTTACTACACATGACTTCGGAATTACCCTAGCCAGTTAGTTTGCACATCAACACAATTTAACTTGTAGCCGGTGGGGATTCAAGTTGAAATATTCCCAAATGTATCCTTACTTCAGACCTACATGCATACAGTACTCCAATCTAGCAGTAGCTAATGAAATGTGTATCAAGTGGTATTTGTTATCAAAGAAAATGTGTGATTTCAAAGGAGAACTGTTTGATCTGATAAGCCACATCTACAGTGCCTTGCAAAAGTATTCATCCCCCTTGCTGTTTTTCCTATTTTGCTGCATTACAACCTTTAATTTAAATGGATTTTTATTTGGATTTCATGTAATGGACATACCCAAAACAGTCCAAATTGGTGAAGTGAAATGAAAAAAATAACTTCTGGTGCAACCAATTACCTTCAGAAGTGACATAATTAGTTAAATAAAGTCCACCTGTGTGCAATCTAAGAGTCACATGATCTTAGTATATATACACGTGTTCTGAAAGGCCCCAGAGTCTGCAACACCACTAAGCAAAGGGCACCACCAAACAAGCGGCACCTTGAAGACCAAGGAGCTCTCCAAACAGATCAGAGAAAAAGTTGTGGAGAAGAAAAGACAGGGTTGGGTTATAAAAAAATATCAGAAACTTTGAACATCCCACGGAGCACCATTAAAGCGTTATTAAAAAATGGAAAGAATATGGTACCACAACAAACCTGCCAAGAGAGGTCCGTCCACCAAAACTCACAGACCAGGCAAGGAGGGCATTAATCAGAGAGGCAACAAAGAGACCAATGATAACCCTGAAGGGGCTGCAAAGCTCCACAGTGAAGATTGGAGTATCTGTCCATAGGACCACTTTAAGCCGTACACTCCACAGAGCTGGGCTTTACGGAAGAGTGGCTTTGCTTAAAGAAAAAAATAAGCAAACACGTTTGGTGTTCACCAAAAGGCATGTGGGAGACTCCCCAAACATATGAAAGAAGGTACTCTGGTCAGATGAGACTAAAATTGAGCTTTTTGGCCATCAAGGAATACTATATTTCTGGCGCAAACCCAACACCTCTCATCACCCCGAGAACACCATCCCCACAGTGAAGAATGGTGGTGGCAGCATCATGCTGTGGGGATGTTTTTCATCAGCAGGGACTGAGAAACTGGTCAGAATTGAAGGAATGATGGATGGCGCTAAATACAGGGAAATTCTTGAGGGATACCTGTTTCATTCTTCCAGAGATTTGAGACTGGGACGGAGGTTCACCTTCCAGCAGGACAATGACCCTAAGCATACTGCTAAAGCAACACTCGAGTGGTTTAAGAGGAAACATTAAAATGTCTTGGAATGGCCTAGTCAAAGCCCAGACCTCAATCCAATTGAGAATCTGTGGTATGACTTAAAGATTGCTGTACACCAGCGGAACACATCCAACTTGAAGGAGCTGAGGCAGTTTTGCATTGAAGAATGGGCAAAAATCCCAGTGGTTAGATGTGCCAAGCATATAGAGACATACCCCAAGAGACTTGCAGCTGTAATTACTGCAAAAGGTGGCTCTACAAAGTATTGATTTTGAGAGGGTGAATAGTTATGCATGCTCAAGTTTTCAGTTTTGTTTGTCTTATTTCTTGTTTGTTTCACAATAAAAAATATTTTGCATCTTCAAAGTGGTAGACATGTTGTGTAAATCAAATGATACAAACCCCCCAAAAATCTATTTTAAATCCAGGTTGTAAGGCAACAAAATAAGAAAAATTCCAAGGGGAGTGAATACTTTCGCAAGACACTGTACATGTCCATTTGGGGTGTGGAATTCAAGGGCATGTGATGGTATCACTCCTCTCAATCTTATGACGGTCTATTGTCAAATCAAATCAAATCAAATTGTATTGGTCACACATGTGTTTAGCAGATGTTATTGCGGGTGTAGCGAAATGCTTGTTCTTCTAGCTCCAACAGTGCAGTAATATCTAACAAGTAATATCTAACAGTTTCACAACATATACCAAAAATACACGTACATCTAAGTAAGGAATGGATTATATATACATATATGTCAGAGCGGCATTGGACTAAGATACCGTGGCATAGTATAGAGTACAGTTTATACATATGAGATGGATGATGCAATATTTACACACAATTAAAGTGACTAAGATACCGAAGAATAGTATAGAGTACAGTTTATACATATGAGATGTGTAATGCTAGATACGGAACATTATTAAAGTGGCTAGTGATCCATTTCTAAAAGTGGCTAGTGATCCATTTCTAAAAGTGGCCAGTGATTCCTAATCTATGTCTATAGGCAGCTACCTCTGATGTGCTAGTGATGGCTGTTTAGAAGTCTGATGGCCTTGAGATAGAAGCTGTTTTTCAGTCTCTCGGTCCCAGCTTTGATGCATCTGTACTGACCTCACCTTCTGGATGATAGCGGGGTGAACAGGCAGTGGCTCGGGTGGTTGATGTCCTTGATTGTCTTTTTGGCCTTCCTGTGGCATCGGGTGCTGTAGGTGTTCAGGAGGGCAGGAAGTTTGACCCCGGTGATGCGTTGGGCAGACCATACCACCCTCTGGAGAGCTTTGCTGTTGTTGGCAGTGCAGTTGCCGTACCAGGCGGTGATACAGCCTGACAGGATGCTCTCAATTGTGCATCTGTAAACGTTTGTGAAGGTTTTAGGTGTTAAGCCAAATTTCTTTAGCCTCCTGAGGTTATAACCAGGCCTATATGTATGTGTTCTTGGTGCTTGGTAGGTGGCATTTATTACCATTTAACAACACATTTAATAACACATTATCATCTAACAACATTGTTTGAAATCAGTGTGTAGCAGCAAGTGGCCATGAGTCAAACATTTTACGCCAGTCACTCAGGTGTGCCACAGGGATCAATTCAAAGTCCTTGATTATTACTAATAGACAACATTTGGGAAATAGTTCAAAACAACCATTGTACTCATTATGCAGACTATACCGTTGCTTACTCTAATGACAGTAGTTCAGTCTCTGCTTTTAGAAGAGTGAAGCGGACAGCATTGATAATTCTACTAACCTTGTCCACAGTCCTCCTGTTATTGTAAACCCTAGGTATTGTTTTGTCTGGCCCAAACTTGCCTGAGGAATGATTTTGGTCTGGGAGCTGTGAATAGAGTCAAAGGGATATCGGAGGGCTATCTCCATCTCTCTGTTGGTTCACTCGCTTGTACAACTGTCCCTTCCTTGTTTTAGCTGAGAGTATTCACATTTTCACCCAGTAGCTAATGATAGTAACTTAAGTAATTGTGTTCTGAGTATAGATGCGTTCTATAAATGTCATGGAAATGTAGGAATATACAGGACATGACATTATCTGGTCCAGTATGGCAGTTTGAATGCCATGGCATTTGTATGCCACAAATGTTAATTTATGCCCTGCCATGCCATGTTACCTTTTCTAATGTTTGTGTGTGAGAAAGCTGAAGATACAGAACATGGTGGAAAAAATGTTTTTGTATCTCTTGGGAGGTCATCTACTGAAATTAGATTGATTATAGCATTTTTGGAATGTGTGAAAATAAAATGGATGGTTCTACACATCTTGTTGTGGTCTAGCCTCTCTATCATAAGCGAAAACAGCTAGACCATCTACCATTGATCTCAAATACATTAAATACATTTTTATTACATGCTCAAATGTTCTAGGGAATACGTGAATTAATTTAGGGCAACTAAAAGGACCAAAAGAAGATGTTACACTATTGTTTCTCAAATAGGAAATTAATGAGAATGCTAGTTTCAAGACTAGCCCCTTGTTACATTGGTGTCAGAAGTGGGATTGGAGACCGCAGATGAGATAACCAAATATTTAATATTAGAGACTTGAGATAAAGTGTGGCTCAATGTAATGGGAAACAGTGAAAACCACCACTTCCTTCGGGGTCCAGTGTTCTGCCCAACAACTCAGTTTGGGTTGGCATCCCTGAAACAAATGTATCTGTAAACCCAGAGGTCTTGCTTGGTTTCCTTCTTAACGGGGACTTGCTGTAGCAACCTTATGAATGACCCAATAGAGCTTATATGAGTTATTTATACAATGCACAGAGATGCTTTATCACACTGTTCAGATTTCAGAGAAAAGAGCAGATTAATAACCGGTTCAGACTTATCTCTCCTCCTCATCAACGAGCCGGCCAGGTACATCTCTACTGACCTTACCATGTGTTTCTTTTGAAATGCCTTTTGACACCTATTTTCTCTCTCCGTGCAGACCTATTGACACGGACGCCGCTTCTCCAGCCCGGGCGCGCATCATAGTTATCTTCCGGACTCACAAATGATTAAAGTGGCAGGCGCAGGATTCCGAAGCAGCGTGACATTTTCAATCCCATTTGTGTTGTTTGTTAATTATGTGATCGTACTGAAGTGGCAGCAACTGGATACATGTACAGGAAGGGAGGCGTTGTTCTGGCAGCATGTTGGTGCGCCATAGCGTTTTGACCAGGGGGTTTTAAGTGGTTGTTTACATGTTCAACCTACCACCAGGTAAAGAGATTATTTCAACAGGTTCTTCAGTTTGACTAATTAGGTCACGTTGACTGGCCAGATTTGTAGACTTCTTGTCGAACATGCCCTGAAAACATGAGATGCAACCACATTTAGGTGTTTGTCTTGGAAATACTGCCCCATAAATAGCGTGTTCCTGAATACTGAATTGTCAGTGTGCCCTTGAGGTGGCTTTAAGTGTATAATATAATTCAGTTGAGGCATAGTTAGATGGCAACTTCATTCCTCAATGAATAATATGGGCAGAACCTTGTGTCAGTGTGAGACTGCTACACATTCATGAGATTAGTAATTTCCTCACAGCACAGTAGCACAGTGTGTTCCCATGGCTTGAATGCGCAGGTCCGACAACATGCGGCAAGCAAAGTTAAGATTCAAATGCCAAGCTAAGGAAATTATTAGAATTGATCTTTGTTGCCTGAATCGAGGACATTTTCTAAGCCGCCAATGTCTGTTATTTCAGCTCTTGTCTCTCGACGCTCTAAAAATTAGAGGTTCAACAAGGGTTCTTCTAAGATCCTAAAAGTTCTTCGAAGAACCTTATGGTTCTTGGCACTGAAAATTGCCCCCAAAAGGTTTGTCCAAGAACCCCATAGGAGGTGGGGTTCTTCAAGGAACCTCCTTAGTTGGTGGGGGTTCTTGCAGGAACCTAACTGCCCAACTGAAACATTTGGATTTGAATTTAAAAGGGCAACGTGTGCAGGCACTTAACTGAAAAATGTAAAGATCTCCTTCATTTAAAGTAATGTTTGTCCCTTATATGATCTAAATTGATATTGTTTTAGGATGATACCATCTATCTTTTCATATTTGTGCAAATATTTGTAAAGCAGAAAATAGACACAATTCAATGGGTATCAATTGACAATCACCATGCACTGCAAAATCATTCTGGCTATGGATACAGAGAACATCAACACATTAACATCAACACGCCAGATGATATATCCATTGGACTTGGGGCTCTGCTGGGAGTTTGCCTCATATTTGGACATTTCATTTTTTCTTTGCCACTAAAATCATAATAAACACAGACAACTAAAATATAGTTTTATTGTTATGCGTATTATTAATAATAATAATAATAGGTGCGGGGGAGGTAGTTCAGAAATGAACCCCACACGCTTATCCAAAAGGTTATCTGAAAGGTTATCTGAGGATCCATTAAAAGGGGTTCTTTGAATAACCATTTTTAAAGGTTCTTCAAAGAACTTATAGGGGTTCCCTCACAGTTTCAATTTGAAGAACCCCTAAAGGATACTCCAGGAACCTTTTATTTTAAACTGCAGTCTGACTTTTTATTCATGTCAACATTAAAGTACTTTTGGCAGACAATTGCTCGGCCACTGACTGTGTTTAGCCGATCATCGGCCCTGTGTGCTCTTCTTCAGACATCGTTCTCCTCCGCAAAGCCTGTCCAAGTCTCCCTCCCATGCAGACATCATTTATGGTGCAATAGTTTGGTGGACGAGTAAGATAAGCAATCATTGACCTGAAGGAACAAAAATGTTCCACGATTGTACAATCTTGCACAACCTGATATTCATAAGAAAAACAATGTTCAAGTTAATTAAGGTAAACAACTATTTTCCACTTTTCTTCACTTAAGTTATCATGAGTGGAATGCACAAGCATGCCAAGGTGCTGAAGTTCAAGAGTGCTGAATGTATCAGTTGAGGAATACACAAATGACGAGAAAGTACACAAATGCTTTCCTTGAATACATAAAACCAGGTGGAGTATTCAATGTACACTCTAAAAACAAAAGGTTCCTGGAGTATCCTTTAGGGGTTCTTCAAATTGAAACTGTGGGGGAACCCCTATAAGTTATTTCAAAGAACCTTTTAATATGGATCCTCTTTTAATGCATTTTCCAAATACCTTTGTGTAATTTCGTTGAGTTGAATCTTTTCAGGAGACAGAAAAGCATGATATAATGAAAATGAAAAGGTTCATCAGACAAATAATCATTAAAAAGGAGAACAAATGTATTTCAATGATTTATTATGTAACAAACAATATGTATAAATGCATACACTACACTGACAATAACATTCATCAGTTGACATGATAAACCTTCTGTGCATTTGAGTAGTCGGCATGATCCCCTCTAGAGTTCATTTATACACCGTCTATAAAATATTCATAAAACACTTGTAAAATGGTATAAAACACAACATGGTAAATACTGGTATGCTGCAGAGGGTTACCTGCCCTTATGAGGAGGTGACTGGTGATGCAGAAGTGCCAAAGGAAAGTGCCTGTGTATTTGCTCAATAAACAGCATGGCTTAGATTAGAAGGACGCTGTGCCGTGTTTGTGTATGATGTACACAGAGAGGAACCAGGGTAAATGCGACACACCGGAAGTAACGGAGCTGGGAATGAACGCGCGTGAAATGGAACATCAGATATATTTGTGCTATTGGCATCGACAGGTTCACAATATTTTCAAAACAGTTTTTTTTCTCCGGAATTTTCTCAATAAAAATCCACATGAATCAAAGTAGTTCCAAAACAGACGATGAATAAGAATGACCACCCCGATGGACAAAGCATGTAACAGGTCATGTGTTGCTGTGGTATTGTATCTACTTTTTGAGCAAAAAATTGAAGTCCTCTCATTAACCTGGCCTACTTTCACATTTAGGACCTTCTGCCCTTTAATAAATCACCATTGGGCATTTCTTTTCAGCAGCCTAATGGTGCCTGAACCAACCTTACAGGTCAGCTACCTCCCTGAATGATGCAACACGGAATGACTATGAATATTGTGCGGTGGTGGCGTGTGCTACATAAGCAGGGTTGTGTGTGTTGTAACGCATAAAAACACAATTGTGTAGTGATTTATCCTACAGTGTTCAGTGGTTTTCGTCTCTCCACTGCTATAGAATACTATGGGTGATGTTGTAGTGACATGTCCAATGGGAGCAGTGGTTTGAGTCCCTGGTTTGGGCTTCAGGTCCTACAGGGGGAGCAGTCAAAGACTGAAGGGGTTCTTTGCATAATAAAGTTTGAGTTCACAGGAGTCCCCCAAGAGTCACTGCCGGTGAGTGTTGAGCCCTGTCCCGCCATTCTTTCTTGCGCTTCCCTTCATGCTTAGACCCATGTGTATCTGAAATGTTAGAGAAAAACTTTAGTCATGTTTTCAACCAAATAATATTGAACTCATAACACTGCACACAATGTAATACACATACACTGAGTATGCCAAACATTAGGAACATATTCCTAACATTGAGTTGCACACATACACATGTCTCAATCGTCTCAAGACTTAAAAATCCTTCTTTAACCCGTCTCCTCCCCTTCATCTACACTGATTGAAGTGGATTTAACAAGTGGCATCTATAAGTGATCCTAGCTTTCACCTGGATTCACCTGGTCAGTCGATGTCAAGGGCAGGTGTGTTTTGTATACTCAGGGTATGTAGAGGTAGAGGTATATATTCTTTATACTAATGGTGGGTTCATCTCATAATCTACACATAGGCTGCAAATACCTCTGTAGCAATCAGCCATATTCACCACATAATTTAGTATGCACAAAGCGCCATCTAGTGTATATAAATATCACTACATCTACATACCACAAGACATTGTGTTATTATTGGAAGTCTGGTACACAATTATTGGAAGAGTATATTCATCTTCTGCTTAATATATGTTCTAATGTATCCCACTGAAATCTGTAGAATGCATTATTATGCATTAGTGTGTTTCAAGTGTGTATTCAGTACATGTATTTTAACGCGTGTGTGTGACCCACCTCCTGAGTGTGTGTATGTGTGCGTCCTATAACGTCGATGGTACCTCTCATAGGAGTTGGCCCAGCTGGTGCACGGTCAAGGCCAGGGCAAGCAGCAAACATGGAGGAGCTGTCCTGGAGCCCTGTACAAACCAATACACAACAGCAATGTAAGTCCTTTCTCAACCGTAATAAAATAAAACAACAACCGTCCTCCACGGGATAAAATAAAAGATAACCAGAGTTATAAACTGAGGAGTGGCAAGGTGATCAGAGGAGAACGGAGTAAGACCCGATCACTGCCACCAATGTCTACCACTGCCATGGACATCCCAAAAATGGTTAAACTGAAAGATTCAATGGAATTTCTTGTGGGAGAGATGTATGGTTCAAGTCTGTCATATAAATACTGTATGCTTTTGTCTGGCTAGAAGGCAATAATTACAGCTGCTTTCTAACATTTCGACAGTTATGTGAATGTGTTAGCATGTACTGTATGTGTGTATGCATAATACATTACTATATATACTATATCTATTCAGTATATTGTATAGTCTGCATCTTCAGCATTAACTCTATATGAATGTGCAATGTTCAAATAATTGGATACACACCAGCTAAAGACATGGTGTAGCATTGTTACTTAACCTCAGTGTTATATATACCCTTTGACATTCCCTGGAAAGGATCTGAAGGAATCTTGAGCAAGTGAGTTTGAAGCACCCCCCCCCCCACTATGATACTCCACATGGCCATCCAGCACTCTATTGTTACACAGACAAGGGAGAGCTTCTATCTAAACATGGATTCCAATGATAAGTGTTTGTTTAACTGGCGAAGACTAAACCCTCCTAGAGTTTAGACTCATGGTTGGGAAGTTTTGGACAAACCCCAAAGTGTTTGTTGATGATGGTTTCCTGGACTGGAGTTTGAGATAAAAAGCAGATGGGGCTTTCAGACAGAACCGTATTGATAATAGGATCCACCTGTTGAGATATTGACTAAGCCACTGAAATGTGCTGAATTTGTACTTTTAAAATAAGCACTCTCAAAGCAGTATGTATCAGATGTCATTACTAAATTGAATGGTCTTTTCCAGAGAAAGTATCGTAATAATCAAGTACTGTTACCATTTTGGTAAAGCTATCCACTCATTTTTAAGTATGACTAGGCTAACTTAACAAAAGTGTCAGTTTGTTCTTGCTGTCAGTTAAGAATTGAATGTAGATATGCGGCCTATTTTAAAATAACTGAAAACACTTACAGCTGTAGTGGAAGTAGCAGCAGGAGAAGTGGCTCCAAAACTGCTCTGATTCCTAGTACATTTATTGTTCCAAATGAACCCATCTGTCTTAAATCTCTCCAGTGTTGGTTTGTCTCTGGGTAATCCACACACCCACGCAAAACACAAGTAAACTTCCGCAAGCTTGGAACAGAAGATCAGCGTTACAGTGTTCTCAGGGCAGAGGTATGTGGTTTTGGTTTAAGCCTCCATCTTAAAAGATATATTCCTCAAAGGGGAACTTTATACACAATAGACCGCTGGAGAACTACAGGCACTGTTACAGTGTTTGGGAGATAAAAGGGAGCCTTATCAGACGACTGCAGCAACATGTTGGGATACTGTAATGGGATTCGTCCTCCTCTGACGAGGAGTATGAGAGATCGGACCAATACGCAGCGTGGTAAGTGTTCATGATATATAATAAATACAAAAACAACAAGAGAACGAAAAATGAAACCGAAACAGTTCTGTCTGGTGCAGACGCAAAACAGAAAACAATCACCCACAACTAAAATGGGGAATACAGGCTACCTAAGTATGATTCTCAATCAGGGACAACGAACAACACATGCCTCTGATTGAGAACCATACCAGGCCAAACACATAAACACAACATAGAAAAAAAGAACAGACTACCCACCCCAACTCACACCCTGACTAAACTAAAACAAAGACATAACAAAGGAACTAAGGTCAGAACGTGACAGATACCTTTGCTATGCTGCTGTCTGTGGTCGACATAGTGGTCGAGAAGGTTGTGTCTTCCTCAACCACCATATCTTCTCCCTCATAAAACTCCTCTTCACTTGCTCTTAGAAACTTGTCCAGGTCCTCAGTACTAGCGTTGCCTAGTGAACAACACATTTGTGAGGTACTTTCCAGTACTTAGTTCAAAGAATTAAACACTAACAATGAAGCAGATTAAATTATTTTGTACAAACAGGGGGATAAAAACATCAGTCAAAACCCCCAAAATTAAGGTGTTTTAACATACTGAAAAAGATGTATTCAAAGGTGGCGTTGTAGTCGTAGTCCGGTGTCTGTGTTGTGTCACCGTAGTCATCATATACAGTTTGGCCTGTAGGGATGGAGTAGAAACAGAAGGTTATGTCAACGCAGTGAGACAATAGCAGATTGGGTAAAAAAATAGAGAGATATGGGAGACCTCAGGACAGGGGTCACCCTGCCTACCCACTACAGGTGGTTTTTGGTCCATAGAAGTCACAGAAGCTCTGGACCCTGCACTTTGGACCGGAAGTTCTGAAGAACAGAGAATGGGAACTAAACTGATCCCAATAGCCCACTTCCTTATCCCCAAAAGGCCTATATAAATAGGGATCCATCAGTTGCATGTGATTCATTTATAGTTCCAGGATGTATCACAACCGGCCGTGATTGGGAGTCCCACAGGGCGGCACACAATTGGCCCAGCGTCGTCGAGGTTAGGGTTTGGCCTGGGTAGGCCGTCATTGTAAATAAGAATGTGTTCTTAACTGACTTGGGTCCAAAAAAAAAAACAAATAAAAAGCTTCTGACGAAAGTCAAGGTCAAAGATGAGGGGAAAGCTGACCTACAATGTTTTATTTCCCAAGTGCTGTTTGGCACACAGCTAGCATCAATATAGCTTAAAGAGATGGTACACTCAAAATGCATCGTTTATCAGATATTTTCAGACCTAAAAAGTGGTATAATGTCAAGAGGAGTCCCAAGCTATCGGTTGTATAGATACAGCTATATGTCTCAATTCCCGAAATAATGGGAAAGATGGGCACCAAATAAAAATCAAGAAATTAGACAGGGCCTATCTTATATTCATTTAGAGTTGAGGCATATAGCTGTATCTACAGTATACAACCGATAGCTTGGGACTTCAGAGGTCTGAGCATGTCTCGCAAAGATGAACTTTATGGTAAATTATCACTTCAGAGGCCATATGGACAGTTCAATCCACCCCACCAAATAAACATTTTTAATAAAAAGGAGAAATAGATCATGGTGCCAAATCTACTAAATCTCAGTAAACCTTTCAAATGGGTTAATCCAT
Organism: Oncorhynchus mykiss; assembly: GCF_057628025.1. NCBI lineage: Eukaryota > Metazoa > Chordata > Actinopteri > Salmoniformes > Salmonidae > Oncorhynchus > Oncorhynchus mykiss. The sequence goes on from NC_143051.1 coordinate 31,522,974, forward strand.
CTCGCCTTCTCTTTAAATTCACAGCTCTTTCATCGTCAAGCATTATTAAAGTATTTTTTATCAGTATTTACAGACAGCCCATTAACACTCCTTAAATTACGTGATGAACTTTTATATTCTGAATAATCTAATGGTCTGTAAATATCCAGCAGAGGCTGTTGAACGTTAATGGCAGTCTTAATAATTTACTAGGATGAATGGATGTAGAGTCCAGTGCTAACTCAAGGGAGTTAGTTACTCAAGGGAAATCATGCATAGTTTTGGCACGCGAGGGGGGGGGGGGGGGGGGGGCGTCCATTAATTGTGCCTGGCCTACAAAGCAGTTGCATGTATTCATGGAAGCCAAGGGAAGCTAGGCTACCCCCCAAAAAGTACAAAGAGAAATGTATCTTTTGTCTCTCTGTGTTTCTTAAATGTCATTCAATCCTCAAGAGGCTGAATGTATTTTACTGAGTGAGCTTCCAAGCAAACGAAATAGCGCCCCACTGTATGGGGCGCCCATCTATGCTGTCTTGTCAAAAGGTGTATGTTATTGTTGCCACCTGTAGCGTTGAATGCAAGGGAGCCAGCGAGCATTTGGCTTGGCCTCCCTTGATATGTTTTTTTAAAAACAGAACATCAGCATTGAGCTAAACTGAGTGAGCTCAGCTGTGAATGGTCCTGGCGCACCAAACAAAACAAATCAAGTGTAGCCAGTTTGTATTTGGCTTCAAACCAATCACATCACATTAAACAGAAAACTAGAATTGTCACAAATTCATACATCGTGCCCCTGGACTGAGAGGATGGAAGTTCAACATGCAGTTAGATGTAGTTGGCTGGCTAATGTTAACCAGTTGGTCTGGCGCATCATTGCCCATGAAAGGAAGTTAGGCTAGCGAGCAAGCATTTTGACCAGCTAGCCTAGGACAACAAAAACCAAATGTATGTACTGTATGACAAAGTGATAAGACCATTCAGGTAACATGAAAGAGGAGGATGGCATTGGAGTTTCTCTACAAGTAGAGTGAGTCAACATGTTTTTTTCTACTTGCACACACGAGCACACACACACATACACACACACGAGCACACGAGCACACACACACACACACACACACACACACACACACACACACAGAAACCAGTACCATAGACAGACACAGCGAATGTAGCTTATGTTGATTGGACTAAATTGTTTTTGGTATCTTTTAGTTGTCACTGTATTAGACTAAGCAGAGGTGAATAGATGATGTTGAAATGTTGAAGTTAAAATGTGCTGGAATAGTGGAGGCATCGGCTGTTTTCTTTGCGACTTTTTGCGACTTGCGGTAACTCTCCACGGTTCTAAAATAAATAGTTTAGTGGTCTGAAATTGTCAGAAACATTAACTTACTCGACCATGCTGTAGGTCATGTAACTGTTTGTTACATGTAATATGCTTTGTGGAATCCACCAGACAGATGTTGCTCTCCGGTTTTGTGATGAAGAAAGGTGCAGTTGGATTTTTTTCTGCCGCTGTGTCTTCTTAATGTCTCGGCCTAACTTCCTTAAGCATCTAAGTCTAAACTTACTCAAGAGAATCAGTAATCCTCTCTATAACATCATTCAAGCTGCAGGACTTCCATTCAGTTACCTGAGACCTTACTAATGGGTGGACATCAGGGAGAGACGATGGCAGCCACAGTACATCATCGTCATCAAATAGTTTGTAAAGTCACATCACTTAGGCCATGTGAACCAGGGCTAGAGTCCAGGAAAAGAGGACATGATTTGCTGGTAAAAAAGAGAGATATGGGAGACCTCAGGACAGGGGTCACCCTGCCTACCCACTACAGGGCTCTGGTGGATTTTGGTCCATAGAAGTCACAGAAACTCTGGACCCTGCACTTTGGACCGGAAGTTCTGAAGAACAGAGAATGGGAACTAAACTGACCCCCAAGAGTCCACTTCCTTATCCCAAAAAGGCCTATATAAATAGGGATCCATCAGTTGCATGTGATTCATTTATAGTTCCAGGATGTATCACAACCGGCCGTGATTGGGAGTCCCACAGGGCGGCACACAATTGGCCCAGCGTCGTCCAGGTTAGGGTTTGGCCGGGGTAGGCCGTCATGAGTCAGTGAGACTCATCATGATCATCTGGGTGGACTAGTTTATAATTTTATTGTGCCCATCTTCCTCCTCATTCCAGTTTCACATGCAACCATTGCCCCAAACTTCCTCCTGCTCCAGTTCGGTCTACTTGAGCAGGAGCCCAATAAATCCTGTACCAGTCCCCGCTCCATGATCATTTGTTTCTGGTGGAGTCATAAAGGCTGCCTTGAAGTGGAAGAGATGGCCTACACATATTACGATGCCTAATGGGAAGGGTCAGTGCAAAATGACAAGGTACATGGGTGGTCAGATGGGCTTTGATGCTAGCTTCTCATTGAATTTTTTTTCTTTTTTTTTTTAACCCAGAGATGAACTGTAGCTTGTGGCAGTCTGCCATCATGCCTTCAGATACACAATCCCATTTTCTGTCAACACGCCACGACTGGCAATGGAGTGCTATGTGGAAGAAAACACCAATTCACTAGTAACCGGCATTGTGTGGGCAGCTTAGAAAAAAATGAGGCAATGAGGCAATGTGTGTGCTGCTGTCCTCTATATCTTCCTGTCCTTGATCACCACATAATGCTTGTGTGTCACAGTCTCCTCTCAGGACCAAGATGAATGCTACCTCTATGAAAGTATTCAAAAAACGCTCTCATACACAACAGTAAATGACACAAACCTTTTATAGTGAGTGTAAGTGGATCTATTCTTCATCTGAGAAGACAGGCTGCTTGTCTTAACACTGCCCACCAGTTTAGGAGGAAAAGGTTCCATTGTGGTCACTGTGACGACCCTCCCACTCTGTCTGCCGTATTCTCTCTTTGTTCTTGTTTCCTTATTAGGATGCCGGTGGGCGGAGTTGGGAGGGTCGTCAGCTACATGGGAAACACCTGGGGCCAGGTGTGTCCCAGGATAAATAGACCTCTTCCACATTCATGGAGGAGACTCTCTCCATGCAGACACCTTTCTAGATTTTGTTGTGTTTCTTGGTGGCCTTTTGGTGGTTTGCTTTGGCACCTTTCAACACCCTGCATTATCACATTCATGCATGCAAAACACTCACTTACACTACTGATTACTGATTACACACACCATTGTATATTGTCCTTAGTTACTTATTTAATAAATATATATTTTGTTACTCCTTATCTCCACGTTGTCTCCCTTTTGTTACGGGCTTTGAGCCGGGTTCGTGACAGTCACAGTATGTGCTTTCCAGGGAAGGAACTGTGGGAAGGGAATCTCAATCCCATTGCTTTTCATCCTGAAGATTCAGCTGATTCCTATAGTGGGCTCTGAACAAACATGTTCAGAATACCGACCACATCACATGCTAAGCCCGTAGGGGGAAAGGTATTAGCAAAAAGACAGTAACGCCAGCCATATAAGCAAACTGGGGGTAGGTGTTGAATGACTGTTTTCAAACAGGAGTGGTCCTTTCTTGTCTACCTCCAACAGGGAACATTAATGAAGTCGAGCTTGTCCAAACACTGTCAAAACGTTGCCTGGCATGAAACACTGGGAGTCAACAAAAAAATATGTTTTTGGTGCATTTTTTCCATACATCCACGGATGAGCCAGTCAAACTTCAAATGCAATGTAGGCTATGGGATGGTAGCTAGGTAAGTGCACAGACACAATCCACACAACACTAAATACTTCCTCCAAGCTTGCTAACCACTGTAGCTAGTATTGAAATTATAATTAAATCACAACGGAATAGTTCGTTTCCATGAAACAGCTGCCTGTGTTAGCTGCCGAGTTAGTGCAGTGTCCTTAGCTAGCGTAGTGTCGCTAGCTAACTATGTTGTGCTAGCTAGTGACTATGCTAACGTTAGCTAGCTAGCTAAACATTTGGCTATGGACTGGTACTCAGAGTATGGGATTATGGACAGTGAATTCAATTGTTTCTTCGTCATCTAGGTAGTTATCTAGCTATGGCCATCTGGCTAGTATCAACAAGGGCTTTCTACAAAATAGCAACATTAGCGTAGATAGTTTGGAATCTACGCCATACGCAATACACACGGATATCCATTGCCAAACAACGCTACTGCAGCTTCTGGTTCTGAGTATTTTAACAAGGCTGAGTGGCTGACGACTTCCAAGGTCTTTGCTGTGTGAATACGAAAGAGATTGACTGCCAGCACTGTTCAGAGGTGCTAAGTACTGTCCACAGGCAAACGTTTGAGCTAGTGGTGTGTTTGAGCTTTTAATTAAGGCATCAGCTTAAAGATGTTCTCCAGTTATTGTTTTACTTTTCCTGTTAGAAAGTGATATCCCAAGTAAAATACAGTACACTCACTATAGGGTAAAAAAAATATATGTTTTGTGCAAAATAGTGCTTTTTAGACACGACTGTAAACTTCCCTACTAGTTTGTTTTGTTTACATACAGTGCCTTGCGAAAGTATTCGGCCCCCTTGAACTTTGCGACCTTTTGCCACATTTCAGGCTTCAAACATAAAGATATAAAACTGTATTTTTTTGTGAAGAATCAACAACAAGTGGGACACAATCATGAAGTGGAACGACATTTATTGGATATTTCAAACTTTTTTAACAAATCAAAAACTGAAAAATTGGGCGTGCAAAATTATTCAGCCCCTTTACTTTCAGTGCAGCAAACTCTCTCCAGAAGTTCAGTGAGGATCTCTGAATGATCCAATGTTGACCTAAATTACTAATGATGATAAATACAATCCACCTGTGTGTAATCAAGTCTCCGTATAAATGCACCTGCACTGTGATAGTCTCAGAGGTCCGTTAAAAGCGCAGAGAGCATCATGAAGAACAAGGAACACACCAGGCAGGTCCGAGATACTGTTGTGAAGAAGTTTAAAGCCGGATTTGGATACAAAAAGATTTCCCAAGCTTTAAACATCCCAAGGAGCACTTTGCAAGCGATAATATTGAAATGGAAGGAGTATCAGACCACTGCAAATCTACCAAGACCTGGCCGTCCCTCTAAACTTTCAGCTCATACAAGGAGAAGACTGATCAAAGATGCAGCCAAGAGGCCCATGATCACTCTGGATGAACTGCAGAGATCTACAGATGAGGTGGGAGACTCTGTCCATAGGACAACAATCAGTCGTATATTGCACAAATCTGGCCTTTATGGAAGAGTGGCAAGAAGAAAGCCATTTCTTAAAGATATCCATAAAAAGTGTTGTTTAAAGTTTGCCACAAGCCACCTGTGAGACACACCAAACATGTGGAAGAAGGTGCTCTGGTCAGATGAAACCAAAATTGAACTTTTTGGCAACAATGCAAAACGCTATAGCTGGGACCCTTTGGATGACATTTCAGAGGAAGATTAAGTGAAAAGTAAGTGAATATTTAATCGTTATTTGTGAATGTATGAAACGGGCCAGTAGAAAAATATTTTGATGTGGGGCGCCGTCCTCAAACAATTGCATGGCATGTTTTCGCTATAATAGCTGCTATAAATTGGACAGTGCAGTTAGATTAACAATAATTTAAGCTTTCAGACGATATAAGACGTAATGTACGAAATGTTTAAAATCCATATTATTTAAGATTATTTATTTGAATTGCGTGTGCTCCAGTTTCCCCGAGAGTTGTCCCGCTAGTGGGACCCCTAGCTCTAAGAAGTTTTTAAACATTAATTTCTCTACCATAAACTGCCTCCAACGTCATTTTAGAGAATTTGGCAGTATATCCAACCGGCCTCACAACCGCAGACCACGTGTAACCACGCCAGCCCAGGACCTCTACATCTGGCTTCTTCACCTGTGGGATTGTCTAAAACCAGCCACCTGGATAGCTGATAAAACTGGGGGGTTGCACAACAGAAGAATTTCTGCACAAACTGTCAGAAACTGTCTCAAGGAAGCTCATCTGCATGCTCGTCGTCCTCACCAGGGCCTTGACCTGACTGCAGTTCGGATTCGTAACCAACTTCAGTGGGTAAATGCTCACTTCTGAATCCCGATTTCAACCGTACGGGACGTGTATGGTGTTATGTTGGCGAGCGGTTTGCTGATGTCATCGTTGTGAACGGAGTTCCCCATGGTGGCGGCGGGGTTATGTTATGGGCAGGCATAAGCTACGGACAATGAACACAATTGCATTTTATTGATGGAAATTTGAATGCACAGAGGTACCGTGACGAGATCCTGAGGCCCATTGTCATTCCATTCATCCGCCACCATCATCTCATGTTTCAGCATGATAGTGCACTTCCCCATCTCGTAAGGATCTGTACACAATTCATGAAAATGTTCCAGTTCATCCATGGCCTAAATACTCACGTGTCACCCATTCAGCATGTTTGGGACACTCTGGATCGACGTGTATGACAGCGTGTTCCAGTTCCCGCCAATATCCAGCAACTTCACACAGTCATTGAAGAGGAGTGGGACAAGATTCCACAGGCCACAATCAACAGCCTGATCAACTCTATGCGAAGGAGATGTGCATAAGGCAAATGGTGGTCACACCAGATACTGACAGGTTTTCTGATCCAGGCCCCTACCTTTTTTTAAGGTACCTGTGACCAACAGATACATATCTGTATTCCCAGTCATGTGAAATCGATAGATCAGGGCCTCATGATTTCTTTTCAATTGACTGATTCCCTTGTATAAACTGTAACTCAGTAAACTCTTTGAAATTGTTGCATTTATATTTTTGTTCAGTGTAAATCACGTGTTAAATGAGGTGGAAGGTGAAAATGAGATGAGGTGAAATGAGTAGGACACCCAATACAGCATCACTGTCACGAGTCCGACCGAGGGTGTTTCCCTTTCCCGGGCAGGTGGCGCTCGGCGGTCGTCGTCACCGGCCTATTAGCTGCCACTGATTGTTTTTCCTTCCCCTCCTTGTATGTTGAGTGGTAGCACCTGTGAATGTGTAATTAGTTTGTCTTTATTAGACAGCCGGCCCGCCTGGTTGTTGTGCGGGATTATTTCATTGTAAACCTTCGGCTCTGTGGTATAGGCACGTTGTGTCCCATTTGTACATTTTGATTCCCTGTGTTTTGGGAACGTAACGTTTTTGTGAGCACCCTGTGGTGCATTGGTGCGATTAAAGGACGCGCAGCATTGAACTCTCTGTCTCCTGCATTTGACTCCACACCCACGACACCCGGAGCATTACAGAATCCCGCACCTATCAAATTGATGGAGTCAGCAGGAGCAGCAGCCAACCCTCTCCCATCGATGGAGGAACGGGTTCTCCACCACACCACCGTCCTTCATCGGATCGGATCCGCGATGGATCAAGTGATGGAGAGAATGGACAGATGGGAGAGGAGTGGGCTCCTCTCTCCACCTTCGGCACCCACGGTTCCGGACTCCCCATCTCCCGACTCCAGCACCCTCCGTCTGACGCTACCGAGGGCTTATGATGGAGCGGCGGCGGGTTGCCAGGGGTTTCTGCTCCAGCTGGAGCTATACCTGGCCACCGTCAGACCCACTCCCTCAGGAGAAGAGAGGGTGAGTGTCCTCATCTCCTGCATCACGGGTCGTGCCCTGGAATGGGCGAACGCGGTCTGGAATGGTCCAGACTCAGCGCGGGAGCACTACCCAGAGTTTTCCCGTCGCTTCCGCGCCGTGTTTGATCACCCTCTAGATGGCCGAGCGGCGGGAGAACGACTATTTCACCTCAGGCAGGAGAGGAGGAGCGCCCAGGATTACGCGCTGGAGTTCCGGACCTTGGCAGCCGGATCTGGGTGGAACGACAGGGCTCTCATGGACCACTACAGGTGTAGTCTCCGAGAGGATGTCCGCCGGGAGTTAGCGTGTCGGGACACCACTCTGTCACTGGATCAGCTGATTGACATGTCCATTCGACTGGATAATCTGCTGGCTGCCCGCGGGCGTTCAGAGAGGGTCCTGTGCGTTCCACCACCCAGCCCCTCCGCTCCCATTCCGATGGAGTTGGGAGGGGCTGCGCCGAGGGGTACCGGAGGAGGAGGCCTTCCCTGCACCAACTGTGGTCGGAGAGGACACACGTCTGATCGGTGCTGGGGGGGTCCGTCTGGGAGTAGAGATGGCAGGCGGAACGCTTCTCGGTCACCCCAGGTGAGTCAGCATCAAACTCACCCAGAACCCCCTGTTGGCCACATGTTTGTCTTAACTTTTTTCCTTCGCTTTTTTCCCTCTTCCCAGCATAGGGCGCTCGTCGATTCAGGCGCAGCTGGGAACTTTATGGATCGCGGACTCGCCCTTAAGTTAGGGGTTCCGCTGGTGCCGATAGATTCTCCTTTCCCCGTGCACTCCCTAGATAGCCGGCCATTATGGTCAGGGATGGTCAGGGAGACCACGGTCCCACTGGACATGGTGACGCAGGGGAATCATAGGGAGCGTATCAGTTTCTTTATTATTGACTCGCCTGCGTTTCCAGTGGTGCTGGGGACTCCCTGGCTGGCCCGGCACAATCCTAAAATTTCGTGGAAACAGGGGGTTCTCCAGGGGTGGTCAGAGGAGTGTTCTGGAAGGTGTTTGGGAGTTTCCATCGGTGCCACGTCGGTGGAGAGTCCAGACCAGGGTTCCACGGTGTGCATTCCCCCCGAGTATGCCGATTTGGCAATCGCTTTCAGTAAAGTGAAAGCGACTAAATTACCACCTTATCGACCGGGAAGGGATTGTACGATAGATCTCCAGGTAGACGCTGCGCTTCCCAAGAGTCACGTGTACCCGCTGTCCCAGGAGGAGACGTTGGCAATGGAGACATATGTCACGGAGGCGCTGGGACAGGGGTACATTCGGTCCTCCATTTCACCCGTCTCCTCAAGTTTCTTTTTTGTGAGGAAAAAGGAGGGAGGCTTGCGTCCGTGTATCGATTATAGAGGTCTAAACGCCATCACGGTGGGGTATAGTTACCCTCTACCTCTCATCGCTACGGCGGTGGAATCGTTCCACGGAGCGCAGTTCTTCACAAAACTGGATCTCAGGAGCGCGTATAGTTTGGTGCGTATTCGGAAGGGAGACGAGTGGAAAACCGCATTTAGTACTACATCAGGCCACTATGAGTACCTCGTCATGCCGTATGGGTTAAAGAATGCTCCAGCCGTTTTCCAATCCTTTGTAGACGAGATTCTCAGGGACCTGTGCGGGCAGGGAGTGGTGGCTTATATCGATGACATTCTGATCTACTCGGCCACTCACACCGCGCATGTGTCTCTGGTGCGCAAGGTGCTTGGTAGACTGCTGGAGCATGACCTATACGTCAAGGCTGAGAAATGCGTGTTCTCTAAACGAGCCGTCTCTTTTCTGGGATATCGCATTTCCACCTCGGGGGTAGTGATGGAGGGTGACCGCATTAGGGCCGTGCGTAATTGGCCGACTCCGACCACGGTAAAGGAGGTGCAGCGTTTTCTGGGTTTTGCCAACTACTACCGGAGGTTTATCCGGGGTTTTGGCCAGGTAGCGGCTCCCATCACCTCACTGCTGAAGGGGGGCCCGGTGCGTTTGCAGTGGTCAGCAGAGGCGGACGGAGCATTCAACAAGTTGAAGGCGCTGTTTACTGATGCGCCCGTGTTGGCGCATCCGGACCCCTCTCTAGCATTCATAGTGGAGGTGGACGCGTCCGAGGCTGGGGTGGGTGCCGTGCTATCACAGCGCTCGGGTACGCCACCAAAACTCCGACCCTGCGCTTTCTTCTCAAGGAAGCTCAGCCCAGCGGAGCGTAACTATGATGTGGGGGACCGGGAGTTGCTAGCGGTGGTTAGAGCTCTGAAGGTGTGGAGACACTGGCTTGAGGGGGCTAAACACCCCTTTCTCATCTGGACCGACCACCAGAATCTGGAGTATATTCGGGCAGCTAGGAGACTTAACCCACGTCAGGCAAGGTGGGCCATGTTCTTCACCCGGTTCCGATTTACTTTGTCTTATAGACCGGGCTCCCAGAACGTGAAGGCTGACGCACTGTCCCGCCTTTATGACACGGAGGATGGGTCCACCGAACCTACTCCCATCCTTCCCGCATCGAAGCTGGTAGCCCCAGTGGTATGGGAGGTGGACTCGGACATCGAGCGGGCGTTACGGGCTGAACCCGCGCCTTCTCAGTGTCCAGCGGGGCGAAGGTACGTGCCGCTTGGTGTTCGGGACAAACTGATTCGGTGGGCTCACGTTCTACCCTCCTCGGGTCACCCTGGGGTGACGAGGACAGTGGGGAGCCTTCAGGGGAGGTATTGGTGGCCTACGTTGGCTAAGGACGTTAAGGGTTATGTCTCCTCCTGTTCAGTGTGCGCTCAGAGTAAGGCTCCTAGGCACCTTCCTAGAGGGAAGCTACAACCCCTCCCTGTTCCACAGCGGCCATGGTCACATCTGTCCATAGATTTCCTAACCGATCTCCCGCCGTCTCAGGGGAACACCACGGTTCTGGTGATTGTGGATCGGTTCTCTAAGTCCTGCCGTCTCCTCCCGTTGCCCGGTATCCCTACAGCCCTACAGACTGCGGAGGCGTTATTCACCCATGTCTTCCGGCACTACGGGGTGCCGGAGGACATCGTTTCTGATCGGGGCCCCCAATTCACGTCCCGGGTATGGAGAGCGTTCATGGAACGTTTGGGGGTCTCTGTCAGCCTGACCTCCGGTTATCACCCCGAGAGTAATGGGCAGGTGGAGAGAGTGAACCAGGAGGTGGGTAGGTTTCTGCGGTCGTATTGCCAGGATCGGCCAGGGGAGTGGGCACGATACATTCCCTGGGATGAAATGGCTCAGAACTCACTACGCCACTCCTCTACTAACGTGTCCCCTTTTCAGTGTGTGTTGGGGTACCAGCCGGTCCTGGCACCATGGCATCCGAGCCAGACCGAGGCTCCTGCGGTGGAGGAATGGGTACAGCGCTCCAAGGAGACCTGGAGGGCCGTCCAGGAATCTCTACGACAAGCGAGTGGACGGCAGAAGAGGAGTGCTGACCGCCACCGCAGTGAGGCCCCCGTGTTTGTACCGGGGGACAGGGTCTGGCTCTCGACCCGAAACCTACCTCTCCGCTTGCCCTGCCGGAAGCTGGGTCCGCAGTGTGTAGGGCCCTTTAAAGTCCTGAGGAGGATAAACGAGGTGTGTTATCGATTACAACTCCCTTCCTATTATCGTATTAACCCCTCGTTTCATGTGTCTCTCCTCAGGCCGGTGGTAGCTGGTCCCCTGCAGGACAGTGAGGTACCGGAGGTCCCTCCCCCCCCGCTGGACATCGAGGGGTCCCCGGCGTACACGATCCGGGCCATTCTGGACTCAAGACGCCGGGTGAGGGGCCTGCAGTACCTCGTGGACTGGGAGGGGTACGGTCCGGAGGAGAGGTGCTGGGTACCGGTGGGGGACATCTTGGATCCCTCCATGTTGAGGGATTTCCATCGCCTCCATCCGGATCGCCCTGCGCCTCGTCCTCCGGGGCGACCTCGAGGCCGGTGTCGGCGCGCTGCGGGAGCCACGCGTCAGGGGGGGGGGTACTGTCACGAGTCCGACCGAGGGTGTTTCCCTTTCCCGGGCAGGTGGCGCTCGGCGGTCGTCGTCACCGGCCTATTAGCTGCCACTGATTGTTTTTCCTTCCCCTCCTTGTATGTTGAGTGGTAGCACCTGTGAATGTGTAATTAGTTTGTCTTTATTAGACAGCCGGCCCGCCTGGTTGTTGTGCGGGATTATTTCATTGTAAACCTTCGGCTCTGTGGTATAGGCACGTTGTGTCCCATTTGTACATTTTGATTCCCTGTGTTTTGGGAACGTAACGTTTTTGTGAGCACCCTGTGGTGCATTGGTGCGATTAAAGGACGCGCAGCATTGAACTCTCTGTCTCCTGCATTTGACTCCACACCCACGACACCCGGAGCATTACAATCACAGCTTTGTTTGGTTTTTAGGTCTATATTTCATCCTCTTATGTGTCATTACCACCAAGGTTTGCAAAATAATGACATTTCCTCAATCTGGGAGGTGGCCCAAGTCAAGGTACATTTATTTTAAGGAGGCTGAACACAGCCTCAACATTGCAAAGCACGGGCAAAATATTCTCACCAACAAAATTTGAGACAGGCAAACAGGGTTAGCGTGACATAAAATGTGGCCTCATTTGCTCTAATTATGATTCATCAAATAGAAAAAAATGTAAAGTCCCTATCGATACAATCCCAGATGTGGAAGAGTAGCATCTGGTAATGCCGGTCAGGATCATTCATTTATTCAGATGTTTCCTTATTTAATTAGATTGCCCTTTTTTTGTTAATGTAATGCGCAAGTTGCACATGTCTTTCATTCAGAATTGGAACGCGTCCACCACTGCTACCTGATGGACTGAGTGTTTTGACAGGCACTTTGCAAACATATACTGAGAACAATCGAGCTTCCCACTCACTGCCTGAAAGCCAAATGTGGCCCACACTGTGGACAGGGGGGTTAGAGGGAGTGAAGGAGGAGGCTGGCTGGGACCTGCAGCAGGATTACCTCGCTGGGTGATTGTTCTGCCTCCAGGGCTTGAGAGAGGAACATGGTTGCGTACGGCTTGGTTCACTGGCTTGTGTGTTTTCAGACTTTCCCACACTTTGGAGCGTTTTAGCTGAGTAGACTTAGATCAAAGATATTTGTATGAAAAGTCAGACCAACTAACTGGATTTGTAAATCTGATAGTCGGCAATGCCTCATCCCACCATTACCCTGTAACTACAATTGTGAAATATTTGTGCAAGTCTGGCAAAACTTTCAGGGGAAAAACTTTCCACTTTGTGTTAACTTTAAAAAATGATCTTGCAGAAAGTTCCCAGTCTTAAAATTCACATAAATACGCAACCCACTTGGCACAGATGTCAATTCAACATCTATTCCATGTTGGTTCAATGTAATTTAGTTGAAATGACATGGAGACAACGGTGATTCAACCAGTGTGTGCCCAGTGGGAAAGCTCTGACACCTGCCCCCCTCAGTACTCCCCTCAGTATTCCCTCAATGTTCTAGATCACCCAATAATACTCTCACACACACTAACACACCTGCCTGTCTCTATCAGAGGTCAATCCAAACAGATACACATGCCACAGGTTCTCAGTTCTTACATTCCGTTTTTTCATGGTACTCAATCTCCCCACAGATAAACACCCTGCCTATTGCAGTACTCACCGCAGCAGAGAGGCAACAGCAGCACTCCAGTCAAGCAGACAAAGAGAAGGCGGTAGTGGGTTAGCCTGTGCATGTTGCTCCAGAAAGAGATAACGTGAGTGTGTGAGGAAGTGATTAGACTCCAAACTGGGCTCTGAATGAATGTGGTGTGTGTGAGAGAGAGGGGTGAGGGGTGTGGGAAGAGGGAAAAGAGGGAGGTGGCAGAAGAGGGGAACTCTCCTTTGTCTCAATGTGTTTCTCAATCTGCCGAGTATAAACCAAACACACCCCAAAAAATGTCAATGGCACACAAAGTGGCTGTGATCTGGTTTAAGGTGAGGTAAACTGATTCTGGATCCATCATGGCCTTTTAACACTGATGGGTTGAGGTTGGGATTACAGTAGATTCATCTGATTTTCAGTCAGTGACTAGTGACCACTTTTTACAAACTGTAGATGGGGTTTGGGATTATATTTGGATGATTCTGGGTTATAAAAGTCTGGGTTATAAAGGACATGGAGTGGTGGGTAAATTGTCAAGACAGTGAGTCCACTAAATGCTCAAGGCACTGAAATGGATCCGCAAACTTTGGTATGAGAAAATGCATTTCACAATTAGTGAAAAGGTTACCGGGTGGCGAGAAATAGCATTGTCTTTCTTATATATTACACAATAAATTCATATACATTCCAATTGAACATGATGATTAGATAACATAGGATAACAGTGTATATATTCATGCATATTTTGCATATGTTCAAATTGTGCCTCTAAAAAGCCATTGTTGTTTGGACAGCTCATCTCACTGTGAACCGGCCTGTAAAGACACAGTCAACTACTTTTTCCCTATTGTATCTGTTGTGGAGAAAATGCTCTTTTCCAAATGCCAGATGTTTTTGCGTTTTACATAGAAGAGGTGGGGGGTTTCGACCGCCCCCATCCTCTCCAGTCAGCATGGGGTCGTGGAGTGAGATATATTTAAGCCAGTCACCTAAATGGTCCCACGGTCCTGTTAACAGCCGGTGGTGCTTATAGTAACAAGAGAAACCAGGCCAACTCTCACTGAGTCATAGAGCTGTTCCAAAGAACATCTCTTGATCAGAGTTTGGTTTGGTCTCTCAGTTCCTTAAACTCTCACTCCTTTCTTGCTCCCTCTCTCAACGCTTGCGACCTGTATTCTTCCTGTGAACGAACGGCCAAACCCTGAGTGTGTCGTCTGTTTCCCACCTAGTTGGCAAGGGGCGAGACCAGCAGCCTGGCAAAGCCTTCCAGAAGTGTCCCATTTTTCCCTGTCCCATTTGATATTTCTTTGCACAGAGAGACACCTTTTAATGGAATGGCCCGCTGCCAGGGGAAAATGGTATGAACAGAGCATGCACAAATGTGCCATTCTCCAAGTCTCCAGTTTCAGGACTGCATGATGGCTGGGGGAGAGTGAGAGTGACATCCCTGACCTGAGCATTAACAAAGGGGCGCGTATAGGCATGTACACAATTCACACTGCTCGACACCCTGACGGATAGATATGTGACAGGAGTGGGGGAAGGGTGGAGTGGTTTTGAAAACAGCCATGGTCAGGACAGGGGGTTGGCAGGGATGCCCAACAAGCACAGGCAGGGTTCAATGAAGTGGACAGAACTCTGTACAAGGCCTTGTTTTTGGTCTAGTTTTGTGGTTGTCACAGTGTCAGATTTGCAGGCTGACACACAAATTCCAAGGAATCTCATTTAGTCCATATGGCTGGTCAGCATCATGCAAGAGGGTGTACTTATTTTGAGCAGATGTAACCTAGTCCAGTTTGCAGTGTAACCTAGCCCAATTTGCAGTGTAACCTAGCCCAGTATGCAGTGTAACCTAGTCCAGTTTGCAGTGTAACCTAGCCCAATTTGCAGTGTAACCTAGCCCAGTTTGCAGTGTCACCTAGCCCAGTTTGCAGTGTCACCTAGCCCAGTTTGCAGTGTCACCTAGCCCAGTTTGCAGTGCTATTCACCAATAACGTACACATATGAAAGGCAGATAAGAGGACCCCTGCAGGCCAATGAATGGTAGTTGAATGATGTGTTTGGATAGCAGGTCAGGCATGTGTTATAGACAGGTCTGAGATGTTATTTCCTTTCTGGGGATTCCTTGTCGGCACTATCTACTGTATGTGTTGATAGATGGTCCTATGGACACTCTGGAAAACAAACAGGGCATTTGCTCTAGGAATGGCATTTTAGAGGGCATTCAACAATATGATCAAAGTTCTTAGAGACTTGGATCATATGCACTCTTAAATGCATTCGACACAACATCCACACATTCATTATCAAAACGGATTACTACGTTAAACTCTAAAAACCCTGTGTAACTATCAATATCAGTGCGCTCCCTGAAGATCAAGTCAGCGTTTAACGCTGTGTTCTCTCCCACAGAAAAACTTGTGTGGGTGCGAGGGAATCATACAGGATTTGTCCGTGGGAGCATCCAGAAGATAATTCTCAGGGCTCCAGAGGGCCCCTCAAGGTGGGGGGCTGTGCTGGATCCGTTGTGCTTGCAGAGGGTCCAACCCAGGGGGAGAACACATTTGTGAATGTTTACCATTGGACATTTGAATGGAATCTGGGCACGGTTCCAGCAACTGTTTTCCGTATGTGCACCACTGATCCATCGTGGTTTCTCAATCATCTCCTCGTAGAAATCATCCCAACGCTCATTATCTACATGAAAGAGCACTGAGCCTATAATACAGTGCATTCGGAAAGTATTCAGACCCCTTGACTTTTCCCACATTTTGTGACGTTACAGTCTTATTCTAAAATTGATTAAATTGTTTTTCCCCCTCATCAGTCTACACACAATACCCCATAATGACAAAGCAAAAACTGGAATATCACATTTACATAAGTATTCAGACCCTTTACTCAGTACTTTGTTGAAGCACCTTTGGCAGCGATTACAGCCTCTAGTCTTTTTGGGTATGACACTAAAAGCTTGGCACACCTGTATATAGTGTCTCCCATTCTTCTCTGCAGATCCTCTCAAGCACTGCCAGGTTGGATTGGGAGCGTCGCTGCACAGCTATTTCCAGGTCTCTCCAGAGATGTTCAAATCGGGTTCAAGTCCAGGCTCTGGCTGGGCCACTCAAGGACATTCAGAGACTTGTCCTGAAGTCACTCTTGCGTTATCTTGGCTGTGTGCTTAGGGTCATTGTCTTGTTGGAAGGTAAACCTTCACCCCAGTCTGAGCGCTCTGGAACAGGTTGTCATCAAGGATCCCTCTGTACTTTGCTCCGTTCATCTTTGCCTCAATCCTGACTAGTCTCCCAGTCCCTGCCACTGAAAAACATCCTCACAGCATGATGTTGCCACCCCCATGCTCCACTGTAGGGATGGTGCCAGGTTTCCTCATGATGTGACGCTTGGCATTCAAGCCAAAGAGTTCAGTCTTGGTTTCATCAGACCAGAGAATCTTTTTTCTCATGGTCTGAGAGTCCTTTAGGTGCCTTTTGACAAACTCCAAGCATGCTGTCATGTGCCTTTTACTGAGGAGTGGCTTCCGTCTGGCCACTACCATAAAGGCCTGATTGGTGGAGTGCTGCAGAGATGGTTGTCCTTCTGGAAGGTTCTCCAATCTCCACAGAGGACGACTGGAGCTCTGTCAGAGTGATCATTGGGTTCTTGGTCACCTCCCTGACCAAGGCCCTTCAACCCCGATTGCTCAGTTTGGCAGGCAGGCAGCTCTAGGAAGAGTCTTGGCGGTTCCAAACTTCTTCCATTTAAGAATTATGGAGAAATATCTCTTGGATTATCAATGGAAACAGGATGCACCTGAGCTCAATTCCGAAATCTCATAGCAAAGGGTCTGAACACTTATTTAAATAAGGTATTTCTGTTTTCTAAAAAACAGTTTTCGCTTTGTCATTATGAGGTTGCGTGTAGACATAATGTGTGGCCGTAACATAATAAAATGTGTGAAAGGGAAAGGGTCTGAATACTTTCCGAATACACTGTATACCCACAGTGGCCCAACTAATAGCCAGGGCTCTTTGAAATGAGACTACAAGGTTTTTTGATACTTAAGAACATAGTAAACACTATTAAACGGTTTAAATCAGAGAGTAAACCTATACTGAGCACTACATTTCTAAGTAAACATATGATTTAGAAAGTCCGTACTGCAGGGTTAAACAGTGCAGATTTGCAAATTCTTTTCACAATTAGAGACAGACTATGGCTACTACCATAAAGAGGAAGTCACACATATCTGCCTCTTTTCTTAGAGCCACGAATACAAATGCGCCACAGATAATAGGGCCTGTTTGCCATCCCCAAGACGTCTTCTAAAACTAAAGCTGATGGACTTTCACTAGCGATGAGATCAAATCAAATTTTATTGGTCACATCCACATGGTTAGCAGATGTTAATGCGAGTGTAGAGAAATGTTTGTGCTTCGATTTCTAACCGCGCAGTAATTTCTAACAAGTAATCTAACAAATTCACAACAACTACCTTATACACACACAATGGAACGAGATGGAATAAGAATATGTCCATATAAATATATGGATGCGCGATGGCCGTGCGGCATAGGCAAGATGCAATAGAAGGTATAAAACACAGCATATACACTACCGTTCAAAAGTTTGGGGTCACGTTGTTGTTCTTGAAAGAAAAGCAACCTTTTTGTCCATTAAATAACATCAAATTGATCATAAATACAGTGTAGACATTGTTAATGTTGTAAATGAAAATTGTAGCTGGAAACAGCAGATTAAAAAAAATGGAATATCTACATAGGCGTACAGAGGCCCATTATCAGCAACCATCACTCCTGTGTTCCAGGATTGTGTTAGCTAATCCAAGTTTATCATTTTAAAAGGC
Organism: Oncorhynchus mykiss; assembly: GCF_057628025.1. Lineage (NCBI taxonomy): Eukaryota > Metazoa > Chordata > Actinopteri > Salmoniformes > Salmonidae > Oncorhynchus > Oncorhynchus mykiss. The sequence continues at coordinate 31,540,973 of NC_143051.1, forward strand.
TAATTGATCATTAGAAAATCCTTTTGCAATTATGTTACAGTACAGGAGAGGGCTGAGAATGCACCCTTGTGGGGCTCCAGTGTTGAGGATCAGCGGGGTGGAGATGTTGTTTCCTACCTTCACCACCAGGGGGCAGCTAGCCAGAAAGTCCAGGACCCAGTTGCACAGTGCATGGTCGAGACACAGGGTCTCAAGCTTAATGATGAGTTTGGAGGGTACTATGTTGTTGAATGCTGAGCTGTAGTCAATGAACAGCATTCTTACACAGCTATTCTTCTTGTCCAGATGGGATAGGTCAGTGTGTAGTGTGATGGCGATTCCATCGTCTGTGGACCTATTGGGGTGGTAAGCAAATTGGAGTGGGTCTAGGGTATCAGGTAGGGTGGAGGTGATATGATGCTTGACTAGTCTCTCAAAGCACTTCATAATGACAAAAGTGAGTGCTACGGGGCGATAGTAATTTAGTTCAGTTACCTTAGCATTCTTGGGAACAGGAACAATGGTGGCCATCTTGAAGCATGTCGGAACAGCAGATAGGGATTGATTGAATATGTCCGTAAACACACCAGCCAGCTGGTCTGCGCATGCTCTGTGGACGCGGCTAGGGATGCCATCTGGGCCGGCAGCCTTGCGAGGGTTAACACATTTAAATGTTTTACTCACGTCGGCCACGGAGAAAGAGAGCCCACAGTCTTTGGTAGCGGACTGTGTCGGTGGCACTGTATTGTCCTCAAAGCGTGCAAAGAAGTTGTTTAATTTGTCTGGAAGCAAGACGTCGATGTCCGCGACAGGGCTGGTTTTCTTTTTGTAATCTGTGATTGTCTGAAGACCCTGCCACATACGTCTCGTGTTTGAGCCGTTGAATTGCGACTCTACTTTGTCTCTATACGGACGCTTTGCTTGTTTGATTGCCTTGCGGAGGGAATAACTACACTGTTTGTATTCGATCATGTTTCCAGTCGGCTTGCCATGATTAAATGTGGTGGTTCGCTCTTTCAGTTTTGCGCGAACGCTGCCATCAATCCACGGTTTCTGGTTAGGGAAGGTTTTAATAGTCACAGTGGTTACAATATCTCCAAAGCACTTCCTAATAAACTCACTCACCGAGTCAGTGTATACGTCAATGTTATTGTCTGAGGCTCCCAGAACATATCCCAGTCCACGTGATCGAAGCAATCTTGAAGCGTGGAATCCTATTGGTCAGACCAGCATTGGATAGACCTAAGCACGGGTGCTTCCTGTTTTAGGAACTGGAAGCACAGGTGCTGCCATTTGTTTTAGTTTCTGCCTATAGGAGGGGAGCAACAAGATAGAGTCGTGGTCAGATTTGCCAAAGAGAAGGCGTCGGAGGGCCTTGTATACATCGTGGAAGTTAGAGTAGCAGTGGTCCAGTGTTTTGCTTGAGCGGGTACTACAATCAATGTGTTGGTAGAATTTAGGTAGCCTTGTTCTCAAATTAGCTTTGTTAAAATCCCTAGCTACAATAAATGCATCCTCGGGATATATGGTTTCCAGTTTACATAGAGTCCAGTAAGGTTCTTTCAGGGCCATCGAAGTATCTGCTTGGGGGGGATATACACGGCTGTGACAATAATCTAAGATAATTCTCCTGAGAAATAATGCAGTCGCCATTTGATTGTAAGGAATTCTAGGTCAGGGGATCAAAAGGACTTGAGTTCCTGTATGCTGTTATGATTACACCATGAGTCTTAAATCATGAGGCATACAACCTTCCCTTACCAGAGAGATGTTTGTTTCTGTCGGCGCGACGCATTAAGAAACCTGGTGGCTGTACTGACTCTGACAACATATCCCGAATGTTACAATCTCTGAAGGCAATTCATGCCCTAATTTCATCCATCTTGTTGTCTAGAGACTGGACACTGGTGAGTAATATGCTCGGAAGCGATGGATGGTGTGCGCGCCTTCTAAGTATGACCAGGAGGCCACTCCGTCTGCCTCTCCTGCGGTGACAACTTTGTTTTGGGTCGGCCTGTGGGATTAGTTCCAATGTCCAGGGTGGCGGTCCAAACAAAGGATCCGCCTTGGGAAAGTTGTATTCCTGGTCGTAATGTTGGTAAGTTGACGTTGCTCTTACATCCAATAGTTCTTCCCGGCTGTATGTAATAACACTTAAGATTTTCTGGGCTAACAATGTAAGAAATAATACATAAAAAGCTAATTACTGCATAGTTTCCTAAGGACTTGAAGCGAGGTGACCATCTCTGTCGGCGCCATCTTGCTAATAGCCATCAGACTCATGATCTAGGAGACCCAGCAAAGCATAAACACAAAGGAGGTGAAACTCCCGAGTGGCGCAGCTGTCTAAGGTCTCAGTGCTAGAGGCGTCACTACAGACCCTGGTTTGATCCCGGGCTGTATCACAACCGGCCATGATCGGGAGTCCCATAAGGAGGCGCACAATTGGCCCAGCATCGTCCGGGTTAGGGGAGGGTTTGGCTGGGGTAGGCCGTCATTGTAAAATAAGAATTTGTTCTTAACTGACTTGTCTCGTAAAAAAAAAAAGACAATAATAAGATTCAATGCAGGTAGACTGGAATTTCCCTTCACTTGAACCCTCAGATTATTTTGTGATCTATACAGATGGGTTCATTTTAAACAACTACATGCATGATTGGAATGCAACTCCTTCCCTTCACTGTAGAACTATTGTTCAGCCATCCCGATCCAAGTCTATCCCCGTCATCTGATGTGGGTGGAAGCTAAAACTTGGAAATTATTTCCAAATGTTGAGGCAATCTATTTCAATCATTACCATAGCAAGCTTACATTTATAGGCGGTCTAATTCAACAAATCTCTCAAATCATTTTGTAGATAAAGCTCAATTGCTACAGTATTTTTAATAGAAGAGCTAGGTGAGATTCAAATCTGATTCAAATGGAATTTGATGGAGGGTTTTGCCCGTGGGTATGTTAGGCACTGACATGTCTGTTCCCATTATTAATCAAAGCTGCCCACGGAGGCAAAGGGCCGAGGCTATGAAGTGGAAGAAAAGCGGGGGACTGGGAGTTGGATGGGGGCCCAGACTCAGACACCTGCAAGGTCTGTGTCGCATAGTATAAACTCTCAAGCACAAGGAGACACTAAACTTGTGATCGATTCTCTGATACGTAGGCTATATCGTGTTTTTTTTTAAAGAAGTTAAAACATTGTTATAGTAAAGAAAACATTTAGTGAATCATAAATGGGCTTGACTGAAGCTCCCTTGAGTTATAGACCTATTATGCCATTACAGGAGACTAAAGCATATTTTGAGTAGGAGAGTGTGGGGGAAGCAACTGTGAAAATATAGTTCACCAAGCTACCAATCACTTCCTGTTGGAAGAAGTTAAGCTACACTAAAGCTACCCTTTAAAAAAATATGGTTAACTGAACTAAAGTTACTTTGAACTAAATTGTGAAAAAAACGACTTTGTACCATATGTTAATCTGAAATGTCAAAGATAACAAATTCCAAGATCAGATCACTTTGGGGTCATATGTTAGCAAAATGTGCAATTTAGCCTTTAAAACACAAAAACGACTTTCAAGTAACATTCATGTATTCCCTATTTTACCCATATTTTATTTTTGCTAAAAGATTAGTGTGTCGTTCCAATAGTTAGCTACCCCACTACATGGCAAAAAATGTAATTACTAGTTGACCTACATGAAGTTCACTACTCCCCAAACACTGAGTAGGACGTCATGAAAATCACTGTTGGAAAATACAGTATAATGGCAGGAAATACAAAAAGATATTATTGATGGCTTCTCTAGGAAGAAAGGAGTATCTTGTAGATTGCATTCTGCAATGTGCAGCATCTGTTACAATAAATGGTCCTTTCCCACACGAGAGGACACTTTTGAATCATGAGTGTACAGCTGTATCACAATAAACCAAAGGAAGTGTTAAACTAATTTACCAGATGTTTGTCTTACCAATAGTTTAAGAGTGAGACTTTTAAGTCCTTGGTCTGACATGTTGAGAATGTTTATGAAATCCCCCAGCTGTGAAAATGACTCAATAGTCCCTCTGGGCTTTTTGTGATTTCAAACAAGCTATTTATTGTTATGAATTAATACATTAGCCGCTCTTATTACAAATCAATTCTGAGGGACGGTGAAGTGGGGAATGTGCATATACTGTGAAGGGTTTCCTGGTGAACCACTGGCAGATGGTTTTACGACAGAGGTGCACTTGACATTGAGCTACCAAAATATAGTCGCAGGGTCCCCTGCCCGACATGGTTCAGAACCAACAGGCATACTGATCCCACATCAATGGAATTGGAACTGGGGCTTCAGATGAGACCTCTCTGTGGCGAGCAGTGCAGCACTCCAATGAGCTGCCAGCTCAGCTGCGTGGTGTATAGTCCATTGACTAGCCAGCTAAGGACAACGGTAAGAATCCACAATCTCCAGTCTATAGGTGCTGCTGAAACAATTGTACACAAATGCATGCCTTAATATTAAAGTCTGTTTCATTTTGTACCCTCACTTTCAGGGCATTTGTTTGTTATTTTCCCATGTTAGATCAGTGAAACTAAAGACGTGTAAATATATTGTGCCACTGTCCACAAACCTAGTTTGTTTACGTGATAGTTGGATAGGTAACGACACTGTAATCCTTTTTTAACTGCTTAGACAGTGTTTACAGACACAATTGTATGTGTAGTGCAGTTTTAACACAGTTTCAGTACTGATTCGATTGAATGCCAGCCCGAGTCAAGTAGAGTTCAGGAGGTGGTCAGCAACACAGTAGTCACTGGACCACAAACTATGCATTTCCCACCATTGGCACATAGACCTACATAGCAGTTGGCTATCCCCCATCGTAGCCTATATTTTACCTTATATTAAGAACATTCCCAATTACCCACAAGGCATGTACCCATACTCACTTATTTATTATTGGTTGCTCCCTCTGGTGACCACTACAAGGATCATGGGATGAAAACTGCTTACATTCTTGCCCTCCCTATCTGTAGGACTAGTGGATGGGGGTTAATTTAGGGAGATTATACAAGTATTACATAAAAAACTGAAGAGGGGGAACGATGTAGAGTGAGAGTCACAACTGTTAAATTTCAGTGTTATGAAGGAATCAAGCAGCAAACCCAATAGTTTCAGAAATGAAGGCACATAGAAGGCACATAATCCAAGTTGAGTTTCAAGTACTGCAGCCAATTTGCTACAGCAGGAAATAATCGTGCAGCAACAGGAAATGTGAATTATTATGTTGATTATAGTTCATGGACATTTTTTGTAGGGGTTGATACATTATTCGGAAGGGAAAAAATAAAGTCTGACATTTCTAAGTGGAAATTACAAACTTCAGATGCCTTATTAATAAACCTCAAAGTTCTCCTGCAAAAGGGTGATCACATTAAGATCCTACATCTGTAGTGGTTGCATGGCGTGCAATGTGTTGTTCACAAAAAGCAGCACCACGAACATCATGAAATAAAGTTACCCCATACATTGTGCTGTAGTTTTATATTGTGCTATACATCTTTTTTCTTTTTCCATCATCAACTAGTCTAAAGAAGGCCAGTTTTATTGCTTCTGTAATCAGAACAACAGTTTTAACTGCAAAAGGGTTTTCTAATGATCAATTAGCCTTTTAAAATGATAAATTTGGATTAGATAACACAACGTGCCATTGGAACACAGGAGTGATGTTTGCTGATAATGGGCCTCTGTACGCCCCATTTAGATATTCCATTAAAAAAATCTGCAAAGACATTTGAGAAAGATTTTGACGAACGGCCCCTACGGCAGACTGTGTTTATGAATGACATTACTCCCCTTCCTCTCGATCTATGATATAATGAATGGCAGTGTTCATTCACAGCAAGAGTGCCTGTATAGACAATGGCATCACTTGGCTGGCAAGATGTTTTCCTCTTTGGGGCATGCCATCTGTGTAATGGTGAATGCATGTCGTTGGCACGTTGCCCTTGGCCCGCGTACACTGGTGGTAAATGGCCATTGCCAGATCATGAACCGTATCCAGACAAATTCAATTAAAGTCATGTTGACTCATTGTTGTGTGTTAGTTAGAGTTCAACATGTAAAAAGTTAGGCCGAACTCTTCATTTAGGCTAGAAAATGCTTATAAGCTTGCAGTAGTCCTGGCCAGTCTAACTGCTGATTGGACTTGGAAGAGCCCAGCAGTCATTTCAGCCCATCTACATCAAATCAAATCAATGTTTTTTGTCACGTGCGCCGAATACAACAGTGACATACAACCTTACAGTGAAATGCTTACTTACAGGCTCTAACCAATGGTGCGAAAAAAAAGGTATGTGTGTGTGTGTAGGTAAGTAAAGAAACAAAACAACAGTAAAAAAAGTAGCAAGGCTATATACAGACACCTGTTAGTCAGGATTATTGAGGTAGTATGTACATGTAGGTATCGTTAAAGTGACTATGCATATATGATGACCAGAGAGTAGCAGAAGCGTAAAAAGAGGGGTTGGCGGGTGGTGGGACACAATGCAGATAGCACGGTTAGCCAATGTGCGGGAGCAATGGTTGGTAGGGCCATTTAGGTAGTATGTACATGAATGTAGAGTTAAAGTGACTATGCATATAAGATAAACAGAGTAGCAGCAGCGTAAAAGAGGGGTTGGGGGGTGGCACACAATGCAAATAGTCCGGGTAACCAAGCCTTTTTGTCCTAGACTTGGCACTCTGGTACCGCTTGCCATGCGGTAGTAGAGAGAACAGTCTATGACTGGGGTGGATGGGGTCTTTGACAATTTTTAGGGCCTTCCTCTGACACCGCCTGGTGTAGAGGTCCTGGATGGCAGGCAGCTTTGCCCCAGTGATGTACTAGGCTGTACGCACTACTCTCTGAAGTGCCTTGCTGTCGGAGGCCGAGCAATTGTCGTACCAGGCAGTGATGCAACCGGTCAGTATGCTCTCGATGTTGCAGCTGAAGAACCTTTTGAGGATCTCAGGATCCATGCCAAATCTTTTTAGTTTCCTGAGGGGGAATAGGCTTTGTCGTGCCTTCTTCACGACTGTCTTGGTGTGTTTGGACCATTCTAGTTTGTTGTTGATGTGGACACCAAGGAATTTGAAGCTCTCAACCTGCTCCACTACAGCCCCGTCGATGAGAATGGGGACGTGCTCGGTGCTCCTTTTCCTGTAGTTCACAATCATCTCCTTAGTCTTGGTTACGTTGAGGGATAGGTTTTTATTCTGGCACCATCCGACCAGGTCTCTGACCTCCTCCCTATAGGCAGTCTCGTCATTGTCGATGATCAGGCCTACCACTGTTGTGTCGTCAGCAAACTTAATGATGGTGTTGGAGTCATGCCTGGCCATGCAGTCGTGGGTGAACAGGGAGTACAGGAGGGGACTGAGCACGTACCCCTGGGGAGCTCCAGTGTTGAAGATCAGCGTGGCAGATGTGTTGCTACCTACCCTCACCACCTGGGTGCGGCCTGTCAGGAAGTCCAGGATCCAGTTGCAGAGGGAGGTGTTTAGTCCCAGGATCCTTAGCTTGGTGATGAGCTTTGAGGGTACTATGGTGTTGAACGCTGAGCTGTAGTCAATGAACAGCATTACCACACAGGTGTTCCTTTTGTCCAGGTGGGAAAGGGCAGTGTGGAGTGCGATAGAGATTGCATCATCTGTGGATCTGTTTGGGCGGTATGCAAATTGGAGTGGGTCTAAGGTTTCTGGGATAATGGTGTTGATGTGAGCCATTACCAGCCTTTCAAAGCACTTCATGGCTACGGACGTGAGTGCTACAGATCTGTAGTCATTTAGGCAGGTTGCCTTTGTGTTATTGGGCACAGGGACTATGGTGCTTCTGCTTGAAGCATGTTGGTATTACAGACTCAATCAGGGACATGTTGAAAATGTCAGTGAAGACACCTGCCAGTTGGTCAGCACATGCCCGGAGCACACGTCCTGGTAATCCGCCTGGCCCTGCAGCCTTGTGTATGTTGACCTGTTTAAAGGTCTTACTCACGTCGGCCATGGAGAGCATGATCACACAGTCGTCCGGAACAGCTGATGCTCTCATGCATGCCTCAGTGTTGCTTGCCTCGAAGTGAGCATAGAAGTGATTTAGCTCGTCTGGTAGGCTCGTGTCACTGGGCAGCTCGCGGCTGTGCTTCCCTTTGTAGTCTGTAATAGTTTGCAAGCCCTGCCACATCCGACGAGCTTCGGAGCCGGTGTAGTATGATTCAATCTTAGCCCTGTATTGACGACTTTGCCTGTTTGATGGTTCGTCGCAGGGCATAGTGGGATTTATTGTAAGCTTCCGGGTTAGAGTCCCACACCTTGAAAGCGGCAGCTCTACCCTTTAGCTCAGTGCGAATGTTGCCTGTAATCCATGGCTTCTGGTTGGGGTATGTACGTACAGTCACTGTGGGGACAACGTCCTCAATGCACTTATTGATAAAGCCCGTGACTGATGTGGTGTATTCCTCAATGTCATCAGAAAAATCCCGGAACATGTTCCAGTCTGTGATAGCAAAGCAGTCCTGTAGTTTAGCATCTGCTTCATCTGACCATTTTTTTATAGACCGAGTCACTGGTGCTTCCTGCTTTAATTTAATCAGGAGGATAGAGTTGTGGTCGGATTTACCAAATGAAGGGCGAGGGAGAGCTTTGTACGCGTCTCTGTGTGTGAAGTACAGGTGATCTAGACTCTTTTTCCCTCTGGTTGCACATTTAACATGTTGATAGAGATTTGGTAGAACTGATTTAAGTTTCCCTGCATTAAAGTCTCCGACCACTAGGAGCGCCGCCTCTGGGTGAGTGGATTCCTGTTTGCTTATTTCGTTATACAGCTGACTGAGTGCGGTCTTAGTGCCAGCATCTGTCTGTGGTGGTAAATAAACAGCCATGAAAAGTATAGCTGAGAACTCTCTAGGCAAGTAGTGTGGCCTGCATTTTATCACAATATACTCTACTTCAGGCGAGCGAAATCTAGAGACTTCCTTAGATTTCATGCACCAGCTGTTGTTTACAAATATACACAGACCGCCGCCCCTCGTCTTACCGGACTGTGCTGTTCTATCCTGCTGGTGCAGCGTGTATCCCGCTAGCTGAATATCCATGTCGTCATTCAGCCACGATTCCGTGAAGCATAGGATATTACAGTTTTTGATGTCCCGTTGGTAGGATATTCGTAATCGTACCTCGTCTAGTTTATTGCCCAATGATTGCATGTTGGCAAGTAATATTGACGGTAATGGCAGCTTTCCTAGTTGTCTTCTGCGGGTCCGGACGAGGCATCCGGCTCTTCGTCCTCTGCGTCGCTTCCTTTTGCGAATAATTGGGATGTCTGCCCTGTGGGTTGTTTGGAGAATATCGTATGAGTCCTGCTTGTTGTTGTTGTTGAAGAAGTCTTTGTCTAATCCGAGGTTAGTGATCGCTGTCCTGATATCCAGAAGCTCTTTTCTTCCGTAAGATACGGTTGCAGAAACGATAGCACAATTGGTTAGGAGACCGTAAAACGGCGGCCATCTCCTCCTCCTGAAAAAGTTAAGGTACACACAGACAGCCTGAAAGGACTGAGTCACCATCATTGATATAGAACTCCTCTATGCTCACCGTACTGTATACTGTTCATCATTAGGCTATACTGATTTTAAGATAGTCTGTACAGTACAGAAATCCCTCTCTTCATGAATTATGGTAATAGTAGTACATTTTACAGAATGGCACATCTTCTTGACCCATGCTGATTCCTGGCGTGATTTAAAGCACACAGGTCTCTCTTCACATGTGATGCAAGACATGAAACCACATCTGGAATCTGTTTAAAACATTTACACTAAGGAGTCGTCAAAATGTAACTACTTCTTAGGATAATTCTTTCAGGTGTTCATGTAGCCCTCTATACAGAAGTTAATCTAATCAGCTGATACCTGGCTCAGTTAAAGGGACCGCGTGGGGACATTTTGGAGGAGCCGTAGTACCTCTGTTTGAGCACTGTCTGACACATTGTAAAGTAGTAAATCAGTGGCCAAGCTGATGCAAATGTATATTTTCTGTTGGGTTTGAATGTTTCTATTCAGGGTGAGTCGTTGACATAAAAGCTCAGAGTAAAAGAGCTGTGTACTCACCTGTGATGGCTTGCGCCAACCACAACCTTTCCTTTTGTGTTTGTAAGTACCAGAGCATTTTATGAAGCCATTGTTTGAAAAGTCATCACACATTACAAAGGGAGGGGTGTGGCATGCAAATTGTATATTACAATTCTCTACCCTTCACCCAGAAGTTTGCACTCGTTCACTCCCCCACATGCATTTAAAGGATTTGATTGGTGCAAGAATGGCTGAATTCATGAAGGGGAGTGTTCAAGTGCTGACTGAAGCCACAGACTTTATTTAGGTATTGGATCCTCGAATGGACTTCCATGCCATGTAACTAGCGTTAGCCATGTAACTAGCGTTAGCCATGTAACTAGCGTAAGCCATGTAACTAGCGTAAGCCATGTAACTAGCGTAAGCCATGTAACTAGCGTAAGCCATGTAACTAGCGTAGCCATGTAACTAGCGTTAGCTTTAGTCAGTAAACATCTTCAAGTGCAGTAGTACTACACATCAGAGTACTACACTGTTTTCAGACAAAGAAATCAGAAAATTCTGAGTAAAGGAAAAATAGCAACATTAGGCTAAACAAAACATTTAACGCAACATAAACATAAAACATAAAACAAATAAGGAAATCAGTCAATTGAAATAAATAAATAAATTGAATTAAAACATCATGGTGCTCAAAAAATCATAGTGCAAGAAAGTACATAAATGACAGGTGAAAACAAAACACCTTTCACCTTTTCACCTTTGCGCTAGGATTTTTTGGGCACCATGATGTTTTAATAAACATCTTTATATTGCATTCAAGCCTCAGTTTTGGATGTATTCATTTATTTCGACAGTGTGCGGGTTTCATCTCTTCCAGTATTCTTATTTAGACTCCTACTCACCTAGAACAGACACTATTCAGTAGTAAGGACCAGAAAAGAGCGCAGATGGCCTCATCATTTATGTATTTATTCCCCGTCTGCAGCCACCACTTTTGAATTGTAGTGGATATTTTGTCCTTTGCAGAAATCGGAGGCTTAACTGATGCCCAAGCACACACACGGACTTACACTGAGGTGGATATTTAAAACCTATTTTTTTCCCTAACACGGGCCCCTTCCAAATGCTGGCTCCCTCAGCTGACAACCTCTCCTGCAAACTGAAATCTCTCTACCTCAAGGAAACCAGGCCTCAACTACATGGCATGACACTGAGTGAGTATGTAAGGTCAAAGAGGATCCCAAGAGGCTTCCGTATTCAGAAAGTAGCTACTCTGGGTCGCAAAGATGAGGATTTCTGCATCAAGTGGTGGGAGGTCCTCAATAAAGCCTCCTTGGACCTTAAGGTTCTTATCCTTGAACACACTCATTGGGTACTGACCAAAACTAAGACAGAGATCTATGAAACCAGAACCTTTTAAAGCTCTGGAAGAAGATCTCAAAATATCCATGATAACCTACAAAAGACAAAGATAAGCAAACTGAGGAGAGATACCATGGACAACCGCGATGACAGGGTGTACCCATTGAGGTTGAACGCACCATCACAGGGCTATGGAAAACCTAAGAAGCAAGTCGGTTTAGAAGAAAAAGACATCCTACACCTTTGGCTCTAGCACCTCCGATTTCCAATCTGACTCTGATTAAGGTTTTCAAAGGGAAGGAGAACGACACAGCCCTGTAGGAGGATCAAGACCCCAACAGTACTGCTACTACACCAGACAAAGACAACGAGGAGGGGTCGATGCAGAATGGGGAGAAAGATTTCAGCACTGACCGAACAGCAGGACTAGAATCTAATCTTCAATCTGTCCGACAACAACCTGACACCGGCTGAGTAATGCCTTCTTAACAAAGGTTTGTCCTATGTCCCCCCTTCTACCAAATAATCTATTTAAGATAAAAGTTGAGATGTTCAAATTCTAGAGATCCATCAAGTTGAAATATTTCAACAACAAAGACAATGTGCAGGTGTACAATCCCACTACTGAATAACTTTTGTAACTTTTGTCCACCAGTAAACAATGTCAATATTGACATTTTTTTTGTAATCTGGTGAATGTTGACTTAATCCTGCAGTCGTCTAAACACAGAGACATTGGGAAAGTGAAACGCGATACACTGTCGTCCCTGAGCAGCAGCAACAGGAAAGCGGCTTAGTATTGTTAAATAAAGACAATTATGACTTTGAGATCATGTCCCAACTCTAATGGGACTTGTTACACCAAGATGGAAAGCAACCCTACCACCATTTTTCAGGAAGAAATGGTATATTTTCTCAAACGCATTGGTAGAGGGCAACATCTCCCAATCTGAATTTAAGTTTCTTACAAAAGACTTCCCTTCAGTCCCTCTTGTGCACTGCCTTCCTAACGTTCACAAATCATTAGAGAACCCCCCTGGACAGCCTATTGTAGCATGTAATGACAGTTTAACTGAACCTATTTCCCATTATGTTGACCGGATCCACGTCCTATTGTGGTATAACTGCCCTCATACTTGAGAGACACTGGTGATTTTCGTTAAACAGCTATCTGAACTTGAAATTGGTGATGACTATTTAGATTTCTCTCTCATTGCCCTAGATGTTGTTTCTTTATATACTAACGTACCACATCACAAAGGACTGGAGACCTTTTGGAACAGAGATGGGACACAACAACCCTATACAGGTTTTTTGATGGACCTGGGGACAATCCTCCTATACAATAACACATTTTTTTTGAAGACTGTTACTATTTACAAAAACAGGGAGCGACAATGGGCTCCATTTCCTCTCCTGAGAAAATTTGGGGGTTATCTGGAATACAAGTTCATTTGGCACAATAACCCTTTCCCCCAACATATACTTGGTGGAAAATATATATTGAGGATGCGTTTCTCGTTTGAAATGGTCCCCTCAATGCGTTTGATGATTTTCTCACTTACCTTAATCATATGGTTCAATCTATCAAGTTTACAGCCGAGATTAGTCATAGCTAGGATATCCTTCCTTGACACCTCGCCTCAGGGTCCTTGTGGACTACTTTGTATACAAAGCCTACAGACAAGAACGGTATTCTACATGCCTCTTGTGCGCATCCCACATTTCTAAAGGGATTAGCGTACACACAATTTCTGAGACTCTAGCGCATTTGTACTGATACAGCAGTTTGAAGATGAGACTTTGAAAATGTATAGACAGTCTGACGACCGCTCGTACCCCTGAAGAATGGCTTGATGATGCTCTCAGTAGAGTTCATACCCTTGGTGAGACCTCAACCCGGAATGAATAAAAGTAATTTAAAAAACAAACATGTATGTCTCTGCGCCACTAAATATTGTCCTCTGAGTGATGACATCACATCAAGGGAGCGATTACGAAACGCCTGATCCTGCTTGACAAGCTATTTTCTCTGTCCCCCCTCTCTTTTCACACTACAGGGCCAGGAATGTCAGGGACTTCATTGTTCGGGCTGTCCCTCTGAAAATAAGTGACGTAAGACTGGACTGGACGAGGTGACTGGCTTCTATCCCTGCCATAGTTGTGCAGCATGTAAGGTTCCTGTAACAAAGTGAGTGTATTCAGCAGCTCTGCCATTGGCAAACAAAACGCTTACATGCAGCTCTTCTAATGTGATATTCCTTATCTCCTGTCCATGCAATAAATCCCCTATTGCAAGTCATTTCTCAGAGGCTGGTCACAGCGTCTCCTCCATGTCCTTCTGTGCAATACAACAGATGAAACATTCAAGTAGGGGTGGTAAAAGCTTGTACTTAGTCTTCTCCAGACAGAATGCAGGTGGATGTTCTATTTTTTTTAAAAACTCTTCACCCATCAGGCATGAATGGCATGAATGAAGAATTGTTATTGAAGGGTTTTATGTAACTGGTATATTGCCTCATTGGTGTTCAACACCCCCATCTAGTGGTGTCTCTAGCACCCTACTCTACAATCCCGTGTTTTTTATTCTGAGGAATGTTCACATGTAAAAGCAATAATTGATGATATTTCTCTGCCCGCTTTTGTATCATGCATTCTATTCTACTATGCACAGATTTATAGATTACCTGATGTGTTTTCTTGCTTGATCATGTGACATGCAATTACCCTTGAAATAGAAGCCAGGTGTGTGTGCCGACATTCTCACCAATGATGGCCTGAGGCCAAAACGTTCGTGTTTCGTTTTCACCCTTCATTTATGCACTATGATGTTTTAATAAACAGCTTTATTTTGCATTCAGGCTCAGTTTTGGATGTATTCTTTTTTTTTGACAGTGCGGGTCTCAATCTCTTTCAGTATTCTTATTTTGACTCCTACGCACACCCACAGTTTCATCAGCTGTCTGGGTGGCTGGTATCAGATGATCCCGCAGGTGAAGAAGCCAACCCAGACTTTGTGTTTTTCCTGGGGCAAAAGTTCAGGATATCACCAGGTTGCCTCCCGAGGCCGTGCGTCAGTCACCGGGGGCTGATACTGTCATGGTTCATGTGGGGTCGAATGACATCATGAAGGGCAGCTCAGAACAGCCGAAGATGGATTTTAAAGAACTGATTGGGTCACTACTTGACAGCAACAAACACCCAATAATATCTGGCCCTCTGCCCTCCCTAAATTGTGGCATTGAACGGTTCAGCAGACTTTTATCCCTCCTTAACTGGCTACTAGACTATTGCAGCTTTATGGGAGTAACATTTATTGACAATTTTGATACCCTCTGGAATCAAAGCTTGTATTCTAAGAAGGATGGGATTCACCACCCAAATCATTTGGGTTCCTGGATCCTTTCACAGCACTAAAAGGCTGAGTTGAGACAAGGACTTATCAATGACCCAAGTCCAGCTCATTTAATCCCTACCATTGTGTCGCTGAGTTGTCATAATGTTTCAGCAAATGTACATTATCCCAGGGACGTTGGAAGACAATGTAAGTAACCTCATTTATGTCCCTCTTACTGCCCTGAATGCCTCTGCTGATCCTACAGCTATTGTATGCAGTAATCATGTGCCTATGAACCAGAGTTCTACTGTTAGCACTGTGGTGGTGTGCACTAGCAGGAAGTCCACTGTGTGCAGCTCACCCTGCACTAACAAATAACCGAGCATGTCTACCTCTGCTAAATTTCCCAGTAAAGCAAAAAATAAATCAAGGACCAAGGTTAATGAAATCAATAATTTGCCAGTAACAGATGATATTCATATCTAACAATCTCTGAAACTCACTTAGATAATACCTGTGACGATGCAGTGGTAGCAATACATGGTTTTAATATCTACAGAAATGCCAAAGGTGGAGGAGGTGTGGCTGTTTATATTCAGAACCACATTCCTCTAAAGCTTAGAGAGGATCTCAGGTTAAATACTGTTGAAGTAATATGGCTACAGGTTCATCTGCCTCACCTAAAGCCCATTCTGGTGGGAAGCTGCTTTAGACCACCAAGTGCTAACAGTCAGTATCTGGATAGCATATGTGAAATGCTTGATAATGTATGTGATATCAATAGAGGTATATTTTCTGGATTATTTCAATATTGACTGGCTTTCATCAGGCTGCCCACTCAAGAGAGAGCTTCAAACTGCAACTAGTGCCTGCAACCTGGTTCAGGTTATCAATCAACCTACCAGGGTAGTGATACCTATGTTGTAAAGAATATTTGTTGGTCTGTGGTGTGTAATGTGGTGTGTGAACTTGACACATTTATGAAATTGCTTATCTCGGTTACTATTAAGCATGCACCCATTATGAAAATTACTGTAAAAACTGTTAACTCCCCGTGGATTGATGAGGAATTTAAACATTTTATCGTTGAGAGGGATATTTGTTGGTCTGAAATGACAAATGAAAATGGAAAATAGGTCTGGCTGTACAACCTATTGGCAAACGTACTTCAAATTGAGAAATCATGTGACTAAACTGAATGAAAAGAATAAGAAACTACACTATGAAACAAAGAAATTACATAAAGAATGATAGTAAAAAGCTTTGGAGCACTTTAAATGAAATTTTTTCACAAAACCCATTGATATTTCCAACTACTTTAATAAAAAAAATGTTTCATTGGCAAGATTAGCAAATTTAGGCCTGACATGCCAGAAACAAACTGACACTACACATCCAAGTATATCTGACCAAATTATGAAAGACAAGCATTGTAATTTTGAATTTTGTAAAGTGTGGAAAAAAATCTGGATATTATAGGATGATATTGCCACTCCTATTTGCCATTTGTTCATTTAAGCCTACTAGAAAGTGTGTGCCCTCAGGCCTGAAGGGAAGCAAAAGTTATTCCCCTACCTAAGAATAGTAAAGCCCCCTTTACTGGCTCAAATAGCCGACCAATCAGCCTGTTACCAACCCTTTAGTAAACTTTTAGAAAAAATGGTGAGAGAAACTGATAATGCAAAGATTGTGGGGGCGGTTTTGTTGGGCAGCACTGCTGACCCTTGGATGTACACAAAGAGCTAACATTAATAATATGCATTTCAAACTCTTCTGGCTCAAAGTGGAGGAGAGATTGACTTCATCACTACTTGTATTTGTGAGAGGTATGGACATATTGAATCCACCAAGCTGTTTGTTTGAACTACTGGCACACAGCTCAGACACTCACGAATACCCCACAAGACATGCCACCAGAGGTCTCTTCCCAGTTCACAAGTCTAGAACAGACTACGGTACTACATAGAGTCATGAATACAAGGAACTCTATTCAACAGCATACTTTTAAAAAACTTAGCTAGCAAAATAGACAAGCAGTCATCATCATGAATCAAATTGGCAATCTACTGGCAAATCCTTTTCAATCCTTGTCATATGAAGATAAATTATAGATAAAATGTATCGGTGCTCATCGGCCATTGGACATAAACATTACACAACAAGTTGCAAATCTCAAATTCAACAATGAATGGTTTGGAATGAATCAGTGGCTAACTGTAAGCTTTGGAAAGCAATCACTAGCCTGCTATTCATTGGAGTGGATGTGTGGTCCAAATCTGGGAATAAGGGTCTCTCTTCCAAGTTTAAAAGGATAAAAATTCACTCGCAACACACCATGGGCCAGAAAAGGTTGAATACATTGGCCAAGCTGTCCATCCAGCATGACTTCTGCCGCGTTCAAAACAACTGGAAACACTGAACTGGGGAATCTCGAACTTCAGGGAATTCAAGACTACTGGGGAACTCAAGACAACTAGCTCCAACTGGAAAATACGTTTTGAACTTTCATCCAACTCGGAATTCCAAGTCGGGAACTCTGACCTGAAGATCACTGATGTCATGATTCAACCTTGTTTTTTTCCAGAGTTCCCAGTTGTCTTGAAAGCACCATAAATCCAGAGAATGACAGACATTGATGACAAAGTTTGATGATGAAATTTGCCCACAAGAAGGACCACCGACTCACATTCCTGTTTCAAGTGAGCACAGCACAAGGTGAGTCCAAAAAGGTCTTGTATCCTGCTGCATAAATTATGTAAAATGCCAGGGAGATATGTATACGGTAGCTGAGAAAGTAATACTAAGTATATGTTGTGTAGTAAGCTGTTAGTAGCCCATGTGCCTCACCCTAATAATTTGGTCCCTTTTCCCCTCATAACTTAGCCTACTGTTCTAACTTGGTGGTGCACATGTAGCCTATAGCCTGTTTTAGTGAAATGTAATCATCTGATATTGTAAGAGCTTTCATTGTCTGCTTATATGCCCCCTTTGTCCTACGGTTCTGACTTGGTGTACAGGGAGAATACTGTAAGAACAGCTCATTTTCTGAATTCTGTCACTGTACATTTCAAAAGTGCTAAACAAATTGTTATGTTGACTACGTCCGTCCTAGCTCACTCATTAATGTCTTAATCGAAATTACGTATTGCCTCTTATCCACTCGTCGTCCCCTTATGACATAGTTTGTACATCTCAATTGTCAGTAGAAACCACATTTGTTTAAGCAAGGCAGACAGACATATTTTTATTTATTTAACCTTTATTTAACTAGGCAAGTCAGTTAAGAACAAATTCTTATTTACAATGACGGCCTACCAAAAGGCAAAGGGCCTCCTGCAGGGACGGGGGCCTGGGATTAAAAAAATAATACAAGTATAGATATAGGATTCACTCCATGGTGCTGAAAAGACAGCTTTATGTAGGCCCTAACAGTTTATGGGCACCGTTGCTCACCATTATAGTGCAATTCATGTATTGTTTAGTGTTGTTTTGTGGCTTTGCTGGCATGCATCTAAAAACAATCATTTTTGCGTTTGCCCCACCAAGATTACATGCCAAAATCGCCACTGGTCTCAATGCATTTTATTCCCATTGAGGACCCAAGAGAGTCCAGACAGGGTCATTGTTGCAGCTGCTCCTTGCCGAGGTATTCCCCCACTGTGTGTCTATTATTGTTCTAGTTTGATCCCACCCCAACCCCCACTGTCTATGAACAGCATTAGGTCACAATGTTGTCGGCAGACAAAAGGAAACGCTGCAACAACAATCCACTACCAGGTTCAAAGAGGACAATCACTGGGGTTCCCCCATGAATGGAATTCCCCAGCAATGAGTCCTTCAATTTGACACAAATCAATAGGTCGATGTAATCTTACTATCCTGAACGTTTGAGTACTTGTGAATCTTTTAGGGTCACAAAGCATGTATAGCCTAATCAGTGCTAGAACACTAATCAATCAAGATTATTGACAAGGACTCAATGAGGTGCAATGGTTGAGAAAAAAACACTGTTTTAGTAGCTACAATAACTGCTAAATTGTGGTTTTAAAAAAAATGTGACTGTTATAACGCATTAGTAAGCCTCTATTCAAAGTCAAAGAAGACAAGGAAGATAAACTCGTTGGTTGAAGCATTGTTGCACCCTCTAGCGACTTGCCATTGAAAACAAATGTACCAGGATACAAGGCACAGCAACGTATGTGTATGGGTGATTACGCATATCCAGTTTTATCTGGTTTTGACTTCATCCTTGCGCCGTCTGCCATCTTGTGGACACTGATAGCACAGCACACTGTTTTGGGGGGGATAACTTGCTATACAGTCACCAAAGTTATGATTTACAATATAACACGTAATAAATATATGGTTCTTAAATTAACCTGTTGCTTTTCAAACTATGTCTTTCTTTGAAAGAATCATGCAATTTTTTTAATTAAAAGTCTGTCCCGAACCAGCCTTAACTATCCCTCCTAGCTTTTCCCTAAAAATTGTACTGCTCCACAGTTTGTAGTCTGGCATGTTTTAGGCCTCACCAAAACCAAATGGAGTTGCTACACTTGTCTAAATTTCTATAAGGGAAAAAAAAGTATTTGCAACTTTTGTGTAGTAACAGGTGTTATAACAGAGTTTGTAAATGTAGTAATAATGAGTTACACAATTCTATTTCTCAAGACTGGGTGTACAATATCTGTGGACCGATTCATAAGTGACACACAAAAAAAGTCGCTTGTGGAGACAGACAAGCACAGCAATGGTGGATATCAACCTCCATTCTGGTAACTTAACGAACAAATCAGCTTAGTGATTGAGTGTCAGGATATTCACCTCTCTCAGAGGTCATTGTGGGTTGTCCCTCTTGTGGTCACCTTGAGGCATTGCATTAATCGTGTAATCATGTTGTTGTTTTTTTACAATGGGTTAAAGGATATTTTTTTATCCTAATGTGAAATACTAAATCAATAAAGATTGGGCCGAATGTGTATGTTTAGTAATACATATGAAAGGAACTCTTTAAAAGTATGCTGCCTGCAATGTTGCATCATAAGACCACACTGCTTATCCAAGACAAATACACAAATAGGCCTATTCAGATTCATAGTAATACCTTCGAACGGAGTCTCCATCCCCATTGGATCAATAATGAAAGATTAGACTGCAAGAATAGCTTTTAAATACCACACGCTTGATATGATGTAAGACTGAGTGCAAAGGACTTTGGTCTATGAGAGCAAAGCAGCTGAGCGGTCGACAACCCATTACATTGCACAGATGGTGTGGCTTACTGCCTCTCCTCTTTAAGCCACCATGCTTGGTGTGGTACATGGTCAGCCATTTTGTTACAGTTCCAACTGGATATTCTGCCTTGCATATCGAATGGTAGAGCAAGTCTGTTAGCTGCCTAAGCCTTGGACTCTAGATTTAAAAACATATTGTGGGGGTTTATGAAACTCAAACCCTTGTATATAAAATGCCTTAGAATCATTTTTGCATTCTTGAACCTCAAGTTCCTGACTGATACATAAAATGTGAGGGAATTAAAGGGTGGTGGGGGTGACAAGGGCTGTAGCTATTGGATAAATGTGCCAATGACAACAAAGACCAGGTGGATTTATGGTTTAAAGCCATGTCTGCAGATCAGACTTTTCAGGTTCTGCGCATGCGTTTCTTCACCTCTACTTTACTCACACATTTGTTGTGGTCTCCTTCCCGTCACATTTCCCACTGTCAATCGTGAATTATAATCATCCACGTTTTACCGGTGAAACGTCCATGCAGCATTTGCATACCAACCATTGGATCCCATCCAGTTTCATGAGGATATGCATTAGATCTTCTTGTTGTGTTGTTTCAAAGTAAACTGTAGTGTTGTTTTGAATTATGTACAGTGAGTGAATTTTAGAGCAGATGGTGTTAATTAAACTGTAGATTAGTTTACCTCTGTATTTTGCCTAGTGGCACATGCTGTTGAGTTTTGGCCATGTGAGAGAAAAATGCAGTGGTGTTTTTTTCTTACAGTAAAATAATACTAGGCTATTACATTCGGTTCTGTACAATACTATAGTTATGTGATCTTGCAGACATTGGGCTTGTTTGAGTGGTAAGGAAAAAGCAACCAACTGTAGACGAAAAGTTGTGGAGTGAAGTAGGGGGAGATGCATCTTCAACAGCCGAAACTCGGACACTGTTGTGGTTTTGCAGCAGCAAGGCTCAGAGCAACATGGCAGTGTTGCAATTGTTTCTAAAACATTTGTCTTTGTAATGTTGAAATAAACTTGTAAATGTGTGTACATTGTACAATCAATTGGTGAGAGAGCGAATCAAATCACATTCATTTGTACATATATAATGTATACATGAATCGCTGCAAAGTTAGTCATGTCTTTGGTCACATTCACTTGGGTCAAACAAAAACACCCTAATGATTGGTTGACAATAGAAGCTCTCACAATGCAGGTAATGCCTGCATTATGTAGTTGGTGAAGAGCAACTACAGAGATTTGCAGTCCACTGCAGTCCGAACTTCATGACCTTTGATCACATGGTTTTTGTAACGTTCATGTAGTTGCAAGTCTGATCATTTTTATCCCTATAATGCAACACAATTTGGAAGGCGGTGACCATCGACTTGAAAAAAAGTGATCTGCTCGAATGCGCTCATTGATTCAGCTTTGATCTAACTTTATTCAACTTTGAACGCCATTGGCCAGAGTAGACTGTGGAGCCAGAGATGAAAAGGCGAAGCGAAGGGTTACTCTGGCTAGAATCTGTCCAAAATAAGACCAATGTGTTTCTATGGACTTATTTTGGACCTAAACTTGTAACTTGCCCTCCCACCTTTGGGACAAGCAGCATACCACCCTGCATCCCACTGCTGGCTTGCAACTGAAGCTAAGAAGGGTTTGTTCCTGGATGGGAGACCAGATGCTGCTGGTGTTGGAGGGCCAGTAGGAGGCACTCTTTCCTCTGGTCTAAAAAAAGATCCCAAGGTCAGTGATTGGTGACATTGCCCTGTGCAGGGTGATGTATTTCAGATGGGATGTTAACAGGTGTCCTGACTCTGTGGTCACTAAAGATTCCATGGAACTTATTGTAAGAGTAGGGGTGTTAACCCTGGTGTCCTGGCTAAACCCCCCAATCTGGCCCTCATACAATCATGGCCACCTATTCATCCCCAGCTTCCAATTGGCTCATTCCTCTCCCCTGTAACTATTCCCCAGGTTGTTGCTGTAAATGAGAATGTGTTCTCAGTCAATTTACCTGTTAAAATAAGGGTTAAATTTAAAAAATAAATAAACGACTCCCATTGTTATGGCGGAGATATAAGCATCTCTTCGTTATATACAGATCTATGGTAGAGCAGAGACTATAGGGTTATTCGACAGTGCAGGTGACTGACTGATCTACAAACCTTACATCATAAATAACTAGTAGCCTACTGATGTATTTGTAGATCAGTCTGTCACAATTTACCAATGGCACATTAATGTTTAGATTCTCTCGAACATGGCCTGTGTTTAAAGTAAAACATAAACACATGTGCAGAAATTTCAGGATCTTTAGTCCGGAGAAAAAATGTTCGAGTAAAATCGGATCGGCAGCTTTTTGGGCTTAATTTAAGATTAGGGTTAGTCATAAGGTTAGCAGTGTGGTTAAAGTTACGGTTATTTTTTTAAATCAGATTTTAAGACAATACATTTTTTTAATTAGCGGGGTTCAGCCATAATTATGACTTTGTGGCTGTGTTAACTAGTGACGCCCCCGACGGTTTAGAAGGAAGACAGGGTGGTTTAAAACGATGATATTGACGTTCGCGTTGACCCATCTAAATCTACTGCGCGCGCAATCACAACCAATCACCTCCGTCGTAAGAGGCGGATTATGGTGAACGGCATGATCTGTTTGATTGGCGTTTCAATCATCCGATTAAGATGAAGGAATAGAGAACTGGCCTATCCAAGAGCTCCATAGGGCGTGATTTGATAGAGGGGGCTGGGTGCTAAGTATCATGGAGGATCAGTAGGAGAACTGTGGCCATACAAGAAACCCGAGCTGTAGGTCCAAACTCTGGAGTTGAACATTGTATTGCCATATTTTTTTTATTTTTATTTTACGTTAACCTAGTGTTTTATATTTTACTAATAATGGAGATGAAAAAGAGGATCAGTTTAGAATTGAGGAATAGGACACCAGCGGAGGTAAGTTATCTTGCCATTATTTATCTTACATTTGAGGTGATAACTATGCGAGCCGATAACCCAGAGAAGAGCAGGATTTCTTACGAGCCTCCGCTCTGCACATTGACAACAGAGGATGCGAGTCCGATTAGGTTTAAGTTTTTTTTTTGTTTTGGATTCTGATTATTCGTCCGATCACAACATATGTTGGTTGCTGTACAAAAACGAACTGGAAGTATCCACAAAGCAATTTAGATCGCTTTGTGATTCTAATAGCATGTTATAGATCTGCAACACTGTCTTTGCCATCATCCTCCTTGTCTTGCGCCCGGCCAGAGATCCATTGGATGGATGTTCAAGGTGGCGGAGCGGGCATAATTATGAAGAACACATTCCGCTCCGATTATGCT
This sequence comes from Oncorhynchus mykiss, assembly GCF_057628025.1. NCBI lineage: Eukaryota > Metazoa > Chordata > Actinopteri > Salmoniformes > Salmonidae > Oncorhynchus > Oncorhynchus mykiss. The sequence continues at coordinate 31,564,318 of NC_143051.1, forward strand.
ATTGTTGTGAGAATTATTACAATTGTGAAAAGCCAATAACATCTTAATAGGGTTCAGCTGACGTCGTGTTGACTCCTGTAATATAGCAAGCTAATCCAAATAGAGAATTCACAACTGATATGGAAATGTAAAATAACTTTTGATAGCCCTCGGGAAGCGATTAATTGGTTTGTTTTGGAAGTTGCCTGATGTTATTCCATATGAATGCTGATGCAAATAACTATTTCAGTCGAATTTAAAAACTCAAGCTTTCCATGCGTAAAGAGGCTTTTGACAGATCTTAGCAGGTTAACGAAATGTCAAAACAAGCTGGTTGGTTTCTCTGAGCGGACATTTTACTAATCGAATTGTTTTTTTAGCTAAGACCCATTTATTTTACCGTAGCATTTTTAAAAGTTCGAATGAACAGCGCCTGAAAGAATGTATAAGCAATATAAAACCAGCATGCACGCAAGCTGACCGTTCTCGGAGCGAGACGCGCAGTCACTGTCTACGGTGGCGTCAGTGTAGCGGATTTTTTTTTGTACAGTACAGGCTGTTGAGCCCTGTTTCTGACGGGCGGGGAGTGGAAGTCATTTTGTTACATCTATACACGAGCACATTTTAACGGCGATAACCAGTTTAACTCGATTTAGATAAGCAAATTGATACATTGTTCGTATTATACGGCTAACGTTACATGTAGGCCTAAATCAACATTTAGAAAGTCTACTTCCAAGCGAATATACGATTCACTCAGCCGGCCATTTAAACAGCCTACTTGTACTCTCATCGGAAAGCAAATGGTCTATTTTGCCTCCATGATGTAGTGATTATGTAACGACAGGCTTTTCCTCGGGACATTAACGACGACGATGTCTCTGTAAAACGTATATGTATACATTCAAGTGTAGCAGCGTTTGCGGTCCTGTTCTGCATTTTATGAATTTAAGTAATATGGCAGATGGCGTGCGGGGCTCAGACCTCCCCCCAATTTAGTAGATTATGCTACAGTAAATCCCCCAACCCTCAGAGACGGCGCTTGTTTGAGGATTGACAAACCAGGTCCCCAGTCATGTATGCCAGTGACTCTAGCCTTCGACAAACCTATTTATCTTACCATTTCTGTAGTTGCATAACTGCTGTGCATTCAGTAGTGAAGTCCATTAATAGGATGTAGGCTACATCGCCACTGTTTCTCACTCAATGACGATATCAAGATGTGCACAGAACTGGTCCTTTACAAACGAGAGGCATTAGGTGAAGATTAAACCAGACTAAGGCTGTGACAACACCAGCCTCCTTTACCATCTCTTGTTTTGAGGAGCGTATTATTATTTTATTAGGTACGATAATACAGTGCATTCGGAAAGTATTCAGACCCCTTGACTTTTTCCACATTGTGACTTTACAGCCTTATTCTAAAATTGATTAAATAGTTTCCCCCTCATTAATCTACACACAATACCCCATACTGACAAAGCAAAAACATGTTTTTAGATTTTTTTTGCAAATGTAAAAAAAAAAAAAAAAATGGAAATATGACATTTACATAAGTATTCAGACCCTTTACTCTGGACTTTGATGAAGCACCTTTGGAAGCGTTCGACTTGAGTCTTCTTGGATATGACGCTACAAGCTTGGCGCACCTGTATTTGGGGAGTTTTTACCATTCTTCTCTGCAAATCCTCTCAAACTGTGTCAGGTTGGGTGGGGAGCGTCACTGCACAGCTATTTTCAGTTCTCTCCAGAGATGTTCGTTAGGGTTCAAGTCCAGGCTCTGGCTGGGCAACTCAAGGACATTCAGAAACTTGAGACCCGAAGCCATTCCTGCATTGTCTTGGCTGTGTACTTAGGGTTGTTGTCCTGTTGGAAGGTGAACCTTTGTCCCAGTCTGGTGTCCTGAGTGCTCTGGAGCAGGTTTTCATCAAGGAGCTCTCTGTACTTTGCTCCGTTCATCTTTACCTTTATCCTGACTAATCTCCCAGTCCCTCGCACTAAAAAATATCCCCATAGCATGATGATGCTACCACTACCACGCTTGGCATTCAGGTCTGCCAGGTCTCCTCTAGACGTGACGCTTGGCATTCAGGCCAACGAGTTCAATCTTTGTTTCATCAGACCAGAGAATCTTGATTTCTCATGGTCTGAGAGTCCTTTTGGTGCCTGTTGGCAAACTCCAAGCAGGCTGTCGTGCCTCTTACTGAGGAAGGCTTCCGTCTGGCCACTCTACCATAATGTCCTAATTGGTGGAGTGCTGCAGAGATGGTTGTCCTACTTGCAGGTTCTCCCTCCTCCACAGAGGAACTCTGGGTCACCTCCCTGACCAAGGCCCTTCTCCTCCGATTGCTCAGTTTGGCCGGGCGGCCAGCTCTAGGAAGAGTCTTGGTGGTTCCAAACTTCTTCCATTTAAGAATGATGGAGGCCATTGTGTTCTTGGAGACCTTCAATGCTGCAGACATTTTTGGTACCCTTCCCCAGATGTGCCTAGACACAATCCTGTCTCAGCTCTACAGACAATTCCTTCGACCTCATGGCTTGTTTTTTGTTCTGACATGCACTGTCAACTGTAGGACCTTATATAGACAGTTGTGTGCCTTTCCATATCATGTCCAATCAATTGAATTTGCCACAGGTGGACTCCAATCAAGTTGTAGAAACATCTCAAGGATGATCAATGGAAACAGGATTAACTCAAGCTCAATTTTGAGTCTCATAGCAAAGGGTCTGAATATTTATGTAAATAAGGTATCTTTTATTTTATACATTTGCAAACATTTATAAAAACCTGTTTTCCCTTTGTCATTATGGGGTATTGTGTATAGATTGAGGATTTTTATTTATTTAATCCATTTTAGAATAAAGCTAACGTAACAAATTGTGGAAAAAGTCAAGGGGTCTGAATACTTTCTGAATGCACTGTAATCCCTGGATTGCTGATGCTACACTACATCACCAAAAGTATGTGGACACCCTTTCAAATTAGTGGATTCAGCTTTTTTTTTAGCCACACTCGTTTCTGACAAGTGTATAAAATTGAGCACACCGCCATGCAATTTCCATAGACAAACATTGCCAGTAGAATGGCCCGTACTGAAGAGCTCAGTGACTTTCAACGTGGCACGGTCATAGGATGCCACCTTTCCAACAAGTCAGTTGGTCAAATTTCTGCCCCGCTAGAGCTTCCCCTGTCAATTGTAAGTGCTGTTATTGTGAAGTGGAAATATCTAGGAGCAAGAACGGCTCAGCCGCGTAGTGGTATGCCACACAAGCTCACAGAACTGGACCGCCGAGTGCTGAAGCACGTAAAAAGCGTCTGTCCTCAGCTGCAACACTCCACTACCGAGTTCCAAACTGCCTCTGGAAGCAACGTCAGCACAAGAACTGGAGCTTCATGAAATGGGATTCCATGGCCGAGCAGCCACACACAAGCCTAAGATCACCATGCACAATGCCAAGGGTCAGCTGGAGTGGTGTAAAGCTCACCGCGATTGGACTCTGGAGTGATGAATCACTCTAAACTATCTGGCAGTCCGACGGACAAATCTGGGATTGTCGGATGCCAGGAGAACGCTACCTGCCTGAATGCATAGTGCCAACTGTAAAGTTTGGTGGAGGAGGAATAATAGTCGCGGGCTGTTTTTCATGATTCGGGCTAGGCCCCTTAGTTCTAGTGAAGGGAAATCTTATTGCTACAGCATACAATGACATTTTAGACAATTCTGTGCTTCCAACTTTGTGGCAGTTTGGGGAAGGCCCTTTCCTGTTTCAGCAGGACAATACTCCCGTGCACAAAGGCGAGGTCCATGCAGAAATGGTTTGTCGAGATCGGTGTGAAAGAACTTGACTGGCCTGCACAGAGCCCTGACCTCAACCCTATTGAACACCTCTGGGATGAATTGGAATGCCGACTGCTAGCCAGGGCAAATTGCCCAACATCAGTGCCCGACTTCACTAATGCTCGTGGCTGAAGTCCCTGCAGCAATGTTCCAACATCTAGTGGAAAACCTTCCCAGAAGAGTGGAGGCTGTTATATTAATGCCCATGATTTTGGAATGAATGTTCAACGAGCAGATGTCCACCTACTTTTGGTCATGTAGTGTATGTATTGACCATTGAGGCTTTGAAGCCACCAGTCGGCCATATTGGTACTCCCCAATCCTCCATAGGAATGAATGTAATTCTACAGTATTTCAATTAAATGTTTAAAGGACAAAGTTACATGTATTTAAGTATTTTTGTCGTCATAGTGGGGACAGTAACATTAGTACAAAAAAAAAATACATTAAGGAAAATGTTTCATGTTTTGTTCAGAGCATTATAGCGCAAATTAATATAATTTAAGTATGCATGAACGTGTCTGTAATAGAATAAATGTCAAAGAATGTAGACATTAAATGTATTTCTATAGCTTCCCCCAAAAAATGTTTACATTGGAGGAGTGTGAAGATGACTGTGCAGTGGCTTCAATACAGTGCCCCCTGTCAGTCATCCAGGGGTTATACACATCATTGGTTAGCACATTTTATATTTTTACCTCTTGAAGCTAGTCAGCTACTCCAGCCGTGGCGTTTTTCCAGACAGGGCTTCAGTCTTGTCCACACAAGGCATTCAAGCAGAACATTTTTGAAAAGGCATGTGTTCACAGGAAACAGCTGACTTTAGGTCAAGGGTCAGCTTTTCCAATCAACATGCAATAAGATTACAAAATGGTGAATTAAACCAAACAAATCAAATGTTTGCCTTTGTCAATAAAAATGCAACAAACTAGCTAAGCATTTTAATTTGGTTGAATTAATTTGATTATTTAACATTGGAGGATGAAATCTCTTGAGATGCACCATCTCATTTTCAAGAGTGTCCAATGTATGGTGATGACTATTCCTACAGGTGACAGAGATGGTGGTGGATAACTGTCGCACCAGTGATGGTGAAGTAGAGGGCCTGACAGATGACTTCAAGGAGCTGGAATTCCTCAGCATGGTCAACGTTGGACTCACCTCCCTGGCAAAGCTACCTTCGCTGCCCAAACTGCGCAAGGTGAGTAGGGAAGCCGGATCTTTTTGAGCAATCAATTCTCACTGACAATAATTTAGTTAGCGGAATTATAAGCCACTCTGGCTTCACTCCCAATTACCAATATTTGATATGCAGGATTACATATTTTTTCCCTAAATGATTAATCAAGAAACGTATTATATTCTTTCCTCACAGTTGGAGCTGAGTGACAACAATATCTCGGGTCATTTGGAGACACTTTCAGAGAAATCCCCCAACCTGACGTATCTAAACCTGAGTGGCAACAAGATAAAGGAGCTGAGCAACGTTGAGGCCCTGGTGAGTAGTCGTTAATGCCACAGTTGTAGCATTCTGCGGTTCCAGGCAGAAGCAGTTTTTTGGGACTCAGTCATGGTCTTATATCAAATTGTATTTGTCACATGCTTCGGAAACAACCTGTGTAGACTAACAGTGAAGTGCTTTCTCAACAATGCAGAAAAAAAAGCACAGAAAAATAGAAAAATGATAACACTAGGAATAAGACAAATTATAACAAAGGAATAAATACACAATGAATAAGGATAACTCACTGTTGAGACTTAGTATATAGTAGAATACACAAGGTGCAAGTAAAACATTTGGTTGTGCATCAGCAATTTGTCTTATGTAAAAAAAAAGGGGCTGAGCTGGACCCAGGGAAAGAAACAATAAGCATCCAAAACACCCCTAAGCTAGACTAGCCTATTTCAACAACGGCTAACTAACCAAAAATACAGTGGGTGGTCCACCCAGTTCTAACTAGGGTATTTAACAAAGTTTACCTACGGGTAGTGTATGCCCATGGGCGACTTGTCTTAGTTCCCCCTTTTCCCACCAGCAAACAAACACAAACACCATAACCAAAAACAATACTCACAGGTGAGGACAAAGTGAAATGGAGGTGCTCAAACAAAAGAGAGCTCAATACATAAAGAGAGATAGAGATCCATGGTAGGAGAGGGTGAAACAGAGAGATCTACAGACATGGCATTTACAGAGAGATTGAGCTCCAGAGCAAACAACTGACAGGGTTTTTAAATAAGGATTGTGTGATAGGGTGTGCTCTCACCCCTTCTCTCTAAAACCACAGCAAAATCTGAAGAACCTGAAGAGCCTGGACCTGTTTAACTGTGAAATCACCACACTGGAGGAGTACCGTGAGAGCATCTTTGAGCTGCTGCCTCAGGTCACCTACCTGGATGGCTTCGACCAGGAGGACAACGAGGCCCCTGACTCAGAGGCAGACGCCGACGGTGAGTATGTCTACCACAACACAACAACGTGGTGTCAGTGATATTTAAGCTGAACTTTCTCGAACGAAATGCTTCTTCATCATAGATGATGAGGGGGAGGACGGAACCGGACCAACAGGGGACTATGACGATGAAGATGACGAGGAGGAGGAGGAGGAAGAGGAGGTCTCGGAAGGAAGAGAGGTTGGGCTCTCTTACCTAATGAAGGAAAAGATCCAGGTGAGACAACTGGAATATTTGTCATGTTTTTTTCAGAACATCTTCGTTTTATTTCCGAAGACTCGAGTCTATGCTTAATTAAAGAATGTGAACTCCTCCCACTCCTAAGGATGAAGAGGATGATGATGACTACGCAGAGGAGGAGGAGGGAAAAGGTGAGGACAATAATTGTTATTGACCGGTCACTAGTAATCAAACCCAAGTACATGGACTCTAGCCTGGAAAGGGTCAGATATGTTTGTCTGACACAGATCTATTGATGTAGTCAACATACACCATGTATACCAAACATTTGGAACACCTTCCTTATGTTCAGTTGCACGGCACTCCCCCATTTTGTGCTCAGAACAGCCTCAATTAGTTGGGACATGGACTCTACAAGGTGTCGAAGCGTTCCACAGGGATGCTTCCTACAGTTGTCAAGTTGGCTGGATGTCCTTTGGGAGGTGGTACAATGATTTAGGTACAGTGATTAAGAAACTACACGAGACAAACAAAACGATCACAGATAACACAAAAAAATACAGCAGCAGATTGTTACATTTCCACACAGGTTATTCCCCTAACAGCACAAGATCTTGCATTACCCGAAACTGTTACAAGCAATACAAAAATACAAATCCTCCAATAAATGTTTAAAATGGGCGACAGGGGAGAGACTCAAGTTTAAGTTTAGTCTGCAGGCTTTTCCATAGGCAAGGCAGCCAAAGGCAGCCATACCCAACTCTGTGGAAATTGCATGGGCCTCAAGCCTAGCTATATAAATTGTCAGCAAGAATACTTAGCTACTATCTTATATGTACACATTAGATCTGAGGTATTGGGGAGCCTTTGAAAGTGTACTTTGATGCAAGAGAACTACATTAACATGAAACCAAACTGGATTCCTTACACCATGCCCAAACCACATGCCAAATTGATTTTGTCCCCCCCACACCAAACGCAATACGCAGGTTGAAATATCAAAACAACATCTGAATCAATTATATTAATTTGGGGACAGGTCAAAAAGCATTAGACATTTATGACAATTTAGCTAGCTAGCTTGCTGTTGCTAGCTAATTTGTCCTGGGATATAAACATTGAGTTGTTATTTTACCTTAAATGCACAAGGTCCTCTACTCTGACAATTAATCCACAGATAAAAGGTAAACCGAATCGTTTCTAGTCATCTTGCCTCCTTCCAGGCTTCTTTTTCTTCTTTGGACTTTATATGGTGATTGGCAACTAACTTTCATAATAAGGTGCAGTACCGCAACCGACCTCAGTTCATCTTTCAATCATCCACATAGGTATATGTTCCTAAAACCCAATGAGAAGATGGCACTTGGGTATATGCTTCTAAAAACCATTGAGGAGATGGGAGAGGCAGGACTTGCAGCGTGTTCTGCGTCACAAATAGAATCAACTTCTATTTAGCGCCTGGCAACACAGACGCTCGCAAGCAGTGTGGGTGCAATGATTGAATAACGTGTGTGTGTGTGTGTGTGTGTGTGTGTGTGTGTGTGTGTGTGTGTGTGTGAGCGTCGCAAAATAAAATTTACACAGACTGTTAAGGTCAGCACGTTGGCCTCTCTTGCAGTGTTTCGCTAATGGTAATTCAGTCTACAGGGTGAACTTTGTTACGTGACTGAACAGATGTATACTGGTGGTACTGTGTTTGTTTTCCTTCAGGTGTTTTTGAGATGGGTATGTGGGTGCGGAACATACAGTGGGTTGTGCATCAACTCCCACACAGCCTGTGGATATGATATCATCGAATTCTGAATGAAGGCAAATGCCAATTGGATTTGATTGCCATTGTTAATTTTTACTTGGTCCTGATTAGAAATGATTGTCACCTCCTTTTTCATTTTATCAGACAAATTCTGACGTTTTGATTGGCTTTTGTCCTGTGCAGAGGAGAAGGCAGGAGTCAAAGTTGAGAAGAGGAAGAGGGATGCTGAGGATGAAGGGGAGGATGATGATGATGACGACGATGATGATGACTAGGCTTGTCTTTCCCCAGCGAACCTCTGGATCCAGATCCAAGCTGTAGAACAATAACCACAAAAAAGTGTGATCTTGCAGATTGTTTCTCTTTGTATACCATAGATATCACTATAGAGGCTGTTTTTTTCCCGTTTTTATATATATGAGATACAATATGAAAATGAGATTTTATCGACAATTAATTTGTTAATCATTCCATGTTAAACGACCACCCCAAATCTCTTCAATGTGTAAGGGCTCTAAAATAAATGGATGAGGGGGGGGGCTGGTTTTATCTCGAATGGCTTGCCAATGATATGATCAGTTGCAACTAGAGGTGTGTTATGGACTCATTTAAGAAGGGCTGTCGCAACAATGACCAGCACAACAGAAGTGGCCCACACTGTCCCTCGTTGACGTCAGTGTTCAACAAACATCCAATGGCGTTCCAAGACCCATGACAGGCCATGCAGCCCAGAGTCCAGTCCAGTTCAGCCCATAGAGATAGATAGAGGACTCCTCTTTGTATCTGTGCTATTATAGTGTCTGTGACAGCATGAGCAGCACCATTAAGGCAATCTCCATTTTGAAGTAGTCAATTGTCTTCTTTACTATTGGCTGATTCTGCCTGATGACCCAGTTGGACATTACTCCAACAGGGTCATCAGGAGGGATCAGCCAATGAAGTTGGAAGTTCCACGCAGTTGACTAAATTAAAATGTTGGAAGCCCTCAATGACGCTGCCCATGCTAATATGACCTTTTGGCCACTAGAGGCCTCTTATCGTTCTCTATGGTCCAGCCAAGTCTCATCTACCTCTCTGGGCCACGGTGAGGAAAGAATGCCCCCTACAGGACAGCACTCTACACAGCACCATGCTCACTACTCAGGCAGCCAGGGATACCAGGCTAGAAAAGAGGCAACAGGAAGTTCAGGAACCTCTACCGTCATCGTTGTCTGCCACAAATGGTCTCCTCTTTCCCCTCAATGCATTTTGTACCAGATAGTTTCCACCCATCAATGAAAGTCCTGTCTCGCGTAAGATAGCATAGCAAAGACTGTTTAATCCCTCACACAGTATATGACTTGTTTTAGGAATTTTAAAAATAGTGGGAGACGGGGAGGTCCAAAACAGTAGTCTAACAGTTTCTATACCAGCGTTAGTCCTGGAGAGGTGCACTGCCAACTGATGTGCAAACAGACCCCAAAACATTTCTGAGGGCCACTGAGCTGTGGCGTTCTAGGACCGGGGCCGGTAATCTCTAGTCTAAATCAAACCTAGCGGTTTGGCCTTAACATCTATCCATAACAGATGGGTCAACAAGGACATATCTGTTTACAGCTTGAAATACTGTAGCCTGACTGTTAATGCTGCTGTTGCGGTAAAAGTGACAGTGGCACGGCCGTAATGTTTTTAAAGTTAAGGTCAAACTGCTTCGGATTTAGGATTTAGTCGCATCCCTAAGTACATTTTTTAACTTTGTCTTGCTGTTGATGCAAGTTAGTTTATAATTGTACTGGTATTTTACATAGCAGGAACTATCTATTATTTGTAAGGCAATATGTAAATAGTTTCAGTTCCAACTGTTTGGTGTTTCATGTTTGTTTTTTTTAAATAAAAGTTTTTGTCATTTTGTTTTAATATAAAGCACAGGTCAAGGGGCCAAAGTCTGACCCAACACACTCAATATAGATTATTTTCCATCCTTGGCTGTTGTGACAAGTTACGTGTTTGTTGTTTTGTGTGCTGTAAACATCTTAAAAGAGGGGTTTTGAATAAAAAAAATGATGAACAGAAAAATAAAATGCTTTGGTAGTTGATAGGTAATCATTTTCTGAAGACAAACTAACTACACAAATATCATTCACTGCTAGGCACATGTAGCAATGATGTACAATTTACCAACAAGTGACCAAAGGAGTGAGAATGTCAGCATATTACATTGGCTGGACCAAACTCACAGAACTCACAAAACTAAATATTTTTACAAGGTATTCAGTGAGATGTGAGGAGTGTGAGTGTAATGGAACACATAAGGCCTTGGGCCACTATGGCGTATGAGTTACAGTTCCTCACGAACACAGTCTGCTGGCTTTGTTTTCTAATATCACCCACAGCTGCCATCTGCTGGGCATCACGGGCATTAAGAATTCATGAGAGAGGTCTTGGTAGGTGGAGCACACTGGACATGAAGGGGGTGGGGTTTACGGGTTATGTTAGAGATGGAGGGACAGGGCCACTGTGGAACATGCCATTAACGATGTATTATACTGGTTTTAGGTTGCTTAGTGCTGTGCAGATGGAGTGGGGGATTAGTACTGCTATTATCCCTTCCAAGCCTTATTGTGGCATGGCTAGTGTTGGGGAGGACGCCATATTGCTTTCACCTTTCCAGTTAATTCATATAATTTAGGCACACTGCTAAAGACTTGTTAGGGGGATAGCTGTTTTACTGCCAACAGTAAGAAACACCTCAGATGTTCCTCTATCAATAACAGAAGCCACAGAAATCATCTGACTCACAGAAAATGTAAAGACTGATCCTAAAAAGCAACTTCTGTTTTTGAAAACGGCCTTAGTGACATCAATATGAGTCAGAAACATATGTGTAAAAAGGATCATTTTGGTCATAAAGCCAGTGTTGTCCAAAACCTAGATTTGCCAGATGATAGGAATTTTTTTACACTATTTATACAGAAGTATGTGGACATCCCTTCAAATTAGTGGATTCGGCTATTTCCTTGAGAACACAGCCATGCAATCTCCATAGACAAACATTGGCAGTAGAATGGCCTTACTGAAGAACTCAGTGACTTTCAATGTGGCACTGTCATAGGATTTCACATTTCAGCCATGCTAGAGCTGCCCCGGTCAACTGTACTTGCTGCTATTGTGAACTGGAAACAGCTCAGCCTTGAAGTGGCAGGCCACAGTTCACAGAACGGGACTGCAGAGTGCTGCAGTGCGTAGAAATCATATGTCCTTGGTTGAAACACTCACTACCGAGTTCCAAACTGCCTCTGGAAGCAACGTCAGCACAAGAACTGTTCGTCAGGAGCTTCATGAAATGGGTTTCTATGGCCGAACAGCTGCTCACAAGCCTAAGATCACCATGCGCAATGCCAAGCGTCGGCTGAAGTGGTGTAAAGTAAAGCTCGCCGCCATTGGACTCTGGAACATTTGAAACGCCTTCTCTGGAGTGATGAATTGCGCTTCACCATCTGGGTTTGGCGGATGTAGGAGAACGCTACCTGCCCCAATGCATAGTGCCGACTGTAAAGTTTGGTGTAGGACGAATAATGTTCTGGGCTGTTTTTCATGATTCAGGCTAGGCCCCTTAGTTCCAATGAAGGGAAGTCTTAACGCTACAGCATACAATGACATTCTAGACGATTCTGTGCTTCCAACTTTGTGGCAACAGCTTTGGGAAGGCCCTTTCCTGTTTCAGCAGGACAATGCCCCTGTGCACAAAACGAGGTCCATACAGAAATGGTTTGTCGAGATCAGTGTGGAAGAACTTGACTGGCATGCACAGAGCCCTGACCTCAACCCTATCAAACACCTTTGGGTTGAATTGGATCACTGACTGCGAGCCGGCCTAATCGCCCTATATCAATGCCTGACCTCCCTAATGCTCTTGTAGCTGAATGGAAGCAAGTCCCCACAGCAATGTTCCAACATCTAGTGGAGAGCGTTCCCAGAAGAGTAGAGGCTGTTATAGCAGCAAAGGGAGGACCAACTCCATATTAATGCCCATGATTTTGAAATGAAAGTTTAAAATCCCCGAGCTGACAAGGTACAAATTTGTCGTTCTGCCCTGAACAGGCAGTTAACCCATGGTTCCCAGGTCATCATTGAACATAAGAATTTGTTCTTAACTGACTTGCCTAGTTAAATAAAGGTTAAAAAAATATATTAAAAAATGAGCAGGTGTCCACATACTTTTGGTCATGTAGTGTATGTCACGGAATGAAGGGTACTGTAACAAGTTTTCCTTCGGTTGGGTTATTTCAATACCCACAGCTGGCAGCACCCAAGTAATCATCAATTCTGAGCGAAGCTGCAAGATACCTGACTGTAATGCAATGGTCCATTTGGCTTGATATTCAATATCTCTATGGGTCTGGTAAGGGACCATCAGTAAATTACACAACGTACATGGGACAATATTTAAAAATGTCAATAGCTCCACATTTCAATGACTTTAAAACCTCAAACCAACTATAAATGGTAGAAATTCATCTATAAATATTGAAAGCATAAAAGATGTGCAACATGAAAATATTGTCCCATTTACATTGTGTAATTTCTTGACGGTCCGTAACTTGCCCCAGAGGCTATCCAATGTCAAACCAATTTTGCCATGATCACCACTAGCCTGCTGAAGCTAATTGGCGAAAGAAGTTGGCTAGCACTAGCTACCCTAAGCGACATCAAGACATCAAGACCTGGTTAGACTGTTTCAAGTTATCTACAAGGGTGAGTGACTGTAATTGTGAACTGTTTTGGCAGAGTGAATATACAAAGGCTGGCCACGTGTAAACACACACACAAGATACATGACTGGCTTCAGTCATGGCCGCTGCATTTCTTAATGACCAAGTTGAAAAATAAGGCCAAATCAGGACGTCCAGCCCCCCTTTAACATTGAGTCTATGTCCTTGGATGGCCACCCAGAATTAGAAAAACAATGTTTCTCACTGATAACAACTGCACATGTCTAGACATCTAAACATGAACTAGTTGATAAGATTTGTATGGAATTTGTATTCCTATCAGTCACATTTTCAGTGCCGACTCCTCTTTAGACTTGACACTTTGACTTCATAAACACCAAATCCTTTGAAGTGAGGTTCCGCATCCTCTTCATGGCATTCCGATCAATTCTGTATTGCAAACATGAGTATGTTGGCAGCCATCGCCATGGTGTCATATAACAGCAATTTTTTTCCGACCCCCCCATCAGCACTTCCTAGGAACAGTCTGCACTGTATCTGTGAATCGTCAGTCTCAATGAGACATAGCCCAGACTAAAGCTGACTCCTGACGCAACTGACAAGTTAATTGATTCAGTTCTACAGTTCTTCTATTCATTTCACACATTTCAGGAAGTGTAACAGTATATTTAATTTAATAAATGCATTTCTCCGAAACGCCATAACAGCAAGTGAAATGCAGTATTGCTAAACCATGTTGAAAATTGTGGAGTGAGTTCCATGTTAAAAACAAACTAAACTGAATCCAGAGTGAAGCGCATATAGCACTGTCTTTACTGTCCCACTAGATGGCAATATGGTCAGTGCTGTGTCTGATGGCTTCCACTTCTGATATCAAAGCAGCTGGTGATAAGCCTTGCCTTGGTGTTTTTGCCTAAATTGAACTCAAATAGCATCCGTTCGGTTTTGTAATTTTGTCTGTGTAAAGGGTAGTGAACTTGTGACCATAAACAAGTGCAAAGGTGTTTGGGTTTTGCTGCTCAGGCTTGATAAACAATATTGACATGAAAGGTGATGTGGGTCATCCCAGGTTCTCCTTTATCCAGTCCAAATGAATTTGTTTGATGTATTTTGCTCCCCCTTGCTTGTTGTCCGTGATTCTTGTTTTGTTTTTTTATCCCCTTGGACTGTCTGAGGGGAGTGGGAAAATGTCTGCCTGTCAATGCCCCAATAGCATCTCACCAGTAGAGATGAACAAAATCATGTAAGGGTTTCTTTGGCACTACACATGAAAGATATTTTAAGTTTATAGCTACCAATACTATTTTTAAGCCTATTATATGACATTATCTTCAGCTTAAATCTTTATTTTGGTATGACTGCGTCAGTCAGCACTGGCTCATTGGAACCCGCGCTGGTAAAAGATGATTGCTTTGCTTTCCTGTGTTATCTAAGGCCTGATTTGACCCAGCTAAAGAAGTGAAAAATGGGTCCATATTCAGATCAGCCACATCTGGTTGAGTAACAGAGGCTTTAGCACTCTCTCTCTCTCTCTCTCTCTCTCTCTCTCACACACACACACACTCACACTCACATACTCACACACACACACACCAGTATTGCCAAAAACATTTGCAGACAGTCTGTATTAGATTCATACATACACACATACTGTAAATTCCCACATGAATTACTACATAAACCTAAGCACAGTAGGCTGATTGTTGTTTCTAAAACAGGGGAACAACAGCTTGAACCTTTGACCTCTCAGAGGAGACGACCTCTTCAGTGAAGTGGGTCTTAAAGGATCAGGAGTCATCATCCCTTTTTCTGAATACAATCCAGACGTGCAAAACGCCTGTCCAGAGGAAGAAAAACATCTACTTAGTTGATGGCTTTGACACGCATTCCACTTACACACGCCTGGACACTACTGTGCACTAATGCACACACACACACACACACACACACACACACACACACACACACACACACACACACACACACACACACACACACACACTCACACTCACACTCACACTCACACTCTCTCTCTCACACACACACACTCTCTCACACACACACTCAATCACACACACACTCAATCACACCAATGCACTCAAATACACATACACAAAAACTACACCATATATAGCCAGTTTTGCTACATTATGAAGCTGAAGATGGAATGGGCTTATGTAACAGCCTCCTGCATCGTAGGCACACTGGATAAACCTGCTATTCTCTGTAATGTTATCCGGACAATGTATAGGCAGCTGCAAGGCCCAGCTGCTGCATCAGACAACCAGAGGCCAGTTGAATACACTGCTGTGCTGACCGGTCAGACCCTTTAACTTTCTGTCTTCCAACAAACGTAAGCATCCAGTGAAACGATACCCTCTCTGTGTACAGATGTAGGATCTTCATTTGAGACAGTTTGCCACGGTAGGAAAATAATCCTGCCGCAACAAGAAGTGTGAAATATTATGTGGACTATGTTTAATGTCGGGCTTGATAGCCTTTTTCGAAAAGGATATCAAGTCTTACATTTGAAAGTGGAAATTACAAACTTCAGAAGCCTTTGTACACTACCAGTTAAACATTTCCTGCATTGTAGGAAAGTTCTCCTGCAACAGGGGGATCAAATTAAGATCGTACATCTGTGTGCATGTACAATTATACAGAAACATCTGTTCATCCAGAGATTGTTTGAGTTTTGATTGCTATAGTGAAGGTTGGTTTTTAGGCTAATTACTTTCAAAAGTTAACTTTTTTTGGTTGGGTTTCTGTACACTTATATAGCCATTGCCTAAATTTGTTTGTGTGAAGATTATATTTAGGGATGTGTATTGAGGCCTGAGCTCACTGGCATGCTTGTACTGTCTTAACCCATGGGGGGCACTGTAACCATACTGTTGCCTCCTGTCTTACTCTGGGGTTTGTTGGATGAAGGAGAGAGAGGCTCAACACCTGAGGTTCAGGTACTGTAGAGATGTTTATTTATTCATTTATTTTTTTGGTATAGATGGTTTATCATGGCATGACATTCTTCCAAACTGTAGCAAATGTGGGGGATAGCAGCTGGGATCAAAACAGATACCTTGTATTTGCCAACTCAATGTCCAGACAATAACTGAACCATATTCTAACAATAAGAATATGAATAGAAATAAACATTTATAAAATATAAATTACGACTTACTTCTCTCTCTCGCTCTCTCTGAAAAGCAAACTGTTATTTACTCCTGAGGTGTTGAACTGCTGCACACTATAAAACCACTGTGGTTATTATTTTACCCTGCAGGTCAATCTCTGAACACTTGAACGTAGGAGCCTGGTTTCTTCCTAGGTTCCTGCCTTTCTAGGGAGTTTTTCCTAGACAATGTGCTTCTGCACTGCTAGCTTTTTGGGGTTTTAGGCTGGGTATCTGTAAAGCCCTGTATAACAACTGCTGATGTAAAAAATTACATAAAATAATTTTGACCAATCAGACCAGCTCTGAAAAAGATCTGATGTGATTGGTCAATATACCAATTAGTCAAACAAATATCAGAATTTGTCTGCCTGGTAAGTAGCCTACTTCAGAATGCAAGTATATTTAACATTCAATCCAATCCATTTACAATTAACTATTGTATTTTTCTTTCACTTACACAATCCCTATTTCAGTACCAAGAGATACACGGACCATAGACCTACAGTTGAAAATTAGAGATGATTTTGTATCGTGATGTGCACAGCATAGCAAGACCAAACTGTTTTCCTGTTTAACAGTGGATAAAACGTAAATTACTAATCCTGAAGACTGCTGTTCATATGGACACACGTACATGTAAGTGTACCCTAATGCACACTGCACTCAAGCTGCACTCAAGCAGATAATGGTTAATTAAATCTAAAGACTTGTAATACATAATGCTTATAGCAATGTAAAAAAAGCAGCAAAAAGTGATTAGAGATACCACTTAGGGGTATGTTAATCACAGCCAAAATGTCAACATGATCCAACGTGACCCCCCCCCCCCCCCTCCATTACTTCCCCCAAGAGTCCCCTGCCACCATTACACCAGGGGGTTCCCAGGGAAATCACTACGCTCTTCTCCCTCCCACACCCAATTACCACACTGGACCCCACCTGGTATCTCCCCAGACCTGCTACCAGCCACTTCGGAAAAGGGATTAACAAAACATTAATCAGAGATTGACGTATTTACATAGGGAAGTCGGGTGAGGTGAAGACTTCTCATTTAAAAGGGATAGCAACTCTCTAGTCAATAAACAACTACCAATAGTAAGCCATGCGAAATTCTGCCTCTTCAATGGTAAACCTATAGTTACAGACAAGGCCATCTGTAGCTCGTGAATTCTACATGAGGAGACAGGACCTCAGCTGACTGTAGAGGATTGCGTTTAAAGCCTGTACATTTCAGTGACAAAAGCTGTGCTACAAACTTCAAGGCTAGCACCAGAAGTACTATCATTGTTCAACCTATGTATCAAAGAAGTAATATGAAATGCACAACTCAAGGGTTTTTGCCATTGGAGCCATTGCAGGAGGGGGCCTCTTTGTGTGCTATGAAATAGGTTTATGTGAATGATAAGAGACGCCATGTGAGAAGAGCTTAAAGAGTCTAAGGAACCTTGGGACTAGTTTGTCTATCTTGCAGCCAGTCTCTCATTATCAATCGATCCACCGCCACGCTCCAGAAGCACATTTGATTTCTCTGTGACTCAATGTGGACCCTGGAGTGCATGAGGATGTGGACCCCTTCAGTGTGTAGAGGATGTGGACCCCTTCAGTGTGTAGAGGATGTGGACCCCTTCAGTGTGTAGAGGATGTGGACCCCTTCAGTGTGTAGAGGATGTGGACCCCTTCAGTGTGTGGAGGATGTGGACCCCTTCAGTGTGTAGAGGATGTGGACCCCTTCAGTGTGTAGAGGATGTGGACCCCTTCAGTGTGTAGAGGATGTGGACCCCTTCAGTGTGTAGAGGATGTGGACCCCTTCAGTGTGTAGAGGATGTGCTCCATTTCGGGGTGTGGTGGATGGGGAAATCAGCCTATGAAGCATAATAACCTCTATGAAATCCCTGAGAGAATATAATATGATGACTATTTTTGATTTATTATTGGATTTAACCAGTAGTTAACTATTTCATTATGACGATGGGGAGAAGATCGGGGATAACGAAATGACCCATTATACCTTGGTGTGAAACCGATAGTGTGGTGCGTTGCATGTGAGTGCAATGTGGCATAATATGTGAAGTACAAATTAGAAGTGAAGTGAAGTACAAATTGTTAACGCAAACGGATGTATTTGATATTTGTTCATGCTCTAAAAGGTGCACCATAAATGCACCGGTGACTAAATGCCCATTCATATACATCAATCTATCTGCACAATAGAACTTTGTGGATAGGGAGTTGAGCACTCCAGTTGTGTCAGAAAATGCCTTAAACACACAGTGAATAAAGGATAGTTGAAATCAAAGTGTAAGAATATTTGGAAGATAAATACACAGCGCGGAGACAGAGGACGAGAGGTCAACAGGACGAGAAGTCAATAGGGTAATAACAATTAAGGGAAATTGTGTTTTTTCTGTAATAGGGAATTATTGATCAATGGTTTAGAGGCATGGGAGGAATACGTCTTCTGAAATAGGATACTTTTTATTTGGCCGTTGGCTAGTTTTAATGCAAGGAATTCTAATTGGTCAACCACAGGCTAGAGCTGGGTTATAAAACTACATGCTGTCCCTTTGTTCTGGGGAGAGAACCACTGGAGAGAATAACTGAGAGAGCATCACTGAGGACAGGGGAGAATGACCATCTACCTCTCAGCATAACATCTGTGATTTATCCTCTTTGAATAAACCTATTTTCCTCCCCCTGATTTGCTTTGGGGTTTGTGTTATTGAAGAGTAACATCAACTGCTAACAAAAGTGTGAAAATGTTTTGGGTTAAATTGACTCTACTGGGAGTTATTTTAACCCTCAAGAGAGTTATACAATCCCTGGAGTCAATGTTGATATCTGCAGTTCATTGGGACAGACTATTTTTAACTCCATTAAGAGTAAGCAGAGCCATGGAGTGACATCTATGGAGTTATCCACTGATGTGGGAGGGGCCTCATTAGTTGCAGGTTAATTTTAAAAAAATAGTTTGTTACAATATCTGTGTTTTCACATGTACATTGATTGTTTTTGATCTTATGCTACACATTGATGAGAACAGAGCCTTCAGAAAGTATTTACACACCTTGACTTTTCCACGTTTTGAGCCTGAAATGAAAATGGATCAAATATTGTGTGTCACTGATCTAAAATATGCTTTAAATGACTACTCCATCTCAGTACCCCCCCCCCCCCCCCCCCTCCCCCCTATGGTTCACAAAGAAGGGCACCTATTGGTAGATGGGTTTTAAAAAAAACAGACATTGAATATCCCTTTGAGCATGGTGCAGTTATTCATTTTACACTTTGGATGGTGTATCAATAATACACAAGTCACTACAAAGAGCCACTAGGCTACCTGCCGCCCCTGACTCCATAGCAGTTTTACTGCGATTTTACTGTGCAGAAATAACTTTTTTATTTATTTTACCCCTTTTTCTCCCCAATTTCGTGGTATCCAATTGTTGTAGTAGCTACTATCTTGTCTCATTGCTACAACTCCCGTACGGGCTCCGGAGAGACGAAGGTTGAAAGTCATGCGTCCTCCGATACACAACCCAACCAACCTTTCTGCATCCAACCCGGAAGCCAGCCGCGCCAATGTGTCGGAGGCTACACCGTGCACCTGGCAACCTTGGCTAGCGCGCACTGCGCCCGGCCCGCCACAGGAGTCGCTGGTGCGCGATGAGACAAGGAGATCCCTACCGACCAAGCCCTCCCTAACCCGGACGACACGCTAGGCCAATTGTGCGTCGCCCCACGGACCTCCCGGTCGCGGCCGGTTACGACAGAGCCTGGGCGCGAACCCAGGGACTCTGATGGCACAGCTGGCGCTGCAGTACAGCGCCCTTAACCACTGTCTGTGGGACCCATCTTCAATGTGTACTAAAATAAAACATTCTAATTCAACCTGAGACTCATGAACATGTAAAATAACACATTTTCATTGAGTGCACAATGTTGTTACAATACATTATTTCTATACATTATTTCAATACATTGTAAAAAATGCAGTATTTTCCCACACTCTACCCCAGCCAGGTGCACATTGGAGGAGGCACACAACAAATTAATAGCTTTGCGTGTGTGGCTCCTTACCACAATCCATCAGTATGGCAAAAATAATCTCTGCTCAGAGGGCCTTAGAAATCATTTTTGCAGAGAGAGAAACTAGTGTGGAAGGTACATCTTCCACTTTGGTAGATTCAGCCAGCCCCAGGGCCAGCCTGTCAGCAACCAGCTCATCCGCAGTCTGCAGGATGAGAAATATGGATGTAAAAAAAATGTGAAATTGGATGTTGAATACACCTAACAGGCCTATCAATTCCTTTAAGTTTGTGTTCATTGCCGACACGTCCCTAGTGTCCTACGTGCCAAAGAAAGGTATATATGTGATACTCATGAGTATGCTGCATAGAGATGGGATAATCTATGGTCAAGGACATCAAAAACCAGAAATCATAATGAATTACAATGCCACAAGAGGAGGGGCGGACAATGCTGGTGACTGGCTACACCTGCAAAAGAAGAACCCTACGCTGGCCACTCGTGATATTCTTCAACATCTTGCACATCTCGGCGTACAACGTGTTTGTCATCTGGATGGCGTTGAACCCAGATTGAAACAGAGGGAACCTCCAGAGGAGACAGCTCTTTCTCAAGGAGCTGGGCAAGGCATTGGTAAGACCTCAAATCCAGAGGAGGCAACTTATCCCAATGACCCCAGTTTCTGCAGCCATTGTGAGAAGGATTCAGGAGGAGAATGCTGGTGCCCATCCACCTGACCCACAAAACCAACAACTCCAATACTGGAAGTAAGTGTGAGTTATGTTGTTGCGTGTGCGGGTGTCTGACTCTCCTACCTTGGCCTTCTGTAACTATATATGTGAGTGAGTTAGATGTTAGTAAAATTCCTGAACCAAGTGTTTTCATCATTCTAGTTTGCAACCGATAGCAACAAGAAGCACTGTGATGTGTGTGTGACCAAAGAAGGACAGGAAGAAACAGTGCACATGCATCAAGTGCAAGAAATACATTTGCAACACACACACAGTAAAACTCTGTCCCTCATGTGGTGTGTAGACCGGCCTTAATTTGTGTTCAATGGGGCTCATTTAACATTTCCATAAAATACTGTATGTAAAATGTGTCCATCCAATTTGTTCAGTTCAGTCCTTTTGCCTAGTGTCAGCCACTGCACACTAGCCAATGCACACTAGAACATGCTTAGCTCGTCTGAAGTGACTGGACCGGCCAGCTGAGCAGACCCACAGCTGAGCCACATCAAGGGATTTATAACTCCAGAGATACCATGCTATCCTGTCGCCACAGTCCCACTTTACTGCCTCTGAAATATTCAGTCCCTTGTGTCCCTAAAAGCCTTTCGTTGTCATGTTATTTTTATAAGCAACCATGTGCGCGGTGCGTTCATCTGCAAAGGAACGCCGCATTAGCTTCAGAGCTTTGGTTCCTCCTATACAGCTTCTGAACGTGCCGTTGGTTAGTCATGTTGTGGTTGTAATAAGCAGGATGTATTTTTAGTGCTGTTGCTAACGTCCCTCGCTGGGCCATGACAAGGAGCAAGTTGTAACCTCCCTGCTCCAAACGAACACGTTCTCCTTCGAGGCAAGCATGGCAACGTGGAGCACTGCGTGAGGAAATTATGTTTCTCTCTCCTGCATACCAATGTTGTTGTTGGGGTCTTTTCTACATGCTGAGGCCTGATGTTGTGCTTCAGTATTCCTGCTCTTGTTGGCTCCAATAGCATACAGTAACTACCTGTCTGATGTTGTTATGTTTACTCTTACTGTACTCTAGCTGTCATTTTGCATCCATTCACATAGATAAATATGACCTATTATTATGAAGTCCTCTCCTATAGAATAAACTGATGAAAACGGGGGCCAGGCAGTAGCACTTTAGCTCCAGGCTCCAATATTACTAATGCCATAACTGGAGCGTCATTGTTAATACATTTGATTCAGTGGCCAAGCTATAGCCAGATGCTGCAAGGCTGTTGAGTCACAATGGAGCACGGAGCAGCCACTCCCCCCACATCCCACACTCATCTACCCCCCCCCACCCCCCCCAAACACACACACACACACACAAAGGGATCTGGTGATATGATTCTTCCACCGTCACATCTGCTCTGCCATACAACCTTTAAACTGTTAATCCCTCTGTTTAAACAGGGCTACTGGCAAGAACATGCAGTAACACTCCTCTAATACAAAATGGATGGGGGGTAAAATGAATTGCACAGCAGTAAAGATGGAGCCGTGAGTCACATTCGTAATAATGTATTATTAAATTTGAATACTTAATTCAGTCCTAATGGGTAAAATGACAAAAATGAAATTCTGCACCGAAGGGACTCAAACCAGTAGTTAAAAGTGATGAAAGACAAAGGGAATTCAGTGTAAATAATTTATTTCACTTATACATACATTAGTCATTTCACAATTACTGTTAATACAATCTATTTATGCAAATTGCTTGAGACATGTTAACGCC
Source organism: Oncorhynchus mykiss (assembly GCF_057628025.1). Taxonomy (NCBI): domain Eukaryota; kingdom Metazoa; phylum Chordata; class Actinopteri; order Salmoniformes; family Salmonidae; genus Oncorhynchus; species Oncorhynchus mykiss. The sequence goes on from NC_143051.1 coordinate 31,586,905, forward strand.
TTTTCACTTCTATCTGGCAGAGTTGCTATACGCTGGTCTATGGCTTAGCTCAGATTACAAAGCAGTGGTAGAGATCTCTTTCGTTATCAACATTAGGCCTACTATATTGCATGTTGTCATGTGCACCAAGGGCATATAATTGCTGCTGAAGGGACACATACACATAATCAAATAAACCAATAAACCGCAATCATACATGACTGATTTTAACCGAATGTAAGGTGAGCCTGGTGTAATGGAGTGATGTTTGTCCTGTCCTAGATGCACTGTGCATTTGAATTTCAACTCAGTGACCTATGAATCATGTTTTGGCAGGCAGCCAATGACATGGCGGGAAATGCTAACCATGTGACCTAACAAGGACATGATACTGAGAACATGGATTTCCACCCTTTTGGTATAAAATAGTGCAGTGTGACCAACCCATCTTCATATCTCCAAGTTTAACATCTTTGAGCCCTGAAAATGTTTCAGAAGCTTTCATTATCCCCTCTCTCATAAAATAATTGATCCTCATGAAATAATTAGTGAAAGCCTCTGAAATGTGAGATTACCCTGTGCACCTTTTTGGAAGAGACAGAAGAACTGTTGAAATCATCTGCCCACTTAATTCGAATTGCAACGAACGCTACAGAGACTCAACATGACGCCTGCAATTATAATCCCATAATAGCGTTTCTCCTCAGAAGCTGATCAGAGTTAATGAGCACTTTCTCTTGCTCTCTGCCACCGAATCACTCACATGCAGGCTTTTGTAGATCATAGAACTTCAATTAACCAAAACAATAGAGGCATTCTGAGTACAAGCAGGAGACCATGTTACATGACCAGAATAATACAAGTAAATGAAATAGAGCGAAGTGGTTAGCTACTTAATATCCTTGCAATCAAAGTGGCCTTGTGGTCCGTGAGTTTCAGCTATAAGTGTTGTTGGGAATCCAATTGGTGACATTAATCAGTTTCATTGCATGATGTAAACAGACATCTTGAGTCTGTCCCTGGAATACTATTGCTCAGTTTAGGACAGAGAAGGGATGAGGAAACAGCTCATTATCTGACACGCTCACAGTAAGAGAAAGATCGCCTTTGTATTCGGTCTCTGAGAAGACCAACAACTACAATACTAGGTTTCTGACACCAAGAGACTGGGGAAATTCTTGATGTTTGAAGGTCATTGGACTTGACTGCAAGTTGTCAATAACTGAAGCTAACCGAAAGAGAGCAATCCCAGGCAGCTTCTCCACATATGAATTTCGCAAGGAAATAATGCTCCTTATACACTGTTTCCGCTCAAACACATTCTCATTCCATTCGTCCATAATTTAAAAAAAGCATTTAATGTTTATGTTTACAGTACAAAGCATTTTCCAATGAAACCTAACCCACCTCTGGCGGATAATGCATGTAAATACACGAGCAGCATTACTTTCCCTGGTGTTGTCAGTGTTACAGAGGCACGGAAACTCTGCTCTTAGCCCTGTTAATGCCTCTCAGTCTGTCACCCACTCATCCACGAACCAGGATTGAGCCATGGTCTGCTCCTACAACCCAGAAGTCCATCCCTCCATTCACAGTGGACCACAGAGACATTGACAAAGGGAACAAAAATGAGTGCACAGAAAATATATTATGGGTTTAAGGTCCATCCAACCTATTCAAATCAGAAAGCAAACAGCAGTGATAATGAAATTATTATTTCACTACTTGCTCAACTTTATTTGACTAGTATACAGTACACTGCATTCAGAAACTATTCAGACCCCTCCACTTTTTCCACATTTTATTACGTTACAACCTTATTCTAAAATTGATTTTTTTTTAAATCATCGTCAAGCTACACACAATACCCCATAATGACAAAGCAAAAACAGGTTTTGATTTTTAAAATTAAAATAAAATAAAAAAATGAAAATATCCCATTTAGTATCCAGACCCTTTATTCAGTACTTTGTTGAAGCACCTTCGGCAGTGATTACAGCCTTGAGTCTTCTTTGGTATGACGTGACAAGCTTGGCACACCTGTATTTGGGGAGTTTCTCCCATTCTTCTCTGCAGATCCTCTCAAGCTGTGTCAGGTTGGATAGGGAGTATCGCAGTACAGCTATTTTCAGGTCTCTCCAGATATTTGTTAGATCGGGTTCAAGTCCGGGCTCTGGCCGGGCCACTCAAGGACATTCAGAGTCTTGTCCTGAAGCCACTCCTGCGTTGTCTTGGCTGTGTGCTTAGGGTCATTGTCCTGTTGGAAGGTGAACCTTCGCCCCAGTCCGAGTTCCTGAGCACTCTGGAGCAGGTTTTCATCAAGGATCTCTCTGTACTTAGCTCCATTCATCTTTCCCTCGATCCTGACTAGTCTCCCAATCCCTCCCACTAAAAAACATCCCCCAGCATGATGCTGCCACCACCATGATTCACAGTATGGATGGTGTTGGCCAGGTGATGAGCGGTGCCTGATGTGACGCTTGGCATTGGGGCCAAAGTGTTCAATCTTTGTTTCATCAGACCAGAGAATCTTGTTTCTCACGGTCTGAGAGTCCTTTAGGTGCATGTTGGCAAACTCTAAGCGTGCTGTCATGTGCCTTTTACTGATGAATGGCTTCCGTCTGGACACTACCATAAAGGCCTGATTGGTGGAGTGCTACAGAGATGGTTATTCTTCGTGAAGGTTCTCCCATCTCCACCGAGGAACTGGAGCTCTGTCAAAGTGACCAGCGGGTTCTTGGTCACCTCCCTGACCAAGGCCCTTCTCCTTCCATTGCTCCGTTTAGCCGGGCGGACAGCTCTAGGAAGAGTCTTGGTGGTTCCAAACTTCTATTTAAGAATGATGGAGGCCACTGTGTTCTTTGGGACCTTCAATGCTGCAGACATTTTTTTGGTACCCTTCCCCAGATCTGTGCCTCGACACAATCTTGCTCCTTGACCGCATGGCTTGGTTTTTGCTCTGACATACACTGTCAACTGTGGGACCTCATATAGACAGGTGTGTGCCTTTCCAAATCATGTCCAATCAATTGAGTTGACCACAGGTGGACACCAATCAAGTTGTAGAAACAAGGATGATCAACGGAAACAAGATGCACCTGAGCTCAATTTCGAGTCTCATAGCAAAAGGTCTAAATACTTATCTAAATAATACATTTGAACAATTCTCATTATTTTAGAATAAGGCTGTAACGTAACAAAATGTGGAAAAAGTGAAGGGGTCTGAATACTTTCTGAATGCAAGGATCAAGATAGGAAAGTGCAAAGGGAGCAATACAGCCTAAACGCTTTGTACTTCAACACTGGCATGTTATGACAACAAAATGTGACAAAAAATGTATTTACTCCATGCCCCTAATGCTCTTTTATTTTCTCTTTGTTTGGAGACAACCCAGCGTGCTTTTCAGCTGTGGTGGCGACAGAGGCATGCGTCCTCCAGCCTATAGTCTGGTGGCGGTGTTGGGGGACTGTCTATTGTCTTCTTTTCAGAGCGGCGGTTTAGTGACTGCGTCTGCAGCTCCTTCACCTCCTCCAGCACCTCCTTAGCCTGACGCCAGGAGGAGACGGCCTCCTGCAGAAGTCGCTCCGCCTCCGCCCGTCTACTCTCCAAATCACAGTCACTGAGAAGTGAGTGTGCACTCTTACTATGGAGTGAGTCATTACACTTCAGACGGGGCGAGTCAGCACCTTTCAGGGAAGGTGAGCCGATACTCTTCAGACTTGGGGAGTTCTTACCAATTATATTTGGTGAGTCAATACCCCTCAGAATAGTATCCTTGCTGCGAGGCGAGTCAGAACCCTTCAGACTTGATGAGTCAAAACTTTTTGAAAAGGGTGAACCAATGTTCTTGAGACGTGGGGAGTCAGAACCCTTCAGACTTGGCGAGTCTGTTTCCTTGAAACTGGAAGAATCCGAACCCTTCATACAGGGTGAGTCAGTAACCCTGAGACGGGGAGAGTTGTTACCCCTCAAATTAGGAGAGTCAGCCCTCTTTGAATGGGGTGAGTCTGTACCTTTTGAGCGGGACTTCTTGCCCTTCGTACGAGGTGAGTCTTTCCCCCTCAAACGAGGCGAGTCTTTCACCCTCAAACGAGGGGAGTCACTACTCTTACTGCGAGGTGAACCTGAGGCCCTGGAGTGAGGAGACTCAGAGCCTCTTAAATGGTACAAACGGGGTGAGTCAATGCCCTTTAGATAGGGCGAGTCTAAGCCTTTTGCACGTTGCAGTTCCTCCAATCGCATTTCTTCCAGCAGCTCCTGAGCCCTCTGCATTTTCTGGGCAATAAGACTCTGCAGTGGTCCGACAGGCTGGACAGGTTCACCTATGGGTTGAGGGTGAAGGACACCCCTGACTGGCCGCAAGGAAAGGACCTCATCCATGGAGGCGCAGCGGCTCCTACCTTGGGCACTGAACCTCTTCCCTGGTTGAGGGGTACGGGATTGAGCCTCAAGATGGTGCACCCGGTCCCAGGAGAGCTCGCTCCCGCAAGGCAGGCTGCCCGTCTTGGGTACCTTTAGGTCCTTTGTGGTGACACAGAGTTTGGAGACGTCTGTGCCAGAACGCTGACGACATGTGGTCCATTTGTCTAGGTCAACCCTGAAGTTATTTTCCCAGAAGCCTTCTTCCTCATCTTCTGGGGTGGAGTCATCTTCCTCGTGGACAAGGTCAAGGGTCAGCATTCCGTCTGATGAGGTGGATGCCTAGGGGGAGCACAAGAGAGTTTAGCATTCAACGGAACAGACCAGGATAATCCTTATAATACAAACAGTATAATTCCTTGTTTGCCTTCCAAAAATATAATATTGACTTGGAACTGAATTGTCAATGTTAGCCAAGGTAGCAACACCCACCACAGCCAAGAGATGTCCCCGGGTGGGCAAGCGCCGTGCATGGGGAATCTTGGCACGATCACGTGTAGGATGCACCAGGACACTGTCCTCTTCAATTGTAACCTAAGGAGACAATCAGAAAGAGAGAGTAATGTTTTGACAGTCAGCAAAACATAAATGTATATTTGTGGAGGGAGAGTTATGGGAATGTAATGTACAGAACATGATGTACATTAGAGTAGAGTACATTGTAGGGTGTTGACAGAGGATTCTTACTATCAGGGCGGCAGACATGATGCAGAGTTCATTCTCACTTCTTGACGAACTCTAGCTACGGTAGATGGATTTTCACCCCATAGTGTGGGATGGGGAGTGAGCCACTGTTTGATCGCGAGGCACTGGGAAAACATGCGGGCGTCGGCAGGGACGGAGCATTAACAAGGACTCTGTTCCCGATGAAGATGGATGAGTCAGCGAGATATAAACACTTTGATCTCTCATCCACGCCTGGGGAGATTGAATTTACGTGTTTCCCGTATTAATAGATGTAGGCTGTGATTTTGTCCAAATTCACCAATTTTACAGTGTGCTTAGTAACTGCAAGGTTAAACATTTTTAGGGCTGGCTGTGGGGGCATTTGGAGGTTTCATTCATAAATGTGCACGCGAGACACGCTAATGAGAGAGAAAAATAAGAAAAGCTCTAGAAAGCTGGGGAGAACTGAGAGCTAGTGAAATAGAGACAGGGAAGGGGAGGAGAAGAGTGACTGACCTACCTCATCAAAAATGCGGTTCTTGGCTTTGATGATGGCTGTATTGAGGGCATTGACCCACGACTCCTTCTCCTCGGGGCTAACAGCCAAAAACACAAGATTGGGAACCTGAAGACAAAAAGTAAAGAATCAATTGGTTGGTTGAAAGAAGATGAGAAAGTTTAGGCTACTCCACCCCTCCTTCTTAAGTGGGCACTTGCACACTCCCATCATGGATTTGAAAATAATAAATTGGTGTAAGCATTGGTTAGAGGGATTTGTGAGAGATGGAGAGGGGCACAGAAAGCTTAATTTTTTGCACTAACTCTCTTGCACTGACTCTATGCACACACACTGGACTCTACCCATACACTCACACATACTTACACTGATACCCCAACACACACATACACACACACGTGGACACATGCATACTCACACTTACCACATACACTCATTGGTCAGTTTATTAGGCACATCCATCTAGTACCAGGTCGGACGGTCCCCCTTTGCCTCTAGAACAGCCTGAATTCCTCAGGGCAAGGAAACGTTGCTCAATTGGTATCAAGTGACCTAACGTGTGCCAGGAAAACATTCCCCACACCATTACACCACCGCCACCAGTCTGTACCGTTAACACCAGGCACGATGAGGCCATGGACTCATGCTGCTTACGCCAAATCCTGACTCTGCCATCAGCATGACGCAACAGGAACTGGGATTTGTCGGACCAGGCAATGTTTTTTTACTCCTCAATTGTCCAGTGTTGGTGATCGCGCAGCCAGGTCACCTGTGATACAAGTCAGTATTCAACGTATATTCGTATCTGAGGACGTCAGGAGACAACGTGGAAACCGGCCACTAGGGGCAACAGTGAGGGTTGTCACCTTCAAGTAGGTTTCGGTTTTGCTAGGTCATTGTGGCTGGGGATGGCAGATGGGTGTAGGCACCTACCTCTGATTTCCAAGGTTGCAAGTTTGAATCCAGCGATCGAAAGTTGCTTTTGATCATTTTGTTTTAAGCTTATCCCAAACCTTAACCCTTACCGTAACCATTCGGAGTTAATGCCAAACCTTAAGAATTTGGAGGTAATGCCTGAACTTAATCCTAAACTTGCAAATTCAGAGTTAATGCCTAAACTTACCCTTAAACACTTCGAAATTTGACGTTTGGAACAACTTCGAAATTTGACGTTTGAGAAACATGAATGTCCAATTCTGATGTGAGACTGTGAGAGCTGGTAGAATTGCGTGCCCACTGGAGCCGCTTCTTCTTGTTTTTAGCTGATTGGATTATTAAATTAATAAATATTGTAAGACACCAACCATCTGCCTCCTGTGTCTGCATCTGGGTCTCGCCTTGTGCCTTGATAGTACGAACTGGCCATGACAGACCCAGCAGACTTGGACCAGCTCCGCCATGCTGTCTCCCTGCAGGGAGCCACCATTGGGAGACATCAGGAGTTGCTACAGGGCCTTTTGGAAGGGCTCAGTTCCTTGACGGAATGCCATGACCATGGGTTAAAGACTATTATGGAGCAAATCAGGGAGTTAGCTCAGAGACTGTCTGCCACCTCTGAAAAACCTCAATCACCCAGGAATTGTTTCCCTATCTGTGGTGAGTTTGTACAGCTTATCCTGACTCCCCATGAACCCCGCTTACTTCCTCCAGAGTAATATTCGGGGAATCCTGGTACCTGCCGGGGTTTCCTTTCTCAGTGCTCGCTTATTTTTGAGCTACGGCCATCTTCATTTTCTTCAGACCGATCAAAGATAGCGTGTATAATTACGCTAATGTCGGAAAGGGTGCTCTCCTGGGCTACAGCAGTTTGGGAATAACAATCTGCCATTTGCGGTCATTTGCAGGAAATCATGGCAGAGGTGAGAAAAGTTTTTGAGTCTCCGGTATCTGGAAGAAAGGCGGCCAGCAAACTGCTTGACTTACGTCAAAACTCCCGTAGTGTGGCAGACTACGCGGTGGACTTTCGACACGTTGGCCGCCGAGAGTGCCTGGAATCCGGAGTCTCTTTTTGCTACTTTTCTGCACGGATTATCTGAGGAGGTAAAGAATGAGCTAGCTGCTCGGGAACTGCCAGTGGACCTCAACTCTCTTATCGCCTTAACCACTCAAATTGATGGACGCCTAAGGGAACGCAAGAATGAGAGGTCTGGTCTCGGGCACACTCGTGCACTCGATATGGCACGTTCACCTACTATGGAAACCGGATGTCTCCGAAGGCAGCTCTTCCGAGAGGAGTTGAAGTCACCCGAGCTCTCTCGTGAATCTACGACAGGTGAGTTGGATACTCCTGAGCCTATGCAGTTGGGAAGAACTAGGCTATCAGTTTGGGAGCGCTCACGGAGGATGAATAATAACTGCTGTCTGTACTGTGGAGGGCAGGACATTTTATTGCTACCTGCCCTATTAGGAAACCCTTGTCTCAAGTGGGTACCAGTACTATGGTGAGTCAGACTGGGAGTTCCCTAATACCCATCACCCGCACACCCCTTTTTGCTCTTGTTCTGAGTTCTCATTGACACTGGGGCTGATGAATGTCTTATGGATTGCACGATAGCTTCGGATCTTGGTTTTCCCACGCAGCCTATGGATGCTAGGGCACTGGACGACCTCTCTATAGGGGAAGTCACCCATAGTACTGTGCCCGTTCAATTATGGGTTTCTGGTAACCACAGTGAGACAATACAGTTCCTCCTCATTGCATCTCCCCATGTTCCAGCTCAGCTGTTTTTGGATTTTCCTGGCTCCAAAAGCACAATCCTGTGATTGACTGGACCACAAGCTCCATCCTGGGTTGGAGCCCATTTAGCCATTTCCACTGCCTTCAAGCAGCACAGCCTTCCCCTAGTCGTCTTCCTCAGGAGGTTAGCAAGACTGTTATCCCGACGGAATACCATGACCTCCTGGAAGTGTTTAGCAAGGAACGTGCCCCTGCACAGTCCTTATGATTGTGCCATTGATCTTCTCCCTGGCACTACACCACCTTAGGGTCGGTTGAACTCTCTGTCCCGACCAGAGACCATTGCTGTGGAGGAGTATATAGATGAGTCTCTGGCCGTCCCTCCGTCTGCATCTCCTGCCGACGCAGGGTTTTTCTTTGTGGAGAAGGACAAGACCCTGCGCCCATGCATTGACTACCGAGGACTTTACGATATCACTGTCAAAAATCGTTATCCCCTACCTCTCCTTGGCGTTTGAATCTCTCCAGGGGGCTACCATGTTTTTCAAGTTGGACCTTTGGAATGCCTACCACCTGGTTCGGATACGCGAGGGCGATTTAATGGAAGACAGCCTTCAACACAGCCAGTGGACAATATGAGAAGCAGGTCATGCCATTTGGACTCACAAACACCCCCGCTGTCTTTCAGGCTTTGGTCAATGATGTGCTTCGGGACATGCTAAACTGGTTTGTGTTAGTCTACCTGGACGACATCCAGTTTTTTTTCCCGATCTGCCCAAGAACATGTACTCCACGTCAGACAGGTCCTTCAGCGCCTCCTGGAGAACTGTTTGTGAAAGCCGAAAAGTGTGAGTTCCACGCTCTTCTATCACCTTTCTGGGATATGTCATGGCTGAGGGAAATGTTCAGATGGATTCTGGAAAGGTGAAAGCAGTGGTGGATTGGCCTCAACCAACATCCAGGGTGCAGCTGCAACTGTTTCTTGGTTGTGCAAACTTTTACAGCCATTTCATTCGGGAATACAGCACCCTGGCGGCCCACCTCTCGGCACTCACCTCCCCCAAGGTACCGTTCAAATGGTCTCCAGCTGTCGAACAAAGCCTTTGTGGACCTGAAGCATCGGTTCACAAGAGCACCCATCCGCATCCATCCGGACCCCTTGTGTCAATTTGTGGTGGAAGTGGATGCTTCAGATGTTGGAGAGGGGGCCATACTGTCACAGCGATCTGCCCGGGACCAGAAGCTTCATCCCCTTGGGTTGTGCCGTGGCGGAGATCTTTGTGGGCTATACTCGGCCTTGTCTCAGGATGGTAAGTGGTGGTTGAAGATATCCCTGGTGTGGGGGCTGTGCTTTGGCAAAGTGGGTGGGGTTATATCCTGCCTGTTTGGCCCTGTCCGGGGGTATCGTCGGATGGGGCCACAGTGTCTCCCGACCCCTCCTGTCTCAGCCTCCAGTATTTATGCTGCAGTAGTTTATGTGTCGGGGGACTAGGGTCAGCCTGTTATATCTGGAGTATTTCTCCTGTCTTATCCGGTGTCCTGTGTGAATTTAAGTATGCTACCTCTAATTCTCTCTCTTTCATTCTTTCTCAGAGGACCTGAGCCCTAGGACAATGCCTCAGGACCTCCTGGCCTGATGACTCCTTGCTGTACCCAGTCCACCTGGCCGTGCTGCTGCTCCAGTTTCAACTGTTCTGCTTGCGGCTATGGAACCCTGACCTGTTCACCGGACGTGCTACCTGTCCCAGACCTGCTGTTTTCAACTCTCTAGAGAAAGCAGGAGTGGTAGAGATACTTTGAATGATCGGCTATGAAAAGCCATTTACTCCTGAGGTGCTGACCTGTTGCACCCTCGACAACCACTGTGATTATTATTATTTGACCCTGCTGGTCATCTATGAACATTTGAACATCTTGGTCATGTTCTGTTATAATCTCCACCTGGCACAGCCAGAAGAGGACTGGCCACCCCTCATAGCCTGGTTCCTCTCTAGGTTTCTTCCTAGGTTCTGGCCTTTCTAGGGAGTTTTTCCTGGCCACCGTGCTTCTACACCTGCATTGCTTGCTGTTTGGGGTTTTAGGCTGGGTTTCTGTACAGGAATGTGTGACATCAGCTGATGTAAGAAGGGCTTTATAATTATAAATACATTTGATTTGATCCCTGTGCTTTCTTGTCCCAACGTCTCAGTCCTGCTGAGAGGAACTACGATGTTGGCAACCGAGAACTCCTGCCGGTGAAAATGTCGTCGGAGGAGTCGAGGCACTGGCTGGAAGGATCAGAACAGCCATTCCTGGTCTGGACCGACCATAAAAATGTGGAATATCACCGTTCAGCCAAGCGCCTCAACTCAAGGCAGGCCCGGTGGGCCCTCCTGTTTACCAGATTAAACTTGAACCTTTCCTACTGTCCAGGGTCTAAAAATGTGAAGCCTGATGCTCTCTCCCGCCTATACAGTTCCTCTGCCACACGCTCTACTTTCGAAACCATTCTCCCTATCTCATGCCTTGCTGCCACCGTGGATTGGGGTATTGAAAACCTGATTCGCGAGGCGCAACGCTCCCAGCCTGGACCTGAAGGGGGCCCGGCTAACCGGCTGTTTGTCCCTAACCCAGTCTGGTCCCGGATCCAGGAATGGGCTCATTCCTCCAGGCTGACCTGTCATCCAGGGTCCTGTCGTACACTAGCCTTCCTTCGACAACGTTTCAGGTGGCCCACAATGGTCCCTGATGTCTCTGCCTTTGTCACCGCATGCACTGTGTGTGCTCAAAAAATGTAAACCTTTCCCCGGTTCTCCAAGGCCACCCATTTCACCCTCTCCCCAAACGACCTTCTGCCAAGGAGATGGCCCAGCTTATGGTGCAGCATGTCTTCCGGATCCATGGACTCCCGGTAGACATGGTCTCCGATCAGGGTCCTCAGTTCTCATCTCAGTTCTGGAAGGCATTCTGCACCCTTATTGGGCCGTCAGCCAGCCTGTCATCCGGATTCCATCCCCAAACTAACGGTCAGTCGGAGCGAGCCAACCAAGACCTGGAGACCACCTTAAGGTGCCTGGTCTCAACCAACCCCACTACCTGGAGCCGTCAACTGGTCTGGGTGGGGTATGCCCGGAACACTCTTCCCAGTTCTGCCAAGGTACTCTCCCCTGGAGAAGAGTCGAGTGCTCCATGGGGTATCAGCCTCCACTCTTCCCTGAACAAGAGCAGGAGGTCAGCGTACCCTTGGCCCAGATGTTTGTCCACCACTGTCGACGTACCTGGAGAAGAGCCAGGGCGGCTATTCTCAAGACCAACTCCAGGTATAGTCGACAAGCGGACCGTCGCCGGACCCAAGCTCCCTGCTACCACATTGGGCAGAGGGTATGGCTTTCCACTCGGGATCTGCTCCTTCCACTCGGGATCTGCCCCTATGTCTCACTGTCCTTTGTCTACTGTCTCCAGGCCCATCCCTCCCCCCCAGGTTATAGGTGGCCAGCCAGCGTATATGGTGAGATGCCTCCTGAAGGTTTGACCGCAGGGCAGGCGTTTCCAGTACCTGGTTGACTGGGAGGGTTATGACCTGGAGGAGAGGTGCTGGGTCCCTGCTAAAGACATCTTGGACCCGGCCCTCATCGCTGATTTACACTACCGACACCCTGGTCAGCCAGTTATGCGCCAGGTGGCGGGACTGTCATGCCCTGATCTGTTTCACCTGTTCCTGTGATTGTCTCTACCCCCTCCAGGTGTCACTTATTTTCCCCAGTGTATTTATCCCTGTGTTTCCTGTCTCTCTGTGCCAGTTTGTCTTGTATGTTAGTCAAGTCAACCAGCGTGTTTTTCCCGTTCTCCTTTTGCTATTCTCTTTTTGATAGTCTTCCCGGTTTTGATCCCTGCCTGACTCTGGACTACTTTCCCGCCTGCCTGATCATCCTGCGTCCCCTGGCCTTGATTCTGCATGCCCTTCAGTACCTTTTGGACTCCGAACTGGTTTTGACCCTTTTGCTGGTCCACAACCATTCTCTTGCCCCACCCTTTTGGATTAATAAATATTGTAAGACTCCAACCATCTGCCTCCTGTGTCTGCATGTGGATCTTGCCTTGTATCATGATACTGATAGGAGTGGAACCCGATGTGGTTGTCTGCGGCAATAGCCCATCTGTGACAAGGACAGGCGAGTTGTGCGTTCCGAGATGCCGTTCTGCACCCCACTGCCCCATTATTTGCGACCCTCCTGTTAGCTTGCACAATTCTTGGCATTCTCCTTCGACTTCTCATCAACAAGCTGTTTTTGTTTGTTGCACCATTCTTGGTAAACCCTAGACACTGTCGTCCATGAAAAGCCTAGGAGGCCAGTCAGTTCTGAGATAGTGGAACCGGTGCATGTGACTCCATTTTTGTTAACTGGGTGATGTACCTAATAAACTGCCAACTGAGTGTACGCTGCTGCTACTGTCTATTATTATGTTGCCTAGTCACTTTACCCCTACCTACATGTACATAGCTACCTCAATTACATCGTACCCCTGCACCTCGACTTGGTACTGGTACTCCCTGTATATAGCCATGTTATTTTGACTTGCCCTGCCTACACCCGCCCCTCTGGAAACCTCTTTGTTAAGGTTTATGTGTGTGTCGTGCTTATGTTTGCAATACTGACAACAAAGTTTGTATATGTGGATAATGTATTTTGTGTAAAACATATAAATAGTGGCAGGGTCTACAGGAAATCCCGGACTACAAGAAGAAAACCAGCCACGTCACGGACACCGACGTCACGCTTCCAGACAAACTAAACACCTCTTTGAGGATAATACAGTGCCACCATCTAACAAGAACTGTGCCCCCTCCTACCCCCCTACCCACTCTCCTTCTCCGTGGCCGACGTGAGTAAAACATTTAAACATGTTAACCCTCACAAGGCTGCTGGCCCAGATGGCATCCCTAGCCGCGTCCTCAGAGTATGCGCAGACCAGATGACTGGTATGTTTACGGACATATTCAATCGCTTCCTATCCCAGTCTGCTGTCCCCACATGCTTCAAGATGGCCACCATTGTTCCTGTACCCAAGAAGGCAAAGATAACTGAACTAAATGACTACCGCCCAGTAGCACTCATTTCTGTCATCATGAAGTGCTTTGGGAGACTAGTCAAGGATCATATCACCTCCACCTTACCGGCCACCCTAGACCCACTTCAGTTTGCATACCGCCCTAACAGGTTTACAGACGACGCAATCGCCATCACACTGCCCTATCCCGTCTGGACAAGAGGAATACCTATGCCAGAATGCTGTTCATTGTCTACAGCTCAGCATTCAACACCATAGTACCCTCCAAGCGCATCATCAAGCTGGAGGCCCTGGGTCTCAGGCCCACCCTGTGCAATTGGGTCCTGGACTTTCTGACGGTCCGCCCCCAGGTGGTGAAGGTAGGAAACAACATCTCCACCTCGCTGACCCTCAAAACTGGGACCCCGCTAGGGTGCGGGTTCAGGAGGTTGAAGAAATGTGGCTTGTCACCCAAAACTCTGACAAAGTTTTACAGATCCATATTTGAGAGCATCCTGTCGGGCTGTATCACAGCCTGGTACGGCAACTGCTCCACCCTCAACTGCAAGGCTGTCCAGAGGGTGGTGAGGTCTGCACAACGCATCACCAGGGGAAAACTACCTGCCCTCCATGACACCTATAGCACCAGATGTCACAGGAAGGCAAAAAAGATAATCAAAGACAACAACCACCTGAGCCACTGCCTGTTCACACCGCTATCATCTTAAGGCCATCATACTGCTAAACAGCAATCACTAACAGAGAGGTTGCTGCCTACATGGAGACCCAATCAATGGGCACTTTAATAAATGGATCACTAGTCACTTTTAAACAATGCCACTTTAAATAATGCCACTTTAATAATGTTTACATAGCTTATATTACTCATTTCATATGTACATACTGTATTTTATGCCATCTATTGCACCTTGCCTATGCCGCTCAGCCATTGCTCATCCATATATTTATATGTACATATTCTCATTCCCCCTTTAGATTTGTGTGTATTAGGTAGTTGTTGTGGAATTGTTAGATCACGTGTTAGATATTACTGCACTGTCGGAACCAGAAGCACAAGCATTTCGCTACACTCGCATTAACATCTGCTAACCATGTGTATGTGACTAATACAATTTGATTTGATGTAGCCTATTACCCCCTGAAAAAGAACATGAAATCCTGCTTACGCTTACTGATGCATGGAATGCAATAGTTTGAACAGATTTGTGTACAACATGAAGTTTGTAGGCTACACCAGCAGAGAAGCAGTCAGCACAGCACCTACGTAGGTACCGGAGTGTGCACAGCAGAAAACAAGGTCTGAGGTTAACACAGGCTTAGGAGATCTTATACATTTTTGGTCTATGAGATAATATCAGTCCGTTAACATGACCTCCTATGAATTATGAAGCCTTTAAGTGCTTTTTTTTTAAATGACATAAATGCTTCAAAATCTCCTACGCCTGTGTTTACCACAGACCTTATTTTCGGCATTTATCCAAAAACGCCATTCATTTTCCCAAAGGCTTTGTCCAATGAACCATGGCGGAATTAGTGCCTAGATAAAGACGCCATTACTATTTATCTCTATTGGGATACAAAAACTCAGTATCCGTAGCCACTCCATTATCTTTAACTCTGCTTTGTTGGGAAAGGACTTGTATAAGTAAGTATTTCACTGTAAGTCTACACCTGTTGTATATGAAACATGTACATTTGATTGTTTTGATTTGAGCTTGTACTTTATGTCTCATACTCTCTCTTTATAGAGAACCACAAACTATGTCTGATGATAAGCTTGTACTTTATGTCTCATACTCTCTCTTTATAGAGAACCACAAACTATGTCTGATGATAAGCTTGTACTTTGTCTCATACTCTCTCTTTATAGAGAACCACAAACTATGTCTGACGATAAGCTTGTACTTTGTCTCATACTCTCTCTTTATAGAGAACCACAAACTATGTCTGATGATAAGCTTGTACTTTATGTCTCATACTCTCTCTTTATAGAGAACCACAAACTATGTCTGATGATAAGCTTGTACTTTATGTCTCATACTCTCTCTTTATAGAAAACCACAAACTATGTATGATGATAAGCTTGTACTTTGTCTCATACTCTCTCTTTATAGAGAACCACAAACTATGTCTGATGATAAGCTTGTACTTTATGTCTCATACTCTCTCTTTATAGAAAACCACAAACTATGTATGATGATAAGCTTGTACTTTGTCTCATACTCTCTCTTTATAGAAAACCACAAACTATGTCTGATGATAAGCTTGTACTTTGTCTCATACTCTCTCTTTATAGAAAACCACAAACTATGTCTGATGATAAGCTTGTACTTTGTCTCATACTCTCTCTTTATAGAAAACCAAAAGATATGTCTGACGATAAGCTTGCCTCAAGTTTCAGTTTTTAACAAAAGAAAACTTCAAATGCATTTTCAGCTAAAATCAACACCTGCAGTAAGAACTTCCCACTGAGGCCTACACACCCCAGGCCCAGTGCAGCCTCCCTGCCTGACTCCTTCACTCTCCCTGGGAAGAAGGACTCACTATATTCCCAGGCTGCTTGCAGCGGAGCAGGGTGAACCTGCTGTGGTTCTTCTTACTGCGGCTCTTGGCCTTGCGCAGCTCCTCAGAGCGTTCGTAGTCAGCCAGGTCAAACAACTCCTGGACTTTCCTCTCATCCTTCACCTGGAAACACACAGAGAAAACAGGAGGTAGTTACAACTCAGGTCTGTACATCTGTGCAAGATGGCACTGGCAAATGAGCTTTGTCAATTTGTTTTGAACCTTAAACCATCTGTCTACCACAAAAATAGACCCACACACACACACACACACACACACACACACACACACACACACACACACACACACACACAGAGAGAGAGAACAACCTACTGTGCATTACAGCAGGACATCTTGAGTTTAACCCAAGGGAAAATACTAATTACCACTCTCTGCTATCCAGCAGCTTTCGACAGCACAGAGACACACCACGGTGCCTGGATAAAACTCAGCCGTTTGAAATAAAACCTTTTCTCACATTCGTATCATCCATTATTTTAGGATGTTAATGAGGTTTCAAATGGAATTATCTTGCATATCAGGCCTTTACATGCCCATACAGAAGATCTTCTGTAGTTGTAATGAAGGTATTTTAAGGATATGTCCAAATGTCTATAAAAAAAAATCCATTGCAGGCCTGATGTTACCATGTTATGATCATACTTTTACCCAGAGCATTGAAAAATGTGTTTATTTTCAAAAACCTGCTTCCCAATGCCACCAAAACGCAATAGCCAGAAAAAATAGGTAGGTAGGAAACTGTAGTCTTGGAGCAGGTGTTCATGTGTTACTCCTCTGTCTCCCATTATTGGTCTTGTTGCCCCGCCGCAAAGTGTATAATTTAAACGCAGATCAATTGTAATCAACAGTGCTGGGGCAGAGACATCGACCCCTCCATTCAGCCTGACTGACAGGTCAATGGTGGTGGGACCTCTCAGAGGGCCCCATTAGCTTCAACACAGCAACAGGATCACGGGGGGTCATGGTGTGTGTGTGTGTGTGTGTGTGTGTGTGTGTGTGTGTGTGTGTGTGTGTGTGTGTGTGTGTGTGTGTGTGTGTGTGTGTGTGTGTGTGTGTGTGTGTGTGTGTGTGTGTGTGTTTGGAGGGGTTGGGGGGTTGGTTATTGACATGGATACAAGTCTACGTGTAGGTCTGTTGTGAGAACCGAAGGAGACGCAGAGATACATGGTTGAACGCCATTGGTACACACAGCAATGGTGTGTGGGGGTGGATGTGACTGTGTGTTGGGAAGGGGCAGGGGCGTTCCACTTTCATCTGGATAAATAGAGCCGCGCATCAGAGGAATCTTCCGACTTTAGAACGAGACACGGAGCCACTCTGTGATCAAAGAAACAACCACATACAGTATAATTAAATAATGTGTCTCAGCCTCGTATCAACCCCCATTAAACCACAAGCAGCCTGAAATCCACTTGTTAGGGCTGTTATTAGTTGTGTCCTACATTTGATACAGTATATGAGGACAATACATACATCAGTGTAGTCCAATTTCTTCCTGACAAAACACAGATCCAAACTGTACCCCACCGCATGTTGCTACACATTCATTAACCACCCAAATTGCATTTAAAATGTAAAAGATAAACAAGAGCTGTATGTGTGTGCGTGCATGTCTGCAGTGTGTGTGTGTGAGAGAGAGAGAGAGAGAGACAGAGAGAGACAAAGACAGAAAGCGAGAGAGACAGGGAGAGAGAGACAGAGAGAGACAGAGAGAGACGGAGAGAGAGAGAGACAGAGAGACAGAGAGAGACAGAGAGAAAGAGAGACAGAGAGAGAGACAGAGAGAGAGGGAGAGAGAGAGACAGGAAGAGAGAGACAGGAAGAGAGAGACAGAGAGGGAGAGAGAGAGACAGGGAGAGGGAGAGAGAGACAGAGAGACAGACAGAGAGACAGAGAGAGACAGAGAGAGAGAGAGAGAGACAGACAGAGAGAGAGACACACAGAGAGAGAGAGAGAGAGACATAGAGAGAGAGACAGAGAGAGAGAGAGACAGAGAGAGACAGAGAGAGAGAGAGAGGCTCACAACTATAATATGGGGCAAAAGAAGCCCTGAGGATCCATTCTGGAACGCCCACCATCCCATCAATATTTCACTCCCCTCCTGCTACGTATATGGAAAAGCAGAGTTGGGGGTGGTAGTGGGGGTAAAATACCCACCACTAAGAATAACCCAGCAACATACCGCCGTGAAACGCAAAAATAGAGAAAGTCTATACTAGCCGGCAGAAGCCCATCAAACAGTACAGTGCAAGGAAAAACCCTAGAGCGAATGGAAAGGCGATGTCCGGTTGGTCACACTCCAAAATCTGGTTGACATGCCGTTAATACCCTGTAATCAAGCCCTAGAGAGGTTATGTTTATATAAACCAGGTTGGAATTAAGAGGGGAAGTGGATTAAAATCCTATTTTCAATCAGTGCGGAAAATGTGATGTAGTTTAGAGCTGGGGAGTATAAAGAGGCTGGTTTATTTATAATATAATACTATAAATATGATATTCCCCAGAACTGACCAGTAGGCTTTCCTGAAATAACTAGCATAACAAGTATGGAAAGCTAAACCACCATGGCCTCCCTGCACCAATCACACAGCTTTATTACATTGACCATGTGGTATGCTTGACCAGTCATCTTGCACTATTTCCAAATTACAGTACATACGGGTTTCACCGACAAGCCAGTTCTCCACTGATCACGTTGATCCGTTGGACCAGTAACAACACTTGTGTGGTCCTTGACCAATTTTAGAGGTTTGTTAGTCCAATTTTATGCTAGGCTCCTCCAGTCACAGGGCTCCTGTTATCAATCCACAAAACTTGGTCACACATTCGCCGTCTATGCCAATCCCATTGCAACAGTATCTGTAAACTACATCAATCACAAAGACCTTGACCAACTACAAAACACTTTGCCCAACTGCGTCAACACATTTCTTCCATGCATGGCCTAAAATGTTACCTAAAGTAGCCCCTGGTCTAGGTTATACAGTGTCTGACGAATACAGGCTTCACTCTCTCGCTCTAAATCCTGTTTTGTTGGAGTGTCCTCATTCATAAGCCGGGCACGTCACCATTGAGAACCATAAAGACTTTTCTCTCTCTCTTTCTATATATATATATATATATATATATATATATATATATATATATATATATATATATATATATGGGTGGAACTCCCAGCAGTTATTCACATAGATCATAGATGTAGTGTTTGAGTGGAAGCACTTTGAGCATTCTACAGGAGCATCTCTGTCTGCACGTGTAAAGCCTCCTATCATCACAAGACTTGAGAAGAGAACAGAGAGTTCTCTTATGAAAGATGTATGATGTGTGTAACCTGCAGCCAATAGCACAGCAGTACGATAAGAGCAGAGCAATATGCAGGGGTGATATCCTCGGAGCAGACAGGACACACTCCTCTGCACAGGAACACACGCCTCCATGGCATACACTCTCAGCACTATTCTCAACTATGACAACATACTGTGCACTTTTCATACACAACACATGGCCTTCTATGGAGGAACAGGCCTCCATGTAACTCACGCGTCTATGCAGTTCATGTGTTGTGTACTGCATGTTCTTACAGCGTGTCTGTCTGGCCAGCCAATTAAGGCTCTCAGAGCTATGGCTCTGTAGACTATTATGGGAAGCTTGAGCTGACGATGATAAAGAAAATGATTAAAAATCCTGGTTTTGCACAGATTTTCACTGTGAGCAGTAGCTGAGTCGGCATATTACGAAAAATAAGCCGCAGTTAGCGGGCTCTTTGAGATGATGGAACTTTTAATGATAACTTGACATTTTCAACATAAAAATACTGTAGCTGTTCCTTGAGTAATTTCCCCTGACACGACTAAGTAACCGGCAGGCGATGAAATCCAATAGTCTTAAAATGATCTTTGTGCTCTGCGCCCAAGTCTTGTGGTAGCGCTACTGACCTCCAGATTATATGCCCTCCAGCGGCAGGAGTTCTCTCTCTGAACTTCCCTCTAAAATATCACCTTTCCTTCACAATAAAAGCATAAGAAAATAAGACAGGAGAACAGATATGTTTGTGCTCTTCTTAGTGGTCAAAGGATGAAGTAAATTTGAATCATCTGGGGTAACTGGGGTAAATCATCAGCAGTTAACTTCTCAAAGTCCCAGTTGCATGGTTGCAAATCCTCTTGGAGAATCTCTCACACATCGAACTGGTGTCACGTGTGAGGATGCTTAGAGGTAATAGAGCAACATACAGTGGGGCAAAAAAATATTTAGTCAGCCACCAATTGTGCAAGTTCTCCCACCTAAAAAGATGAGAGAGGCCTGTAATTTTCATCATAGGTACACTTCAACTATGACAGACAAAATGAGGAGAAAAAATGCAGAAAATAACATTGTAGGATTTTTAATGAATTTATTTGCAAATTATGGTGGAAAATAAGTATTTGATCACCTACAAACAAGCAAGAATTCTGTCTCTCACAGACCTGTAACTTGTTCTTTAAGAGGCTCCTCTGTCCTCCACTCGTTACCTGTATTAATGGAACCTGTTTGAACTTGTTATTAGTATAAAAGACACCTGTCCACAACCTCAAACAGTCACACTCCAAACTCCACTATGGCCAAGACCAAAGAGCTGTCAAAGGACACCAAATTGTAGACCTGCACCAGGCTGGGAAGACTGAGTGTGCAATAGGTAAGCAGCTTGGTTTGAAGAAATCAATTGTGGGAGCAATTATTAGGAAATGGAAGACATACAAGACCACTGATAATCTCCCTTGATCTGGGGCTCCACGCAAGATCTCACCCCGTGGGGTCAAAATGATCACAAGAACGGTGAGGAAAAATCCCAGAACCACACGGGGGGACCTAGTGAATGACCTGCAGAGAGCTGGGACCAAGGTAACAAAGCCTACCATCAGTAACACACTACGCCGCCAGGGACTCAAATCTTGCAGTGCCAGATGTGTCCCCCTGCTTAAGCCAGTACATGTCCAGGCCCGTCTGAAGTTTGCTAGAGAGCATTTGGATGATCCAGAAGAAGATTGGGAGAATGTCATGTGGTCAGATGAAAACAAAATATAACTTTTTGGTAAAAAAAGAATGCTGAGTACAGGTCTGTACATATGAGTACAAAGAATGCTGAGTTGCATCCAAAGAACACCATACCTACTGTGAAGCATGGGGGTGGAAACATCCTGCTTTGGGGCTGTTTTTCTGCAAATGGACCAGGACGACTGATCTGTGTAAAGAAAATAATGAATGGGGCCATGTATCATGAGATTTTGAGTGAAAACCTCCTTCCATCAGCAAGGGCATTGAAGATGAAACGTGGCTGGGTCTTTCAGCATGACAATGATCCCAAACACACCGCCCGTGCAACGAAGGAGTGGCTTCGTAAGAAGCATTTCAAGGTCCTGGAGTGGCCTAGCCAGTCTCCAGATCTCAACCCCATAGAAAATCTTTGGAGGGAGTTGAAAGTCCGTGTTGCCCAGCAATAGCCCCAAAACATCACTGCTCTAGAGGAGATCTGCATGGAAGAATGGGCCCAAATACCAGCAACAGTGTGAGAAAACCTTGTGAAGACTTACAGAAAACATTTGACTTCTGTCATTGCCAACAAAGGGTATTTAACAAAGTATTGAGATAAACTTTTGTTATTGACCATAATTTGCAAATAAATTCATTAAAAATCCTACAATGTGATTTTCTGGATTTTTTTCTCTCATTTTGTCTGTCATAGTTGAAGTGTACCTATGATGAAAATTACAGGCCTCTCTCATATTTTTAAGTGGGAGAACTTGCACAATTGGTGGCTGACTAAATACTTTTTTGCCCCACTGTATCTACTTACTGCCCTTCCCTAGTTTATGTAGCTAATCTTATGAGTTAGCAGACAATTTGATACTATCAATGCCAGTTTGCACACTCATGCCACAATTCAATCAATTGCAGATAGAATTCAACCTCCATGTTGGTCACGTCTTAACGCAAGTGTTTAACAGCCGCAGGCTGTATATTTTGTGGATATTAATGCTTGAGTATGTTGATTCCAAACCACACCTGACATGAAATACAGAATAATTTTTCAAAGTGAACCCACAGTATGATTTTCCTTCATCTGTGATTGATAAAAAATGATTGAGGCAATTCATTCAGTGAATATGGGTCAACAACATAATTTGTGCACAAACTCGCTAACGACATGATATCACTCAATGTCTAAAAAACATTAAATCAAACTCAAAGATGGGAGTTTTAGATGAAAGACTATCCCGGGGCCCCATGAGGTGGTTCGGCTGTGGTTACGCCGAGCGTCAGAGATGCACGTCTCTGTGTTCTTTTTAGCCTTCTGGCCTACTTCATGAATAGCGTGCCTGTCTTTTCAAAGTTCTCATTTGAATAACGCACCACCATTAATCAAGTGGTTAAGAAGTTGCAGCAGAGCACATAACACACGCAAGTACACGCAGGTCAAATAGTTCTCACTGGGGTTGCAGTTACCTTCACCTGACAAATAGGTAGCACACCACTTACCAATATACACGATATAACAATGGCTCCTTAACAAACATTGAATGGTATGTGTAAAACGAACAATAGGTGCGTTACATAAAATAACTATAAAATCCAACAAATTACAGAACATGTGTGAGAGACGCGATAATGAGAGAAAGAGAACAACGCTGAACTGATGCGTTCTGTTCCACAGGTGAACTCATTACAAAGCAACTGAACCTCAGCTGAGTGTGTGTGTGTGTGTGTGTGTGTGTGTGTGTGTGTGTGTGTGTGTGTGTGTGTGTGTGTGTGTGTGTGTGTGTGTGTGTGTGTGTGTGTGTGTGTGTGTGTGTGTGTGTGTGTGTGTGTGTGTATAAACGGTAGGGTTGGGGGGTTGGAGGCCTTAGATGCTTGGGGGTCCTCAGGCACAGCGTGAGGCGCAGCTGTGTCAACCGTGGTGTTTTCAGTTTCTGACACGTGTTTGTTGCTCATCCAGCAGGCTGTAAGGGAGTGCAGCACAGATGAAAAAAAATAATTTTAAAACTCTGGTTCTAAAAGGATCGGGGAAACTGGCATTGCGTGCAGCTGGAGCCCTGAGTCCCACTCTCTCTTTCATTAGAGCAATAGAGAGATGCAGCCCTTATGTGGAACTTTCATTCAGCTGTTCTGGGAATCCTTTCCAGGAATCATTTAAAGGGCATTATTCAGCTTTCAGAAAGACATGTGCCCTCTCAGCTGTCAGTAGCATCAATCTCCATGGTTACTGCTTGTGGGAGGAGTATTGAAACAGCGACATCAAACAGAATCTGACCCTCCTCCAAAAAAGAAGAGAATACAGAAATGGACAGGTGATTCTGTCCACGCCCTGTCCTTGGTGATGGTTCAATGCCTTTCGACAGAATACAGTAGATGAAGGGTGTGAATTCGCTACAGCTCAAGGTTTAACATCTGGGTCATGTGATCTTGAAACTTGTGCTGATAATGAGGCTGTTCACTGGAACCTTTCATGTCATAAAAGCACTTGGACATAAGCCATTACATTCAGCCAAACAAAATAGTTATATTTCTACGCCATGGCCAAAACCTTGTTCTATTGTAACGGACAGTATTCTACATTTTCCCAACGATGCTACTGAGTCACCAATGGCCATAGTTGTACCCACTAGGCACACACTGGTTGAATCAACTTTGTTTCCACAACATTTTAATTAAATGATTTTGAACCAATGTGGAATAGACGTTGAATTTACTTCTGTGCCCAGTGGGTATTTTGTTGACCTCAAAAGTTGGGCATGTTTGAGCCAGTGAAAGTAACCCGAATTCAGCGCATAATGTTTTTTTGCTTGCATGGTGATTTGTGCTGAGATTTGACAATTTAGCCTATTTATTTTCAACAGCCAAGGAAATTCAGTCAGATTTGATCCCCTTTCCATGGCGAGCCTCGATTTCCAGACTTATAACAATAGCTGGTTTTCAAAACTTAAGGAATCTTGGTTAAATTTGTTGTTGGAAACAACAGACCAACAGGTCTGACAGGTTGACAGGTTACATGAAAGGCGACAGACAGACAGACAGACAGACAGACAGAATTACAGCCTACACATGCTATTGGAGGTAAAAGAGAAGTGCGTACCTCTTTCTCGGAGATGTACAGATGGTCTCCTCTCAGTATCACGAAACGGTTTTTCCATATTTCCCTAAAAATCCCTTTACCACAGAACTTGCGGATCCAGCCGACTTTGTCTGGCTGCGATGACAGCTGGTTGACATCTTGGGGACCCTGCATGTTCAAAGTGGAATAAATCCGTTAAAACCTAGTTAAGTTTACGTAACAAGATGTTCGCGAGAGTTCTGAGAAAATAAGAGCTCTTTCAAAGGCAAATGCATTTTCAATCTCATTCTCAGTAAGACATAGGAACTAAGAGTCTCCTCGCGTCTTTCCCCAAAAATGATAACGGTGCGCTCTTCTGTGCGTTACATTTAAATGCAGGTCTTATACCATCCAGGGTGTGGCAAATAAAATATATGAAAGCTACCAACCGATACAGCACAACGAGCATCTGGCAATGGTACACTAATAACAAGAAAACACATTGTACTCTTTCTTCACTGGAAGATTGAAGCCGTATGTTGAGGAAATTCGTACAAGCAAACTGATAGGCTACACAGTGAATGTGGCACGCGTAAGGAGGTGCCAAAAGACCATTGTTTAGGAATTATAGGCTATCAAATGTGTGATCTAGACAATGTGTGTGATATTGCCGCCAATGTGAGCTGTGGTATCAAAGCGCGCATAATGCCCGATTCTGGGCAAAGAACCAGTTATATCCTAGAAAATGTATAGCCTAATGCAAAGATGCATGACCAAAAAATATGCACCCAATACTTGAAGAAAAAAGCTATATCTTACCCGTTTGGCTAAATTGCTCTTCTTCATAATGACAGAATCACTTTTGTGGATGTGAGTCAGGGAGTTCATCCAGTTTCAAGTATTTTCCTTTCTTTCTAATAAGATCTTTTTTAAAAACGAATAAACTGTCTTTCCCTTTCTTCTACTGCCCCAATATGTCGTAATAACGGTGTATATTCTTAATTTCGATGACGCGGTCAGGTCGTGCACTGTCCGTTATTACGAGACGGTGGCATCGTCCCTCCACCTCTGTAGGTAGGCTACACTGATCTCGAACAAGCGGGCTGAAAGGGTATTCCCGTTACTATAGCGCTCGACAGCTCCATCTATTGCGCTGTCGGCGTGATGTCACCAAGACGGCTGATGTCAAATTGCTCGTCGTTTAGGAAAATAGCAGAGCAAGGGTCAGTTGAGAGGAAGCCAACAATAACCTGCCCATATAGGGGCCTATAAACAAAAATCCACAATTTATATCATTATGAGAATGATTTTATATGCCATTATTGATTTTCGATAGAACCTATACATTATTGTAATAATTAGGACTACTAGATTTATCCATCAAACCAAGAGGATGAGAGGGGAGGTTAACCCAAAATATTTCAATTTGAACCATATTACAGAGGAGAAGGTGAGTATTTGGGGACCTTGAAAATAAAGGAGAGCAGCACACTCTAGGAGCTCAGATGCAAAAATATAATATCCAACGTTTCGACAGCCAAGCTGTCTTCATCAGGGCATGATGAAGACAGCTTGGCTGTCGAAAAGTTGGATATTACATTTTTGCATCTGAGCTCCTAGAGTGTGCTGCTCTCCTTTATTTCCTAGAGTGTGCTGCTCTCCTTTATATTCACGTTTTCTACTCCGCTAGCCAGCACCTCGCCTAAATAGGTGTGCGTTTCTTTTTCTTCTAGAGTATTTGGGGATATAATCTATTCTTTCTATTCTATTTCTATGATGAGTATTTGGGGACCAACAAAGAAATATAATTTATTATTTCTATTCTATTTCTATGGTGATTATTTGGGGACCAACATAGAAATATAATCTATTCTTTCTGTAATATTTCTAGGAGACCACAAAGTTTTATCTCATGTTGGAGATGTTTAAATGACTGTTACATGCACTACAGACAGTAGGCTAGTGCAGTCGTGGCCAAAAGTTTTGAGAATGACACAAATATTAATTTTCACAAAGCCTGTTGCCTCAGTTTGTATGATGGCAATTTGCATATACTCCAGAATGTTATGACGAGTGATCAGATTAATTGCAATTAATTGCAAAGTCCCTCTTTGCCATGCAAATGAACTGAATCCCCAAAAAACATTTCCACTGCATTTCAGCTCTGCCACAAAAGGACCAGCTGTCAATGATTCTCTCGTTAACACAGGTGTGAGTGTTGACGAGGACAAGGCTGGAGATCACTCTGTCATGCTGATTGAGTTCGAATAACAGACTGGAAGCTTCAAAAGGAGGATGGTGCTTGGAATCATTGTTCTTCCTCTGTCAATCATGGTTACCTGCAAGGAAACACGTGCCGTCATCATTCCTTTGCACAAAAAGGGCTTCACAGGCAAAGATATTGCACCTAAATCAACCATTTATCGGATCATCAAAAACTTCAAGGAGAGCGGTTCGATTGAAGGCTTCAGGGTGCCCAAGAAAGTCCAGCAAGCGCCAGGACCGTCTCCTAAAGTTGATTCAGCTGTGGGATCGGGTCACCACCAGTACAGAGCTTGCTCAGGAATGGCAGCAGGCAGGTGTGACTGCATCTGCATGCACAGTGAGGTGAAGACTTTTGGAGGATGGCCTGGTGTCAAGAAGGGCAGCAAAGAAGCCACTTCTCTCCAGGAATACCATCTGGCTCAGACTGATATTCTGCAAAAGGTACAGGGATTGGACTGCTGAGGACTGGGGTAAAGTCATTTTCTCTGATGAATCCCCTTTCCGATTGTTTGGGGCATCCGGAAAAAAGCTTGTCCAGAGAAGACAAGGTGAACGCTACCATCAGTCCTGTGTCATGCCAACAGTAGAGCATCCTGAGACCATGTGTGGGGTTGCTTCTCAGCCAAGGGAGTGGGCTCACTCACAATTTTGCCTAAGAACACAGCAATGAATAAAGAATGGTACCAACACACCCTCAGAGAGCAACTTCTCATAACCATCCAGGAACAGTTTGGTGACGAACAATGCCTTTTCAGCATGTTGGAACACCTTGCCATAAGGCAAAAGTGATAACTAAGTGGCTCAGGGAACAAAATATTGATATTTTGGGTCCATGGCCAGGAAACTCCCCAGACCTTAATCCCATTGAGAACTTGTGTTCAATCCTCAAGAGGCAGGTGGACAAGCAAAAACCCACATATTCAGACTAACTCCAAGCATTGATTATGCAAGAATGGGCTGCCATCAGTCAGGATGTGGCCCAGAAGTTAAGTGACAGCATGCCAGGGCGGATTGCAGAGGTCTTGAAAAAGGATCAACACTGCAAATATTGACTCTTTGCATCAACTTCATGTAATTGTCAATAAAAGCCTTTGACACTTATGAAATGCTTGTAATTATACTTCAGTATTCCATAGTAACATCTGACAAAAATATATAGACACTGAAGCAGCAAACTTTGTGAAAATGAATAGAAGTGTCATTCTCAAAACTTTTGGCAACGACTGTAGTTGTCGTCTATTTCTTGACTATTTTCAGCTGTGCATGTTCCCTCTCCCCTCCTCAATATACAGATACACAAATGAGAAGAGACAAATGCTGTACATATCTGAGTCAGACTGACTCCATCACATTCACCTTAGTCATTACAAACACAAATTGGGCAAATTATCCTGTCGTACGACTCATGTCTCTTGGGTTCAGATGGAAGTTGTTGGCAAATTAGAGACATCCTGGGGCGACATTCCTAGTAGTCATATTCCCATCTACTTAGCCTCTAAATAAACTGAAACAACTGAACACCACATTTTTTTAACCTCAAATAAGAAAAAGCAGTGTTGTGTAAATATTCTGAATTAAGCTGCTCAGAGCACACACTCTGAGCCTTTTCCTGATCCCCAGATCTCTCAGAACACACAGTCAGAATCTCCAGGGGATGCACCCGGACTGTGCAGTTGCTACTGTGTAATGGTGAACAGGCTCTGGTTTATTTGGTATTAAAATGAATGAAATGGATTCAAACAGGGAGAGTACAATAAGACATGCACATTTCCGTTCCCCGTTGAAAACGCTTTCTGCTGTATTACTTATGAACATAACCCAAGCAATGCTGGTTGTTGTTGTGGAGGATTAGAGGATCTGATTTGGGGATGGTGATGGGGGGGGGGGGGGGGGGTTTGGAGAGGTTTTATAGTGAGGCAGGCTGAATATCTGTGGCCCATGTGGCTGGCAGTGGAGGTAGGCACTTGGCAAAGAAACAACTGCCAAACATTGGCTGCCAAACATGTTTGGGTTGTTTGTTGTGGGGTGGGGTGGGGGGGGGGGGGGGGGGGTGTTGAACCAGAGCAATCATACTAACCCACAATCAAAGACCAAACACATCCAACAGTAGATACAGTTTACAATCTGTACTTTCATGTCATAGCAGAAACACGGTGCAGGAAATACTGTAAAAACAAAAAGTACAACAGAGGGGCATTTCTCATAAGATGTTCAGAGAGCGTGTGGCTTAGCATAATGGAATTGGATGGGGGAACAGGATTAGGTTATCATTATTGATCTAAGGGAGAAAGTTGTGCACAATAACACTACATATGAATGAAATCAAAACAGTCAGGGCCATTTCCATCAACTGCCACAAGAAATGGGTGATGGAAAGGAAAATCGATTACACCATAACAGGAAATTTGTACAATCCCAAAGATAAATGAGGGACACAACATTTCACTCTTTATTGGTATTTTCTTTAAAATATTCACACTCATTTCAAAATCAGTATGTTTGAACAACATGTACATAGCATGTGGAAATGTACATAGGCAAAGAAGAAAAACATACACGGTACATATTGTAATCTTAGAGAGAAATGTTTGACATTTTTGGGCCCATATATATTCACTTTTAAGATAAACAAGACTCAAAGGTCGTGTCACTTCTGTTTTCAGTAATTAAATAAGGTCTAATATAAGACTGGAGTTTTCTACTTCAATTTAAGAGGAAATGTGACATTGCAATAGGTTCAAATGTTAGACACTAACATTGAGAGTGTTCCGTCCAGTCACAAGTCAGCCACTCGGTAACCTAGTTAAGTGGGGGAACAGATCGTTTTAGTTCCCAGGGTTAGGTAACCTGACTGTCTAATTGAGTTACATGTTCATTTGGTTGGAGTTAATTGCCCCAGTTACAACAAGTTTTTAAGGGGTTGATAAAGAGTCCAGCAGTGTGGTGGTGACAGCTGAACACACTGGAATGTTTTTAGTGGGACACCTTCATGAACTAAAGCATGGGCTAGTGATACCAATAAGGAACGGACACAAGATATCGTGAGAGTGTGTGTGTGTGTGTGGGGGGGTGACGTCAAACATTCAGCGTCTGTTTGGATGACCACCCGCCCTCTGCAGCCTCTCGGCCTGGCCTGCACCCGCCGTCAATGTCACCTCCTCCAGGAAGCTGTGCGAGAGGGCAGAAAAGGAACATATCATTCCGTTAGTTCCTCACGAGCTGAGAGAAGCATGAGCAGTACATCAACATCTCTGTGACTCTCAAAATACATTTTCATCTAAAAACAGAAGCCAATATGACAGACACGATTACCTCAGTCCCAGCCCTGTGACACTGACAGACACACACACAGTGTCAGTGTGTGTCACTAGGGTTCCGGTCTGTAAACAAAGGATATGGCTGAGACATGGCCCAAAAAAAACACACAAAAAAGACCCACTAGAGAAATGTCAAAATACCTATTTCTTTTAGCTGATCAAGCCAAGACATTTTAGGGTGTGATTGCAAACGACACGAGAGACATTTAGGCTTCTTCTCACTCTGAAAGGCAAGGCTCTAAAGAGCAGCCGTCTTGTCTCTCTTACAGTCCTCTGCCAATGAAAGACCGTCATTTTGACTTTTGACAGAGCAGTAATTTCAAAGTATTGCAGTGATATATCAGGGATACCAGCGTGACATTTGCCAATATTCATCTGTTCTCAGTGGGTTTCCATTAACACAGCCTGCTCTGGGCAACTAGCCTATATCAACGAGTGACTAAACACATTGTCTAGGACCTAGGTCAGATAACCTACTATCCACCCATCTACACATTAAAAAAAAAATGTATCCTGAGGTTAAAGTTCAAACGGCACAAGAGTGCAACGTGGTATCATTCAATCAGCCATATTATAATTCAATACCAGTCCTGGTTTCAAAGGGAGATACTGACCCCTGCAGTGACGATGGTACTGGTCCTTTATTGGAGGCATATATCTCCAGCTTTTGGCCCAGTGGGGCAGCACACAGCAGTACAGGGTGGCCTGGACAAATCCCCCAAATGTGTTTATTGTGTCTTTGTGTGGCTGGTTGCAGGGAGCATTATCATGAAACAGCTCGTGAGTACCTATGGGCAGCGAGTGACTCATGCAGTACAAAAGGGGGGAAGAAGCTTAAAAGACGCATTTAAGAGCCCCATTCATATTGGCTTACAGTGCCTCTGGGTGAAGGGGTAGATCATGGTTCAAATGTACCACACACTGCGGCTATGAGCTAAAAAAAAGCATGGGACGTGCCGTCACAGCCATTAAAGGGTTATTAAATAACGTGTATGTAGATGTCAGAAGAAGACTACTTGTGGCGCAGCGGTCAAAGGTACAGTATCTCAGTGCTTGAGGTGTCACTACAGACACCCTGGTTCGAATCCAGGCTGTATCACAGCCGGCCGTGATTGGAAGTCCCATAGGGCGGTGCACAAATTGGCCAAGCGTCGCCCGGGTTTGGCCGTCATTATACATAAGAATTTGTTCTTAACCGACTTGCCTAGTTAAATAAAAAATGAATAAAAGAAAAATTAATGTGCATTGCTATTTTCAGATCATGGACTTTTTTTCGCTTGAAACAAACCTCCCAAGCAACACACACAAACACACAGAAGAGTTAGAAGCCAGGGCCAGCCACCCCCTCTGCAACCTATGGGTTAAGTGCCTTACTCAATGTCACATCGGCAGGAGACGGTATCTAGATAGCATCTATCTTGCATACCTAGAATCTGCCCTCAGAGCTAAACTATAAAACTGGCAGAATGTTTTACATCTCTAAAACGTAATGAAAATACAGCTAGCAGCATAGATGTGAAATATGAACACTTGACACTATGTCAACATCCGCTTATATAAACAAGCCTGCTTGTGACAGGCAAAACAGAGAATGTCACGACACTAAAATGTAAACTCCTATACAGCGAGAATCAGCATTTCACTAGAATGGGACAGCAACGGCACGCTAAAAAAAGAAACCTCACAACACAGGTGCACCCATGACCTTAACAGCACAACAGTGACTGCTGCAGTACAACACAAAACGCCTCAGGACCAGAGAAAGACAGTTGGAAGTTGAACTCCCAGAAGTGGAAAGTTTAAGACGGTTTTACATAAACCGGTGTGGGAGACACTTCACCTGAGGGGCATCAGCAAGCGCTCCGCGATAAAATGTGAAAAACGGGGCCAAGGAGCATCATCACTCAGCACATACAGTAGGTGCTGCTTAGGAACCCGGGTGATGTAATAGCACTGCAAACAGGGAACGTTGGTCTCTCTTAGCTAAATCACTTCTCAGGTAACACCTGGTCAATCTCACCCTGCTCGAGTTGGAATTTCATCAACAGTTGACGAGGACCACTAAGTTGTCATATAACCGGGAGAAAAATGTATGGTTTGACATCTGTGTGTGTGTGTGTGTGTGTCCAGACCCCGTGATGAAAGAGAAGAGGGGCGATCCCACACAGGAGTGTCAGAAGGGGCATCACAAAAAGAGCACGGACGCATCTCCTGAGCACCACCGTGTTACGTAATCACACAATGTTCTATTCAGCTCAGCCTGAGAGAGAAAGATATATAGATGTATACAATTATTTATTCAGCCAACACAGCCAGTCAGACAGAGAGATAAAAAGAGAAAGATAGAGGGAGAGAGATGTTGCAAGAGAGGTAAAGGGAGAGGGGGAGAGGCTGAGAGAGGCTGTGTGTAGAGAGAACCTTCATTCAGCAAAAACAGTCAGAGAGAAATAGAGAGAGAGTCAAGAAAGAACTGCTTTTCAGAGAAAGGGCCTTGATTCTACATCGTCGCACAACACAAAGAACAACTAAGAGGAATGCAAGTTGAATTACCCTTCAGGCGACTCCATTGCAACCAAGGGATAACATGGACATAGTAAACCATACAGAACACAACTAATATCCTTAGTCGTCATCTAAAAAGTTTACCCCCATTTTTATTTTACCTTTATTTAACTAGGCAAGTCAGTTAAGAACAAATTCTTATTTTCAATGACTGCCTAGGAACAGTGGGTTAACTGCCTTGTTCAGGGGCAGAAAGACAGATTTGTACCTTGTCAGCTCGGGGATTTGATCTTGCAACCTTACGGTTACTAGTCCAACGCTCTAACCACTAGACTACCTGCCGCCCCCATGAGTAGAAAAGTTACAAAGTTACAGAAAGGGACATTTTACTCAAAAAACAACATTTTAATGAGTGAAATGGTTATCGAGTAAAATTCCCCTTTAACATTGAAGTTATTTCAGTAAATTTAACAAAAACTGAAATGCCGAAACTTGAACATTAGTGAAGTCATTACAAAAGATTACATTCAAATGTGGCCTACACTGTACGTACAGAACAGAACACTGACTACCAGAACACTGACTCCCAGGTGACCCCGAGTCGATATTCACGTCATAAGAAGGAATTCCCCTCAATCACAAATTGGGGAAAGCAAACATTATTTTCCAGCAGCAACCGCTCAAATAAACAAAGAGAAACGACAGTCCATCACTCCTTTAAGACATGAAGGTCTGTCTATCCGAAAAATTTCAAGAACTTTGAAAGTTTCTTCAAGTGCAGTCGCAAAAACCATCAAGTGCTATGATGAAACTGGCTCTCATGAGGACCGCCACAGAAAAGGAAGACCCAGAGTTACCTCTGCTGCAGAGGATAAGTTCACTAGAGTTACCAGCTTCAGAAATTTCAGCCCAAGTAAATGCCTCACAGTTCAAGAAACAAATACAGTGCCTTGCGAAAGTATTCGGCCCCCTTGAACTTTGCGACCTTTTGCCACATTTCAGGCTTCAAACATAAAGATATAAAACTGTATTTTTTGTGAAGAATCAACAACAAGTGGGACACAATCATGAAGTGGAACGACATTTGTTGGATATTTCAAACTTTTTTAACAAATCAAAAACTGAAAAATTGGGCGTGCAAAATTATTCAGCCCCTTTACTTTCAGTGCAACAAACTCTCTCCAGAAGTTCAGTGAGGATCTCTGAATGATCCAATGTTGACCTAAATGACTAATGATGATAAATACAATCCACCTGTGTGTAATCAAGTCTCCGTATAAATGCACCTGCACTGTGATAGTCTCAGAGGTCCGTTAAAAGCGCAGAGAGCATCATGAAGAACAATGAACACACCAGGCAGGTCCGAGATACTGTTGTGAAGAAGTTTAAAGCCGGATTTGGATACAAAAAGATTTCCCAAGCTTTAAACATCCCAAGGAGCACTGTGCAAGCAATAATATTGAAATGGAAGGAGTATCAGACCACTGCAAATCTACCAAGACCTGGCCGTCCCTCTAAACTTTCAGCTCATACAAGGAGAAGACTGATCAGAGATGCAGCCAAGAGGCCCATGATCACTCTGGATAAACTGCAGAGATCTACAGCTGAGGTGGGAGACTCTGTCCATAGGACAACAATCAGTCGTAAATTGCACAAATCTGGCCTTTATGGAAGAGTGGCAAGAAGAAAGCCATTTCTTAAAGATATCCATAAAAAGTGTTGTTTAAAGTTTGCCACAAGCCACCTGGGAGACACACTAAACATGTGGAAGAAGGTGCTCTGGTCAGATGAAACCAAAATTGAACTTTTTGGCAACAATGCAAAACGTTATGTTTGGCGTAAAAGCAACACCGCTGAACACACCATCCCCACTGTCAAACATGGTGGTGGCAGCATCATGGTTTGGGCCTGCTTTTCTTCAGCAGGGACAGGGAAGATGGTTAAACTTGATGGGAAGATGGATGGAGCCAAATACAGGACCATTCTGGAAGAAAACCTGATGGAGTCTGCAAAAGACCTGAGACTGGGACGGAGATTTGTCTTCCAACAAGACAATGATCCAAAACATAAAGCAAAATCTACAATGGAATGGTTCAAAAATAAACATATCCAGGTGTTAGAATGGCCAAGTCAAAGTCCAGACCTGAATCCAATCGAGAATCTGTGGAAAGAACTGAAAACTGCTGTTCACAAATGCTCTCCATCCAACCTCACTGAGCTCGAGCTGTTTTGCAAGGAGGAATGGGAAAAAATGTCAGTCTCTCGATGTGCAAAACTGATAGAGACATACCCCAAGCGACTTACAGCTGTAATCGCAGCAAAAGGTGGCGCTACAAAGTATTAATTTAAGGGGGCTGAATAATTTTGCACGCCCAATTTTTCAGTTTTTGATTTGTTAAAAAAAGTTTGAAATATCCAATAAATGTCGTTCTACTTCATGATTGTGTCCCACTTGTTGTTGATTCTTCACAACAACAAAAAAACAACTGGAATGAGTAGGTGTGTCCAAACCTTTGACTGGTACTGTATATATATCTGATGAAACTCTGAATTTGGCCTTAATGCCATTAGCCCACAGAAATGCATTGAATAACAGATTCATACATGGGAAAAAAATATTGTAAAAAAATTTAATAAAAAGGAAGTTCATTTTAAATTCTCTGTCCTATATCTGAGTGCTATTAGTAAGATCAGGGAATTATTATATATATATATTTTTTACACATATTTAACAAAGAAATTGGCACTAAACTACTTCCATATACACTGAGTGTACAAAACATTATGCACACACTTATTTAACCTGTTTCCTCCCCTTCATCTACACTGACTGAAGTGGATTTAAGTGACATCAATAAGGGATCGTCCATGACAGACTGACCAGGTGAAAGCTATGATCCCTTATTGATGTCACTTATTAAATCCACTTCAATCAGTGTAGATGAAGGGGAGGAAACAGGTTAAAATTACTATTTTGAAGTCCTGAGACAATTGAGAAATGTATTCTGTGTGTGTGCCATTCAGAGGGTGAATGGGCAAGACAAAATATTGAAGTGCCTTTGAATAGGGTATGGCAGTAGGTGCCAGGCGCACCGGTTTGTGTCAAGAACTGCAACGCTGCTGGGTTTTTCACGCTGAACAGATTCCTGTGTGTATCAAGAATGGTCCACCACCCAAAAGACATCCAGCAAACTTGACATTGTAGGAAGCACTGGAGTCAACATGGGCCAGCATCCCAGCGGAACACTTGACACCTTGTAGAGTCCATGCTCTGGCGAATTGAGGCTGTTCTGAGGGCAAAGAGGGGGTGCAACTCAATATTTTCTGTACACTCAGTTTATACTTCCATTAATATTTATCTGGTACCGTGCTACCTTCAGATTAGTCTTGTCGACGTCCTAGAACAAAGCAAAACGAAATTGACATTTATGAGAGTCTCCCCGTTCCATAGAGGGGTCATATTTGTGTGTAGCCCAAACTGTTCGGATGCTACAGACGTTAGCAGATTGTAGGTACCAACTTCAGACGAGTCCCGTGACGCTTGTGGGGTCGTAGAGCAAAACGGAGAACACCATCGTATTTGGGAGAGTCTCATCTGTCCATTGAGTGGTCATATTAGTTAGGCCAAACCATTCAGACGCTACAGAAGTATTCTTGAGAAGACCGATGGAAGACCGTGGCGCAGTGTTTAAGGGCGCTGTACTGCAGCGCCAGCAGAGACTCTAGGTTCGCGCCCAGGCTCTGTCGTAACCGGCCGCGACCGGGAAGTTCGTGGGGCGACGCACAATTGGCCTAGCGTCGTCCAGGTTAGGGAGGGTCTGGCCGGTAGGGAAATCCTTGTCTGATCGTGCACCAGCGACTCCTGTGGCAGGCCGGGCGCAGTGCGCGCTAACCAAAGGTTGCCAGGTGCACGGTGTTTCCTCCGACACATTGGTGCGCCTGGCTTCCGGGTTGGATGGCGCTGTGTTAAGAAGCAGTGCGGCTTGGTTGGGTTGTGTATCGGAGGACGCATGACTTTCAACCTTCGTCTCTCCCGAGCCCGTACGGGAGTTGTAGCGATGAGACAAGATAGTAGCTACTAAAAAAACAAACAATTGGATACCACGAAATTGGGGAGAAAAAAGGCTAAAATTCAAAAAAAAAAAAAAAAAAAAAAGAGAAGACCGATTTTCAGGATGTCTCATGGTCTGACAAACACCTCTGTAGCTCAGCCACCTTCCACCGCAGATGCCGCAGATTGGCAGATGCGGATGCCGCAGATTGGCGGATGCAGTGGATTGCAACGCATCCCATGCAAAATACAGATATCTCTATCTTACAAAGATGTATTTTAACAGGGATGTTTTTATTATGCTAATTAGATTTCCGCAGGGCGGGAACATTGACTAAGGGGTTAAGCCATTTTTATCATATGTGTTGACCTGGTATCAAATAATGGATGTCTAATGGCTATGTCTGGATGTAATTTGACTGAGGCGAAAAGGTCACGAGGTGTGGTTGATGATTCTGACCTCTTGGTGTTGTGGATGGTGGTGCCGCCCAGTACGATCCGAACCCCAGGCACGGTGCGGTTCAGGTTATAGATCGCCAGTGCCTCCTCATAGGTGGCCCCTCCGATGACAAAGACTATGATATCCTGTGGCCTGAAGAGGAAATACATGGTTACCCCTGATAGGCTATCATCTGGTTGGGGTAATCCAATAATGGTGATGAACCGTAAGCCTATCTGTGCTCATACACACAGAATATGTGTTTTTACGTATCAGTAACACATGCATCAGTAACAGTGTGTGTGTTTGGCTATACAGGTGTAGGGTCTGAGGTTGTGTCTAAGTGTGTGTGTGTGTCACTCTACCTGTCTCTAAGGGAGCTGGGTCCTAAGTAGGGGAAATGACTGTCCTTCAGCCGCCCCTTAATCAGCTGGTCCAAGGTCTCCTGCAGTAACGGTGCATGCTGCGTGTACACATTCTCAACTCCCTGGAGACACGCACGCACACACACAAAACAAAGGTTTTTTATTAGAAACTGATCGAGGATGGATAGATGGACACACAACTCCAGCTAGTATCTGTCTAAATTGTGGAGAGAACGGTGTACCTTCAGCCCCTTGAAGAACTGTTTGGTGATGGCGACTGCATCTTGGGGGTTGACGAGGTCACTTCCTCTCACCCTCTTCCCTCCATACTCCACCATGGACGTTACCATCTGAGGTAAAAGATTAAACAGGATAAACAGGCATACGTTGATTCTTCTAACCTGGTTTTCACCTAGATTGGTGAGACAGATACATTAAACATACTGTATTGTACATTGTTGAGTTGAACGTATATTTATTTATCCTCAGAGGCATTGACAAATCCCAAAATAATAACATCCTCCACATAATATATAGACAGGTACAACAACAGTATTCAGTCCTCATATTGCCAAGGGCCAGGTAGTATACAGTCCTCATATTTCCAAGGGCCAGGTAGTATACAGTCCTCATATTGCCAAGGGCCAGGTAGTATACAGTCCTCATATTGACAAGGGCCAGGTAGTGGTACAGTATAGAATGTTCCCTTACCCTGCAATGCTTCTCTGACACGCCCTTCCTGTTGAGCTCCTCCATGAGGCCCGGCAGGATGCTGCTACTGTGTCTCTCGTAGCGCAGTGCGTACAGCATCACCAGGCGAACCGCGTCCATCTCGCTCACCCGCGGGTTCTGCAGCAGCCGACGCACGTTCTGCAGAACAACAGGGACTATAATTTCCATAGCCTTTAATACAGACTTAAATGATTTATTTTCAATAACACTTCACTATGATTTCTATGTGCAGTGTTTTATTGTTTTCTGAAAGTCACTTATTATTACAAGTGGCCAAGTCAATATACAATACAGCAGTAGGCTGTATTCTTCTTCAACAAACAGGGAACATTTTGTATTTTTTTATGCTTTTATGTGAACTGTGTGTGTTATGGTATAATAAAGCATTGAGCTGTAAGCACCCTCCAGAAAAAAACATGTGATGTCACATGTTCATTGTTGACAGTGATAGGACCCCTACATTTACATACTGGGCAGTTCGGTCTGGTGCCTGCTCTTTGTCTACCGGTCTACCACATGTCATGTCTATTTCAGGCCTGTGTCTGGTCAGTGTCTAGTCTCTGCCTGGTTCATATTTGACATGCGTTTCATCTACATACAGAATCTAGTAGTGTGATTCTAGTCCGTCTCTGGCACCAAGTCAGTGCAGAGCAGGGTTGTAGTGTTGATTCATTTCAACAGCCAATTCAGGAAACTCAATTGGTAATAACAGAAATGTTTCCTACAGGTAAATTGAAAAATAAAATACAGTGCATTCGGAAAGTATTCAGACCCCTTGACTTTTTCCAATTTTGTTACGTTATAGCCTTATTCTAAAATTGTTTAAATTATTGTTTTTCCTCATCTACACACAATACCCCATAATGACAAAGCAAAAACAGGTTTTTAGAAATGTTAGCAAATTTATTAAAAATGAATAACAGAAATACCTTATTTACATAGGTATTCAGACCCATTGCTACGAGACTCGAAATTGAGCTCAGATGCATCCTGTTTCCATTTATCATCCTTGAGATATTTCTACAACTTGATTGGAGTCCACCTGTGGTAAATTCAATTGATTGGACATGATTTGGAAAGGAACACACCTGTCTATATTAGGTCCCACAGTTGACAGTGCATGTCAGAGCAAAAACCCAGCCATGAGGTCGAAGGAATTGTCAATAAAGCTCAGAGACAGGATTGTGTCGATGCATAGATCTGGGGAAGGGTACCAAAACATTTCTGGAACATTGAAGGTCCCCAAGAACACAGTTGCCTCATTCATTCTTAAATTGAATAAGTTTGGAACCACCAAGACTCTTCATTGAGCTGGCCGCCCAGCCAAACTGAACTGAACTGAGAAGGGCCTTGGTAAGGGAGGTGATCAAGAACCCAATGGTCACTCTGACAGAGCTCACATGATAGCCCGCTTGGAGTTTGCCAAAAGGCACCTAAAGACTCTCAGACCATGAGAAACAAGATTTTCTGGTCTGATGAATCCAAGATTTAACTCTTTGGCCGGAATGCCAAGCATCACGTCTGGAGGAAACCAGGCCCAGGTTGGGGTGAAGGTTCACCTTACAAAAGGACATCAGCCGAGACAACGCAGGAGTGGCTTTGGGATAAGTCTCTGAATGTCCTTGAGTGGCCCAGCCAGAGCCCGGACATTAACCCGATCGAACATATCTGGAGACCTGAAAATAGCTGTGCAGTGACGCTCCCCATCCAACCTGACAGAGCTTGAGAGGATCTGCAGAGAAGAATGGAAAAAAACTCCCCAAATACAGGTGTGCCAAGCTTGTAGCATCATACCCAAGAAGACTGTAATCGCTGCCAAAGGTGCTTCAACAAAGTCTGAATACATATGGAAATGTCATATCAATGTTGAATTCTTAATACATTTCTAAAAACCTGGTGTTGATTTGTCATTACTGGGTATTGTGTGTAGATGAGTAAAAAAAACAATTTAATCCATTTTAAAATAAGGCTGTAACGTAACAAAGTGAATACTAAGGGATACTTCAGGATTCTGTCAATGAGGCCCTTTATCCACTCCCCCAGAGTCAGATGAACTTGTGGATACCATTTTTGTCTCTGTGTCCATTATGAAGGAAGTTAGAGGTAGTTTCTCAAGCCAACGCTAACTAGCATTAGTGCAATGTCTGGAAATCTATGGGTATCTGCTAGCATGCAAACCTAACTCTAACTTCCTTCATACTGGACACAGAGAAATAACTGAGGAAGTAAATGAAGGACCTCATTGCCAAAATCCCAAAATATCCGTTTAACTCCAGAGCAGAGTCTTACCTGTGATGCACTTGAGTGGTCATTCTGGCAGGCCAGCTCCTGCTCCAGCTCTGACACCTCCATCAGCTGCCTCTCGCTCACCAGGCGAGACAGCTCGCCCACCACAGTCACGTGCTTCGACACTGTACCCGACATCTTTTTGAACTGGGGGTAGTTGTCTACAAACGCCTGCAGAGAAAAACAGAGGGAATGATTAAAAAGAAGAAAACAGAATGATTTCTTAAACTTGCAGCAATTATTATTTGTAGTTTGTATCATTATTGGAATTAAGACATAATTTATCTCATTCCGAGTGGTTATTAACCAATGTGGCTGAGAAGTATTAGTGGTTCTAAATGCTACAGCTACAACTGCTACAGGACATGCTGGGAAATTGAGTTCTTGTGGGACAACAGTGCCCAGGTCTCACCTTCATATCAGAGATGGACTCCAGCTTCTGTTGCTCCTTGGGCTTCTTCTTCTGAAAGTCCTCCATCAGGTTCTTGATGTTTGTGCCAATCTCTCCAAAGTTCAGGTACAGATTCTGAATAACAGAATGTGAGAGTGAATTGGAAGTTGTTAGCCAACATCTGGCCCTGTCGGAATTCTTAAACTTCCCCATTGACCGGCCGCTACACATTCTGCCATTTTTTTCATTCCGAGTCTTCTTAAAGAGGTTTGCTGGCTAGCGTTCCTAACCTTTAGGCAAGGGATCATCAGCTAGATTAAGCCGGAGCAGACGCTACTAACTTTAAACGCTGTGTCGGTGGCATAGTGGGGCTCCCCTGTTCCATCTACTGCTGCCCCCTGGACACTACGATAATTTGGCTACATAGCTGATGCCTACTGGACTGTCCATTAATCACAGTACTCCATTCTGTTTATTTATTTTTTATCTGTCGGCCCCAGCCGCGAACTCAGGCTCTGTGTGTAGTTAATCCGACCCTCTCTGCCTAGTCATCGCCATTTTACCTGCTGTTGTCGTGTTAGCTGATTAGCTGTTTTTGTCTCACCTGTTGTTTTAGCTAGCTCTCTCAATCAACACCTGTGATTACTTTATGCCTCGCTGTATGTCTCTCTCAAATGTCAATATGCCTTGTATACTGTTGTTCAGGTTAGTTATCATTGTTTTAGTTTACAATGGACCCCCTAGTTCCACTCTTTATACCTCTGATACCTCCTTTGTCCCATCTCCCACACATGCGGTAACCTCACCCATTACAACCAGCATGTCCAGAGATACAACCTCTCTTATCATCACCCAGTGCCTGGGCTTACCTCCGCTGTACCCGCACCCCACCATACCCCTGTCTGCGCATTATGCCCTGAATATATTCTACCACGCCCAGAAATTTGCTCCTTTTATTATTTTTCCCCAACACTCTAGGCGACCAGTTTTGATAGACTTTAGCCGCACCCCCATTCTACTCCTCCTCTGTTCCGCAGGTGATGTAGAGGTAAACCCAGGTCCTGCATGTCCCCAGGCACCCTCATTTGTTGACTTCTGTGATCGAAAAAGCCTTGGTTTCATGCATGTCAACATCAGAAGCCTCCTCCCTAAGTTTGTTTTACTCACTGCTTTAGCACACTCTGCCAACCCTGATGTCCTTGCTGTGTCTGAATCCTGGCTTAAGAAGGCCACCAAAAATTCTGAGATTTCCATACCCAACTATAACATTTTCCGTCAAGATAGAACTGCCAAAGGGGGAGGAGTTGCAGTCTACTGCAGAGATAGCCTGCAAAGTAACGTCATACTTTCCAGGTCCATACCCAAACAGTCCTACAATCTAAGCTAGATGCCCTCAATCTCACACAAATCATCAAGGAACCCACCAGGTACAACCCTAAATCTGTAAACAAGGGCACCCTCATAGACGTTATCCTGACCAACTGGCCCTCCAAAAACACCTTCGCTGTCTTCAATCAGGATCTCAGCGACCACTGCCTCATTGCCTGTATCCGCTACGGGTCCGCAGTCAAACGACCACCCCTAATCACTGTCAAACGATCCCTAAAACACTACTAAGAGCAGGCCTTTCTAATCGACCTGGCCCGGGTATCCTGGAAGGATATTGACCTCATCCCGTCAGTTGAGGATGCCTGGTCATTCTTTAAAAGTAACTTCCTCACCATCTTAGATAAGCATGCTCCGTTCCAAAAATGCAGAACTAAGAACAGATATAGCCCCTGGTTCACTCCAGACCTGACTGCCCTCGACCAGCACAAAAACATTCTGTGGCGGACTGCAATAGCATCGAATAGTCCCCGCAATATGCAACTGTTCAGGGAAGTCAGGAACCAATACACGCAGTCAGTCAGGAAAGCAAAGGCCAGCTTTTTCAAGCAGAAATTTGCATCCTGTAGCTCTAACTCCAAAAAGTTCTGGGACACTGTAAAGTCCATGGAGAACAAGAGCACCTCCTCCCAGCTGCCCACTGCACTGAGGCTAGGTAACACGGTCACTACCGATAAATCCATGATAATCGAAAACTTCAACAAGCATTTCTCAACGGCTGGCCATGTCTTCCTCCTGGCTACTCCAACCTCGGCCAACAGCTCCACCCCCCCCCCCCCCCCCCCCCTCCCCCGCAGCTACTCGCCCAAGCCTCCCCAAATCCAGATAGCAGATGTTCTGAAAGAGCTGCAAAACCTGGACCCGTACAAATCAGCTGGGCTTGACAATCTGGACCCTCTATTTCTGAAACTATCCGCCGCCATTGTCGCAACCCCTATTACCAGCCTGTTCAACCTCTCATATCGTCTGAGATCCCCAAGGACTGGAAAGCTGCCACGGTCATCCCCCTCTTCAAAGGGGGAGACACCCTGGACCCAAACTGTTACAGACCTATATCCATCCTGCCCTGCCTATCTAAGGTCTTTGAAAGCCACTTCAACAAACAGATCACTGACCATCTCGATTTCCACCGCACCTTCTCTGCTTTCCGAGACGGTCACGGGTGCACCTCAGCCACGCTAAAGGTACTAAACGATATCATAACTGCCATCGATAAAAGACAGTACTGTGCAGTCGTCTTCATCGACCTAGCCAAGGCTTTCAACTCTGTCAATCACCATATTCTTATCGGCAGACTCAGTAGCCTCGGTTTTTCTAATGACTGCCTTGCCTGGTTCTCCAACTACTTTGCAGACAGAGTTCAGTGTGTCAAATCGGATGGCATGTTGTCCGGTCCTCTGGCAGTCTCTATGGAGGTGCCACAGGGTTCAATTCTCGGGCCAACTCTTTTCTCTGTATATATCAGATGTTGCTCTTGCTGCGGGCGATTCCCTGATCCACCTCTATGCAGATGACACCATTCTGTATACTTCTGGCCCTTCCTTGGACACTGTGCTATCTAACCTCCAAACGAGCTTCAATGCCATACAACACTCCTTCTGTGGCCTCCAACTGCTCTTAAACGCTAGTAAAACCAAATGTATGCTTTTCAACCGTTACCTGCCTGCACCCGCACGCCCGACTAGCATCACCACCCAGGATGGTTCCGACCTAGAATATGTGGACATCTATAAGTACCTAGGTGTCTGGCTAGACTGTAAACTCTCCTTCCTTTTCAAACATCTCCAATCCAAAATCAAATCTAGAATCGGCTTTCTATTTCGCAACAAAGCCTCCTTCACTCATGCCGCCAAACTTACCCTAGTAAAACTGACTATCTTACCAATCCTCGACTTCGGGGATGTCATCTACAAAATGGCTTCCAATACTCTACTCAGCAAACTGGATGCAGTTTATCACAGGGCCAACCGTTTTGTTACTAAAGCACCTTATACCACCCACCACTGCAACCTGTATGCTCTAGTCGGCTGGCCCTCACTACATATTCGTCGCCAGACCCACTGGCTCCAGGTCATCTACAAGTCCATGCTAGGTAAAGCTCCGCCTTATCTCAGTTCACTGGTCACGATGGCAACACCCACCCGTAGCACACGCTCCAGCAGGTGTATCTCACTGATCATCCCTAAAGCCAACACCTCATTTGGCCGCCTTTCCTTCCAGTTCTCTGCTGCCTGTGACTGGAACGAATTGCAAAAATCGTTGAAGTTGGAGACTTTTATCTCCCTCACCAACTTTAAACATCTGCTATCTGAGCAGCTAACCGATTGCTGCAGCTGTACATAGTCCATCGGTAAATAGCCCACCCAATTTACCTACCTCATCCCCATACTGTTTTTATTTATTTACTTTTCTGCTCTTTTGCACACCAGTATCTCAACCTGCATATGACCATCTGATCATTTATCACTCCAGTGTTAAACTGCTAAATTGTAATTATTCGCCTACCTCCTCATGCCTTTTGCACACAATGTATATAGACTTTTATTTATTTATTTATATATATATATATATATATATATATATATATATATATATATATATATATATATATATATATATATATAAAACA
Organism: Oncorhynchus mykiss; assembly: GCF_057628025.1. Lineage (NCBI taxonomy): Eukaryota > Metazoa > Chordata > Actinopteri > Salmoniformes > Salmonidae > Oncorhynchus > Oncorhynchus mykiss. The sequence continues at coordinate 31,631,233 of NC_143051.1, forward strand.
AAAATTGACTGTGTTATTGATTTGTTTATTGTTTACTCCATTTGTAACTCTGTGTTGCTGTCTGTTCACACTGCTATGCTTTATCTTGGCCAGGTCGCAGTTGTAAATGATAACTTGTTCTCAACTAGCCTACCTGGTTAAATAAAGGTTAAATAAAAAAATAAAAAGCCACAGACGATTTATTCTTGAGCGGATGGTCAGGGGGCCGGAATAAATTACAAAAAATGTGTAGACTGCAAATTGTCCTGCAAGAAGCCCAAATAGATATAACATTTGACGGAAACATAATAATTTCAAATCTTGCTTACATTTGTACATGATCACATATTTATCTATTATGCATGGGAATAGTTTGGAACAGATTTCAAAAATTAAAAATCGCTTGGTGCTATAATACTGGTGTTTTTACAATCATTTATGTCCAACATTAAGAAAATAAAATTTGTATAACCCTGCTCTAGGCTACCAGCCAGCTGGCCCAATGGGACCATTTCAAAGCCAAAGAATTGGAACCAGGCCTAGAGACTCACATTGGCATAGAACTCATCGTTCTCTGCAGACAGCACCACCTCCTTCAGGTCCTTGCTGATCCCTGGGACTCTTGACAGGTCAATGCGGTTGTTGTTGAGGCCAAGCAGCTCGTGCACCATGGCCTGGTACGTCCACTAGATGGAGCAGGGAAACAAACAATGAAACCAAAACAATGAAACCTACAATTAAATAAAGTTAATGTCATCTCTAAATTCCTTCAGCGATGAAGAGTATATGTAGTTTAACCAATTGATTAGCTTGTCTAATGAGCTAAAGATTGGTTCATTAGCTGTGACACAAAGGGCCATGAGTACATGACCTAGTTTACAGTGCAGGTTGCAGGCTTGGTAAATGTAAGTACAAGACTCTGCTGCCCCCAAGTGATCAGAGGCTGCAGTACACGTCAGAATGATGTGAATATACTGTCTGTACATAGTATGACTATAATGACCTGGTCATTGCCTATCTTTTGTAATAATGTAGCCTGGGTTCCCGGCTGATAAAACATTCAGTCTGGTCCCTGGCTAGAAAACATGTATACCAAACATATATTATCTAAGTAGATTATCTTAGAAATGATTTTCTACTAGTTCCCCCAAAAAATTCAGATAATACTTAGTTTCACTTAGTTTTGGAGCATTTACTTCTGTTGTGCATACTGAATACAACCCTGACTCTTAATTTTGACATGGTTGAGTCGTGGGGTGATGGAGTCATCACTCTGACTCTTAGTTCTGACCTGGTTGAGTAGTGGGGTGATGGCGTCATCGCTGCGGTCCAAGATGAGCAGGAGAGGAGGCACCTCTGTCTTCCTGAAGTCAAACAGCTCATACTCCTTGGTGATTATTTGCTGGGGGAGGAGATGGGTAGTGAGATTGCGTGTGTGTGTATGTGCGTGTGATAGGTGTGCATGTGATATTAGTCACCTTTACGCTCTCTCCCAGTCGCTTGGCCATGTCTGAGGACAGCTGGTAGCGGATCATGGGACATTTTTTCAGGGCCAGCAGCACCGAGGTCAGACCCTGGGTGGTACGTGGCAGGAGAGTTGGCTCCCAGCTACGACCCTGCAATACACACACACACAATGAGATATGAATGCACTCTGTAAATAGATCCAAAATACAGAGGGAATATGACATACGCAGAGACAAATAGAAAACGTTAATCTAAAATCAATGCAGATGAATAATGGTTCACTTTATAAACTGTCACATATCTAAAGCGTCATGGCCTATTTGCATGTCTTACCCTTGCCACACCACTGAGGTTGAGGGAGAAAAGGTGTGGGTTCACAGCAATGAAGTCTCCATAGAACTCCTGCAGTCATATGAGAGAACCTATTAATTTCCAGTTTAAAATGTCAAAAGATATCTCATACTCATTTCTACTATTACAAGACTATATGTAGCGTGAAGGGGTTCTAACTAGAAATGATACAACATTTAGATTTAGGACAAGTAGGTTAAACCTATGGAGCATCATTCTGCCCCAAAAAATATACAAATAAAAGTCCAGAATAGTAAAAAATAAAAGTTGGGTACCTAAAGCATGGTTCCTGTCCTACAGTACTGCCCTTAGTGTTAACTTACCTGCACTTCTGCGACCACCTCCTGTTCATCCGCCTCGGCCAGGGCTTTTATCTCACTCTTACTGATGACGTTGCTGAAGTCTAAAAAGGATTATGAGGAGGATGTCACCCATACGGAAAAATATATTAGAATATATTTCGATAAAATCTGAATATATTTGGGAAATGTATTGATCAAATATATAAATAAATAAAATACATGTACATATAGTTGAAAAAAAATACACATTCACACCTCACAACCCTCTCTACCTCAATGATAATGTTGAGTATCTATTGACCTCTGGGAACCTAATGCTAAAGTACCAAAATGGCGTTTTGCAAGCAAAAGTTGGATCATTGAGTTGTAGTTGAAAATAAATTCTGCAGCTTTTGAGGTATAGGCTACCTGCCAATTATGAAACATAGTAAAAAATAATTGAGGTGTTTCGAAATGACACTTGAATGTAGAATGTATGTAAATCTATTTTCCCGAGCTGTCAATCACAATTTTTGTCAAAATTGCTCAGGCTCAGTAAATTTGGTTGGGGATCATTTATGGACATCTTCATTTATGGACATCTTCAAACGTATTAAATATAAAGAACATAAATACCTTATTTACATAAGTATTCAGACCCTTTGCTATGAGACTCGAAATTGAGCTCAGGTGTATCCTGTTTCCATTGATCATCCTTGAGATGTTTTGGATTTGGAAAGGCACACACACCTGTCTATATAAGGCCCCACAGTTGACAGTGCACGTCACAGCAAAAACCAAGCCTTGAGGTAGAAGGAATTGTCCGTAGAGCCTCGAGAGAGGATTGTATCGAGGCACAGATCTGGGGAAGGGTACCAAAAATGTCTGCAGCATTGAAGGTCCCCAAGAACACAGTGGCCCATTCCTAAGTGGAAGTTTGGAACCACCAAGACTTTTCCCAGAGCTGGCCGCCCAGCCAAACTGAGCAGTCGGGGGAGAAGGGCCTTGGTCAGGGAGGTGACCAAGAACCCATAGGTCACTCTGACATAACTCTAGAGTTCCTCAGTGGGGATGGAAGAACCTTACAGAAGGACAACCATCTCTGCAGCACTCCACCAATCAGGCCTTTATGTTAGAGTGACCAGACAGAAGCCACTCCTCAGTAAAACGCACATGACAGCCCGCTTGGAGTTTGCCAAAAGGCACCTAAAGGACTCTCAGACCATGAGAAACAAGATACTCTGATCTAATGAAACCAAGATTGAACTCTTTGGCCCCAATGCCAAGCGTCACATCTGGAGGAAACCTAGCACCATACCTACGGTCAAGCATGGTGCTGGCATCATCATACTGTGGGGATGGTTTTCAGCGGCAGCGATTGGGAAACTAGTCAGGATCAAAGCAAAAATGAACTGAGCAAAGTACAGAGAGATCCTTGATGAAAACCTGCTCCAGAGCTCTCAAGACCTCAGACTGGGGCGAAGGTTCACCTTCCAACAGGACAACGACCCTAAGCACACAGCCAAGACAATGCAGGAGTGGCTTCAGAACAAGTCTCTGAATGTCCTTGAGTGACCCAGCCAGAGCCCGGACTTGAACCCAACCGAACATCTCTGGAGAGACCTGAAAATAGCTTTGCAGCAACGATCCCCATCCAACCTGACAGAGCTTGAGAGGATCTGCAGAGAATAATGGGATAAAGTCCCCAAATACAGGTGTGCCGAGCTTGTAGCGTCATACCCAAGAAGACTAAAGGCTGTAATTGTTGCCAAAGGTGCTTCAACAAAGTACTGAGTAAAGAATCTGAATACTTATGTAAATGTAATATATATTTATTTTTTAACCTTTTTTTTTTTTATATTTATTTTTTTACAAATTTGCAAAAATGTATAAAGCCTGTATTTGTTTTGTCATTATGGTGTATTGTTTGTAGATTGATGAGGGGGGAAAATAAGGCTGTAACCTAACAAAATGTGGAAAAGGTCAAGGGGTCTGAATACTTTCCAAAAAGGCACTGTACATGTTGTTAAAAAACTTGTCAATATATTATTTTTTCTGTATGGGCAATTGCCGTCACCATGAAATTACTGAGTTGTCATAATTCGCTGTTGATGCATGGGCAATCAATTTTGAGTCTATAGGTCTAAAACATATAAATGATCCAGAGACATAAGATCTTAGATCAAATACAGATAACAAGGACTATCTAAAAACGTTCACAAGAATCAGAACATTGAACCATATGATTTGAACAACAGTGCAGAAATCCTTACAGATGAAGTAGACACTGTACTTGGGTCGCCGGAGCTCCTGTATCAGATTTTCCACATTCTCCTGTAATGAGGGCAGAGAGAAAGTCAGGGGTGTCATACAAATCCAAAATTGAGCACGACTAAAGTATTTTGCCTCCAAATAGTGCACAGTGTATGGATGCAATGCAATATGGAGTGTACATTTGGTATAGGTACAATAAAGCAGTTGAAATATGCATTTATACAGTTATGGATGGACACAATCCAGTAGATACAGAATGTGTAGGCAAAAGTCTTAAAGGCCTGGTGCAGTCAAAAACATGATTCCCCCTGTGTTTAATATATATTTCCACACTATGAGGTTGGAATAATACTGTGAATTTGTGAAAAAGATTATCCCTTTTAGTGTAAGAGCTGTTTGAAAAGACCGCCTGAGTCTGTTTTGGCCTTCCATGGTGAAATCGCCAAGAAGCTATTTGTTTATTTTTTTTACAATTTTAAATGAAAACAATCATAGAAAGTGACTTAGTTGTTTCCCAGATATGATTTGATATAGAGATAAAAACAGATGAATTGGACCTTTAATGCAGAGCAAAGGCTGGCTACAATGTGTATACAGTGACTGGGGCACCTTGGTTGGCCTGAGGAAGCAGATGGCTTTGAGGTGCTTCATGTTGTCTCGATTCTGCGAGTCGATTCTTTCGAACAGGTAGACCTCCTTCTGTAGTATCTCAGATTGAGTGTAGACCACACTGACGATGCTGGTCTGATGAGACAAACACAAACAAATAGGCATGTGGTGCAGTACATTCCTTTTTACCTGAGCCAGAGATTTTGCTGAGAGATGAATGAGATTCAATATTTTCCTTCCATCACTGGTTGTGACAGCTGAAAGGTTACAGTCCTGAATATGGTCTTGAGTCCAAATGATGCAGGCCTATCCACATTTGTGTATCCACCTCTCTGATCTTTTTCCTATGCAACTTCCAATGGGAATAGATGCAGACAATATTACATTATCAACACATCTTGGTTCTCCTATCTATATTATTAACATTTCCCAGGAATTGTCGAATAACTCAAGGTTATGTCCCTTCAACGTGTCTGTCTCTGATAGACAATGGATATCAACAAAAGTAACCTGATACATTGTAACCACTGTAACGTTACATCGTTAGAACTACTACATTGTAACCATTCTAGCTACAATTACTTACCGTCTCTTTATCCATGAGCAGAACCTTCATCCCTGGTCCGCTGTTTTCTATCATTTTGGATATATACTGCTTGACAGCAAGTGTCACATTCATTTTGACAATGTTCTAAAATGCTAATGATGGCAGCTTGAAAAATACACAAAGGCCGAATTATATTCGGTAAAGGTCTCTTATACCAGGTAACGCTTCACTTCGTTTGGTCAAATTAACCTATTGTTGACAAATGTTCAGCTCAGCTGAGGTTGGTTACAGCTGTCTGCTTCGAAATGAACCTCGAGATACATTTCCGGGTGAAGAATTGGTTAACTGATCCAGAACCAGTTCGTAGAGCAAACGCTCAGGCAAAAGCATTAACTGAGCATGCATTTCACTGATCCGAAGTCAGCATATGTTTGTTATATCCCACAATGCACCTCCAATTGTTTAAGACGAGGACGCCTTTTTGGTAAGGGCAAACCATTCAAATGAACCACATTGCTAAATATTGAGATGTACAAATAGCATATAATTTATTGCAGTCTTTAAAGTAAGTAACCATTTTAAAGGTAATTTAACTAAACAAAATAACTGTGGTGTAAAAATTTTAAACATGAAAAATACTGAATTTTATTACATTCGTCAGTCTATTCAACAGCATGAAGACCATTGTAACAATAATAAACTGCAATGCAATTCAATACAGTAAAAAAATGTGATCAAAACATACAGTATTGTAATAAAACATGATACAAGCATTGATGCATTTGTATTTTCCCACAATATAAACTCAGCAAAAAAAGAAAGTCCCTTTTTCAGGACCCAGTCTTTCAAAAATAATTCTGAAAAACCAAATAACTTCACAGATCTTCATTGTAAAGGGTTTAAACACTGTTTCCCATGCTTGTCCAATGAACCATAAACAATTGATGAAAATACACCAGTGGAACAGTCGTTAAGACACTAACAGCTTACAGAAGGTAGGAAATTAAGGTCACAGTTATGAAAACTTAGGACACTAAAGAGGCCTTTCTACTGACTCTGAAAAACACCAAAAGAAAGATTCCCAGGGTCCCTGCTCATCTGCGTGAACGTGCCTTAGACATACTACAAGGAGGCATGAGGACTGCAGATGTGGCCTGGGCAATAAATTGCAATGTCCATACTGTGAGACCCCTAAGACAGCGCTACAGGGAGACAGGATGGACAGCTGATCGTCCTCGCAGTGGCAGACCACGTGTAACAACACCTGCACAGGATCGGTACATCCGAACATCACACCTGCACACCTGCCCAAGTTACACCAGGAACGCACAATCCCTCCAACAGTGCTCAGACTGTCCGCAATAGACAGGACAGGACTGGCAAAAAGTGCTCTTCACTGACAAGTCTCGGTTTTGTCTCACCATTTGTGATGGTCGGATTCACATTTATTGTTGAAGGAATGAGCGTTACACCGAGGTCTGTACTCTGGAGCGGGATCGATTTGGAGGTGGAGGGTCCGTCATGGTCTGGGACGGTGTGTCACAGCATCATCGGACTGAGCTTGTTGTCATGACAGGCAATCTCAACGCTGTGTGTTACAGGGAAGACATCCTCCTCCCTCATCCTGACATGACCCTCCAGCATGACAATGCCACAAGCCATACTGCTCGTTCTGTGCGTGATTTCCTGCAAGACAGGAATGTTAGTGTTCTGCCATGGCCAGCGAAGAGCCTGGATCTCAACCCCATTGAGCACGTCTGGGACCTGTTAGCTTGGAGGGTGAGGGCTAGGTCCATTCCCCCCAGAGATGTCCGGGAACTTGCAGGTGCCTTGGTGGAAGAGTGGGGTAACATCTCACAGCAAGAACTGGCAAATCTGGTGCAGTCCATGAGGAGGAGATGCACTGCAGTACTTAATGCAGCTGGTGGCCACACCAGATACTGACTGTTACTTTTGATTTTGACCCCCCCATTGTTCAGGGACAGATTATTCCATTTCTGTTAGTCACATGTCTGGGGAACTTGTTCAGTTTATGTCTCAGTTGTTGAATCTTGTTATGTTCATACAAATATTTACACGTTAAGTTTGCTGAAAATAAACGCAGTTGACAGTGATAGGATGTTTCTTTTTTTGCTGAGGTTATAGTACAGAAAATGTGTATTTTCCCACAATGTATAATATAGAAAATGTGTATTTTCCCACAATATATATATATAGAATACAGGATATCTTACAATTACCCTTCTGATATGAAAGTTAAGAGCCAACATGGAAAAATATGTCAGTATTGTTGCAAGGCGAGTTGTTCAGTTGTTCTTAATGAGTCCTACTAGCCCGGCGCTAACACCCCATAGTCTCAGTGCTGCAAGATCATCTCTTCCCTCAGGAGCTGGCTCCTTTACCTGACAGTCACTGAGAAACAAAAACATGTTAACTTAAAGCTCACCTAAACGCCTAGTTATTTATACTGTCTACACTCAGAATAAACACCACATTGTACAAACATAATCTTGATTGGATACTTAACCATCACATAAACACACACAAAATACACTCCTCTTGTAAATGTAAATCATCCAACTCCAATTAACACCCAAACACACAGACACAGAGTGACTGATTCAGGTTAATCCACTATACATACAGGGATGCTAAAGTCAAAGTGGTACCTGAAGTAGCAGCCACTCTTCTCCTCCAGCCCTTCATTGACGGCGCAGTAGATGGTGGTCTGGGCACCCTCCCTGGGGGTCTTCATTAGGAGCCAGGCGGGGGCTGACAGCATTGCACTCAACGTGGGGTACTTTGACTGCGAGTGGCGCCACAGCTCTGTCCGGATAACTCCGGGGTGCAGGGAATACGACGTCACTCCAGTACCTGATGGGGTGAGTGTAGGGATAGGGCCACTAACCTTAGAATGTGGACATTCAGAGACATCATGTGGCAGGGTAGCACTGCACTGTACACCAGTTATAACCTGATTTTGAAGCAACATTATTTGTTTGTATAATAGAATCCTGAGTAATTGCAAAGGTCATGATACTTGATGAGTACTCTTTGACAAAGGCCTCAAATGTATGGGCTTTAATCCACTAGTAAACATTAGTTACCTTATCTTTAGCCATGCATTGCTAAACCATAATAGTATACAGTAAAATCCATCCATAACTATGGTAAAATACAACTAAATGTAGACCTGTGTGTTGGAGCATCTATTTTCTGACCCCGCACAAAGTTATGGCCCATTGGTAATGTATTTCCATGTAAAGAGCTGGGGTCCACAACCCCTCTTTTACACTGCTGCTACTCTCTGTTTATCATACATGCATAGTCACTTTAACTATACATGCATGTACAGTTGAAGTCAGACATTTACATACACTTAGGTTGGAGTCATTAAAACTCATTTTTCAACCACTCCACAAATTTCTTGTTAACAAACTATAGTTTTGGCAGGTCGGTTAGGACATCTACTGTGTGCATGACACACGTAATTTTTCCAACAGACAGACAGACAGATTATTTCACTTATAATTCACTGTATCACAATTCCAGTGGTTCAGAAGTTAACATACACTAGGTTGACTGTGTCTTTAAACAGTGTGGTGGATGAATCAGAATTAGTTGGGTAATATAAGTAATTAAGATGTCTTATCTGCATAATATGCTTATGTGATATACTTGTCTATTAGAATGTATTTCTTTGGACTCTAGTGTTGGCAGTTGCACTTCTTCCCTCAGCTGTTGCTCAGTCACCTGGGGCCCAGAGAGGGGAGAGGTCAGGCTTGTCTTTCACATATCCCTGGTGCTATGCAGAATATCAGAAAGGGAAGAGGACAGGATGGAACATTGTCTTCATATGTGAATGTGTCTTTACCTATTCTTAAACCATGTGAAGGGATGGCGTGATTCATGTGGAACCAATTACTTGTCTCCACAATGTCTGTGCACTAGTCACTCCCTCCTTTGGCATTGGGGGGAGGTGTATGGTGGTGTCTGGAACCAATGTATGTCCCCTCTGATGTTGCATTTATCCTGGGATAGTGTATGACCTAGAGGCTCACTCCCCTCAGTGAGCTTGTCCAGGAGTGGGGTCGAGAAGGGGCTTTACTTGAGTTGGGAGTATCAAGAGTTGACAATTGAGTTATGCCATTGGATGAGTTGGTGTTTTTGTGCTCTACCGTACCAGGGTGAGACGGTTCCAGTTTGGAGCAGGAGGACCAGACACTGGTCTATACAATGAAAACTGTTGACACAGCAGTAACTGTCTGCTATGTATTATAGATACCTTTCAGACAAATCTTAACCTTGTGACCATTCTATGTATCTGTTGTTCGTCATGTAGGTTGAGAGGGGTGTATCATGGCTATAAAAGATATTTGTATTTTTGTGTTGTCACTTTCAATGGTTCATTAGAGATGGTGCATCATTGGTGTGTGAAGTTTGTCTCTCCTCATTTGGTAATACAGAAATTAACCACCACAACAGCTTGGGAAATTCCAGAAAATTATGTCATGGCTTTAGAAGCTTCTGATAGGCTAATTGACATCAATTGAGTCCATTGGAGGTGTACCTGTGGATGTATTTCAAGGCCTACCTTCAAACTCAGTGCCCATTTGCTTGAAATCATGAGAAAATCAAAAGAAATCAGCCAAGACCTCAGAGAAAAATTGGAAACTTACACAAGTCTGGTTCATCCTTGGGAGCAATTTCCAAACACCTGAAGGTACCACGTTCATCTGTACAAACAATAGTACGCAAGTATAAACACCCATGGGTCAACACAGCCGTCATACCGCTCAGGAAGGAGGCGCGTTCTGTCTCCTAGAGATGAACGTACTTTGGTGTGAAAAGTGCAAATCAATCCCAGAACAACAGCAAAGGACCTTGTGAAGATGCTGGAGCAAACAGGTTCAAAAGTATCTATATCCACTGTAAAACGAGTCCTATATCAACATAACCTGAAAGGCCGCTCAGCAAGGAAGAGGCCACTGCTCCAAAACCGCCATAAAAAAGCCAGACTACGGTTTGCAACTGCACATGGGGACAAAGATCGTTCTTTTAGGAGAAATATCATCTGGTCTGATAAAACAAAAATATAACTATTTGGCCATAATGACCATCGTTATGTTTGGAGGAAAAAGGGGGAGGCTTGCAAGCCAAAGAACGCCACCCCGCAGCATCATGTTGTGGGGGTGCTTTGCTGCAGGAGGGACTGGTGCTCTTCACAATATAGATGGCATCATGAGGAAGGGGAAATTATGTGGATATATTGAAGCAACATCTCATCTCTCAAGTTAAAGCTTGGTCACAAATGGGTCTTCCAAATGGACAATGACCCCAAGCATACTTCCAAAGTTGTGGCAAAATGGCTTAAGGACAACAAAGTCAAGGTATTGGAGTGGCCATCACAAAGCCCTGACCTCAATCCAATAGAAAATGTGTGGGCAGAACTGAAAAATCGGTGTGAGCAAGGAGGCCTACTAACCTGCCTCAGTTACACCAGTTCTGTCAGGAGAAATGGGCCAAAATTCACCCAAATTATTGTGGGAAGCTTGTGGAAGGCTACCCGAAACATTTGATCCAAGTTAAACAATCTAAAGGCAATGCTACCAAATACTAATTGAGTGTATGTAAACTTCTGACCCACTGGGAATGTGGTTGAAAGAAATAAAAGCTGAATTAAATCATTCTCTCTACTATTTTTCTGACATTTCACATTCTTAAAATAATGTGGTTATCCTAACTGACCTAAGACAGGGATTTTTTTCTAGGATTAAATGTCAGGAATTGTGAAAAACTGAGTTTAAATGTATTTGGCTAAGGTGTATGTAAACTTCCGACTTCAACTGTACATACTACCTCAATTAGCCCGACTAACCGGTGCCTGTATATAGCCTCGCTACTGCATATAGTCTCGCTACTGTTATTTTTACTTTACTTAGAAATTGTACTGTTGGTTAGGGCCTGTAAGTAAGCATTTCACTGTAAGGTCTACACACCTGTTGTATTTGGCGCACGTGACAAATAAACTTTGATTTAATTTGATTACTGTACATTTAGCCATTGAACATGATATGCAGTGGAAATGTAAAAATCCCCTAGATACATTAATACATTTCCTACACATAACTAGGTTAATTCATTTTTGAATTTGTCTCATTTCTAACTACATGTATATGAGTAGTAATAGAGCTGTAATAAGGCAACCCCTCACCTTTGGTCCTTCGTGCCAGCTCCCTAGAGAAGAGGAGGTTGGCCAGTTTACTCTGCTTATAGGCGATTACTGAGTTGTAACCTTTCTTATCAAAATTAAGGTCTTCAAAGTGGATTTTCCCTGAAAGAAGATGAGGTAGAGCCAGATAAAAATATAACTCAATTGATTATATTTATTTTATTACAAAAATATCTGAACAGGATGGGCTTACCGCCTTGATGAGCGATGCTAGACACATTGATGACCCGGCTGGGGGTGGAGGCTTTCAGCAGGTCCAGGAGCAGATTGGTCAATAGGAAGTGACCTAGGTGATTGACGGCAAATTGACTCTCAAAACCTTCCACTGTGAGGCTTTTGGGACACAGCATTATACCTGTGAGGAGTAGAGGGAGAGTATTTAAAGGATGGTTCAAAAAGCTCAAGCCCACAACTTTGACTATAAAAAACATGCTCTATTTCAAAGCAAATCCAGAGTAAGAAGGATCTTCAATGACAACACCAACACAATTCAGGCTCTCAAAGCATGTTGGGTAAAATCATTTTTTTTGTATAATTTTTTTTTAAACCTTTATTTAACTAGGCAAGTCAGTTAAGAACAAATTCTTATTTTCAATGACGGCCTAGGAACAGTGGGTTAACTGCCTTGTTCAGGAGCAGAACGACAGATTTGTACCTTGTCAGCTCGGGGATTCAGTCTTGCAACCTTTCGGTTACTAGTCCAACGCTCTAACCACTAGGCAACCTGTCACCCCAGTCTGCTGCATCAGTCTCACCTGCGTTGTTGATAAGTATGTCCAGACGGGTCTCTGTGGCAATGAATTCCCGAGCAAACTGACGTACTGAACCGAGGGAGGCCAGGTCTAGTTGTTGCACCACCACGTTAGTATTTCCTGTGGAACTGCGGATCTCTGCTGCAGCTGCTTCTCCCCTGGTAAGATCTCGGCAAGCCATGATCACCCGAGCTCCTGAGAGCATGCAGTACCGTCAGTCTGAGAACACCCTCATCACATTCCCCTCCAATAGAATATATAGGATCAGCCCTATCATCAGCTGAACAACATCCACAATCTATCACACCCCGTCACTAAGCCTCCTACACTCAGGCCTTCCATTGAAAAGCCCCCACAGTTGCCCTTAAATCCACATTTTCCTCAGATTGCATTGGAACTTGTTTGTGTCCAAAAGGGACCCCATGAAAGGTCATGTAAATCACAACACAGTTAGAGTACAGTCCAATAGAGAAGTGCCATAGGCCTTCTGTACCTCTCATGGCCATATCCCAGGCCGTCTCCTTGCCGATGCCAGTGTTGGCACCAGTGATCACCACAGTCCTTCCATGCAGTTTGGCACGGCTGCGGCATATCCCACCGGCGATCCACTTTCGCAGTAAAACATAGCCTGGTTTGGAGACAAACGGCACTGAGCCAAAATATCACTCTTACTTCTTCTTATGTTGACCTATGAACCTTCCACTAGAGGCACCCTATCTGTTGATTGTGTAAGTACTGACAGGTTGGCCACCTCTCTCATGGGAATAGAAAGCATGTTCATTGGTCACATTGGCCCACAATACTTTTGTTACTCATCGCTTTTAATCCTGGGACTATATGTGTAACATGTGGAAGAGTAAACATCCTTATTTTGGAGCACCAATGTGATCAATCCATGGACAGGGAAAGACATAGCAACTGAGGGCACAACCTTTATTACTGGCATTGTGTAAACGTCTATGGTCGATACAGGGACAGTGAACAGTTACAGTCCAATAGAGAAGTGCTGTTAAGACAACAGTTCAAAAGGTACTGGACTGGTTCCATATGGGAGGAATTTCACAAGCCCTAATCTACCACAATTAAAATCTCTCAACCAAACAAGATTTAATCCTGGCTTAACATTTTTTCAAGTCTGCGTAAAAGATCCTTTCTTGTGGAAATAGGAATTGTTAACATCGCATATACTGTATGTGCAATTGTAAAGCCTTTACACACATAACAGTATATGTCGGGATCTTGGAGCTACAGGGAGTGAACACGTTACAAATCACAAACCTTAAATAGACACTACAATCAAGCATTACCACATACCACGGTCAGTCATGCTTCAGTGATTCTGTGGATTGTCATGTAAATCAAGAAAAATGTACAATCTGAAGACTTTTACATCCTGAATGTTACAACACGGCACAACATACTTCATGCAGTCAGTTTTGATATACTTTGTTGGTGGTTTAGTAGTGTTAACTTTTGTTGAAATTAGGCTACTATTCCCCTAGCATATATTTCCATGTAGAAATGTTAGAACAATATTACCATTATAGAAAACTGTAAAAGTAATTGAAAGGAGATCTAAGACCCACAATACATCAAGATAACATGCATAGCAGTAGAGCTGTGACTTACTGATGGTTGTCACTGTGGTCACAGCGCCGTACTTGACTAGCTGGTTTTTCTTCAACTCTTTCCACATCTTATCAACTCTTGTTGCCAGAACAGTTTGACTACCCCAGACCAGACAACTTAGCCTAGTAAATCCCGAGCTTAGCGAGTCTGGCTATTCTTCTTGAACTGTGTTGCTTTGAATGTTGTTACAGCACAAGCAGTGATACAGATCGAGTGGCTATGAATAGGTCTAAGTATCTTATATAGGAGGTTTAGTCTTATAGCCAGATTAAACCAGAACTACTTCCTTAAACAGTCAATGGTGCACCACAAGTATGGCACACTAGTATGGTTCTCCTTCTTGAAAATTCCTTAAAGTGTGATTGTGTGATGTCTTTAAACACTGACTATACCAAACACTAATTTTGAGTTGCACCTTAAAAATCCTTCTTTAACCTGTCTCCTCCCCATCATCTACACTGATTGAAGTGGATTTAACAAGTGACATCAGTAAGGGATCATAGCTTTCACCTGGATTCACCTAGTCAGTCTATGTCATGAAAAAAGCAGGTGTTCTTAAGGTTTTGTATACTCTGTATTTGTCAAGAGAACACCTTAAAGACAGATCTTGTCTGGTCCAGTGAGATTATCCAAGCCCCGGTCCAGCTGCTCCCCCTCAATTTCGACATTGGTAGCAGTAGTGGCATAGTCCCTGTCTCTCAGGGGAACAGCATGCTCTCTGTGTATTTGAGTGTACTAATACTTCAACTTTTGTTATGATGACACATGAAAGGACCTAGTCTATGGGTAGGTCCCACTGAGGTATGGGTAGGACCTAAAGTGCCACCTACTGGCCTATTGTAGGGCTACCATTTTAAAATAGTAATAGTGAAGGAAAATAGGACAAAAAGATGTAGCTAGATTTTGCATTGGCTAATTATTCATAATGAATGCAAGTTATTTTACTACAAAAAATCTGGTAATCATATTGTTGATGTTTACCAGTGGTTTTAAATTAGCATGTAAATCTAGGTGGGGCAAACTCCAGCAAAGCCAATACACAACCCAACGGAACACTAAACAATACATTAATTGGACTATAACGGTGACAAACTGTGCCCACAAACTTATGGGCCTACATAAAACTGTCCCAACAGCAGAGTCCCAACAGCAGTCCCAACACCTTACCACTACTGCACCTGGCTATCAGCAGAGCCTTGTCTGGCAGCGAAACAGTTCATTCAGCCTAATTTACTGCCTTTAAAAAAACATAGCTGATATGGCTAACTTGTGTAAACACATGTGGTTTCTAATGACAATTGAGATGTACAAACTATGGCATAAGGGGATGACGAGTGGATAAGAGGCAATTCGTAATTGCGATTAAGACATTCATGAGCGAGCTAGGATGGACATAATCAATATAACTATTTGTTCAGCACTTTTGAAATGTACAGCGACAGAATTCAGAGCATAGGCCGTTCTTACAGTATTCTCCCTGTACACCAAGTCAGAACCGTAGGATAAATAAAAGGGGGAATATAAACACACAATGAAAGCTCTTACAATATTCGATGATGACATTTCTTATAAACAGACTTTGGACTACATGAAGGGAAAAGGAACCACATTTTTAGGTTTAGGCACATGGGCTACTAACAGCTTACTACACAACATACACTTTGTATTGCTTTACACTATACATATCTCCCTGGCATATCACATCATTTATGCAGCAGCATACAAGACATTTTTGGACTCATCATGTTGAACTGTGCTCACTTGAACATGAAGGTGGCAAGGTGGTCCTTTGTGGGCACATTTTTTAATCAAAGTCTGGCATTCTCTGGATTTATGATGCTTTCAAGATAACTGGGAACTTGAAAAAAAACACGGTTGAATCATCTTCAAGTCAGAGCTCTAGAAAGAGGCCAGAGTTCCAGACTTGAAAATCAGAGTTGAATTACCGTTCAAAATGTATTTTCCCAGTCGGCGCTCGTTTCTTTCTGAGTTCCCAGTTGCCTTGAACTCACTGAAGTCTGAGATTTCCCAGTTCCAAGTTGTTTTGAAAGCGGGAGAAGTCATGCTTGACAGCATTGACAGCATGGCCAATGTTTGACAGCATGATTGACAGCATGGCCAATGTTGAATGTTTATCCTTTTAAGCTTGGAAAAGAGACCCTTAAACCCAGACTTGGACAACACATCCACTTCAATGAATAGCAGGCTAGTGATTGCTTTGCAATTCTTGCAGTTAGCCACTTATTCCTTCCAAACCACTCATTGTTGAATTTGCGATTTCCAACTTGTTCTGTAATGTTTATGTCCAACACTGATACATTGTATCTACAATTTCTCTTCATATGACAAGGATTTGCCAGTAGGTTGTCGACTTGATTAATGATGATGACCATCTTGAAAGTATGATGTTGACATGAGTATGATGTTGACATGATCAGTCCAATCAAAGCTACTGTAGATATAACGTGATTTGACGTCCTTTTATCTGTGGCCAATGACCTTGAGCCGCCTTGGATGGGCACTTCTAATGTAACTCAAAAGCAGCATTCAAGGTCTTGAATTTTCGAGCTCTCCCCGTAGAATTTGTTCCCGAGAACATTTTCCGCTGGCTGCCCCACCACTATAGAAAGTACTGAGCTAGGCTGAAACACCTGCAGTTTGGAACTGCCTTACTCCAGAAAGCAAAAAAAGAGACCATCTTTGTATGCATCTTTATTAACTCAATGATTTTTTATTGTATTAATTTTATTTACATTGTTTGCAAACTGATACGTGACAAGCATTAATGCCAAAATAACATGCTAAACACCCCCCTGCCCTGAATGACGGGTCGCCACTACAGGCTGAACTCGAATCAATATTGAGTTAGTAACTAGTGAATTTGGAAAAAATCTAATAAAAAATATATGCGCATGTGAATTTTGTCATTTAGCTAGCTGAGCTAGACCCATCATCTACCAGTGGGGACGCTCCTTTATGTATACCGGCGCCGCCGGTTACAGCGAAATACTCTAATACTCTGCTTACCGGTACCTAGCTACTAGCTAGCTAACGTTCGTTAATTGTTACAGTAACGTTAGGTAGCTAGCCGTTTTTTTAACCAGCTTGGTCAGTTTGTTAGCCACTGCTAATACCCCCAGTTGTCATTCGACGCTGGCCTCCTCCGGTAGCTGGACTGGTGCGCAAGGATACATACCGATTATTAGCTAGTTAAATTAGTTAACACCAGCTACCTAACGTTAGCTAGCTAGCAAGAGATTCCGATCGGAAACGGGAGGGGCAACGGTCGGATGATAGGATAGGTAGCTAGTAGCTATCTAGCCAACACCTGTCCCACGCACGAGCTAGCTACTTTTTGTTTAATGGTTTGGCCTAGGTCAAATCAAATGTTATTGGTTGCTTACATTATATACATTTTGCAGATGTTATCGCAGGCGTAGCGAAATGCTTATGTTTCTAGCTCCAACAGTGACGTTATACCTAACAATACACAAATCCCCCCCAAAATTAAGAAAGACATTCAGAAATATCAACTAGCTATGTAGTTCGGTTGTGGGCCTTAAATAGCGGGTTGGCGTTTGAGAGCAACGTCGGTATTACTTGCACATGATCGTGCAGTTTACAGACACTTTTTCAAAACATGTAGAAATGGCAGATTGACAAAATGAATGTTAACTATATGGCATATTAGCATACTACTATTGCTTCTGGTAATCGTAGTTAGGTAAATAGAGCTACATATAAAACTACTCTTTGAAAGCAAAAGTGGTGAGTGAGCCTTTTACATTTGATTATTTTGACATTCACATGCATGGCTGCAACATTATAACAAAATGCCTGACAACTTGTACCATGGAGAAACGCATCGAATTTGAATATGCATGATGTGGAGATAGTCATACAACATCCACAAATTTATCAAAATATATCTGCGCGTGTATTAGGAGTTGAACAAAGTACATTTTTGGAAGATGGAAACATTATAAAAGTTGTAATCGTGTGCTTTTCATGATGGAGATGGTCACCCCGCCCTTGTTTTAAGATCGTAGCCAATCAGAGCGTCTACATCAAAACTGGAAGTGACGTAGAGATTTTCTTGCGCCTTCCTACGCGAGCCAAAAAGGGAAAAACGATAGCAGTCACCATCTACATATATTTGTTTTCCACTTCACTTCTCCGCGGTTTGTTGTACTTTTTATTTAACTTCGGCAAAAGAGTGAACAAGGTAAGTAATTTGCATGCTTCGTGAATAGATGTAGATGTTGCCAGTTGTTGAACTCAGTTAGCTTGCTAGCTAGTTAGCAGTGGTGCTAGCTCAAGTCTTGCTGTTTGCATGGAGTCGTTGCAGAGTGGGCTGCAGGAAGCCATGCACACTGCACTATCCGAATGTCACTACTGATCCAGGACAAGTTAGTTTGTATTGCTAGTTGTAGGAAATGTGAAGATTAGAAGACTGGAAACTGATCTTGGACCAGTGTTCATGAGCAGCATTTTCTCTTCACACCTTTTTGGGCGACCAGACCAAATTGACAGAAATGTTTTTTATAGATCTGTCATTCGCTTTGAAAGCATGTCTATGTTTCCGTTCTTAAGTTTCGTTTTTGCATCTTTTACTTTCAGTTTTGTACACCAGCTGAAAATAAAATATTGTTGGTTATGGAAAATATATTTCATAGCGGTTTAGATGGTACAATGATTCTCTACACTATTCTTGTTTTGTCACAAACTGAAATTAAGCAAACTATTAGAATTTTAGCATCCAGGAAATGGAACAGTGATTTCTGTATAGTGCATCTTTAATGGCATTTATACACACAGTTCATGCACAAAATTAGGTAAAGGCAATAAAAATAACATACATTTTCTCTTCCTCTAACTACAACCACACCAGCTTCCCCCTTAACTGGACAACATATATGCAGTGAATAAAATACACAAGGAGCAAGAGCTGATGCTCCACTTTCTGACTTTGCATGATTGCCACAATGCCTTGTCCAGGTCATGTGCCAATATTCTAAAACATGATCATAGATATCATCATAACATCCATATTATATCAACTAATCTACAGTAATGAGCATGGCGGACTCAGACGTCAATATGACAGACTCTGAGGTCAACGCCACAGACTCGGAGCTCCACATGGAGTGTGTGGAGGAGGATCTGACACCGTGGCAACAGCACCCAGATGAGGAAATGGAAGAAACAAGCAAGGGACCCAGTAAAGGTGAGCGTGCTGTGTGCAGACTCAGTGTAACCTGCTTCCCCCGGTCATGTCATTCTGTATGTTTTGGGACTCAATAGCAACAGTTTCATCAGTATCATTCTATCTTCGTCAGTTCACGGTTCTTTAAATTGCCTTCCCAGTACCTCCCGATGACACTTCGGTGATGCACCTAATCCTCCGCAGTAACATCACAACCAAACCCATGCCTGCCCTTGGGGAGTGCTCTGGCATGATATTATTTTTATTTTTTTTAGGAACATACAGGTAACTGGCAAATGAAGGAAAACTACGTTGTCCTAATAGGGTGTTGGGCCAACACAAGCCAGAATGGCTTTAATGCAATTTGGCATAGATTATACAAGGGTCTGGAACTCTATTGGAGGGATGCGACCATTCTTCCACAAGATATTCCAGCATTTTGTGATAGTGGTGGAAAATACTATCTTGGGCACTGCTCCAGAATCTCCCATATGTGTTCAATTGGGTTGAGATCTGGTGACTGAGACGGCCATGGCATATGGTTTACATTGTTTTCATAATCATCTAACCATTCAGTGACCTGTGGGTGGGTCCATTGTCATCCTATGGGGGCGTAGCCATGGTAGCCTAAATATTGGCTGCCTTTTTATGCATGACCCTAAGCATTGTGGGATGTTCATTGCTTAATTAGCTCAGGAACCACACCTGTGTGGAAGCACCTGCCTTCAATATATACTGAACAAAAATATAAATGCAACATGTAAAGTGGTGTTTCATGAGCTGAAATAAAAGTTCCCAGATATGTTCCATGTGCACAAAAAGCAAATTTCTCTCAAATTTTGTGCAAATTTGTTTACATCCCTGTTAGTGAGAATTCCTCATTTGCCAAGATAATCCATCCACCTGACAGGTGTTGCATATCAAGAAGTTGATTAAACAGCATGATAAATGTACAGGTGCACCTTGTGCTGGAGACAATAAAAGGCTACTCTAAAATATGCAGTTTTGTCACACAATACCATAGATGTCTCAAGTTTTGAGGGAGCGTGCAATTAGCATGCTGACTGCAGGAATGTTAATTTCTCTACCATAAGCCTCCAACATTTTTTTTAGAGAATATGGCAGTATGTCCAACCAGTCTCAAAACAGCAGACTGTGTGGAATCACGCCAGCTCAGGACCTCCACATCGAGCTTCTTCACCTGTGGGATTGTCTGAGGGGGTGCTGAGGAATATTTCTGTCTCTAATAACGCCCTTTTGTTGGGAAAAACTCTATCTGATTGGCTGGTTTTTGTTTTCCAGTAGATGGGCCTGGCCCCCCCCCATGGCTGCGCCCTTGCCTAGTCATGTGAAATCCATAGATTAGGGCCTAATGAATTTATTTCAATCAACTAATTTCCTTATATAAACTGTAACTCAGTAAAATCTTTGAAATTGTGCATGTTGCGTTTACATTTTTTAACAGTATACTCTGTATCCCTCAGTTACTCAAGTGTTTCCATTATTTTGGCAGTTACACATATACGCTTGGCAACTGTTTTGACTTACTTTATTTTTTGTTGACTTACTGACCTGTAGCATAAAACATGTTTCAATGGACACATGCAACCAACATGTTTAAGCCTCATAGGGAGTATATTGACTTTTGCCCATCTCTGCAGCACCATTACTACCCAAACCAGTGGCCCTGACTCAAGTGCTGCAGCCTCTTCAGACCTCCATGCCTCAGGTGCTGCAGATGCCGGCCACTATGCTGCCTAGCACAAGCAGCACCACTGGGAAGAACATCATATTCACCACACAGGTACACAGACATGCTTCTCTGACATTCAGAATCATGTTTGTACATCAAAAATCATGTTTCTACATCAAAAATGTATATATGAACTAGTGATGGAGGGATTGTTCTTAGTAGATTGCTGATGAGCAGCAGCACGTTTCTGGTTGACACATCTGAAATCAGGGTTCGGGATAGGACTTTGATAAATGCAGAAAATGTCAGATTTTGCCCATTCATCCTCAATGGCACACATACACAATCCATTTCTCAATTGTCTCACAGCTAAAAAATCCTTCTTTAACTGTCTTCGCCCCTTCATCTACACCAGGTATTCCCAAACTGGGGTAAGGGGGTATGCGCAATACTGTCTGGGTACGCCAAATTAACAGTCCATTTATGTTTTCCAACGGGGCTATACATTTGGGTGAGTTTTTTTAAATGTATTTATTTTTTCCAAAAAAATTCAGAGGGGGGGGCTAAGTATTGACACGTTTAAAAAAATTGAGAGACGAGCTTAGTTCTTTACTGACCGTCATTTTCACTTGTCAGACCGCGTGCATGATACGTTACTCACACGACTGGCCTATCTGGGTGATGTTTTTTCTCGCCTGAATTATCTTAATCTAGGATTACAGGGACTCTCCGCAACTATATTTGATGTGTGGGACAAAAATGAGGCTATGATTAAGAAGTTGGAGCTCTTCTCTGTCTGCATTAACAAGGACAACACACCGGTCTTTCCATCATTGTATGATTTTTTTTGTTTGTTGTGCAAATTAACTCAAGCTTACGGACAATGTCAAATGTGATATAGCGAAGCACCTGAGTCAGTTGGGTGCGTAATTACGCAGGTACATTCCCGAAACGGATGACACAAACAACTGGATTTGTTATCCCTTTTATGCCCTGCCTCCAGTCCATTTACCAATATCTGAACAAGAGAGCCTCATCGAAATTGCAACAAGCGGTTCTGTGAAAATGTAATCAGAAGCCACAGACAGATTTCTGGATTGGTCTGCGCTCTGAGCATCCTGCCTTGGCAAATTGCTCTGTTAAGACTCTGATGCCCTTTTCAGCCACGTACCTAAGTGAGAGTGGATTCTCGGCCCTCACTAGCATGAAAACTAAATACAGGCACAGACTGTGTGTGGAAAATGATTAAAGACTGAGACTCTCCAATACAACCCAACACTGCAGAGTTATGTGTATTCTTTCAAGCACACACTTGTCATTAACATGTGGTGAGTTATTATCATTTTTTGATGAACAAATAAGGTTTTATATGTAAGATGGCTAAATAAAGAGCAACATTATTATTTGTGCCCTGGTCCTATAAGAGCTCTTTGTCACTTCCCACGAGCCGGGTTGTGACGACAACTCACACTCTTATGTTTAATAAATGTATCATATAGTGTGTGTGTGGCAGGCTTACAATGAGGGCAAAAAACAACATTTGAGAGTGCGCTGACCCTGGTGCTGGAGGGAGTACACAGCTGGAGGTTGAATGTTTGAAGGGGTACAGGACTATTAAAAAGTTTGGGAACCACTGATTGAAGTGAATTTAACAGGTGACATCAATAAGGGATCACAGCTTTCACCTGGATACACCTGGTCAGTCTGTCGTGTTCCTAATGTTTTGTACAGTCTGTATTTCAAAGATACACATTTTAGTTTTTCTGAACTAACTTCACTCGCGCAAAAGAAGGAAGCTCATTGTCACGATCGTTATAATGAGTGGACCAAAGCACAGCGTGATCTGGGTTCCACATATATTACTAGGTGAAACTAACAGCAAAACAATAATTCTCTAAATGAAACGTGAAGCTAACAATAGTGCTAACATAGTCAAGATCCCACAAAGGGGAAATGGCTGCCTAAATATGATTTTTTCCCCCCCAATCAGAGACAACGATAAACAGCTGCCTCTGATTGGGAACCATACCAGGCCAACATAGAAATATAATCACCTAGATGACCCACCCTAGTCACACCCCGACCTAACCAACAGAGAATAAAACGCTCTCTATGGTCAGGGCTTGACACTCGTGCAAGCCTATGTGCAGATCAAATGCAAATCTAGAATGCTGATTTAAGGCGTTTGCTTGTCCTAAAATTTCAAAAGATTGCTCAGAAAACCAGTTGTTTTAATCAGCGTATGCTTACTTTGATTATGACCGTACGCCAATTTAAGATATGCAGAGTAGAGGTCGACTGATTTAAAGTTTTCATAACAATCGGTAATCTGCATTTTTGGACGCCGATTACATTGCACTCCACAGGGAGACTGCGTGGCAGGCTGACTGACCACTTGTTACGCGAGTGCAGCAAGGAGCCAAGATAAGTTAGCTAGCATTAAACTTATCTTATAAAAGCCAATCAATCTTAATAACATAATCACTAGTTAAACTAGTAATATCATCAACCATGTGTAGTTACCTTGATTGTCCTGCGGTGCATGGTAATTTAACATCGAATCACAGCCTACCTCGTCAAACGGGTGATGATTTAACAAGCGCATTCGCGAAAAAAGCACTGTCGTTGCACCAATGTGCCTAACCATAAACATCAATGCCTTTCTTAAAATCAATACACAAGTATATATTTTTAAACCTGCATATTTAGTTAATATCGCCTGCAAACATGAATTTCTTTTAACTAGATAAAATACGGAGCGGTTCCATATCACTGAAAGAATAAGCGTTTTGTTTTCTAAATGATAGTTTCCGGATTTGACTATATTAATGACCTAAGGCTTGTACTTCTGTGTGTTTATTATATTATAATTAAGTATATGATTTGATAGAGCAGTCTGACTGAGCGGTAGTAGGTAGCAGCAGGCTCGTAAGCATTCATTCAAACAGCACTTTCCTGCATTTACCAGCAGCTCTTCGCTGTGCTTCAAGCATTGTGCTGTTTATGACTTCAAGCCTATCAACTCCCGAGATTAGGCTGGCAATACTATAGTGCCTATAAGATCATCCAATAGTCAAAGGTATATGAAATACAAATGGTATAGAGAGAAATAGTCCTATAATTCCTACAATCTAAAACTTCTTAACTGTGAATATTGAAGGTCATGTTAAAAGGAACCACCAGCTCTCATATGTTCAGAGCAAGGAACTTAAACGTTAGCTCTCTTACATGGCACATATTTACTTTCTTCAACACTTAGTTTTTGCATTATTTAAACCAAATTGAGCATGTTTCATTCTTTATTTGAGACTAAATAGATTTTATGTATTATATTAAGTTAAATAAGTGTTCATTGTCATTATTACAAAAATATATATTCTTTGTAATAATGACAATTTTTATATATATATATTTTTTAAAATCGTCCGATTAATCGGTATCGGCTTTTTTTAATAATCGGTATCGGCATTGCAAAATCATAATCGATCGACCTCTGTGGCCTATTTGGCCTATTTCCATAATAAGTTTAATATTGAATTATTAGTGTGCATGTAAACGTACTGATTGCGGTGTCATTTTTGTGTCAAACCAGCGGGGTATATCCTGAATCGAGCAGACGTGATTGCTTCTTCTGAATTTCAGAAGTGTTCGTTCTATATCATATATTTCTTTTTTTTCTTTTTTTAATTTTTTTTGAATTTTACCCCTTTTTCTCCCCAATTTCGTAGTATCCAATTGTTGTAGTAGCTACTATCTTGTCTCATCGCTACAACTCCCATACGGGCTCGGGAGAGACGAAGGTTGAAAGTCATGCGTCCTCCGATACACAACCAACCAAGCCGCTGCTTCTTTAACACAGCGCACATCCAACCCGGAAGCCAGCCGGGTTGGATGCGCCGGAGGAAACACCGTGCACCTGGCCACCTTGGTTAGCGTACACTGCGCCCAGCCCGCCACAGGAGTCGCTGGTGCGCGATGAGACAAGGACACCCCTACCGACCAAGCCCTCCCTAACCCGGGCGACGCTAGGCCAATTGTGCGTCGCCCCACGGACCTCCCGGTCGCGGCCGGTTACGACAGAGCCTGGGCGCGAACCCAGGACTCTGATGGCACAGCTGGCGCTGCAGTACAGCGCCCTTAACCACTGCGCCACCCGGGAGGCCTATATCATATATTTCTAACTGAACCCTGCCCTGATTGTTCTCAATTAGATTACTGCTGAGCAGCGAACGTTTAGGTTGATGACAGTGGGCCAGGCTGCGCTTCACAGATTTGTTTTTCTATAGGAATAATGAGGTTAAGTCATTGCTAGGATCTTTTGTCTTTCTGTGGTGCAGAACATTCAAGGGGGGACACAGACCATAAGTGCCGAACCGGTAGGATATATCCTGAATGGCCAGCCCATCACCGTGCTGCCTGGTGGTAAGTAGCTAACCATTAGACATGTCTGTTCTTGTTATCTTATCAATGTCCTGATAGATAACCCAAGTATTTCACTGCCCACCGGAAACCTAGAAGTAACCACCTTTTTAGTGGGATCCAGAGAAATGTGATAGGGAGTGTTTTGTGTTCTGTAATTGTGTCATGCAAACTTTGGGTCATAAAAGAATGGATATATTTTTTCCAGTGGGAAGTGTTTTGTAAAGTGCAAATAGACAATAGCTATATTTCCATTATTATTCCAGTGATACATTTTTTTTTTTTGTCTACATTTTTTTGTCTACAAGTTTGCATAGAAATAGATGCTACAATTGCCTGCTACAGTGCATTTCCATTAAACTGTCTTGTGTCGATTTAAAAACGGCTGGATGTAATAATGTCACACCTCGCAAAAACCTTGTGTCAAATAGAAATGTAAGTGGTTCATAAATTGGCAACCGGCTGCATGCCCTCCCACCCATCCGTTTCATGTCTTAGGTAGGCTGCAAAAGCCAGCATGGGTAGAATGCAAGAATTGACTAATATTTGCCATATTCTAATAATTGTTATATGCCAACATATCCTAACGGTCCGCGCCATGGTGAGACTTGCACTCCTGTAGATCTGACATCATTTGATGGTGAAACTTGCATCCAGCCAAGCAGAAAAACAAAGCGTAGCAATTTTAGGCATTCTTGAAAGTCAGGACAATCCTTGTCATGCAAACAGTCAGCATTTCAAATTAAATGTGGAGTAGAGCTTTATAGATAACATCACGTACCCCCGCATGCCATCAAAATGATTTGGCAATAATAATTTATTCAGTTTGACAAAAGTAAAAATCCACCTCTGTCGCACAGATAAAAATGTTGTCGACCATTAAGAACATTTCTCCTGTAGCTTCCGTCGCAATGTTATGTTTTTATGCGACATTGCTTTTGTCAAATAAACCTTCCTATTGTGAGCGACTCACTACTGTTTTTCCTCCAGGCCAGGGAACCCAGCTGCAGCTAGCGCCCCAGCAGGTCCCGTCTCAGCCCAGGGGCAGACCGTCCACCAGCGGCTTCACCACAGTGCGGATCCCCGTCACCCTCACCATCCGCACCACTAACAGAGTCCAAACCATCAGCACTCTGGCCTCCGCCGGGGTCACCCTCTCATCCTCCCCCACGACCCTCCACACCACCGCTCCATCTGTCACAGGTAAGGAAGGCTCTATTCCTTGTGGGCCATCAGTCTCTCCACAAGTTGAACACAGGGATTGTAAGTTAAATTACAGTCTTAGCAAACCAATTATTGTCAGTATGAATTTAAGTCTAATCTCAAAGGGTAAACTTTATTGTTAAAAAAAAGCCACCTTCTGATTTCTGTTATGGATCATTGTCTTGGACACTAATCCTGGTGTGTGTGTGTGTGGGGGGGGGGGGGGATTGTTTCAGCCAGTTTTTCAGGTGCAGCAGGAAGCCATGCTGTGAGACCCCTCACAATCTCACCCAGAGCACAACAGCATCCGACCCCGCAACCAGCTCCCAGCACTAACCCTGCTACCAGTGGTCCGAGCACGGCTCCCTCGCCTAGTGCACCCCTCAGAGGTTAGTAGTCTCCAGGAACACACAGCTTTCCTGTAACAGCTAACAGAAATAGGATGGTGTACTGCATACATCGTTCAGATATTACTACTGTGTAGCCTGTTGCTGTTTCACCACTCCAAACAAGACATTGTCTATACTAATAGAATATCCTATTGAAGTCAAAGGTAATTTACTACTGACCAAGCCCCCCATTGTGTACTGTGATTTGGCACATTAAATAGTTTTCATACCCAGTGTACTGGTGTTTGTTTTGCAGTGATTGCACCAGCCCCCGCCAGCCCCAAGATGTGCAAGCGCTGTGGATCAGAGTACAAATTGGTCAACGCCCTCCGGGGCTTCATGTGTGTAAGTGTGCCTTAGGTAGACTTTTTGTACTCTCTTTGGGAAATGGATATAACTTTTTAGTGGATGTTGACGTTCATATAGATATTATTAGCCCAGGCCCGACCGTGAAGGACTGTTGTGGAAAGCTCGTCCTTATGTGGCAAAATCCTCTGCTATTATGTCATTTTCTCTAGAAGCGTCCTGTGAAGTGTTAAACACTGATAATGGTAATAGATAGAGAAGTGTGAATATTGATATTTACCATGCTGGTCCCTCTTCTAGCTCTGCAGCAAGCAGATCGCCCTGAGCCTGGATGCTATCAATGCCACACTTTCCTCCAAATCTTCCAAGTCCTCCAAATCCACCGCCTCCTCTCCCTCCTCCTCCTCTTTGTCCTTCTCCAAGACCTCCAAGGAGCCAATCACCACGCCGGTGCGACCGGTGTGTGTGCCCGAGGGTGGCAGCTCCGTCGTGGAGACCGACCAGCAGGGCAAGCTCATCATGCTGGTGGAAGACTTCTACTACGGCGTGGACAAGGGCCGCAACCTGAGTGGTGCACCAGTGGAGAAGCCGCCGGGCGTCTTCAAGTGCGTCCACTGTGAAAAGACCCTGAAGACTAACATCAAGTGAGTGGATGTAGTGTGGGGAAACAGGAATTCATGTTCACGTTTTACTGAATTGACTGAAATCTTACCCTCTCACCCGCTTTGTCCTCCATCTTCTACTCCTCACTCTCTTCCAGGCTGATGAACCACATGCGTCACCACGTGGAGATGACGGCGCAGCAGAACGGCGAGGTGGACACGCACACCGCCTGCCAGCACTGCTTCCGCAACTTGGCCACGCCCTTCCGCTTGCAGTGCCACGTGGAGAGCGTCCACAGCCAGTTGGAGTCCACCAGTAAGGACTAGCTAGCTCCCCACTCGCCCACCAACCATTCAGTCATACCACATACAGTCACTGTCGCTAAAACAAAGTGAATCTATCGGCAATTGCCGTCCCACCAAAATTCTCCCACGTAGTCAGAGCACATTATCAGCACTAGATGCTGATATATTGCCTTGTTGGGAATTGGGTGAATTGAACCCTTTGCCTATGATGGTCACGCCCACCGCAGAAATCAAATGAACATAAATCCCCATCAAAATCCGTCTGTTTAAACTCGAAATATCCATTTTTTTGTTGTTTGTTTTTTGCATGGGCTGCAGCTCTATCCACCGTATTCACTGATATATCTGCGGTGAATGTCAGACCATGAGACATCCCGATAATCTGTCTTGTTACGAAATCGTATGTAGCGTCCGAATGATTTTGGCTACACACTAATATGACCCCTCTGTTGAAAGCTGAGACTCTCGTGAACATGCTCCAGGTCGCTCACAAGACTTGTCTCAAGGTTCCCGGTTTAAAAAATGAATGGAAGTGTATATGGAGATAGTTTAGTGCCTAAAATACATGTAAAAAAAGAAACAATTGTTTCCTGATCTTTCTTATCTCTCAGATATTAGGACCGTCACTTCAGAACAAACTTCCTTTAGATTTTTTGTTGGACTATCTGTTCTTCCATGTAGTGAATCTGTTATTCAATACGTTTCTATTGGTTAATAGCAGTAATGCAAATTCAATGTTTCATGTTCTTTTTTGATACCTTAAGGGGTCTTAAAATTAAAAACCAAATAGTTAAATGATCCTTGGCATGACCATCTTAAAACAAGTTCATGTAAGAGTTTAGAATTTCATTGCCACTCTAGTAAGCAGTCACTCTTATTCAGTGACTTTCAATACGTGCATACAACAAGAGGACTGAGCACAGACTCTCTGGCCTTTTTTCTGTTTATCACAGCTAAGTGTAAGATCTGCGAGTGGGCATACGAGAGCGAGCTTGCCTTCCTGCAGCACATGAAGAACACCCACAAACCGGGAGAGATGCCCTACATTTGCCAGGTAAACAGTGCCCACTTGGGGCCCGATTCAGACGTAGGAAATCTGTTCCTTTTTTGCGCATTTTGATTGAAGCACTTTTCAGTAGTTGGTATTCAGACTTACCATATGCAGGTGTGTAACGGGCTTTGTTGGTTGTGGCTTAAATTTGATTAAACTGCTAAAAACACTCCCACTTGCTGGCCAACCATTTTTCATTCAATAGGGATTTCAGTACATTTATCAAAAGCCATCCCTTTAAATAAAATTAGAATTCTCTGCAGACTCAATATAATATATATCATGCGAAATGCAGCAAAATGCGTTATACCGGGTTATTTCTGTATTTTGCAAGTTATAGATCTTCAAAATGTGATTGCTGACATGCAAAACATTTTGGGACTATATCAAAAATGGTTTACTGAAACAAAAAAAACAAAAAAATTGGTAGAGTTTTCCTTTAAGTTCATGGTCATAAAACCCTTAGAGAAAAGTGCATAAAGGAATTGCCTTCCATTTAAGCGCACTTAACTCTGATCGGAATCGGCCCCTTGTTCATTATTTATACTGTCTCTAAGTCCATATACACTCTCCGACCAGTTCATTAGGTACACCCATGTAGTACTAGGTCAAACCCCCATTTGCCTCCAGAACAGCCTGAACTTTTTGGATAATTATGCAAGGTGTCGGAAATGTTCCACAGGGATGTTGGTCCATGCTGACGAGATGGCATCACTGCAGATTGGACGGCGGTATATTCATGCTGCGAGCAACCCATTCCATCCATCTCACCCCTATTGGGTTGAGGTCCAAGGACTGACCAGGCCACTCAAGTAAACTAAACTTGCTGTCTTAGCATAGTTACAAATAGAAATCAAACTGGATGGACATCAGAAATAGAGGAAGGACTAAGAACAAACAAGAGAGAACTATTGTAAAGTAGACTGTGTATAAAATGTATGGATTGAAGGTAGAAGCAGAAGTGTTTATTAGTTTACTTCAATTGGGGGATTCGCGGTAGAGTTTGCGGGGAATAATAATAAAGGTATATTCTTTAAAAAAGTATGTATGTCTATATAGGTATGTGTATGTACAGTGGGGCAAAAAATTATTTAGTCAGCCACCAATTGTGCAAGTTCTCCCACTTAAAAAGATGAGAGGCCTGTAATTTTCATCATAGGTACACTTCAACTATGACAGACAAAGAGAAAAAAAAATCCAGAAAATCACATTGTAGGATTTTTAATGAATTTATTTGCAAATTATGGTGGAAAATAAGTATTTGGTCAATAACAAAAGTTTCTCAATACTTTGTTATATACCCTTTGTTGGCAATGACAGAGGTCAAACGTTTTCTGTAAGTCTTCACAAGGTTTTCACACACTGTTGCTGGTATTTTGGCCCATTCCTCCATGCAGATCTTCTCTAGAGCAGTGATGTTTTGGGGCTGTTGCTGGGCAACATGGACTTTCAACTCCCTCCAAAGACTTTCTATGGGGTTGAGATCTGGAGACTGGCTAGGCCACTCCAGGACCTTGAAATGCTTCTTACGAAGCCACTCCTTCGTTGCACGGGCGGTGTGTTTGGGATCATTGTCATGCTGAAAGACCCAGCCACGTTTCATCTTCAATGCCCTTGCTGATGGAAGGAGGTTTTCACTCAAAATCTCACGATACATGGCCCCATCCATTCTTTCCTTTACACGGATCAGTCGTCCTGGTCTCTTGGCAGAAAAACAGCCCCAAAGCATGATGTTTCCACCCCCATGCTTCACAGTAGGTATGGTGTTCTTTGGAGGACAAAGAATGCTGAGTTGCATCCAAACACGACGAGTTGAGTTTTTACCAAAAAGTTATATTTTGGTTTCATTTGACCATAAGACATTCTCCCAATCTTCTTCTGGATCATCCAAATGCTCTCTAGCAAACTTCAGACGGGCCTGGACATGTACTGGCTTAAGCAGGGGGACACGTCTGGCACTGCAGGATTTGAG